>NC_091711.1:22362500-22987500 GCF_041296265.1 Equus caballus | reverse complement strand
TTGGCGATAGAGCTCTGACTGTGTTCTGATTTTTGCACAATTTTATCGTTGGAGCATTCTTTCAAATGAAAAACCCTCCCCACAGCTCTGAGAAAGTGGAGTTAATCCAAACTCCTAATGGATTAAGTCTGACTTTATTCTAAATGCTGTGTATACTCACCCAATATATAGCTAATGCTCCTCAGTTCTCATTCAAGAACTTTGCACTAAACCCTCATTGTAATGCTAGGTACTATTACTATACACATTTTATAGATGAGGAAACCCAGGCATAGAAGCATTAAGTATATTGCCCAAGGTCACATGGGACTTAAATGAAAGAGCTGGTATTTGCAAGCAGGTATTTTATTGCCAGAGCCCATGGCTTTAACCACCAGGCCTACTATCTTTGATCTACCGATGGAAGGTGCTTTTCTGTGTCCTCTCTATCCTCTGGATAGTTCTATTCTCCTAATGGAAAAGTGCTGCTGTTTCTCCAGTTAGATCTAGGATCTTTGATACATACAAAAGGGCAATCTTAATATTTAGGCATATTTCTTAGTGTCATTCAAATAAATTAATTTTGATACAACTAAATACACTTCCTAAGGGGGTGAAGGACAAGTGAAAGTCAATGGGAGATATACTTTACAGACTAGGCAGCTTTAGAGCTTTCAAGTGATGCATTAACAAGTTTTTATTCAACGTCATTGTAAGAAATTGATCTCAGATGCTAGAAAATGGAACTCCTTATGGAAATCTCAGACTCATCCATACCAAGCGTACATTTTTCATGGTTCTTTCCAGCTCGCCTCTCACTTACTGTCAGAGCAATAGGAAAACATGCAAATGGAGAAGAAATGTTGTAAACTCTTCAAAAAGCATTCAAACTCGACTGTGGGAGACAGTTTTTCTGACAGCTTTTAATGTGTGCTTTCTGGGTGATCTCATGATAAACTAAAAGACCAAAAAAACTTTGTACGCAAAGGATCTGCTTTCTGTAAGAGCTAGCATTTTCTCTCCTTCCTTCTCTCTCTCTGTGAGGTATATAACTCATTATTATCAACCATGCCTGTTTCCAAGATTCTCAAAATTACTTAAAAGAAGCGATCAGTGCAATATACCAAAAATAATACAATGAAAATGAAAACAGAGGCAGCAATTAGATGAAACAAGCCTGGTGGTAAATACTTAAAAACAATAACAACAACAATTTTTATTCAAAACTAAAGGAATCACAATGATAAAAAGTAATATCAGAAGCCTGAAGGTATTTCTTCAAGCCTAATGAGTGTTACAAATATTTACAGTAAATATACATATGTCTTAAACTCAAAAGTTTGTTAAGAAACTAAACAGTAAATAGAGGGAAATATAGTTGTTCCTTTCTTGTATATTCACTAGAAGTCCACTGAATAAGTTATAAAAATATAGCGTATGTTGAGCACACATGAATTTTCCTTGCAAAGAGTTGTCAGTTTAGGTGCTACAATGTTTTCTGTTTTGGGTTACTTCTGGTCCTGGTGGAGATGTTTGAGGGTTCCTCTACATTTTCCATCCAGTGATGGAATATCTCTAAGACAAAAATCTGACATACAAAATATCTAAAACAAAATCTCCAAGACTCTGAGACAAAATAATGCTTTAAATGTATAGCCAAAAAATGGATCATTCCAAATATTGAAAACAAAAGTATATCTCAGAGTTTAGTCATTCATCATCTAGTAATCTTTGTCATAAACTCCAGTGGGGATATAGTATACTGAGTTAGTGCTGGCATGTTTGCCTTATTATGGTTAATTAACTACATGTTCATTTTTCTTTTTTGGCAGGATTTACTATTTTTTATTAAGGTAGCATTAGTTTATAACATTATATAAATTTCAGGTGTATATTATTATATTTCAATTTCTGTGTAGACTAAATCATGTTCACCACTAAAAGTCTAGTTGCCATCCATTACTGTACCCCTATGCCCCTTGATCCCTTTCACCCTCCCCTGCCCCTTTCCCCTCTGGTAACCACCAATCTGTTCTCCTCTATGTCTGGGTTTGTTTATCTTCCACATACGAGTGAAGTCACACGGTAATTGTCCTTCTCCATCTGACTTATTTAGCTTAGCGTAATACCCTCAAGGTCCATCCATGCTATTGAAAAGGCAAGATTTCAACATTTTTATGGCTGAGTAGTATTCCATTGTATGTACGTATGCTTATACACACACACACACACACACATATATATACACGTACCACATCTTCTTTGTCCAATCATCTATTGATGGGCACTTAGGTTGTTTCCAAGTCTTGACCATTGTGAATAATGCTGCAATGAACATAAGAGTTCATATATCTTTTTGAATTAGTGTTTTTGTGTTCTTTGGATAAATACCCAGAAGTGGAATAGCTGCACCACATGGTAGTTCTATTTTTAATTTTTTAAGGAATTTCCATACTGTTTTCCATAGTGGCTATATCAGTTTACATTCCCACTAGCAGTGTATGAGGGTTCCCTTTTCTTCACACCCTCTATAACACTTTGTATTTCTTGCCTTTTTAATAATAGCCATTCTGATGGGTGTAAGATGATATCTCATTGTAGTTTTGATTTGACTCTCCCTTATAATTAGTGATGTTGAACATCTTTTTGTGTGCCTGTTGGCCATCTGTATATCTTCTTTGGAAAAACGTCTGTTCAGATCCTTTGCCTATTTTTTTAATTGGGTTGTTTGTTTTTTTGTTGTTGAATTGTATGTGTTCTTTATAAATTTTGGATACTAACCCCTTATCAGATCTATGATTTGCAAACATCTTCTCCCAATTGATAGGTTGTCTTTTTGTTTTGTTGAAGGTTTCCTTTGCTGTGCAGGAGCTTTTTAGTTTGATGTAGTCCCATTTATTTATTTTTTCTTTTGTTTTCCTTGCCTGAGGAGACATATCCAAAAGGATACTTCTAAGATCAACATCAAAGAGTGTACTGTGTATCTTTTCTTCTGGGAGTTTTATGGTTTCAGGTCTTTAACCCATTTTGAGTTAATTTTTGTGTATGGTGTAAGATAATGGTCTACTTTCATTCTTTCGCGCATGGCTGTCCAGTTTTGTCAACACCGTTTATTGAAGAGACTCTTCACTCTTCATTGTATGAACATTGTATGTTTTGGCTCCTTCAAAGATTAGCTGTGCATAGATGTGTGGGTTTATTTCTAGGCTTTCAATTCTGTTCCATTGATCTATGTGTTTGTGTTTCTGCCAGTACCGTGTTGTTTTGATTACCACAGCTTTGTAGTATATTTTGAAATCAGGAAGTGTGATACCTCCAGCTTTCTTCTTTTTTCTCAGGATTGCTTTGTCTATTTGGGGTCTTTTGTTATTACGTATAAATTTTAGAATTCTTTGTTCTATTACTGTGAAAAATATCATTGGGATTCTGATTGGGATTGCATTGAATCTGTGGATTGCTTTAGGTAGTATGGACATTTTAACTATGTTAATACTTTCAACCCATAGCATGGACTATTGTTCCATTTCTTTATGTCTTCTTCGATTTCTTTAAACTATGTCTTATAGTTTTCAGTGTACGGGTCTTTCACCTCCTTGGTTAAATTTATTCCAAGGTATTTTATTCTCTTTGTTTTGATTGTAAGTGGGACTGTATTCTCCATTTCTCTTTGTGCTAGATTGTTTTTAGTGTATATAGAAATGCAACTGATTTTTGTATGATGATTTTGTACCCTGCAACTTTGCTGTATTTGTTATGTATTTCTAGTAGTTTTTTGGTGGAGTCTAGGATTTTCTATATATAAAATTATGTCATCTGCAATAGTGACAGTTTTACTTCTTCCTTTCCAATTTGAGTACATTTCATTTCTTTTTCTTGCCTAATTGCTCTGGCTAGGACTTCCAATACTATGTTGAATTAGAGTGGCAAGAGTGGGCATCCTTGTCTTGTTCCCGTACTTAGAGTGATAGATTTCAGGTTTTTACTCTTGAGTATGATTTCAGCTGTGGGCTTGTCATATATGACCTCTATTATGTTGAGGTACTTTCCTTCTATGCTCATCTTATTGAGAGTTTTTATCATAAATAGATGTTGAATCTTGTAAAATGCTTTCTCTACATCTATGGAAATGATCATGCGATTTTTATTTTTCATTTTGTCAATGTGATGTATCACATTGATTGATTTGCAGATGTTAAACCATGGAATAAATCCCACTTGATGATGACATATGATCTTTTTAATGCATTGTTATAATTGATATATAATTAGCTGAAAACAGCTAATATTCTGTTTAGGATATTTGCATCTATGTTCATCAGTGATATTGGCCTGTAATTTTCCTTTTTTGTGTTGTCCTTGTCTGGTTTTGTTATCAGGGTAATGTTGGCCTCATAAAACGAGTTAGGAAGCATCCTACCCTCTTCAACTTTTTGGAAGAATTTGAGAAGGATAGGTATTAAATCTTCCTTGAATGTTTGGTAGAATTCACCAGAGAAGCTGTTTGGTCTTGGACTTCAACTATGTATTAATTTGAAGTTAGAGACTGATAATTAATGTCACTGTTTGATGTAAACACCACATAAGATATGTTAATGCTAGATTTTTGTATAAGATATTTTCCAGAGGGAAAGGAAATAAATGAGAATATACAATATGAAATTGAGAAGACATCTGTCACAGTGGCCAAACCTCCAGTAGTGTGGATAATGATTATGAATCTATTACTGTTGATATATCACATAAAGCTGTGGGAATAGAAAGCTTTTCAAATTACACAGAGAGTAATCAACAGCCAACAGCAATAGCCCCATGCTCTCACACCTGCTGCATGCTTCCCATGGGAATGTGTGCTTCTCCAAGCCTGGAATTATTGGCAAGACAGAGGGAATTTTCTTTCACCTTTAGTTTGCCTTTCAAATTATAAAATAAACCATTAGTTAGTCAATCTGACAATAGGAGTGAGAGGAACCATGCTGTTAAAGTACTGTTAACAGAGGCATCTTCTGCCTCCTTTCTTCAACATCTCAAGCCCAATTATTAAAGCTTGTTCTCTTGTGATCTCTTTTTCTCTTTGATCTCTCCCTACCACATGAGTCACATATTTTAAGTAAATTCAAAGAAGTTATAAAAACTCACAATTTACTTAAGGAAAGGAGAAGCAGAGGCAAAGGGAGAGGGAGAGAGAGTGAGGAGGAAGGGAGGGAGGGAGAGAGGGAGAAGGAGGAAGAGAGAGAATGAAAGAAATGTGGAGGTTTCTTTAAATTTTGAATAAATTCTAAGACAGGAACTTTTCTTATTATGAGAATAGAAATTTTAGCTATGATGAATTAGATTGTAGTTTTGGGATCTATTTAACCAAAATAATAAGCTACCAAGTTCTGATTACTCTAGGTAGGTGGATAACTTGGTGGTCTGCATTGACTGTGGACAAAAGATGAATATTTCATTTCATGCCTAGCACATAATACATTGTCCATTCTTGAAAAGTGTGGTTGTTAACATTGATCAGAGGTTAAGATAAATGGGTTTCTTTTATAACCTTGAATCTCATTTGTGTTCTACCCATACAAAAGTGAGAGTTGATACCACTTTAGCCTATAGAGCAACTTCATTTACTCTATTTGAAAAATGCACCCCTTCCTCAAGATATGTTCTTATTATATGCCATAAATTTGTAATAAACATGCAAATATATTATGACTAACATGTAAAGTGCTTTCTAGACCTGTGCAGTATACCACTCGTACAACCAAATGCAACTATTTTGGTAGGTTGTGTATGATTGCTTTCCTATAACTTCAATTGATTGGTTCTCAGCCATCACACAGTATACTGTGTTCACCTAGATATATCTTGATCTTGTATTTTTATCCAGCCTGACATCTCCAGATGTACTAGTTTGCACATTAGATGACAACTCTTATACCAGTAGTACTCATTGCAGACATCCTGGGCCATCTTCACTTATTCTTATACTAACACTTTGGTTCTGATCCCATCTCCTTCCTGACTCTTGACTACATCTCTTATTTATTTCTTTGTTTAAAGAATATTCTTGAGAGTAATCAAGCTGTATTTCACATGTCACACACACACAAAAGATCTCTTTCTGATATAAAACTAGTAAAAATCAGAACAAAGAAGATGAGAGGATCCCTCTGAAAAATTATGTATGTCAAGAGATATTTGCAAATATTTTATTGAGGAAGCCTAGGAAATGCTCCAATAGGATTACAATGGCACCCTTAGATCTGGAACGTAACTAAAGCGATTGTTAATCAGAGAAGGCAGACTGCATACAAAAGGGAGAAGAACAAAACTTTTCATTGTTTATCCTATACTACCTAATGGAAATTGCTCCTTGTCCTAGAAGTCTGCCCTACTTATTTAGCTAGAAAGGACAATTCCTATCTTAGAGAAAGGATGATTCACCTGCCAATGATTATCTAACGTGATTGTGCTTATTTTTTGTCAAGTGGCTGATCTACAACTTGGTCTCCAGAGAGGTCTTACAACCAAGATCAGTCATGATTCTTGATGCAAGCCCATTTTTCACTGTATTAAATTGGGCCTAGCTTTTTGAAAACTTTTTTTAAGCTATCTCCTATGAGTTAGTTTAATATTAATTCCCTAGAACCCAAAATGCTATATATAGATCAGCTGATCAAGTGTACTTTCTGATCAGAAAACCTGACAATCTGATCTAGAAACACTAGCAGCATGGGGAGACCTGTCTAGAGCAACTAGCAAGACTCTCTCTTGAATATTTGATGTCTTAAGTGCATCATTCTTGAGATAGATGTCTATTAAGATATCTATCAAATTCTGAAAACTATCACTCACATGGTCAGAGGAGTGGCTCCCAGCAGCCATATTGGTTTTACATGGCTCACAACCATACAGTAGACAGCTGAAGATAGAAGGTGGACAGAATTACACAGTTGCATACTGTTGATTGTAACAGGAGTTATCACTGGGCTCAGTCTGGACAATCAAAAGTCCTTCTCCAGGAATGTGAAATTTGAACTAAGAGAAGTTTAAATTACTCCTTGTGACAGAATTGTAACAAATTGGGTTGAAAACCATGGATGGTCATGTGAACTGGGGAGCAGAGAGAAAGAGGAATGCCGAATCTAAGCAGAGAGGCAAATATGAGACAGCTTTTCTATTCTTGATTCTGGTCCTTCCATAGGTCTGGCCATCATCCTACCTTTGAGATCTGCAAGAAAGTCTAAGAGCCTCATTCTTTTGCTTAACTTAATTCATGTTTCCAGTACTTACTGCAAAAGTCTTAAATATTACAAATCTGTAGTTCTGAATTTTCACCAGTACACTTGATCTTCTTATTCATTAGCTCAATCAGTAAGGTTTTTATTTTAATGCCTTCCAAAGTGATGTGTATCCTAGGGAAAGTCACTTAATGAGATTTTTAGTCTGTAAAATAGTGTACAACGCCTTATAGAATTGTTGTAAGAATGAAATGAGTTAATATAAAATCTGAATAACATTACCAGGCACACACAGAAAGCACCAAATACATTTAAATTTTACAATTATTTACATTAATATGATTAACTATGATCTTTTTATGATCTTTCTATAAGAAAAAAGCATACTTGAAATGTTCTTTATGTTTCAGCTTAATTCATATCTCCAAATGGAGTTTTAATTAGTACTTAAAAACACTCCATATGTATATTTATTCGTTAATTACTCCACTCATTCATTCAAGCAACAAGTTATTGGACACTTCCTATATTTACATATATTTCTTTTTGTGGAAAAATCACTATTAAGTTACTGAACCAATCTTACTATGTTTTTCAATTTAGGATTTTAATAAGATGCTTTCTCTTGAGTTACATCCTATCTGTATTAATCATCCTTTGCTTCAGAGAAAAAAGAAATGATTAAAAGATGTCCTTTGAAGATAGTTCTGTAGTTTATAGCTAGATGTCAATGTTTGTTTAATAAGGAAAAGGGATACAAAGGTGAGTATATTTTAAGCTTTATGATTACACAGCTGATTGAATTATTAAGAAGATGGACAGAATCCCACTGGGGATGGTAGCATTTGCCTTCATCCTGATCATTCTGAAAAGAGGGTTCTTTGATGCCCATGAACATTTGTTCCAACCGGCCCACTGAGCATTTGAAGCTTATTCAAAAGGTCGCATTGTTGGGCAAGACTTCAGTCATATAGCCCAGATGGGCTAAAATACAAAGGAATGTAAATACTTGGAAGTTTGAGCTGTTAATACAAGGGTTTCTGGACTGATTTTCTTAGATGTTGCTGTAACTTTAGAGAGTTCCATTTGGAAATGTTGTGAATAATTATCCAGATGTGCTAAAGTGGACATGAAGCCACCACGACCACTAACAACACAAAATAAAAACCTAGGATAGAAAAATATCAATGAAAATTTTTTCCCTGAATAGTTTGAAATGATACTCCTAAAAACTATTGAAAACATCACTGAAATCCACATTTGTCTCCCTGGTTCACTAAAACAGCTAAGAAGGTAGAGCTATTCAACCAAATCTGGGCACTATAACATGATATCAGTAGCTTTTTCTCCTTTTTAGTCACCATCATAACACTTTTTTGGACATTTTCTAGTTCAGGAGTTTCCAAGATTCAATCTTATGCTTTTGTATGCTAAGAGCTTCTTCATTTCTTACCCTGTCGATCTCGGTTCTATCAGACACAAAATCTTTTTTATAACAAATATTTTGTAATATACTCTTTACTTTCCTGAAATGATATGAATAGATGGCAAAACTACCAACAACATAATTTTAAAAATCAATGTAATATCCTAGTTTTAATAATTTTAAGAAATAAAAGGAAAGCAATTTTATTAAAATAATATGCACAACTAGAGGAGAAGATAAATCATTCCATCTGATGCCTGCACTTGAATGTCTGGGAAGATATTTAAAATTTGACTAGGACAACTCTGTGCATTTGAAGGACACTTAGCATTCATTGTTCCCACTCACTAAATGCCTTAGCATACTCATCATTGATACAACCAAAAAACGCTCTCCATAAAATTCTAAAACTCCCCCTAGTATCCAGTACTACTCTCATTGCTAACCATTACCGTTATCATCTCTAAAAGAAAATTAAACCATAATTTCGAATGACAACAGTTTAGTCTATAATAAAAACATTTATTTATCAATATTTCTTGTGTATTTGTTTACTAATCCATCACCATCTTTGAAAATTCTATCAATAATTACAGCTCTCCAAATTGCAGAGACAATTATTTCTAAAGAGTGTTCATTTGTTATTTTTTATTTGAGAAATTGACAATGGTTTCAGGCATAGGACAATGTAATATAGGTACTGTTTTTTAGGAAATGGTAAACTCTTTCACAAGACATTGGAAGATTGTGCAAGTCTTGATGTACCATGATAAGTTATGGAAATTTTTAAAGGTCAAGAACTATTAAAAGGAAGCGTTGGTTCCACTGAGAGTTTCCATGCATTGGTCTATCCTGTTTCCAGATCACCTTGATGGTAAGAGCACCAGAGAAGTCCACACACGAAGAAAAATAACCCTGCTGGAATACAGGATCAGAAGATTAGTAAAAGGAGACTTATTTCAGGTGTCGAAGCAGTTGCTTTGCATTATAACCTGAAATAGTGGAGCATAAGCAGCAGTTTTAACTCTAAGTTTAAGAGATGTGCATTTAAATTAAGACTGTTTTCAGACTCTGATTTAGTTATGATTGCAAAAAAGCAATTTCCCATCTTCCAGTTTAAGTGATTGACCTAACATCCCTGTTTATATCAATCTCTCTACCTATAATTATAACTGTTTATTTTTTTTTTCCTTTCTTATGGCAGTATATGAGATATTTTGGTGCCTGGAATAAAGAAAAATGACCCAACCATCAGAAGGCAAATAGCAACCACCTTCAATCAAGCTGCCTCAATACCTTTTCAACAATATAGTCTTTTAATTGAAAGTTTAGTCAAAGTCAACTAAAGTTTTAGAAGGCCCTGGACAACTCCTCCTATTAGTCAGCTAATGAGACAGCCCAATATAAAGAGCAAGGGTATGTAGAGAGGCAGTAAAATTATTGGTGGAGCATTAATTTTGGATCTAGTTTGTCTACTTCCTAGCTGTGCTAACATGGGTGAATTAAGAATCTAGTTTGAGCTTCAGATTTTTGTAAAATGATGCAATAATAGTATCTTCCTTATAAATGGCATAGAGCTATAGGGAGGTTTACATGTAAGGTGATTAGATAGAGCACAGGACAAGCACTCAGTAAATATTAATTAATATTATTAGTTGGCTCTTCAGTTCCATCAATTTTTATTTTTAGGGAAAATCCTAGGGGGAAAAAAGAGATAAGGTCTTAATGGAATACCCTTTAGGCCAGTTTGTGACCACTCTTGTTGCGTTGCCATATGATTATATAAGGTGTCTGTTTAAGGTTTTGTATCACCACAGCATATAAGTGTAAAACTGAGTAAAGTGGACCTGAAAGGTGGTCTCTCTGTTGGTAAATCTCTTTTCAGAAAGATTAAGCAGTGTCTCTCTAGAGATTTACGATAGAACTAAAGTCTAATGGGGCTATTTCTAAGTGGGTTCTGAGAAAAGAACACAGCCCAAATCTCTGGTCCAACAGATAATACTCATCTCTGATATCATGCAGTAAAAATAGTTCACCCAAGATTTTGTCACCTACGGCCTTGGTTTCCTGATTCCCAATCTTATGCTCTGTGTAGCTACTTGGAAAACAAATGCCACTTGAAAACCATGTGCCTGCAAATGAATTATTCTAAAACAAGACAGAGATCAGATAGACCAGGTCTCCTAGGTTCGCATAATAAAAGATGAACAACTACACGTAGGTTTCAGCTAAGTTAAAGCATATAGTTCTTTATTGCTGCATACGTTAATAAGGGGAATTTTATGGATTTGATGGAAAAATTAGTTATTTACCAGTGGTCATGGAATTATTTGAGGTCAATATAAAAATAAGTAGCAAAAATATTTTACTTTTAAACTTCAACCAAATGAGTTTAATTTGCATGCCCCCAAAGTACCGAAGACAGTACGCTGCTTGCAGCAGCTTTGCCTGACATCAAAGACACTCTAGAGATCAAAACAAAATCAAGTTCTGAGGAAGCAAGTCTTTTATTCTCCTCCTTAATAGGCGAGTTTTTGTTTTCTCTGTTGGTATGGTCAGTTCAAGGCACAAGACAGTGGGCACCATCGACAATTGAGTGACTCCCTCTTAACCTCAGAGGTAAGAGTGCTAGTTAACAAAAATGTGGAAAGTCTGACATCCAATGAAGAGTCTGCCATTGGAATCTGAAAACATGAAGCTGTGTCGAGAAGGAAGGACCTTTTACTGTTTCAGTCTCGCTTTGGCAGAAAAATGAAACTGCTGTCACAAGATTGGATTTATGTTGCAACATTTCCCCTTCTCTTTCAATTTTTTTGTAGGAGATCAACAAGAAGATCATTGATTGTCCTTGTTAAGCCTGCCTGAGCCAAAGGGCAATCACCTTTTCCGCGTTCTGTCATCTGTTGGGTGGTTTTGTCCCAGTCATCTTGTTTTGTTTTCTCAAGGAATCAAAATTCAGAGCCACTCAAACTGTAAGATCCTGACTGGGTTAAAACCAGGCCAGGGTCACTTAAGCAGCGCTAACACTTTCATAGACCATTTTTGTGACAAAGATTGAAAGGAGTATAGAAAATAGCACCACAGGGTTCAATTCACGTGACAAAAGGAAATTGTACGAAGTTTAATCCATTCCCATTACAGTCTCCAGATTGTAATCTCCTTGGATGCTAAGCTCAGGGAAGCTCTCTCCCCTACAATATGTATCACGAGTTGCGTTAGAAGTGGTGCTGGGGGCTGGAGGGAGGCGGCCCACGTTATATAACATGCAATTTAAGATAATGGCCTTTGAAAAGGAGAAATTAATATAAACAGACGAGGCCAGCAAAGCTTCAGTCATCTAGAAGGTAGTTTCAATCACCACTGACATTAAACAATATCACCCCCGCTGAGTCTACACTGTGTTTATTATCATTTAATTTCTTGCCCAAATCGGCGCTTTCTTATCACGATGTCGCAGGGATTGCAAGCTCTGTTATGACTACAATTGGTAGAAAAACGTGCTCATCTAAGTGAGTAACAAGATACAGAAATTGAGCTCTCCATCTTAACCTTTTGTGGCTTAAACATTCTACTAAAAACATTAGCAAAAATGGAAGCTATAGCATTTCCATAATTATCTCAGCACTGCCTTTGTTCTTATAATGGTAGAATCCATACTTTCAATTTGGAGTGCTTAATAATAGCAGCTGTCTTGTCTGCTCAACTGTGGGGTTCTAGGGCTCCCATAATTATTCATTTTCACTCACTTGACAGGGGGTGTTTCCTTGAAATATTTCAGGCCACATCAGAAGATAGAATTTTAAAATCCTTTTAAGTGTTCTGCTATACATAACTATATTGAATTATGCACTAATAAACCAAATTTAATTGACTTGAAGGTGCATGAGCCCTAATTAACACTATACCTCAATGCTAAAACCTGATTGCCACAAATCGTCAGACACACGAGTGCGGGCAAAATTGTTGGACCATTAATGTATGAAAGTCCACTGTCTCTTGGTCCCTAAAACCACACACTTTGCTGTTTCTTCCTATCTCCCCTGCTCTTTCCTTCCTCATATCCTCACTTCTGTTTTTCATTCTCCTTCTCTCGTTTATTAAAACGTTTTGTTTTGGAATAATTTTAGATTTACAGAAGAGTTGTGTGAATAGCACAGAGATTCCACCTTTCGCCCAGCCTTTCTCTTATTTTTTACTAAAACTTATTAATGGGTAGCTTAAAGGGAAAGGGAAAAAACAGAAACTCAGCCATAGAGAATGCAAAGGGCACTCCATCTTTCTGATAGGCATCAAGCTAATTACAATAATAAATAAAATATGAATATTGGGAATAAACCAGATAAAGGATTTTCCATTATTATTTAGTTCAAATGAGTGGGTTGTTTCATAGTGAGGCATCATAACATACATGCATGTGTGTGCTGCTACTCACAGCAGTGTGCTTTATGATGATGGGTGGAAATTATACGCTTCTGAGTGTGTTGCATGTGCCGAGAGAGTGGTTCAAAAGATGAGCAAGGTAGTTTTATGGGTGAGGCTGCAGAGATGCTAGCGAGGATAATTGAGGGAGGGAGGTTTTTATGACATCGGAGGGTGCGGGGGGGCGGGTGTGAGTTTGCGTGTGTGTGTGGTGGGAGTAGAGACAGTGGGCGGGGATGGGCAAGCAGTTATAAGATGCTTTCAGGATGCTTATGCTGGAATTCGTAGACTCCTTAACCCTCTCTCATGTAAAAGAACATGCTCTGAGGATAGTGGGGAGGTCAGGCCTCAAATTATGCATGAAAAATCTATATTTAGTCTAAATAATCATTCTAATCTTTTAAAAAACAGTGTTATATATTTTGCACAATTGTAAAATTAATGCACATTTTACTTCTATAATTGAAAATGAATAAATTTTATAAGTTCTTGCCACTAAATAAAATTCTGAAAATTCAAAATAGCAGGAAGAAGAAATGACCTCTCATAGAGAGCTACTCTGACCAATTTAATGTATTTTATTTCCAACTTATTTCATTCATTCTTTCTAAATTGTACTACATAATTGTTCTAAATTCTGCTTTGTTTATTTTTCTTTTAAGTTAATTTGATTTTCACATCCAATTACAATCACATCTGTGGCTCCAGATAGCCCACAGACAGTGCCATATCTTTCTCTAAATCATATAAAAATATTCTAGAAAATTCCCCTCACTACGCAGAGGCAAACATGTAAATAGAGCCATTGGAAAGCAGTAAAGAGATGGTTCCAAAGACGAAGGTTTCTACTGACTCCCAAATACACGCTCCGCTTTGGTCCTTCCTAAAGGACAGGTGTTGCTTTATAATCACAATCTAAGAATTCTTGATGCCAAATGTAACTCTCTTCTCATCCGTGCCATTTTCACTTATAGCTATAGCTTTTCTTTTTTCCCAATATTTATATCCACACTTTTCAGAGATTATCAACCTTTACCCTATAGGGGAAACAACTAGCTCCATGATCAGTCAAAATATTTATTGACAGAATAAATAAGTATATACTGTGTATTAGTCAGCATTCTCTAGAGACAGAAAGCCAAAAGAAGATAGAAAGGTAGATAGATAATAGATAGATAGATAGATAGATAGATACATAGATACATAGATAGATAGATACATAGATAGATAAAGACTTATTATGAGGGATTGGCTCACTCGATCATGGAGGCTGAAAAGCCTCACATCTGCCCTCTGCAAACTGGAGGCCCAGGATAGCTGGCATGGTGTAGTTCTAGTCCAAGCCCATAGGACTGAGAATTAAGGGAGCCAATGGTGGAAGTCCCAGTCTGAGCCTGAAGACCCAGGAACCAGGAGGGCCAGTGTCCAAGGACAGGAGAAGATAAATGTCCCAGGTCAAGTAGAGAAAGCAAGTTCACCCTTCCTCCACCCTTCTGTTCCATTCAGGCCCTCAGCAGAGTGGACGATGCCCACCCACATGGATGGGGGTGATCTTCTTTACTCAGTCTACCAACTCAGATGTTATTATCTTCTGGAAATATGCTCAGTCACAGCCAGAAATGATGTTTTACCAGCTATCTGGGCATCTCTTACCCAAGTCAAGGTGACACATAAAATTAACCACCACGAAGATTCAGTATTAAACATTGTCCAGAGCAACTGAAGCACCATGACAGACTGTTCAAGAATACCAGTTACCAAACTATTCCAAGATCAAAGACATGTCCTCATCAGCCATGATTTCACCGCCCCAGCAATGCCATTAAAACATTTAAGAAACATCAGTTAATCTAGTTTTGCTGCATGTGTCTTGTATCTCTGTCTTCAGAGATATACTTTCCCAGGATATTAGAACCAGAGTAAGAATCAGGAACCAGCCGCCAGTCTGCTAGATGCTTGAAGCACTCCAGTGGATGTCTCAGCAGTTAGAGGGTAGCTAGAGTGCATAAACCTATCCATGCAAATTTATTCAGGTGTAAATGTGAAATAGACATCAGGTGGCATTTTTAGGGAGAGATGAGCATATCATGGACTCACACCAAATAAAACAGGGTGTTGTAACTCTCAAAGTCTGGAAACCTCTGGCTTTAGCTGGTAAACTATACTGTGATCTCAAGAGAGGCATAGATAAAATTAAATTAAATTAAATAATGCAATTTATACGGCCTAATGTAACTCACTGAGGTCAAAAGCACAATAATTTACTAAGAATCTGTGACTCTCTTAGTCTCAAAGCTCCAAGAACCTTTCTTTAAACTAGCAATTCAAGATATTCATCTCAATTCAATAAATATCTATTTAATACTTATCATGTGCCAAGAACCATACCAGATGCTGGAGCTAAAATATTGAATAAGACAACAGAGCGTGCAGGTCTATGGCGTTTACCATCCAACAGGAAGTGAGATTATTAAACACGATTACAATGAAAGATGATTGTAGCTATGATACAAGTATGGGATAAAGGGGAGAAACGGAGAGCAGTGTGTATAAGTGGGGTGTTAGGGAAAACTTTCCAAGAAATTGACAGCTAAGCTGTGCCCTAAACTACAGGTAAGGTTTAGGCCACTAGAGCTGGGACAGCAGGATGAGCGGGGAGTGAAAAAACAAAACAAAATCTAGGTAAAAAGAACAGCATGTGTAAAAACTGTAGAGATTGAGAGCTATGTGGCTGTGACCTGTATTTTGAGATCAGAATGGTAAGAGACACGACTGAAGAAAATGGGCCTGATTTTCCATGTATTCTGTGGGAAGCTAATAGGTGGTCTGAAAAATAGTCAACTAAATTTAGGAAACGTGTGACAGCCTTAAGGACTTCTCAGAGCCTTTACTATGTTAATATGCACCACAAATCTCCAATGTTTAGAGCTCCTGACATAAATCACTGTCTTACTATTCTGTTTTTATAGCTGTCTGTAGGACGTTGGAGCTGTGACCACCTTCCATCTTTTTTCTTTGAGGAAGATTAGCCCTGAGCTAACATCTGCTGCCAATCCTCCTCTTTTTTTGCTGAGGAAGACTGGCCCTGAGCTAACATCCATGCCCATCTTCCTCTACTTTATTGTGGAACACCTACCACAGCATGGCTTGCCAAGCGGTGCATATGTCCACACCCGGGATCCGAACTGGCTAACCCCGGGCTGTCGAAGCAAAACATGCGAACTTAACCGCTGCACCACCAGGCCGGCACTCTCCCTCTTTTTCTTTAACCTGGAGAAAAAAATGGAGAAGGAAGGAGATCAAGAGGGATTTAGGTCGCAGTATATGATGTCTTGGTATATTTCCTCTGGACTGTATCTACGTGTGTCTCACTCGCTGTGGAATCCTGACTAATTCCAAAAGCAACTTTTGTTCCAGTGAGTTATTGGTATGCATAATCACCTCCATGCAAAGTTCACGGTAGACAGGAACCATCTATCCCATAAAGATTTCTACCTCATTCCTTAAGGAGTGTTTTCCTCTATTGGGTGCACATTTTAAAGGCTTTGATGTATCCTGGTACTCTAGAAGCTTATTTTATTTGGCAGCCACCACTACCCCGCTGCAAAATGAATGAATGAGTAAATAAATAAGAATACAGGCAACCTGCTCCAAGAGCTGTGCATCTTCTTGACAGAAAATCAATATACAGTGGGTCTGGAAATTGAGACCGTTGACCTAAATTTTTGTTTACCTTCCAGATAATTCCAGTTTCTGCTGTCATCAGAATGGTAAAAAGAGAGCTTTTATGCTTTCCCATCTCATGAAACCCTTTATGGGTCATGACAAGCTATTTGCAATTACACTCATTCAAATTCTAAATTCCGCCCAAACGCAGTTGACAGACTGCAGACAGCTAAGTGACGGGAATGGTACAAATAGATTCCGTATATGATAATTATTTATTGATCTGCAGAGTGCATTCTATGTGGATCAGTACTAGAACAAAGGCGTGAATGTGTTGGAAGCTCATAATAACCAGATTGAGAACAACATGGACAAGAGCATCTCCCTAGCATATGACAGAGTTTAAATGTTCTTGCTAGAAGAGGAAGACTTCATTTTGTTTCAATTTCTTTTACCACACGGATGTTTAAAAATTAATGTTTTCTGTTTCCATACCCAAATCCAGATTCAAGAAGATCTTTTAAACATATTTATTACCGCCTCAGCCACTGCACCACGATCTCATTATTGGTGTTTAAAATTTATAAATTGATAACAAGATTAGAAATTGATAGTCACTTAAAAATCAGTAATTTTTTTAAAAATTTAAATTAGCAAAAGGTTCATGGCAATGAAAACAACTTCAACTCTTCCATTTGTTTTGGAAATGGAGATCTGACTTTTGTTTTAAGCCAAGTTGTCTTTGGATGGTCATCGAAATCGTCCTGCTGGGACACATGGCCAAATGGCGCCATCATGGTCCAGTCTGTTAAGCAGAACCCGGCTGGGTATCTCATAGTTCTCAGACGTTAGGTACAACACCTACCTTTATGCCTACAGAATAAATCAAAGTAACTATGTGCCCTTACCTGCGCCTAGCTTAGTCCCACACATGAAAGTGCCTGAGACTTATCTGACAAGCTTGTCCTAGGTCCTCATGTCCGCATATTCTCTTCTAATAGGTCTGAATTAGGTTTCAGGAATTTTTATTTCTAGCAGCATTCCAGATGGTTCTAATGCAAGTACTCCTTCAGATTAGAGACTTTTTATCTTTGTATTCCTGGTACCTAACACCGTGCCTAGTATCTATTAGACTCTCAAAAAACACATTTTAAACAAAATTAAATTACAATAAACTGAAATTTGATTGGGCATAGGCACGGCTGTGTTAGTCAAAACAGGCTGGATTGTGCAGTAGGAAGAAACACCACTGAAGGCTCAGCTGTTCACATCACACAGGCCCATCTCTCATGCTTGTGGTCCAGGCCACTCTCCAAGTATGGCTAGTATCCATGAAGCCACTCAGGGATCCAGGCTGACAAAGGTACTCCCATTATGCAACTTAACCTTGTAGCTGCCTACTCATGCCGTGGTGTGGCTTTCAAATTCACCATGGAAGGAAAAGGCATGTTGGAAGAGTTTTGCCTATCCATTATGGGGTTGTGGCTTGGAATTAATGCGCATTAGTTTATGCTCAGTCCATCAGCTAGAACTAGCATGTGGCCTCACCAAACTGCAGGGTGGCCGGAAAGTGTGACACACTTGTGGCCCCAGAAGGAGAAGAGAATTGATAGTGATGAACATTAGGGATCTTTATCTCTGGAATTAACATATAAGAGTCATTTTTTCACCTGTTTTTTAATGACTTTTTTAGGTAATGCTCAAATGCTATCCCAGGGCTCCTCTACTACAGCTCGCTTGTCGTGGTTCCCCGGGGCAGCTCAACCAATACCTATGTACTGCTTTCATGGAAGAGTCAACGAAAGACAAGATCACAAATGGATGCATCACCTTTGTAGACATCCCCACAAAGACTTATGTTAGTTACACGTGATATAAATATTGAAGCCTGAGTTTTAGAGAGTCAAAAAATGTGCTCAGAGACTTGAGCACAGAGAGGAAAAGGTCTCTAAGAACGTGTGGTTGGTGGTTAGATACTGAGCACAACACTTGCAGGTTTAACCCAAATAACTTAAGTCTTCCAGGGTTGCTGTTGGTGTGGTGTATGCCAGATAACACTGTGGATTGGGAAGTTCTCTGTCTGTGATATCCCGAAGAAAAGGGAGAAGAGGCGGTTCATGTGCCGTAACTGCTACATGGGAGCAGAATAGAGAGCCAGTGGACGGTTAGAGAAGTTTTCTCAAATACAAAACAGTAGTTAAACTGGCTGTTTAACATCAGTCAAAAAACTCATTTAAAAAAAAAAAAACTGAAACCTACAAGTTTTTCTGTTTCTGTACAAAGATTGCAATAACTGGTTACACACTCAGCTTAAAGGCAATATGTTTTCCCTCCAGAGTTTTAAGTAAATGGTTAAAAATATTTAAGTATTACAGAAGTCATATATGCTTTTAAATAAAATCCAAACAAAATAAAAGGGAAAATGGAAACTCTCTTGTTACTTCCTGTTTTCCAAATCCCAAAGATTAAAATCTTCTTTCTTGATTTACATCCTTCCAAAGTTTTGGTATGTATATGCAATACACACCTGCAAGCAAGTCCTAGCACTTATATTTTTATCCAATGTTATAAATATATATATTGATGTCATCTAGACCTCAAGTAAAATGAAAATAGAGAAGGGTATTTCCTCACTTCTATCCTTAGTACCAAATACAGTGTCTAACACATCATACATGCTTAATTGATCATCTGATGAACAAAAGAGTCTTAAATTAACAATACATCTTAGACAGTTTAACACATGAGCCTTGTTTTTGTTTTTATTTTTTGGGGGAAGATTAGCCCTGAGCTAACATCCGCTACCAATACTCCTCTTTTTGCTGAGGAAGACTGGCCCTGAGCTAACATCCATGCCCATCTTCCTCTACTTTATATGTGGGATGCCTACCACAGCAGGGCTTGCCAACCGGTGCCATGTCCACACCCGGGATATGAACTGGTGAACCCCGGGATGCCAGAGCAGAACGTGCAAACTTAACTGCTGCATCACCTGGCCAGCCCCTATTATTTTTATTTTATTATATTATATTACATTTAATATATTTATATTTTATTAAGAAATTTTATTGAGGTCGTAATAGTTTATAACATTGTGAAATTTCAGTTGTACATTATTATTTGTCAGTCATGATATATACGTGCCCCTTTACCCCTTATGCCAATTCCCCAACCCCCTCCCCCTCTGGTAACCACTAATCTGTTCTCTTTGTCCATGTGTTTCTTTATCTTCCATACACGAGTGAAATCATGCAGTATTTGTCTTCGTCTGGCTTACCTCACTTAACATAATGCACTCAAGTTCCATCTATCTTGTTGCAAATGAAGTGATTTTGTCATAAAAATGGCTGAGTAGTACTCCATTGTATATATATATCACATCTTTATCCATTCATCAGTTGAAGGACACATGGGTTGCTTCCATGTCTTGGCTACTGTGAATGAGCACAGGGGTGCGTTAGTCTCTTTGAACTGTCGATTTCAAGTTCTTTGGATCAATACCCAGTAGTGAAATATCATATGATATTTCAATTTTTAGTTTTTGAGAACTCTCCATGCTGTTTTCCATAGTGGCTGCCCCTGTTTGCATTCCTGCCAGCAGTGTATGAGGGTTCCCTTTTCTCCACATCCTCTCCAACATTTGCTGTTTTTTGTCTTGGTGATTATAGCCATTCTAACAGGTGTAGGGTGATATCTCATTGTTGTTTTGATTTGCCTTTCCCTGATGATTAGTGATGTTGAACATGTTTTCGTGTGCTGTTTGGCCATCTGTATGTCTTCTTTGGAAAAATGTTCAGATTCTCTGCCCATTTTTTGATCAGGTTGTTTGTTTTGTTGTTTTGAGTTGTATGAGTGCTTTATATATTTTGGAGATTAACCCCTTGTCAGATACATGATTTGCAAATATTTTCTCCCAGTTGGTGGGTTGTCTTTTTGTTTTGTGCCTGGTTTCCTTTGCCTTGAAGAACCTCTTTAGTCTGATGAAGTCCAATTTGTTTATTTTTTGTTTTGTTTCCCTTGCCGAAGTAGATATGGTACTCAAAAAGATCCTTCTAAAATGGATGTCAAAGAACGTACTGCCTATATTTTCTTCTAGGAGTTTCATGGTTTCACATCCTACCTTCAAGTCTAATCTATTTTGAGTTAATTTTTGTGTATGGTGAAAGAAATTGGTCTACCTTCATTCTTTTTTTAGTTGATGATTAGTTTATTAATATCTCAAAATAATCCACTTGATATGGTAAGGTGCCATTAGGTACATTTCTTCTTTTTCTGAGGTTTCCTTTTTTTTTAATTTTAATTTTTGTTTTTATAGCAGTAACATTGGATTATAACATTATGTAACTTTCAGATGTATATCATAATATATTTTGAATTCTGTGTAGATTACATCATGTTCACCACCCAAAGACTAATTATAATCCATCACCACGCATTTGTGCTTAATCACCCCTTTTGCCCCCCTCCCTCCCCCTTTCCCCTCTGGTAACTATCAATCCAATCTCTGTTGCTAGGTGTTTGTTTGTTATTGTTTTTAGCTTCTACTTATAAGTGAGATCATATGGTATTTGACTTTCTCCCTCTGACTTATTTCACTTAGCATAATGCCCTCAACGTCCATCCATGTTGTCACAAATGGCCTGATTTCATCATTTCTTATTGCTGAGTAGTAGTCCATTGTGTATATATACCACATCTTCTTTATCCATTCATCCCTTGATTGGCACCTAGGTTGCTTCCAAGTCTCGGCTATTGTGAATAATGCAACGATGAACATAGGGGTGCATATATCCTTACACATTTGTGTTTTCAAATTCTTTGAATAAATATCCAGCAGTGGAATAGCTGGATCATATGGTAGATCTATTTTTAATTTTTTGAGGAATCTCCATACTATTTTCCCTAGCGGCTGCACTGGTTTACACTCCCACCACAGTGTATGAGTGTTCCCTTCTCCCCACATCCTCTCCAACACTTGTTCTTTCCTGTCCTGTTAATTATAGGCATTCTGACCAGAGTGAGGCGATACCTCATTGTAGGTTTGATTTGCCTTGTCCTGATAGTTAATGATGTTGAACATGTTTTCACGTACCTGTTCGCCATCTATCCATCTTCTTTGGAGAAATCTCTGTTCAGATCTTTTGCCCAATTTTTAATTGGGTTGTTGGGTTTTTAGTTGTTGAAACGTATCAGTTCTACATATATTTTGGATATTAACCCCTTATCCAATATATGGTTTGCAAATATATTCCCCCAATTGTTAGGTTGTCTTTTTGTTTTGTTGATGGTTTCCTTTGCTGTGCAGACGCTTTTCAGTTTGATGTAGTTCCGTTTATTTAGTTTTTCTTTTGTTTCCCTTGACTGGTCAGACATGGTACTTGAAAATATGCTGCTAAGACTGATGTCAAGGAGCGTGCTGCCTATGCTTTCTTCGAGAAGTTTCATGGTTTCAGGTCTTACATTCAAGTCTTTAATCCATTTTGAGTTGATTTTTGCGCACAGTGGAAGATGTTGGTCTACTTTCATTCTTTTACATGTGGCTGTCCAGTTTTCCCAACACCATTTATTGAAGAGACTCTTCTACCTCCATTGTATGCTCTTGGCTCCCTTGTGGGAAATTAGCTGTCCCTAGATGTGTGGGTTTATTTATGAGCTCTTGATTCTGTTCCATTGATCTAGGTGTCTATTTTTGTGCCAGTGCCATGATGTTTTGATTACCATAGCTTTGTAGTATATTTTGAAATCAGAGAGTGTGATACCTCCAGCTTTGTTCATTTTTCTCAGGGTTACTTTGTCTATTTGGGGTCATTTGCTATTACATATAAATGATAGAATTCTTTGTTCTATTTCTGTGAAAAATGTCCTTGGGATTCTGATTGGGATTGCATTGAATCTGTGGATTGCTTTAGGTAATAGGGACATTTTAACTATGTTAATTCTTTCAACCCATAAGCATGGAATATTGTTCCATTTCTTTATGTCTTCTTCCATTTCTTTAAACTATGTCTTATAGTTTTCAGTGTACAGATCTTTCACCTCTTTGGTTAAGTTTATTCCTAGGTATTTTATTCTTTGTGTTGCAATTGTAAATGGGATTGTCTTCTTAATTTCTCTTTCTGTTACTTCATTGTTAGTGTATAGAAACGCAACTGATTTTTGTATGTTGATTTTGTATCTTGCGATTTGACTGTGTTCATTTATTATTCCTAACAGTATTTTTGTGGATTCTTTAGGGTTTTCTGTACATAAAATCATTTCATCTGCAAATAGTCACAGTTTCACTTCTTTTCCAATTTGTATTTCTTTTATTTCTTTTTCTTGCCTGATTGCTCTGGCTAGGACTTCTAATACTATGTTAAATAAGACTGGTAAAAGTGGACATGTTTTCTTAGGATGTGGTTACTGTTCTTAGATAGATAGCTTTCAGTTTTTCTCCATTGAGAATGATATTAGCTTTGGGATTGTCATATATGGCTTTTTTTATGTTGAGGTGTTTTCCTTCTATACTCATTTTATTTAGAGTTTTTATCATAAATGGATGCTGTATCTTGTCAAATGCTTTCTCTGCATCTATTGAGATGATCATGTGACTTATTCTTCATTTTGTTAATATGGTGTATCACATTGATTGATTTGCACATGTTGAACAATCCCTGCATCCCTGGAATAAAACCCACTTGATCATGATGTAAGATCTTTTTAATGAATTGTTGTATTCAATTTGCTAGTTTTTTGTTGAGGATTTTTGCATAGATGTTCATCAGTGATAGTGGCCTGTAATTTTCTTTGTATTGTCCTTGTCTGGTTTTGGTATTAGGATAATGTTGGCTTCATAGAATGAGTTAGGAAGCCCCCACTTCTCTGCAATTTTTTGGAAGAGTTTGAGAAGGATAGGTATTAAGTCTTTGAATGTTTGGTAGAATTCACCAGGGAAGCCACCTGGTCCTGGACTTTTATTTTTGGGGAGGTTTTTGATTACTGCTTCAATCTCCTTACTGGTGATTGGTCTATTCAAATTCTCTACTTCTTCTTGATCCAGTTTTGGAAGGTTGTATGACTCTAAGAATTTATCCATTTCTTCTAGATTATCCACTTTGTTGGCATATAGCTTTTCATAGTATTCTCTTATTATCTTTTGTATTTCTGAGGTGTCTGTTGTAATTTCTCCTCTTTCATTTCTGATTTTATTTATTTGAGCCTTCTCTCTTTTGTTCTTGGTGAGTCTAGCTAAATGTTTGTCAGTTTTATTTATATTTTCAAAGAACCAGCTCTTGGTTTCATTAATTTTTTTTAGTCTCTATTTCATTTATTTCTTTTTCCATCCTTTCACTTTCAGTTTGTGAGTGTCTTTAGTTCTGAAATGTGTCTCTCGTATGCAGCATATATATGGGTCTTGTTTTTTTATCCAATTGACCACCCTATGTCTTTTGATTGAAGCATTTAGTCCAATGGCATTTAAAGTAGCCATTGATAAAAGTGTATTTACTGTCATTTTGTTACTTCTCTTTTCTGAGTGTTTTTGTAATCCTTCTCTGTTCCTTTCTTCTTCTCTTGCTCTCTTCCCTTGTGGTTTGATGGCTTTCTTTAGTAATATGCTTGATTTCTTTCCTCTTGCTTATTATAGGTTTCTGGTTTGTGATTACCATGAGGTTTCTATATAATATTCTACATATATAACAATCTATATTGAGTTGATATTCTCTTTGGCTTGACCTCTTTCTAAAACCTCTACTCTTTTACTCTCCTCCTCCCACATTTTATATTTTTGAAATCATTTCTAATCTCTTGTTTTGTGTGTGTTTATCCATTACCCTCTTATCATTGTAATAGGTAATTTTAGTACTTTTGTCTTTTAACCTATATATCATCTTCATAGATGGTTGATCTTCTACCTTTACAGTATTTTTACTTTTACCAGTGATTTTATTTGTCTGTTTCTTTGGTTTTTTTTTTTTTTTAACTTTCTTATTCCTATTTGTGGTCTTCTCTTTTCCACTTAAACAAATCCCTTCGGCATTTCTTGTAGAACTGGTTTCTTGGTGATAAACTGCTTTAATTTTTCCTTGTCTGGGAAGCTCTTTATCTCTCCTTCCATTCTGAATGATAACCCTGCTGGATAGAGTAATCTTGGCTGTAGGTTTTTTCCTTTCCAAACTTTAAATATGTCTTGCCATTGTCTTCTAGCCTGTAGGGCCTCAGCTTAGAAGTCTCCTGTAGCCTTATGGGTATTCCTTTGTATGTAACTTCTTGTCTTTCTCTTGCCACTTTTAGGATTCTCTTTTTATTTTTAATTTTGGGCATTTTAATTATAATGTGTCTTGGTGTGGGGCTCTCGGTGTTCTTCTTGTTTGGTTCTCTCTGTGCTTCCTGTACTTGGATGTCTGTTTCCTTTCTTAGGTTGGGAAAGTTTTTAGCTATTATTTCTTCAAATGGATTCTCTGCCCCTTTGTCTTTCTCTTCTCCTTCTTGGACACCTATAATATGAATGTGAGTGTACTTGATATTGTCCCAGAGTTCCCTTAGACTGTTCTCATTCTGTCTAATTCTTTATTCTTTTATCTGTTCAGCTTGGGTGCTTTCCTCTAGTTTTTCTTTCAGCTCGTTGATCCATTGTTCTATATTATCTACTCTGATGTTGAGTCCCTCTAGTGAATTTTTCATTTCCAGTATTGTATTCTTTATTTCTGATTGGTTCTTTTTTATATTTTCCAATTCTTTGTTGACATTCTCACTGTGCTCATCCTGTCTTCTCCCAATATCAGTGAGCATCCTTTTGAGTTTTTGTTTGACGTATTTGTTAGGTAAATTGCTTATTTCTGTTTCATTTAGTTATTTTGCTGGGGCTTTGTCCTGTTCCCTTGCTTGGAATGTATTCCCTTGCATCCTCATGCCTCTTTCTCTGTGTTTATATCTATGTATTAGGTGAGTCAGCTATGTCTCCTCAGCTTGGAGAAGTGGCCTTATGTAAGAGATGCTTTTTGAGGCTCAGCAGTGTATTTCCCTCTCATCATCAGTCCAAATGATCCAGGAATGACCCCTGTTTGGGCTACTTGTGTCCTTCTGCTGTGGTAGGGTTGTTCTTACTGCAGGTACCCAGGGAGTCTAGTCTTTCCCTCCCTGGCCTGCTGTTTGTAAATTTGGTTTGAGGAGCCCTAGCACTGTTGGCTGCCAGGTCTAATAGCACAATCCTGTTGCAGTTTTCTTATTAATTGAGCATGTACCCAGTCTAGCTGGTTACCAGGCTCAGGGGCTTACACTTGTGGCAGGCCTCAGGCCTGCAAGGCTATTGTCAGCTCTCCTAGGATTGTAGCTGAGTGGGGCTGGCCCTAGGCAGGAGAGCACCCAATTGTTTCAGGCTTTGGAAGGTGGAGTCAATCCTCTTTGTGGCTGATTGTGCATCACTGGTCTTCTGTTGCTGATAAGCCCCACGCCCCACAGGTCCACACACACCATCAACACAGCCCTGATCAGTGCATACTTCCTGACCCCTGGAGTGTACTCAATTTCCCCACTGCAGAGGTCCCCAACTCTCCACCAACGACCCCCATAGTTCATCTGGTCCTCACACAGGCCCTGCCCCACAGAGCTGGTCACACTCGTCTGCCTGTAGAGCATCAAGGCACCCCGTCTATGCACACCGATAAGTAGCCTGAGGGCTTGCTGTTGGGTGGGGCTGGTCTCTAGGAAGGGCTTCCTGCCCTGGTGAACTGGATTAAATCTGTGCTCTACTGGGTGTGGCAGACCCCTTGGCTATCAGGCCAGGGGAAGAAATTCCATGGTATCTGCCAGAGTCTGTGTCAGTATGCCTGTACTAGGTCACAACAATGGCCGCCACCAAAGTCTCAGTCTCTGGAGAGGTCTCACCTCTCACCAAGATGCACCCAGAGCCTACCAGGTGAGTCTCTTTTCACTAAAGGCCCATGCAGCTGTCTTTTTGGTGATTTCAGGTTGCTCTGTGAGATGGGTGAATTTGTGCGTGGGTCCTTTAAGCCAGTGTTTTAGGCTTTCCTCCAATAGCCTTTCTGGGAGTATTCCCCGCTGCAGTTAATAGCCAGGGAAGCCAGATAGTAGGACACTCATCTCAGTTGTGCTGAGTCTGAAGGATGCTTATAGCGGTAACGTGACCCCACTGAGGTCCCCACTTCTCCAGGGAGGGCTGCGTACTTTAGTGTGGCTCCTGCCTGGCCAGCTGTGAAGTTCCACTACTCTTGAAGGTGGCTTTTTTCACTCCAGAAGGAATTTCTGCCTTTTCCACTTTAGTCAGGACTGTCCCTTGTTGTAGCACTTCTTTTTATCCGGTTTTCACTTTTCTCTCCAGGGCAATTTTTCCAATAATAGTTGTAACCTGGTTGTGTTTGTGGGAGGAGGTGAGTTCAGAGTCTGCCTATGCCGCCATCTTGACGAGATCCTCCACCTTCATTCTTTTGCGTGTGGCTGTCCAGTTTTCCCAACACCATTTATTGAAGAGACTTTCCTTTCTCCATTGTATGTTCTTAGCTCCTTTGTTGAAGATTAGCTGTTGGCATATGTGGGGTTTTATTTCTGGGCTTTCAATTCTCCTCCATTGATTTGTGTGCCTGTTTTTGTACCAGTACCATGCTCTTTTGAGTGCTATAGCTTTGTAGTACATTTTGAAGTCAGAGATTGTTATGCATCCAGCTTTGTTCTTTTTTCTCAGGATTGCTTTAGCTATTCAGGGTCTTTTGGTGCCCTACATGAATTTTAGGATTTTTTGTTCTATTTTTGTGAAGAATGTCATTGAGATTCTTATTGGGATTGCATTGAATCCGTAGATTGCTTTCGGTAGTATGGACATTTTAACTATGTTTATTCTTCCAATCCATGTGCATGGAAAAACATTCCATTTCTTTATGTCATTATCAATTTCTTTCAATAATGTCTTCTTGTTTTCATTGTGTAGGTCTTTCACCTCCTTGCTTAAGTTTATTCCTAGACATTTGATTATTTTCATTGGGATTATAAATGGGATTGTACTCACGAGTTCTCTTTCTGCTGGTTCATTATTAGAGTATATTAATGCAACTGATTTTTGTAAGTTGATTTTGTACCCTGCAACTTTGATTATTTCTAATAGTTTTCTGATGGATTCTTTAGGGTTTTCTACATGTGCAACCATGTCATCTGCAAACAGTGAGAATTTCACTTCCTCCTTGCCAATTTGGAACCCTTTTATTTCCTTTTCTTGCCTAATTGCTCTGGCCGAAACCTCTAGTACTCTGTTGAATAAAAGTGGAGAGAGTGGGCACCCTTGTCTTATTCCTGTTCTCAAGGGGATGGCTTTCAGTTTTTCCCCATTGAGTATGATGTTGGTTGTGGGTTTGTCATATATGGCCTTTATTATGTTGAGGTACTTTCTTTCTATATCCATTTTATTGAGAGTTTTTACCATAAATGGATGTTGGATCCTGTCAAATGCTTTCTCAGTGTCTATTGAGATGATCACGTGGTTTTTATCCCTCATTTTGTTAACGTGGTGTATCACATTGATTGATTTGCGGATGTTGAATATACTTGTGTCCCTGGTTTAAATCCCACTTGATCATGGTGTATGATCCTTTTGATACATTTCTGTGTTTGGTTTGCCAATATTTTGTGAAGGATTTTTGCATCTATGTTCACCAGTGATATTGGCTTGTAGTTTTCCTTCTTTGTGTTGTCCTTGTCTGGCTTTGGCATCAGGGTGATATTGGCCTCATAAAATGTGTTAGGAAGTCTTCCATCTTCTTCAATTTGGTGGGACGTTTGAGGAAGATAGATGCTAAATCTTCTTTGAACGTTTAGTAGAATTCTCCAGAGAAGCTATCTGGTCCTGGACTTTTATTTTTTAGGAGGTTTTTGATTCCTGTGTCAATCTCTTTACTTGTGATTGCTCTACTCAGATTCTCTATTTCTTCTTAGCTCAGTTTTGGGAGGTTGTATGAGTCTAAGAATTTATCCATTTCTTCTAGACTGGCCAATTTGTTGGCATATAGTTTTTCATAGTATTCTCTTGTAATCCTTTGTATTTCTGTGGTATCAGTTAAATTTCTCCTCTTTCATTTCTAATTTTATTTATTTGAGGCTTCTCTATGTTTTCCTTAGGCTTCTCTTATTTTTCCTTATTTTTTATGGTTAAGAGTTTGTCAATTTTGTTTACCTTCTCAAAGAATCAGTTCTTTCTTTCACTGATCTTATCTGCTGTGTTTTTGTTGTTGTTGTTTCAATTTCATTTATTTCTCCTCTAATTTTTATTATTTACTTCCCTGTGCTGATTTTGGTCTTCATTTGTTCTTCTTTTTCTAGTTCTCTTAGGTATGGTTTAAGATGGCTTATTTGAAATTTTTCTTGTTTGTTAAAGTGGGCCTGTATTGCTATGAATTTCCCCCTTAGGACAATTTTGCTGCATCACATATGAGTTGGTATGTTGTATTTTCATTTTTGTTTGGTCTCAAGGTATTTTTTAATTTCTGCTTTGACTCCTTCATTGATCCAATGGTTGCTCAGTAGCATGTGGTTTAGTCTTCATGTGTTTGTCACTTTCCCAGATATTTTTCTTGTAGCTGATTTCTAGATTCATAGCATTGTGGTCAGAAAAGATGCTTGATATGATTTCAATCTTCTTAAATTTATTGAGGTTTGCCTTGTTTCCCAACATATAGTCTATCTACGAGAATGTTCCATGTGCACTTGAGAAGAATGTGTATTCTGCTGTTTTTTACAGAATGCTATCGATATGTCTATTAAGTCCATCTGACCAAAAGTTTTATTTAAATCCACTATTTTCTTGTTGACATCCTGTCTGGATGATCTATCCATTGATGTAAGTGGGGTATTGAGGTCCCTACTATTCTTATGTTACTGTTAATTTCTCTCTTTATGTCTGTTAATAGTTGCTTTATATACTTTGGTGCTCCTGTGTTAGATGCATATATATTCATAAGCGTTATGTCCTCTTGGTGGAAAGTCCCTTTTCTTGTTATATACTGCCCCTCTTTGTCTCTCATTGTATTTTTATCTTGAAGTCTACTTTGTCTGATATAAGTATGGCAACATCTGCTTTGTTTTGTTTGCCATTTTCTTGGAGTATTGTCTTCCATCCCTTCACTCTGGGCCTGTATTTGTCTTCAGAGCTGAGATGTGTTTCCTGGAGGCAGCTTAATGTTGGGTCTTGTTTTCTAATCCATCCATTTGTACTCTGTGTCTTTTGATAGGAGAACTCAGTCTATTTACAATTAGAGTGATTATTGATATATGAGGGCTTAAGACTGCTATTTTATCCCCTGTTTTCTGGTTGGTCTATATTTCCATTGTTTCTCTTCCTTTGTACTTCTGGCTGCCATTTCATTTTGGTGGTTTTCTCAGCTTTCTCTTTTTTTGTGAAATGTAGCTCTGCTCTGATTTTTTATTTAGTGGTTACTGTGAGGTTTGTATAAAAGATCTTATAGATGAGATAGTTCATTCTCTGACAGCCTCTTATTCCCTTAATTTAAGGAGGTTTCATTCCTTTCCTCTTCCCCTTCCAAGCTGTTGTTGTCACAATTTATTCTATTATGTGTTGTGAATTTATGGTTAAAATGAAGTGATTATATTTATTTTTGATGTTTTCCTTCCCTTTATCTTTACAGTTATAAGTAAGTGTTTGCTAATCTGTCCTGATAGAGAGTTGCAATTTTCTGATTCTGTCTGCTGATTTTTCTCCTTTCTCAAGGCTCTGTAAACCCTTTCTCCTTTTTTTCAGGAATGAGGGCTTTCTTGACCAAACCTTGTAGGGGGCGTCTTGTGGCAATGAACTCCCTCAGCTTCTGTTTGGGAAAGTTTTTATTTCTCCGTCATGTCTGAAGGATATTTTCACTGGATAGAGTATTCTTGGATGAAAGTTTTTGTCTTTCAGAATTTTGAATATATCATTCCACTCTCTCCTAGCCTGTAAGGTTTCTGCTGATAAATCTGCTGAAAGCCTGATAGGGGTTCCTTTGTAGGTTTTCTTCTGCCTTGCTGCCCTTAATATTTTTTCTTTGTCATTAACTTTTGCCAGCTTTACTAATATATGCCTTGGAGAATGTCTTTTTACATTGATGTAATTAGTAGTTCTATTGGGTTCATTTACATGTAATTCCACTTCTTTCTCCAGGTTTGGGAAGTTCTCAGCTATTATTTCTTTGAACAAGCACTCTGCTCCTTATTTCTCCTCTTCTCCCTCTGGAAGACATAAAATATGATGTCGCATTTCCTAATTGAGTCAGATATATCTCAGAGAATTTCTTCATTTCTTTTTAGTCTTAAGTCTCTCCTTCTCCATCTGAAGCATTTCTGTATTGCTATCCTCTAGATTGCTAATTCTATCCTCCATAATATCAGCTCTGTTATTTAAGAACTCCTGATTTTTCTTTATCTCATCCATGTAGTTTTTCATCTCCATCAATTCTATTGATTTTTCTTCATAGTTTAGATCTCTTTTGCGAAGAAGTCTCTCTCTTCTTTAATTTTGTTCCTGATTTCCTTGAACTTCTTTTGAATTCTCTTGTAACTCATTGAGTGTTTTTATGATGGCTGTTTTGAATTCCCTGTCATTTAGATTGTAGATTTCTGTACCTTTGGGATTGATTTCTGGGTGTTTATCTTTTCCCTTCTGGTCTAGAGTATTAATATGTTTCTTCATACCATTTGATGCAATGGATTTGCACCATCATATCGTGATAGTATCTGGTTACAGGTTCCACCTCCCACCAGGGGAGTGGGATGGGCAGGAGCTGTGTAATCTGAGCCTGCCACAATCCCTGTAAGCTGTACCTGTCTGAGCCTGGGCCACTCCTTGGGATCACAGTGGCCCTGTGGATCTGCCATCTAATGGGAAAGCAATCACACAGGGGCTCAGGGCTGCTGTTGCCTGCTTCCACAGTCCCTCCAAGACACATCCCTTCCTTCAGGGCCACAGTGGTACTATGCGTGTCATGGCAGCTGGGAGCTTGTTCACCTGGACTTGCAGTTCCACCGCCCTCTGCTCCTAGGTTTGCTCCTAAGTCACACCAACTGTTATGCTTGGTGGTTGAGGCCTCCCCACTGGGTCCAAGCCAGACCCACTCCCTGAGACCTTGGTGGGACTGTGGGCTCTCCCGCTGGATCTAGACCAGAGAGCAATCATGTGGGGGCTCAAGGTTGCTGCCATCTGCTCCCACAGTCCTCCTGAGTCATGCACTCCCTTTGGGTCCTCAGCAGTACTATAAGCATTCAAATTTTTATTCCTTTTTTTTTTAAAGATTTTATTTTTTTCCTTTTTCTCCCCAAAGCCCCCCAGTACATAGTTGTATATTCTTCGTTGTGGGTCCTTCTAGTTGTGACATGTGGGACGCTGCCTCAGCGTGGTTAGATGAGCAGTGCCATGTCTGCACCCAGGATTCGAACCAACGAAACACTGGGCCGCCTGCAGTGGAGCGTGTGAACTTAACCACTCAGCCATGGGGCCAGCCTCCCAAAGTCTTATTCTTTTTAACGGCATAGTATTCCATAAAACAAATGTGCTGTACTATTTTAGACTTTTCTATCTATGGATATTTAAGTTCTTTCTGTTCTTTCACTATTACAAATTCAGATAGAAACATTCTTGCACATCCAATTTGTTCACTAGGATAAATATTTATGTAGGATACATTCCTGGAAATGGAATTTTACATCAAAGTCATGAATGTTTTAAATTTTGATAGACATAAGTGAAATGGTTCCTTACCTTTTGTGGAAAGTCACAGAACCATTTGACAATCTGATGAAAATTAATGTACCTTCTCTCAGTAAATTATACGAATATACTATATAATTTCAGAAGTGTCTAGGCCTAACTCCTATGTTAAGAACTCCTGCTTTAGGGTGTTACATTTTGTGGTTGATTTTGTCATAAATGATCTTGGCTTCTAGTTGCAACATGATCTGCCATCTTTCCTTCAGAAAATGGATGTTCTCTGAAGGGAGAATTATGGGATCTTGAGATATTATATCTAATTTGTCTCATGCAAATTTTAAGCTAAGTTTACCCAAGTTCAAAGGCAAATACTTGTGTCATTGTAGTCGTGTGGCCATAAGAACTCCCACACTCTGTCACATTAAAATCCCAAGTTAAGCCACGATTTGCTGATTTCCTGCTTTAAATTTCCTTGATTGCTCCAGTCACAATGCTATTACCCAAATTTTTAAGAAAAAAGGGAACCAGTCTGTTTCCAGTTAGATTGCATCAGGTTGAATTAAGTAAGAACTTTAATTTGGCCCAGCCCAAACAGGAGAGTTGCACTGAGTCATAACAGAGAACTCCAAGTGAAGACAGTTGCTCATGGCTCAAAGAATGCTTGCTCAGCAGACATGCAGAACTTGATCTCCCGGTGACCAATGGGGAACTCAGACCAACTCACCACAGGGCAGTTGGGTCAAAGCAACTATTGTTTTATAATTCTTGAGTCAAAACAAGAAACTGTGAAGCAACTGAGACATCAACATCAGTCAGTCTCCTCCATAGACACACCCCAATTCTTCAGTTCCCTAAGCTAGTTCATTTTTCTTAAAGGAACAAAAAATATTAATTGAATTAGTCCTCCTGCACATTTTCAGAGAAATCGAAGCCTGAGCTGAATAAGAGATGTAAGTTTCAGCTGGCTCCAGGAGCAAAGATGCTTTTATTTATGGGATTGTGACTGATTTACATGAGAAAAAAGTGCTCTTGGTTCACTCAGCCACAAATGATAGGGGCTTTTTCTCATTTCACTCCTGAAAGAGGAACATTTGGATATTGCAGAGAACTGACTGACTTTGACATCTTTAGAGAGTGGAATCACTTGGCTGGGCTCATTTCCTGACTCCTGTGTTTTCATAGCACAGAGTTTCAAAGACAGTGTAAAGCCAACACGCACTTAAAATCCTTGGTCTCTATCAAAACAAATCTGCCATTTGCTGCTTCACTTTTTCACTGAGACTCATCACAATTCTAAATTTCAACCTCCTTAGAGAATAAAATCTATACCTGTCTTTAGATCATTCCTAAAAACTAACACCACTATTTTAAGGTAAATACTATTGTATGCAAACTTGAAATCCATAATTAATGTTATTGAGAAAAAACATTAACAGACGAGTTTTAGACTATGAAAGAAAAAATGTGTAAGTTCTTTCCTCACAGCCATTGAAGAAAGTAAATTGAAGTTCAACTCAGGAAGAAACAGGTTAAAGCCAACAAAAATTTTTAATCTAGACCCTTGTTACACAGAGGATGTATTTTTGCATCAATAGTGTCCGCATCACCTGGGGGCTGATTAGAAATGCAGACTCTAGAGCCCTGGCTGAGATCTATCTATTCTTGATATGCACTTTTACAAGATCCCCAGGTAACTTGCATACACATTCAAGTTTAAGAAATGCTGATCTAGGCCACCATTTTGAAGCTATCTAGAGATGCAAAATGTTTCATCCTTTAACATACACCAGTGGGTGACTAATGCCAGCTACCATGGATATTTACAGTCCTCAAACTACGGCACTCCAAGTTAATTCTCTGAGCAAAACAGATATGGAAGAGTGTGTGTGTGTGTGTGTGTCCTTGAGAAAATCTAATCAAAAACAGAAAGTCAAATACACACCCAAGTTCTTCATAGCTGTGTTAAGATCCATGTGCAGAAAACAATACTGCACCATGACCAAATGAAGAGAAAAGTATGAGTCAACTAAAACCGGAAGTTTTAGTTCCAAAAAAAAATTAAGGGCTCAAAATAATGAATAAAAATGGCTCACTTTGTTTTAGCTTAATATATTTGTATTGCTAATTTAACTTATTCATTAAAATTAGTCTTTAATCACTTTTATAAGTTTAGTCCCAAAATAATAACACTAATTTTTTTGGTGTTCTTTTCTTTCTAAATAGAGGCTCTAAAAAGCAATACTAAAATTTTATTCATATATTTAATATGTATTATTCAATTCCAGGTACTTTATGTATTTGAGATGCAATCAGTGATAAAATGAAATGTCTACCTGTGTAGAGCTTCCATTCTTGTGTGGAAACACAGGCAATAAATACCAAAGAAGCCCATTTTCTATATAAGTGCAATAAAGAGCAGGGTTGGGAGTGAGTAGAGGTTTAAATTATGACTATCAATTGTGAAACTACCATTTGAGCAAGACTTGAAGGAAGTGAGAAAAACAGGAGAAAGCAAAGGAAGGCCCAGTTCTTTCGGCCAGTGGATGATGACTGCCAATCTCTTCTGTGTATTTACTATTTTTCTACACTTAAGGAAGAGCAGGAGAGGGGAATGTTCTTCTCCTCACTTGCAGTATGATTGATGATCCACTGCTTTAGCAATAGTGCAGAAGCCCAATCTATAATTTTATGTGCTATTCTTTCTGGTGAGCCATATATTCAGCTGAGAGTGAACTTAGATTTTATTTTCCAGTTGCATCTGAACGCACAAAAGTGAAATTCTTATTTTAGACATAATTACATCTAGAAATTAAATACACGGCAATAACTTTATTACATGCTTACTATGTATAAAGTTTTACTTTTTATATAATCTTGGTAGGAGGTATGATTATTCATAAGAGATAAGAAAATACAGGGTCTGAGATGATGAGACAACCCGGAGGCTAGAGAATTGTGTTAGAAGTCAGGCAAGAATTAAACTTGGTTCTCTCTGAAGCCAAAGTCATAACTTTTTGCTAAGCCAGTCCCCCAATCAGTGCTCAACGCTTGAAGTTAGACACCTGTAATCTCTAATTTCATTGCAAGTTTACTTATAGGATGGACTACACTAATTTCTTACTAAGACTTCATACAGTACCAGCACACACAAAAAGATGCCCCACAGACAGCTAAATAATTATTTCATGGCAACTCAATAAGCCAAAATCAAGCTTCAAGGTACTAAAATAATCTTTACAGTCAAACTTTTTATCATTCTCTTATCTACGACTGTTATCACATCTGACATACAGTTGTTTTTATGATCGGACGCTTCCTGTGAGTTAGAGGTGGTACTGTGTCTTCTAAATATATAATCGCATTTCATCTCAATAACATTATTTTAGAGATGAGAAAACCGAGGCCTAGAGAAGTTAAGTAAAATTTGTGTCCTCAAGTTCTACAATGAGTAATGAGTCCTAGCTCCTTGTTCAGAGCCCCAGAAACTTCGATGTAAGGAGCTTTTTAAGGTACTCAGTACAGGGAAGTTAAGAAATAGCCCACCAGACCATGGCAAATCTAAGGCATGAATATGGAGTGATTTTCTTGCACTGTGAGAGCTAGAAGCCAGGACAAAACACCAATCTTGCCTCTGGAAAGATGATTCGGGAACCAACTACATTGCATGTTAGTACACATCTACCATTTCTGCCTGCCAAGCCCCCAGCAAGGGGCCTGGACTGTCTAGGTGGCATATCTATATAAATCTATCCTTGCTGGGAGGTGGGGGGCAAAACCTTACTCCCTCAGGGTCTGAAATGACTCTTAGTGTCCCTGGTCATCACAAGCAGCTGGCAAACTGAGATAAAAAAGGAGACTCAAAGATCAAACAGCACTGTGTGTAGCTCTAAGTACAATAAGCTATTGATAAAAGAGACCCTGAGTCATCAAGAATACATTTAAGGAAACAGAGATGTGTGCAGCATATGATAGCAGGCTTTTCATTTAAAATTGTTAAAGTGAAAATCTAGGCACTTGATCTGGCAAGTTTTATGAGCCCTACTGGAGAATGCACTTTATGTGGAATTCTCATTTCCTGACAACCCTGGATGGATCAGGCATAGCTGTGATAATGTTCATCTCTCTGCATTATAATGAAGCTGCCATGGTAACTCTAGAAGTCACTTTAAAAATGTGCCATTTTAAAAGTTCATTTCTTAGAAAAAGATTAGCACAGCTGTAACACTCATAATAATCTAATGAGACTTGAAAAGAACACTCGGGCAAAAAAATATATAGACTGCTCAGATTTAGCCATTGCATGGTCCTTCTGAGAATGACGTGGTCCACCCATGACTTCCCTAATCGATGAAACAAGGGGGACACTAGGTCAAAAGCGTAATTAAATCTTGATGTGTATAACCCAGCAGTGGAACTCATTCAGCTCCTGCTTAGCTCAGGATGCTTGCTAAGTAAATCACACAAGCAGTTGCATAGAAAATTTTATGTACTTGTCATTTGGATAATTTAAGGAGTTAGGTATAATAAATGTTCCCAGCATTAGTTATTTAGGAAAGGTTGACTGTACCTTTTACGACCGGTTGCAGAAATTCAGACCGGGAAGGAAACAAATGTGACGCATGGGAATTGGGTACATTTCCAAAGTAAAACCCTCCATCCTTGGCCCCACCCACTCCAGGCTTTTTGAGAGGAAAAAGGCATAAATCAATGCTGAAGGTTATGGAAAACCTTTATCTTTTTTTCTAAGGGAGCGTGTAACTTTTTAAAAGTTCACTGTTTTTGGAGACTGAATCATGTGGCGAGATACGGCATGCTCAAGAAACTCCTCTTATCTCTGGGACCTCCTGAGCACCAGAAGCACGCAACCCAGGAGGCGTGACGTGATGAATTCTCGAAGTGGCATCTTTCATTGGAACATCCTTCCCAACGTTTTCCTTGAAGGCTTACGATTTAGGATCGGGGCCCTGGCTACAAATTTAAGTCAGTCAAATTTAATAAATCTTTATTAGCAGGAGCCTTTTATGGACATCTGCTCATAAAAGAAGAACATTAGTCTATAGGTAGCATTCCACATTGCTCACAATTGTCTTTTAAAGAAACTAAGCTACATGGTCCAGGAGTTGCAGGAGTCCGTGTCCTCTCTTAGCCTTGCTTTCTAAAACACCCAACAGTGGTTTGATGGTCCATTTCACCTATTAAGTTAAAGAAAAGAACAATGAAACCGTTTGATTGATACCCCTCCCCCCACCACACACACAATTCCTGCCAGAGTCAGTCGACTTGGTTGTTTGATATTGTGTGGAGAAAACAATAGAAATATTTTGAGTCATCTGTTTTGACTTCACGTCAAACGGGCCTTGCCATCAAAACGTTATTTTGGCCCTCTCAACAATTTCTAGACATGCTGGTGGCAGTGGGATCAGATAGAGGTGGAGAAGTTTCCTTGAAACTGATTATGTTACACACAGTGGAAAAGAAGCAGAAAATCAAATTAGGCCAGTCAGCCTGTTAAGCAGACTTCCGGATATATTTGCTTGTCAAAGGACCAAGAAATGCCAGCTCAGCCTTCTGCCCTGAGAGCAGGGACAAGACTCATGCTACCTCACACCTGTTTAGTTTGAATCTTTCATAAACATCATGGCTGGTTTCTTAGGGTGCTTCACGACTCCCACAACTTGAATATTTCATGGCTGGGAAGTTCTATTTAGCAGGTGGGAACAAGAACCTGGGAGCTCAGAGTCACCACCAGGTCTGTGCCCCATTTTATCTATAAACTGATAATGACTGAAGAAACTCCACCCAACCTTTTATAATTAATAGCAATTACCTTATTCTAGAATATGGGTTTTTTCCTTCTTTTTTCCCTGAGGAAGATTAGCCCTGAGCTAATATCTGCCACCAATCCTCCTCTTTTTGCTGAGGAAGACTGGCCCTGCGCTAACATCCATGCCCATCTTCCTCCACTTTATATGTGGGATGCTGCCATAGCATGGCTTGATGAGCAGTGTGTAGGTCTGCACCAGGATCTGAAGCAGCAAACCCTGGGTCGGCAAAGCGGAGTCCGTGAACTTAAGCGCTGTGCCACCAGGCCGGCCCCTAGATTGTGTTGTAAACATTGTGTCCCAGGGATAAAAAATGTGGAATTCCTACTTTGTGAGAGCTCACATGAAAGTGAATGAATTACTGTTATGGTGGGAAGAATGGACCCTCTTTCTTCTCAGCTGTTTACATTTGTCCATCCCCAGGCACCTCGCTTCCCCATTCCACCTGGAGGTTTTCCAAATTTACACTCATTTACCTTCAACCAAACCAGTGCCTCCTCAGTTTTATTAGGAGATCTTACAACCTACTTTATCCACTGAAAAACGTAGACACGCAAAATCATAGATTCCCTCTACCTCAAAATTTATATCTTCGACTAACTGTACCCAGTGTCTTTCCTTTGAAGCTACCCTTATTCCTTGCAAGGGTATGACTCATTTTTAAAATTTCCTCCCTTATGTTCATGTACTTATGCTCCAGACTCCTTGTAACCCAAGGACACACCCAGTGCCTCTCTGAACTCTACAACTCAGCCTAGAACATTCTTCCACATTTTCTCTACAGACACACCATGCTTCAAATCTTCCATCCATCTGCCAGTCCGTTTTACACCCTGCTTCCTCTCTTATCTTTTGTTTCTTGTATCTTTGACTTCTCTTTCTCCACTGAGCTTTCTTTCGAATTGGTAGAAGTCATCCTAAAGAAAAAAGTGAAAAAAAATCAATGCTTTTCTTTAATGTTACTAACTCATTAAATTACTAGTCTTCTCTTCCCTGCATCTCTTTGAAAGAGGTATACTCATTAGTTCCACTTTTTTAAAAAAGATATTACTTGGATCTCTTTTTATTATAAAATGAATAAAGAAAATTTGGCAAAATGCTTAAGAGTTATAAGAAGAGAAATAAACACCACTCACAATCTCACCATCTAGAGGAAAAGCCTGGGATGATGGAAGGCAGTATACTCTTGGCTTCAGTGAGCAGACTACAAAATTAGACTCAAGGTTCGCATCTTGGCTCTGTCGCACATCCGGTACCTGACTTTGGTCAAGTAAACTCACCTCTCTGTGCCTTCGTTTCCCCTTGTACAAAATGTATAACCTCAGCCCCTCAGGGAATTGCTGTGAAAATTAAACAGGTTAATGTAAGTGCGTGTACAACACTTATAGTGACTGGCCACTAGTAAATAAAGCAATAAATATGTTAGTACTTTTTTTATCGGTGATGTAGATATTTTTAGTCTTCTCTTTGCACGTATACTTAAACAGATTCTTATTTGGGATCTTGTTATACAAATTGCTGAACAATTTGCTTTCTTGTCTAACAATATTGTGTGTCTCCACTTCCTCCGTCTTTATTTACTCTCCATCTTCCAGCAGCCGGGCGTGGGGATGGGTGCTACAGTTCAGCCACCTGGTCGGTGGCAAACAGTGGTCTCTAATATCATGTGATGAGTTCCTCCCCAGTTCTTGTCCTTGCTGAAGTTTTGAATACTACTGACCTCCCCTCACTGAAGCTACTTTTTGAGCTTCACTGACTCTCTTCTCTCATCGTTCCTTTCCACACGCCTCAGTCTCCTGTGAAGCACATGCCTTCTGTGGTTAAATTGCTAAACATCGTCACTTCTTCCCCAGAGCACCAAGGCATATTCCTCCTTTGTGCTCCACTTCCTCCTTTGCATATGCCACCCATCCTTCCAACTTAAGATTTTCAAAACTAACCTTATTTTTTTCCCAAAATATCCCCCACTTTATTTCATCGTTCATCCAATGGCAGTTAAGAGCATCACCGCCCACCCAGTCATCTAAGTCATTTTAGACCTTTTTCTTTTCCCTTGAGGATATTCTCACTCGGAGCCCTTTGCTTTGTGTAAAATTGAACTCATCTACGTCTTCCACACCTCAGAACCCATCTTTCAAATCTGTTCTTACTCATATAGTTCCTGTCTCAACCACTGGTACCGAAATCCACCTGGTGTCCTCAGTCAGAAATATTGTTGTTGTCCTCAATTTTGAACTTGACTTCTTCCTCCACTTCAGCCAACCACGACATCCTGTCACTGTGACTTCCTTCCTGACTACCTCTCTATCTCCTCTGCCCTGCTTTTTCTCAGGTCCTCACACTCCCCAACCTGTGTTATTGCAATGGCCTCTTTTGGTGGGTTGAATAGTGTTTTACAAAAATGCATGTCCACCTGGAACCTCAGAATTTGCCTTTTTTGGAAATAGGATCTTTGCAAATGTACTTAAAGTGAGAATTGAGATGAGGTAATACTGATTAGGGTGAGAGTGTCCTATAAGAGACAAAAAGACACGCAGGGACTCATACAGAAAAGAAGTTCATATGAAGATGGAGGCAGAGATGGGAGTGATGCTACCACAAGCCAAGGAATGCTAGGGACCACACGAAGCTGGAAGAGCTAAGAAAGGGTCTCTGCTAGAGCCTTCAGAGGGAGAGGGGACTAGTTGACACCTTGATTAAATTCCTTAAGCCACAAAATTTTGGTAATTTGTTATGGCAGTTCTAGAAAACTAATACAACTCCCAACTCGTTTTCCTCATAAATCCATCCTCTGTGCTTCTGCCAGAGCTATCAGATCACGATGTCTCTGATTAATGTCTTTCAATAAAATACAGTCAAGGCTCCTCCTGACCTGGCTTCTCTGCCTTTTCTTATTCTCCTCCTGTGAACTTTATACTCCTGACCACCTGTGACCCCGGAGCACAAGTTTTGTCCACACCTAAGTGCCTTTCTGGATTCTGCCTTTCTGCTTGGAATTCCCTTAGCAGCCTTTCTTTCTCATGCTATTTGTCACCTATCACAACCCAGACCAGGCATCACCTCCTCTTTGTGGTCTTTCTTGACTCTTCTTTGTCATGTTTATGTCTTGCATTTTCTTCTATTGTTATATTTATCACATACTGTAATTGTTTATATCCTCTCATTCATCTTTATAGTCTTTTGTTCATTTGTTTTGGCAGAGGGCCAAACACATTGTAGGTACTCAATATATATTGAATGAAAGAATTCCTTCTTCCTCATAAATTACACCTAATCAAGTGTATGTCAATTTCAATTCAAAAAATCATTTTGAGTCTTTCCTCCCAGTTTTCTCCCCAGTCTTGCTATCTTGGTTCAACAGTTCAACTGTCTCTCCTAAACGGTTTTCCTGCCTCCATTGCCATCTCTTTCCATTTTGTTTCTCCTTCTGCCATTAATAGAATCTTCCTGAAACCCATCTAAGATTATGTCATTCCCTCAGCTGGGAATTTCAACAATTTCCCATTAGCTTCAGGATGAAGCTTTAACTTTATATTGCGATTTATAGGGTTGTTCCAGTCTCTATCTGTCATGCATGCCGTGCTCAGTTTCACTAGATTTCCTACAAATCCTTAAACCTCTATCTATGTTTGTGTCTTCAGATCTTTGCTCTTCAGCTTTCTCCTTCAAGTGGAGTCCTCTTCCTCCTTAATGGGGCTCAAGTGTCTCCTCCTCCTTGAGAGTCTTCTCAAGCCCTGGGGTGGACATGAAAAGTACATTACTGTTTCTCCCATCTGCCTGCAGAATTCTGTCTCAACTCCTTCATTAAAACTCAGCACAGTCTTGCATAGCTGGTTGTATACATTACATGTCTGTCTCTTTCTGCTTGACCTGTCCCCACCCTGAGTATGAGAATCTCAAAATTGAGAACTTATTTGTAGTCCCAATAACCAGGAAAGAGTAGGTGCTCAGTAAGCAGTGTCTCAGAGTCGACTCTTTCTCTGTTAAGGAGTTTGCTAATTTGTTCTCAACCATAACATAAATATACAAACACATACATGTGTACAATGGTGATGGTTAATTCTACACGTCAACTTGGCTAGGCCACAGTACCCAGATATTTGGTCAAACAGTATGCTAGATGTCGATGTGAGGATATTTTTTTTTTTTTCTTTTTAAGATTGGCACCTGGGCTAACAACTGTTGACAATCTTTTTTTTTCCTCTGCTTTATCTCCCCAAACCACCCCCTGTACACAGTTCTATATCTTAGTTGCAGGTCCTTCTAGTTGTGGGATGTGGGACGCCGCCTCAACGTGGCCTGACGAGTGGTGCCATGTCCTCCCCCAGGATCTGAACCCTGGGCCACCACAGCAGAGCGCGTGAACTTAACCACTCGGCCACGGAGCCAGCCCCTGTGTCAGGATATTTTAAAAATGAGATTAACATTTAATTAAAGTAGGCTTTGAGTAAAGCAGATTATCCTTTACAATTGGAGTGGGCCACATCCAATCAGTTGAAGGTCTTAATAGGAAAAAGATTGACCTCTCCTGAGGAAAAGGAAATTATGCCAGGAGACAAACTTTTGGACATGAACAGCAAATTTTGGACTTGGTAGCCTCCACAATTTCATGAGCCAATTCCTAAAATAAATCTCTCCATGTGTGCACAGCCTATTGGTTCTATTTCTCTGGAGAACCCTGATAAACACAACAGTCAAAATATATTTCTTCTCACCTGAAACATTTCATTGCTTCTCCACACAAAAGTTTCCCCGGAGCTGGCTGGTGGTGTAGTGGTTAAGTTCATGTGCTCAAATCTGGCAGCCCAGGGTTCGTGGGTTTGGATCCTGGGTGCAGACCTATGCACTGCTTATCAAGCCATGCTGTGGCAGCCTCTCACATACAAAATAGGGGAATATTGGCACAGATGTTAGCTCAGGGGCAATCTTTCTTAAACAAGAAGAGAAAGATTAGCAACACATGTTAGCTCAGGGCCAATCTTCCTCACCAAAAAAAAAAAGTTTCTAAAACACACTAACACAAAACTAGTTATAAATAAAATGCATGAACTTAGATTTGGAAGTGTTTGTTTGTAAGGGATGTGTTTGTCACCTAGTAGCCCTGGAGTCATCCTGAGCCTGAGTTTGAATCCTGGCTCTGGCAGCCAGGTGACCATGGTCAAGTTACTTAGCCTCTTGGTTTTCTGTGGCTTCATTTTAGAATGAGGTTAACCTGCTTACCTTCTATAATTGCAGTTATGAGAACTACATGATTTGCAGTGAAAACATGTACAGTGCTTACAACAGTGCCTGGCACATAGATGGTGCTCAGTAAATGTTAGCTGTCATGTTTATGAAGCCTCCTCTGTTCGTCTAATTGTTTCAGTTCACTCACTTCCCCTTTGTTGATTTACTACTGAGAAAAACAGGGATCGTGTTTGTCTGCAGTTCGTATAGTCTGAAAATTGATACACAATAATGTATCATTACTATAAAATTCAACTATTAAATTTTCTTTGGATGGCTTATGTTGCTTGACGTTAGTGACATTATATGTATATTCCCAGGGTGATATTTCTTGGTTGCTCATTGTTTAACCGAAACTATCTACTTCGATTCTAGGATATAAAAAATGTGGAAAGTTCAAATATACTGGTAAAAATGAAATATATTTTCATTTACTAAAGCTGTAACCAAGACAGAAGGCATTAATTAAGTCATTACTTAAGGGAATAAAAATGTTGTTTTTGAGTTTGGTAACTATTCTTCCCTGCCGAGCGAGGGTTTGCTACAGTTCTATCTTGAGCTATAACATATGCAAATACATACGCAATTAGAGCCAACTCTGGGTTTTCCTTACTTAGGAAAGAAAATAGTGGTTCAAAGAAAGTAAATCATGAAATACATTTTGTTTGGTCTGGAATTGCACCACATGGTTTAGGGGGAATTAGTGGATTCATTTTGTGAGTACGTTTTAACCCTTAACCTAAAGTAAGACTAAAATCCATCTTTATTTAGCACACTCTGGCTTAAAATTTAAGAAGTTGTTTCCGAATTGTGTTAATAAGATAGAGGAGTCAATCAGGAAGAGAGAAATGTGTGTGTGCATGTGTGTTTCACACACGAATTCCATAAGACATTGCTTTTGCCTCATTACTTTCTGTTTTCCACTGATGGTATTGAATTCCTCTTGCCCTTTCTTGATAAAGCATCAGATCCCTAAGGCATATACTAATGTTGAAAGAAAACACTCTCTTTTTCCCCCTTTCAAGTATGTGAAGGATCGGTGATGAAGACACTGTCCATCTTCTCTTATGCAGTTCTCTCCTTAGATCAGTACTAATAATTTGGCAATCAAATGCATTTGAAAGATGAAGATGAAACAATCTTCATTCTTTTTATCAGTGGCAAAAGAATTTCTGATTTACAAGTGGATCACACACTTATTAAAATATATTAATGATTATCTAAAAGACATAGAAGCGTAAATGATAGACTGAGCACAAAGTAATATAAACTAGAAGGACCCGTATTCCTGAAATCATTTAAGTCATCTCCTGTCTTCCAATCAGGCTTCATTAAATCAATACAGATTAATGAGTGTTTATTTCTTTCTTGTGAATTTCCAGGAAGGAAGATGCCTCATTTAAGGGGTAATCATTGCCTATATATGTACATATATGCATCTATATATAAATATATATATATATATATAAAAAACATATGCTATTTAAGAAAATTCAAATCAAGTTTTAACTTGATTTGACCTTGCATTAATGTTTGCTTCTTTTTAACTTCTCGTAGGACAATTTCACTATAGTCCTGGAAACCAGTATTCTTATCCCCATTTTATAGAAAGAAGAAAGATGAGGCACAGATTACAGAGGGTTACCCAGAAAAAAAAAAAGTTTTTGCTTTCTGTTTTATTTAACTCCAGACTTCTTTCCTTCAATCCAAGTTATTTTTTTTTAAAGTCTATATTATTTCTTACAGAACTATTATCAATGGACGGAAATCTTCAGATGGCATAATTTTTCTTTCTCCTTATCTTTTTCACCAGAAAATTTCTTTAATTTTTTAATAAAAATTGCTTAGAATTACGCTCCACTGATACAATGTGGTGACCACCAACTAATTTAGGCCCTCATTGTCAGTACAGTCGTGTGCCATGTAAAGGCATTTCGGTCAACGACAGACTGCATATACAATGGTTGTCCCATTAGATTAGCACCAAGTAGCCTAGGTGTCAGAGTGAGAGGCTGTAGCATCTATGCTTGTGTAAGTACACTCTGTGATGTTCGCACAATGACAAAATCGCCTAATAACACATTTCTCAGAACATATCCCCATTAAGTCGTTAAATGACACAAGACTGTGTTTCTGTATGTAAAAATTTGTTTGTCTTGAAATCTTTGTGCTTGGGTATTTATTAGGCTTGCTGACTAATGTAGACGCATCTGGTGAATTTTCCCAGCTTCCACATGACTTGAGAAACAAACCCAGAAACCCTTTGAAAGCTGAGCCCACTAGACCCTGAGCTTGATATCCATGGTCCTCTTAGTTTGGTCTCTTTCCAGACGGAGCATGGAATGAGAAACGTTCCCCGAGAGCTCTATGAAGCCCTTCCTATAAACAACCACCATTTTGTTTCATTGGACTCTTCATCCTTCGTGTCCCTGCTTTTTATCCCCACCCTGGCCCCACCCAACTTTCCTCTCTTTTCCTCCTATCTAATCTTAACCCCTTGGGGTCTGAAATGGCATAATTTTATCAACCCATTTCTCTTTGACAGCTAGGCAGACTTGACACCTATGTCTCGATGCCTAATTTTCAATCAGGCTTTTCCTCTAATCTTTCCTGTGCTCCAGTTTCTCCTTCAGTGCAAAAGGAATTTTCCTTAATGTGTTTAACAGATGCTCCTTCCTAATGCCATCTTTTCAGAGTACCGAAAAGTGCTCCATTGTGGAGCCTAGCGTATATGCTGGAATATACAAACACAGTGCTTTTCTTTATTGACTGGCACTGAAATCTGTGCCTCTACTAAATAAAACACTGCACCATCTCAGTTTCAGGCTGCCCATGTGCTGAGACATTTGTGTCTCCTTAAAATGCATCAGCACTTCCCAGGTTTGCCTCCAACAATATTTTAACAGATAACATGCTGCCAAAACCCGAACAAACGCTTTCCAAATCTTCTCCACTGTATTATTGATGACAGATGGTCAGCCTCCACATTTCACCAAACTGTAGGACACCATTAGTAGTAACACTGCCTCTATATGATTATATAGGAGGACAGCATATGTAATTCTGTTCAACTCTTGACCCCCACAAGTACCTAAACGATTAAAAGAGTTCCAAAATGCCAGAAGAGCTATAATTGCAGATGGTTTTATGTGAACTGTTTACCTACCAGCCCCCTTAGCTGAAGGGAAATTATTTATTTGTTTTTCTTTTCATAGGAATCATAAGTGTCATTCTACTATATTTATAATGTCTATTCTCAGAGGTTACCAAAGAAAGGCAGCTAATTTTCCATGAGTGAAAATGCTCTGAAAATAGATGTACTCAGGGCTTGAAAATGTAAGTTCTCAGAAGTCTGCTGTTGTTTCCAGTTAGGAATTTTTTAATCAGAAATAAAATGATGTATTGTTTTTCCTAATTACTGTTTGGTTCCTGTGAATGTTAATGCTTGATCTGTAAGTTCAAAAAGACAATTAATATTACACAAAGCATTTTTTAGTGTAGCTGCTTATGAGAAAAATTTAAAATTTGCAGGATAGTTATAAATTGGAATAAGTCTCTTGGGCATCAAAACATGCTATTATGATAAAGAGCTTACCATGGATACTTGGAATGGCTGTCAATGTTGCCAGCTTCCTAAGTACCCCCAAATATTACCTTCCTGGATTATAAACATCCTGAAAGTGAGGATTATATTTGTCCTGTTCACTTTCGTATTCCCACTGACAAGTATAGAATCTGTTGTCATAATAGGTGCTCAATAAATATATGACGACCATCTGGATGCATAGATGGATAAATAGATAAAGGGATGGATGGATTTGTCTAGTTCTAAAGCATATTACAATTTCCATTTTTTCTTAAAGAATAACGTAGTGAGAGATAGTATACATTATGAGTAAGAACCTGGCTTTAGCTCTGGTTATACTTACAAGATTTATAAAAGTGGAAGGTTTTTAAAATCTTGTGCTTCAATTTTCTCATCTTTAAAGTGGGAATAGTAATACTTTCTACAACGTAAGAATATAGAGGCAGTACTGTGATGGTGCTCAGAACATTGCTTCTGGGGACAGATTTCCTGTATTTGAATCCCTGTTCTACATGTAATAGCTATGCGACCTTGCTCAAGGTTTTCATGAGAATTTGGTCAGTTGATACTTATAAAACTATAGCTCTTAGGGTTTAGTAAGCACTCAAAACAAACATTAGTTATTTTCATCGTACAATACTATTTTTTCTTTCTTGAACCAAAAGAGGTTTTTTTTTAAATTTCTCACTGTGATTAGTTTAAAAGGAAAAGAAAATTCGCAATTTAAGAGCTGTAAAATGTGAATGCATCAGTCAAGTTGCAAATGTAAAATAAAAGGGCTTTAGGGCTAGAGGTGGCAATGGAAAAATAACCCTTAATGTAATAGGACTTTACAGAAAAAAGTTAGTTTCCTGTATCTATTCATCTACTTCCTTCTTTCCTTCCTTCAATAAATATTTATAGGTACAGTAAATATAGACAGTTGTTAGCAAATGAACAGAAACTACAGCTTTCAACAATGCTTGGAACTATGTATGTTTTGTGTGCGGTTTGTGTGTGTGTGGAAAACAATGAGAAGAAAAATAAGGAAATATATGGTAGATTAAATTCATGTAGGTAATTCATGTTAAGGAGAAAATAGCTCAGAGAGAGGAAATTTGGAGTTTGGCAGTACGATTTTCCCAGAGTGGACGGGGAATCCTCTTTTATACGGTAGATTTAGAATAAAGATTGAACGGAGATGAGAGAGTGAATTGTGCTGATGTCTTTGGCAAGGATAGCCAGAGGGAGAAGCAATTGTAAAGACCCTGATGAGGAACACTTGCTGGTGCATTCCAGTAACATCAAGGAGGCCAGTCTTCTTGCAAGTAAGCTCCGCAACGATGAGTAGTAGGAGATGAAGCCAGAGAGGTAGGTGGGAGTGGACGGGATCAAGTAGGGCCGCATAGGCCAATGGAATGATTTGAGCTTTCGCTTGGGAATTTGAAGGTTTTTAGCAGGAGAATGAAACTATCTGATCAACATTTTAACAGGATGATTTTAGTTACTGTCTTGAGAATATACAATAGAGAGGGCAAAGGTGGAAAGAGAGTACCGAGGCTTTTCCAACAATTGAAGAAAGAGGGGATGTGCCCTTGGACCAGGATGTTAGAAGGAACATTGTGAAAAGTGGATGATTCCTGAAGCTACTTTGAAACTGATGCCAACAAGATGTGTTTACAAATTAGATGTGAGGAAGAAAAGTAAAGAGAGCCATTTTAAAAAAAATCTGGAGCTACTGGAAAGACAAAGTTGCCATTAACTATTTGGGAAGGCTGAAGGCCATAAATGAGATTAAGTGGTCCGTTTTAGACTAGTGGATATGTTGAGTAGGAAGCTATAGCTACATATCTGAAGTTCAGAGTAAAAATCTAGATTGGACATTCATAATTGGAAGTCATCACTGTACTGAGAACTTGAAAATGAACTTGAAAATGTACTACAAAAATAGTTTAAAAACACCCCTTTTACATTTAAAAAAACAAATAAAACTCAATGAACAAAATGCAATTATTAATGACACATTGGAAAAATATCTTCAGTTTGTAACACAAGATTAAAGTCTCAAATATATAAAGAATTCCTTAAAGGAAAAGAAAAGTACTGATAATTGACAACTCAATGAGAATAATGCAAATAAGCCTAAAACATTTGAGCAACATGGTTAAACTGTTTACAATGGCAGATTTGCAAGTGAAAACCACAGTGAGATAATTTATCAAGGACTTTGACCATATACTTTTTGACAAGGATCTGGGAAAAGAGGCACTTTCATTTATTGCTGGTGGGAATGCAAAATGCCTTTCTAAGGGAATTTGGAAATATTCAGCAAAATATATGTCTTTATTCTTTTATCTGGCAATTTCTTTTAGGAATCTACCTGAAGACCTGCTTGCAAAAATACAAAATGATGTATGTCTGAGGATACTGATTCTGACAACATTTAAAATAGCAAAGCCTAGAAACAATGTGTATGCCCATCCATAGTGAACTGGTTCAATAAATTATGATATGTTTACATAATACAGTACCAATCTTCTGTAAATTATAATAAGGAAGATTTCTGTATACTGATATGAGCTGACTCCAGAGTATTTGGTTAAGTGGGAAAAAAAAATGCAGGCAATTCTACCCCTTTTTAAAGAAGGAGAAAGAAAAAGAGATGGAGGAACCAGGATAGAAGCAAGCCTTCTTGGATATACATTACATTATGATTTTATTTTGGAATCATTTAATGTTTTACAAAACTTAAAAAATAAAATTAAATAAAGATGGTCACTAAAAATTGAATAATGTTTTAACAAATGATCCTAATTTTATATAATATGTAGAATAACCACACAATGAAGAAATATTTCATGCGATTAAAAATATAGTATTTTTACTAATAAAATGCATCCTAAAGACAAACATGTATTTAAAAAATATTTGACTGAATTTGCTGGATTTGTTTTTAGTAGTTCTATTATTATTGTTATTTTGAACATATTGTTAGTATCATAGGAATCAATATTTTCTACACATGAAACAGTTATAAAATCAAAGAAATTAATTTAGAACTTATAATTTGAAATGTGAACTGGCAAACACTATAAAGTCATCATTTCATAATATATAATGAATGTACACTTTTTTTTTAGCTCTGTCCACTAAAAAGTTCTGGAAGCAATAATAGCAACTAGTATGAGGAGCCCAAGACTGTCGGTGTCGCAATCCAATGTACACATCAGGATAGATGCAGAGGGGGCTGATGGCCACTCTGAGTTTATTATAATCAGCGTTTCAATATATACATAGCTTCCATCTGTTAAACATACACAGTTGTTCTGCATGAAGTAATTAGCGAATGCCAAGAATTCCTAGTGATTTCTCAAGGAGCCCTCCCTCAGACTCTGTTTTGATATTATCATGTTATTGCTGTGTTCATATATTTTTATCTTGGAGCAGGCAAGGTCTCCTAGGCAACGGCCCCTCCTGCTCCAGATATCGATTTGGTGTCTCCATCTGTGCCCCCAGGCGACTGTGCCTGTCTTAGGTTGCCCCGCCTTGGAGGTCTTACCTGTCATTGGCTGAGGGGCCTTCTCACCTCTGGGTCACAGGTTGTTGGCAAGCCTTTTCCAGTGATTATTAACCCTTCCTGCGTCAGGGGCGGCTACAAAGACCAGACTGTTTTCTATTTTTTAAAAACAATTTTATTAAAGAGATTAACCGTACATCCATGATACAAACTGCAAACATGTTTTCCATTTTATTTACCTTTGTCTTTGCACTGATAGTTTTGTTATGCAGATTTTCTTATTCTTATATATTTAAATTTATTATTTTTCCATGAAGATTTCTAGTTTTTTATTTGCAATTAAATAGGCTTTTCCCCTCTAAATTTATAAAGGAACTTTTTCATATTTTAGTCTAGTACTTCTATGATTTTGCTTCTGATATTTCATTTTCATACATTTAAAGAGTATTCTGGTGTTTGGTTACAGGTATGGATCCAAACGTCTTTTTTTCTAGCTGCTGCCAGATTGTCTCAATGCCATGTATTTTTTTTCCTTCTATTTGAAAATGCTGCTTTCATCATATACTGAATTCCGGGACACATTTGGATCTCATTCCTGACTTTACATTCTGTTCCATTTGTCTTTCTATTCGTGAATCTATAGTTTTATTGTAAAAGCTTTGTAATAGGATTCAATATCTGGTAGGGTTAGTTACCAATAATTTCTCTATTATTTCTTTCATAGTTTTCCAGATTATTTTTCTCTTTTTTTATCTTTCCACATGCATTTTAGAATCACTTTTCCTAGTTCCAAAACAAAACGAAACAACAGCAACAAGAAAACAACCTCCCTCTGCCGCCAAAAATCTTATAACAGAAAAAAGTTGGCTTATCTTTCCCTTGGTCATTCTAACAGTTATGAATGCTGCAGAACCACCCAAATTTAGTGGTGTAAAAAGAATCATTTTGTTGCCCTCCTAGATTCTGTGGGTCAGGCATTAGGAAAGGGAGCAATGACAATGGCTCTCTCTCCTCCACGATGGCAGCTGAAAAGACTTGGACGTGAATCAAGGGCTAGGGTGTCATTGGCTGGGGGCAGGAATCGTCTGGAGACGTCTTTGCTCACAGGTCTAGCAGTTGATACGGACTGTTGTTAGGAATCTCATATGGGGCTTTCAACTAGAAACCTATATATGGTGTCTCTGTCACCTGGGCCGCCTCACATCATGGCATCCTTGGACTTCCATGGTACTCAGGGCTCCAAAGGCAATTATCTCAAAAGAACCAGAAGGAATCTCTATCACCTTTAATAACAGCTTCAGAAGTCACCTAGCATCACTTCCACCATAGTCACAAGCCTCTCCAGTTTCGAAGCGAGTGACACAGATCCCACCTCTTGATAGGAGGTGTGTCTAAGTCACATTCTAAGTGTGTGTGTGATGCAAGATATTGCTGAAGTCATGAAGTCATTTTTAGAGAGTACAATGTACCAGAATATTTTTCTTGACATTTTTGTTTTCTGTTGCCTTTATAATTTGGGTCTTTTCTTTCTTTTTATATCCTAACTGTTGCTTATTATTTTTACTGATTTCTGTAGGTTACTTCTATACCCTACAACATTATTGAATTTGGCTACTTTCTTTTTTGTGTGTTTGATTCTCTTGGGTTACCAGTTACACAAACAGATAATTAGCAAAAAGAGTTTTGTCTCTTCCCTTCCAATTTTTGCGAATAGTTTTACTCGAACTTTTTACTCTTGCATAACTGTGTTGGCTATGAGCCTCACTATAATCTTCAATGTACTGGTGATTGTGGATATCTCTGCCTTTTTCCCAACTGTAGCAAGAATGCCTCTGTGTTTTTCCATTGATTAAAATGGTCCAATTGAAAAGATAATGTGTTCTCCATAGCCTCCCCTTTTTTTAAGTTGCATTATGGTATTTGATATATATAGACAGTCATTACTATTATATTTTAATTTTGAACCACAATCTTAACTCTTCTAAGGTGACTGTCTTTCCCTCCCTTCCTTACTTTCTTCCTCCCAATCTCTCTCTCCCTTTCTTTCTTTTTAATACCTTTTGGTCTTATTTCTACCTGATCTGCTATTAAGATCACTAACCTTAATTTTCTTTTATGGCTTATATATTCTTTCCTTAAACACCTTCTAGGTGTTGCTCCATTGTCTTTTGGCCATAGAAGATAATGCAGGAAAAGTCTGACACTGTCTTAGCCTGTTCGTGCTGTTGTAACAAAATACCAGAGACTGAGTGGCTTATAAACCACAGAAATTTATTTCTCACAGATCTGGAGACTGGAAATTTAAGATCAGGGTGCCAGCATGGTTGGGTGAGGGCCTCTTTCCTAGGGTACAGACTTCCTTATATTCTCACATGGGGAAGGGCCTAGGAATCTCCCTGGAGCCACTCCTTATAAGGGCACTAATTCCACTAATGAGGGCTCTGCCCTCATGACCTAATCACCCCTAAGCTCCCACCTCCTGATACCAAGATATTTGGCATTAGGATTTAACATGTGGATTTTGGGAGGACATAAACATTTAGTCCATACCATAAACTAACCCTATTTTTTTTCCCTTATAAGGGGATTGATGTTTCTGCCTATCCAATTAATCTTTTCTTTACCTTTAAAGCCCAATAATTTTATTTGGATATGTCTTGGGGTCAATTTGTTTTGGTACACAGATTCAACATATAGATTCACATCTTTTTTAGGTTCAAACAATTTTTTAAATGATATTTAAAACTATTAGTTTTCTCCTATTGTTTTTCTTCCATGAAACCTTCAGTTACACATGTACTAAATTTCCTTTACCTGTCTTTATCCATCATTTAATATTTATTTGTTCCTGTCTCCTTATTTGTCTCTTTTTCCCACTTCTATTCATGAGACTCTTTATTATAGTCTCCATGTCATCATTCTCTTTCATTTTTGAAAGAATTTTGTCCATTTTTTTTTGTTTTGCTGAGGAAGCTTAGCCCTGAGCTAACATCTGTGCCAATCTTCCTATTTTTTTTTTTTTTTTTTGTATGTAGGATGCCACCACAGCAAGATTGGGGAGTGGAGTAGGTCTGTGCCCAGGATCTGAACCCGTGACCCTGGGCTGCTGAAGTAGAGCATGTAGAACTTTAACTGCTCAACCATGGGGCCAGGTCTAATTATGTCCTTTTCTTTTTCTGAGTTCTTTCACTTCCTTTTTAACCTTTTCTGGTTTTCTGGCCGTCACCTCTTACTGACTGACTCTTTTGTCCCAAAATTCTTGTATTTCTGCTTTGTGATCTTCCTTTACAGCCACAAATAATCCACTGTTTTTGGGGCAGGGAGTTTGGTAAGGAAGATTGGCTCTGAGCTAACATCTATTGCCAATCTTCCTCTTTTTGCTTGAGGACGGTTGTCCCTCAGCTAACAGCCATGCAAATCTTCTTCTCCTTTGTCTGTGGGATGCCACCAGAGCTTGGCTTGATGAGTGCTGTGTAGGTCCACATCTGGGATCTGAGCCTGTGAACCCCAGGCCATTGAAGCAGAGTATGCAAACCCAACCACTATGCCACTGGGCTGGCCCCCACTGCTTTTTTAAAAATCCTTATTGGAATATTGGATTACAATTTTTATCTGCTATATAGTAAGATAATTTTAGTGAGTGTTCCTTTCTGTTGGAAAATTTCTAATTTTTCACATTTTTTTCTTACACTGTTTTTAGTTTTTTGTCTTTACCCTTTCCTTTTTCGGTTCTCATATATAAATGACAGCAAAATGTTCCTGGATGTGAGCATGAGGTGGAGTAAGATGGGCAGGAACAGCTTCTCTGATTCACAACTCAAGTGAGAAGAGTGTGGACACTGGTATCGTATAACGACTGATCGATGTAAACAGACATCTCAGCTACCCATCACAGATTTAGGGAAAAATATATGCAGGAATGAGTTCCTGTTGAAAATCAGCCTTGGCTTCAAAATTCTTTCCTTATAGTGTGGCGCTTCTATGTGCGCACCCTTCCTTCGTCTCCCAGAACCTCACGTCGCTCTGGAGACCTCCCTCCTCCAGTCCTCTACCTCCTCTGCTTATTCTGTTGGCTGCTGCTACCCAGGGACACAGGTCTTACTTTCCAACGTGATCCACTCACATTTAGAAAGTGGTTTTTTAATGACATTTTCTAACTATATTCTCCCCTTCGCTTGTCTCGGAAATTTTTAAGTCTTTCTTCCACCCCAAGTATTCATGCCCAGTTGTCTTTCAATGCTGTTCAGAACAGTTTGCCCATAGCTTGGGACCCTCACCTTTTGGAGAGTAGACATTTATTTTGTAGTTGGTTTCTGGACTGGCCTCTGCAGGGTCAGCACTCCCAAATTCTGCCCACCACTGCATCGTGGCTGCTCTCAGGCGTTCCCACCTGACTCTGCTGGTCTCAGTTGCTTTTGGCAGCATGTATACATAATTTGAAATTTGTGGAGTTTCTTTGTCTTCTATTTTAAGTGAACATGGAATTTGTGATTTGTTTTTTTGTCCTTTTTCTTTTCATTATCTTGTTGCTGTATTTCCAGGAGAAGTAGAAACATTCAGAATTAAGCTGCCACCATGTTCTTCCAGAATCATAATTGATGTGATTATTTTTGTTGTGGTGGAAATATGAAGCATATTCCCACTTAAGTCAGGTAAATAAAGAGTGGACTTTTCACGTGGAAATATGAGACTCTCTAAAAGATGGATCCCTAGCAAAATATATTCCCCACTGGTGCGTTTTCAAGATGTGATCTGGACATAATTGAGAGAAGGTAGCTCGCTAAACTTGTTAGATAAACAAATCTATGCAGAAAATCTGTCACTCCCCAAGAAATGAAACTGGGTAGAGGAAAAAGAATCAGATTTACATGTTACAAAAATGCTGTTCTTTATTTTAATCGACAGAATTGGATTAGACTCCAGCATCAGCATGCATTTCCCATTGTTTTCTTTTTATATTAACTACAGGAGACTCATTAGAATTTCATGGATGTAATTGTTTCTGGGTTACATCCTCAATTAATGACTATAATTGAAAGATCGGCTAGGACTGGGATGACGTGACTGTAATTTAAGTGTAAAATGTCTGGGCCTCTATTTACAACGCATTTGTTATTTTTTTTCCTACTGTGGAGGAGTATTTATGAGAGGCAGAAATAAATGCATTTCAAACAGCAATGTCTCAATCAAAACAATGTGCATATTGTGTGCTGGGTGTTGTTTTCCTTGGCTGTTTTGTGACTCTGCAGCCCTCAGCAGGATACGTGTGCATAAAACGAGCTTGTGCTCCTCTTCTGGGATGATGTGCGGGAGGAGAAGATGCTTCAACAAAGGGGAGGTGGAAGACAAGGCTATCTCTGTCCTTTTTTATGTTCTGTGTTATAACAACTGTTCAGAACCCAGCGTCTCAGCTCACATTTGCCAAGGATTCCCTAATCAATTTTAGATTATGTCATGGGGAAAGAAAATAGGACCCCCCCCCATGCCCTAATTATGGTTCTTCTCTGCTTTCCTCTCCTTATTTTCCCCCAAAAGTAGATATTAACCTTATTAGCGTTTTTAAGCAGTGCATCACTGATTATCTCCACACAGGCCTTGAGAGCAGCTGCTAGGGGCAGCTGACCAATTATGTGAGGTTAGCCGGATTTGCTCCAGACTCTGGGAACACAGAAGTCTGTAGACCAGAGCTCTTGGATTGAGGCTTGTCTGCTATTTCTCCCTCCAAGATCAGACGTGGACTGTGTAGTTCTTCTGTGTCTTTTTCAATAATAACGACCTTTCTTTCTCTTGTGGGTCTATTGATCTGGAGGGAATGGTAAAGACAGCCACAGGATGGAAGGCGTGATAGCTGAGCCGGAGAGGCTGAGACCTGTGGCTGAACTAAATCACGATAGAAATAAAAAAGCAAGTAGGGGAATAAACTGGTATAGAAATTTAGGAAACAGAGAGGATGGCAAGGGAGGGACCACTGATTCAGAGGTGACCTAACAACAGTAGTAATAACTTGACAACTATCTACTTCTTCTTATAGCTCTCATGCTGCTACTGCAAGCTGAGGAGTGTTTCCTAATATGTAACCTCTGCTTCAGACACACAAGGGTGCTTGCTAGAATGCAGATTATCAGAAACCACCACAGAAATCAAAATTTCTGGCCACGGTCCAGGAAGTTGCGTTTTTCCAAGATCCTATGAGATTCTGACAGACGTTGGAGTCTGAGAACAACAGAGGAGGAGGCAATGGAAAGTCGAAGGAATGGAATGGTAGTGACAGGCCAGAGAAGGTGGCTGGGAGAGAGCGGACTGAGGTCAGATTCAACAGGCACACATTCAGCGCTTACAGATAGGGAGGCTGTGAACCAGACAGACGAGGTAAGTCTCTTCCTGCACGTTATACACCAAGTGCGTGGCAGAGCCATGGTTTATACTTAGAGCTTCTAAATCCAAGGCTCTTCTCTTTGTACCAACCTGAAGTCAATAGGATAAGAAAGCACTAGAATTTGGATGCCATATTACAAAGAGAAGGCAACATGGCTTGGGATTCAGACCCTGAATTTGTAGTATGTCAAGATAGGGACACCTTTCAGGAAAATAGTGTAGAGGGCAAAGTATATTCTGTTTTCTTTAATCTCCTATTCTAAACTCATCTTTTATTTGCCTCTTTCATGACTTTTTTTTTTTTTAAAGATTGGCACCTGAGCTGACAACTGTTTCCAATATTGGTTTTTTTCTGCTTTTTCTCCTCAAATACCCCAGCATACAGTTGCGTATCTTAGTTGTAGGTCCCTCTAGTTGTGGCATGTGGGACGCCGCCTCAATGTGGCCTGATGAGCAGTGCCATGTCCCTGCCCAGGGTCCGAACCAGTGAAACCCTGGACCACCGAAGCGGAGCACATGAACTTAACCACTGGGCCACAGGGCCGGCCCCCCATGAATATTTTTGTACACGGTTGCATACTAACCATAAAATTATACACTCAACTTTTTTGTGTTAAATTGATGCATTTTTTAAATTTAGCATGGTTCTAATCCATAATAGCAGAAAATCATCATTTTGATTGTAAATTAAGGAATTCTGACACACATTAGCAAATACTCAACGAATAATTTTTTAAGGAAATCTGTGTATACACTACTCAGAATCATCTTGCCGACATACTACACATACTGAACTTCGGACATAATGCTTTTATCAGTTTTCTCTTCCACTGAAGATTGATGTCTCTTTCCATTGCCTCGCGGTGCCTCGTGGTCTGGGACCTGTCTGCATGATCTAAAAGCATCATGGTTACTGGATTGGCTCGTTCAGCACTGCTTTCCTCACCGTGTAGCCTGGATCACCCTCTCTCCTCAGTATCTCCACTCGTCCCTCTCTCCATTTTGCTGCCGAGCTTCTCCTCCAGCTCTCGTTTCCAGCCATATTTTACCCATCGAATTTGATCTCTCTGCCTTTAGTGGTCCTAACAAGCTCTCCCTCCTCTTCATCTACTAAATACGGCCATCTTATGAACAGCCTCCAATCACAATGCCCCTTACTGACATGGTGTCGGTAAAATGTTTGATTGACAAATAAATTAACAAATGTTTTCAGACCACTGAGTAATATATTTTAGGTGGCTTTAAAGTGCTCGCATGACAGGCGTTAAAAATGAACAAATGGGGGGCCGGCCCGTGGCAGAGTGGTTGAGTTTGCGCACTCCGCTGCAGGCGGCCCAGTGTTTCGTCGGTTCGAATCCTGGGCGCGGACATGGCACCATTCATTGAGCCACGCTGGGGCGGCGTCCCACATGCCACAACTAGAAGGACCCACAACTAAGAATATACAACTATGTACCGGGGGGCTTTGGGGAGAAAAAGGAAACAAATAAAATCTTAAAAAAAAAAAAAAAATGAACAAATAGGGCCGGCCTGGTGGCACAGCAGTTAAGTTCACACACTCCACTTTGGTGGCCCAGGGTTCATTGGTTCGGATCCTGGGTGCGGACATGGCACTGCTTGGCAAGCCATGCTGTGGCAGGCGTCCCACATATAAAATAGAGGAAGATGGGCACAGATGTTAGCTCAAGGCCAATCTTCCTCAGCAAAAAAGAGGAGGATTGGTGGCAGATGTTAGCTCAGGGCCAATCTTCCTCAAAAATAAAATTTAATTAATTTTTTAAAATATGATACTGATTACTTCAATGAAGAAAATAGAACAAATTATTAGGGAGAGAGACGAAAAGGTTCTTACTCTCTATGCAGGATGGATAGGGAAGATCTCTTTGAGAGAGTAAGATTTGGTTAATGAGAAGGAGCCAAGAATGAGACGACCTCATGTCAATGGTATAAGAGTGTACAAGGGAGAGGTGTGCAAAGACCCTGAGATGAGGATGAGCTAGAAGCCCCAGGGGAACAGGAAACGAGCCCCCAAAGAGGGAAGTTGGAAGAGAAGAGGTTAGAGGGGTAGGCAAGAGGAAGAGCCTATTCGCTCTTACGGACCACAGCAAGGAGTATGAAGTATCTTCCAAGCGCAGTGGAAGCCACTGCAGGGGATTCCGAAGGGAGGACTCTGATCCAGCCACTCACCCAAGTTCTGGGGAGACTGAAGCAGCTGCAGCTCCCTTTCCTTCAAGTGCTCTCGTCTGCCTTTGTGTGCGACATCCTCCTGCCTGGGTTCCTCTCCCTCACTCGCCCTCTCCGTTTTCCTTGACCATCTTCTTCCTTTTTCACCCTGGACTCCTGCTTTAAAGAAACATGATTTTCTTTTTTTTAATTTCATATTTCTCAAACTTATTGGGCTACAAACTTTTTGCATGAAATGTGTATTACCTTCTTCAAGAAAGCTTTCTAGACATTTGAGCTACCCTCGTCCTACTTTCTACAGTTGTGGAAATAGATGTGGTCATTCTCGGTTGATTACCTTTTGTATTAGGGTTCTTTAGAGAAACAGAAACAGGATGTGTGTGTGTGTGTGTGTGTGTGTGTGTTTATTTATTTATTTATTTTAAAGGATTGTCTCAGGCTATGAAGGAGACTCACAAGTCTAAAATCTGCAGGGTGGGCTGGCAGGCTGGAGACCCACGGAGTTGCCAGTGTTGCAGGTCAAGTTCACAGGCCCTCTGCTGTGGAATTCTCTCTTGCTTAGGGGACATCAGTCTTTTCTTCTATTCAGACCTTCCACTGATTGAATGAGGTCCACCCACATCGCCCACATCAGGGAGGACCATCTGCTTTACTCAAAGTCCACTGGTTTAAATGTTAATCTCGTCCAAAACATTCTTACAGGAACATCCAGAATAACATTTGACTACATATCTGGACACTGTGACCCAACCAAGTTGACAGATAAAAAATTAACCAGCACACGTTTCTTATAGGACAAGACAAAGGAAGAAAACCAACTTTCCCGTTTTAAGAAATAGTTCTGCGCTTCATCACAGGTGGGTTTGGATGTATGCACTTTTGGTGCTTCCAGTAAATCAGCAACCGTAGAAGTAACAGTCTTGCGAGAATGGTCATATTTATTAAAGGCTTTCCTGAAATAAATGTTAAAAGTATAATAATCAGACTGAAAGAGTGAAGTGAGGAAGAATAGACCAAGGGTAAGAACACAGACTAGAGGAGGTTAAAAGGAATAAAAAGGAAAGGATTGGTAGGAATTTACTGATGAGATACCCTAGTCAAAGAGAGCAGAGACAGCTAGGAGTAACCTAAGCTTTGTTGATGCCGGATGGAATGATGAATATATATATTTTTTTAGAGAGAAGCTTTAATTGATCAGCACTTCATGCAAATGAATAATGTAAATGAACCTTATCAACCTGCTGGAAGCTTATAATTATTCAAATTACACAAAGCCATCAAATATGTGGAAATCAAAACAACAGAAAGAGCCACTAACTCCCAGTCTGTCTCCCAGCATTCTGGGGTTTTACCCACATTTGTGATGGGAAGACATTTCAACCTTGAAATTAAACAGAGAACACGGCGTGGTAATTTAGTCACAGGTTCAACGATGAATTGTTTTAAAGGTGATGCAGGCAAATGTACAACATCGAAGTCTGCATGTTTTTAGCGTGCAGTCCAATTCTATTCGCATCCTGCATGATGGATTCAGAACTTCAGATCATTCTACTTAATAGAAAATGTGTTAATTAAGATCAGTTTAATAGTGGTGTTTTTGGAGGATTAAAAGAAAATGTTTAATTTGAGCATCACGTTTCCATTCTGAAAAGCTTCAGTGCTTGGAAAGTGAATATATTGGACGTGAAATATCTCCCAAACAAGTCATCCTTCACAAACTAGATTTCTGTATTTTCTGAGTTTGAATCCATCTGTCAATCCACAAAGGACCGTTCCCTTTTCTCTCTCCCTGCCTTCCTGTGCCTCTGCATACACCTGTGACATCCATAGCTTAAGACAGTGGCTGCCAACCAGAGTCCTGGAGCATCACTGGGGAGAGAGGCCATGGAGAATGTTGACTCTTTGCGGAATTAAGAGGAAATTCACAGCAGAAGGGTCCATCTGCTACTTTGCATTGAGCTGAGTCCCAGTAATAATGTGGCCACAGGGATTACCTCCCAAGTGTCCCAACAATGTTTCATTTAAAGATGTCACGAAAATGGCCTAATGGTAAATTCTGTCACAAAAAAATTATTAGGCTAAGGGGATCTGATAGTCTGGAAAATTCATTATATGACCTAGGGCAAGGTATCAATCTTTCTATGCCCATATTCTTTCATCTGTAAAATGGACACAACTATCATTTTTTGAGGTTGTATTATGTGCTATGTTCTTTTCACTCTTTACCTCTCTTAATCTCCACAATAACATTATAAAGTAGGCATTAACTATGCACTCACTCATTCCTTTGTAGAAGAGATGACTGATGCTTAGAGATGTCAAGCGTTGCCCAGGGTTGCACAAGCCATGGCGGCAAGATTTGAAATCAAGCCCTCCACACTGCTTGACCTTAATTACAGCACCGATCCCAGTAGGCTAATTAGCACCTACCTCACAGGGTTGTTCTTGGGGAGAATTTATACACTGCACTTAAAAAACATAGCACAAATACCTGGAACCAAATGCTAGCTTGACACCCAGACACAGCAGCAGCAACAGCAAAGTCTTCTTAGGAACCTTTTCATTAATCCCCCTCCAATACTCCCTTCACCTTCCTTCAGGGCTAATGAATTCAGACTCTACCCTCTAATGGGGATCTGCCCATGTAATCGAAACCTTCTCATCATTCCCTAATTATTTCCTGAATGAATGTGCTGTCTCTACAGTTTTAGATGTTTTCTTCTGGGAGAACCAAGGAGCAACAGGTTCTTGCGTAGAAGCTCAGCGTGGACTTTTAGCTTTTCCAGTGGACTTTGAGGGAAAAAACGTCAGAAGTTCAGCTTTCTCACTTCTGAAAAGGGACTAGTGATGCCTGTTCTTCGCCTCTGCCAGCACTGCAATAAAATTCAGATGAAAGCAAGCATATGAAAGGCTGTGTAAACGCCAGTGTGCCATAGAAATGTAAAAACGGTATTAGCAAGGGTTATGACATCTTCTGCTTCCTTTCCCTGCATCCATTTTTATGTGTCTATCAAAATAAAAGGCAATAATTTTTGACTTGCAAATTTTAGACTGAACCGTTGAATGATACAATGAAAGGAGGATGCATTCACGTTTTATTTTTATGTGAATAAATTATGGACAACTATTTTTCCCTTTTCGTTGTGTGTTTTGTTGCCTGTGGCAAATGAACTCATCTTACTCATATTTAGACCAAAGTTTAATTTATTTTTGTCAGTATTTAAACTCTAAAAGCACATGTGAGCTAATTAATTTGTATGAAGTTGGTTGGTTGGTTTCAGAAGGTGTTATGAGTTGGGCTCCCCCCACCCCACTCCACCCAAGAAGACTTTGAGGGGGCCATCCTGGTGGCACAGCGGTTAAGTACACACGTTCCGCTTTGGCGGCCTGGGGTTTGCTGGTTGGATCCCAGTCGTGGACATGGTACAGCTTGTCAAGCCATGCTGTGGTAGGCATCCCACATATAAAGTAGAGGAAGATGGGCATGGATGTTAGCTCAGGGCCAGTCTTCCTCAGCAAAAAGAGGAAGATTGGCAGCAGATGTTAGCTCAGGGCTAATCTTCCTCAAACAAACAAAAAAAGAAGACTTTGAGACAGAGATTTGAATATAAGAAGGCTGTTGGAGAGTTGTCTGGGGTTCAACACCTGGGGGAAGAGAGGGAAGTAGGATTGGGCAGAGGGAAAAGGTGACCTTAATCTGACTCAGGAAAGGTCTGAGCTGATCCCATGGGAAACTCTCAAATGGGATGATTCTTCAGAGCTATCCCCAATGGGGGAGAAGGGCTTGAGTCTTTGTACCCTCACAACAGCCAATCTTGGATGCAGACTGCCTCTGGAACAGGACATGGCTTAGGTGAGCTGGCTCTCCTCAGACAGGAGCAAGTCCCACAGCAGACAGACATCCAGAAGCACTTGCAGCCACTGTGGAATTATGTCCCTCAGTCCTGAAAGGGGCCCTGGGCAGCGTATTACAGTATCTACTATAGATGACAATGTACCTGCTTTCCCAGCTCTTTTTATGAATCTTATCTACAGCCTCCTAATGGACGATCACGTAGACTCAGACAAGTCATTACCTCATAAGTACCTCTGTCTAAATTTAGATAGAAATAACTCTTATTATGTTATATTGAACCTTATATTAAGCTGAAATCTGACTCCAGATTCTTTACTCCCTGAAAAGAGAAGATTCTGGTGAAACTGCTGAAGAGCTTAACCTGGCAGTGGAACAAAGTGAGACAAGTACCATACTTGGAACTCATCAATGTTTGTTGGAGGAGTAAATTGTTAAGTGAAATGCAGAATTTATGCAGCTAATGGCTATAGCACCAATCTTTACTCACAGCCACAGTTTTCAGCCCCTGAGTAAGAATAATGACTTATATTTGTTGAATATTCACTACATGCTGGACACTGTTTTAATTGCATTACGTTAACTATTTTAATGTCACAATAACCCCATAGGATGGGCATTATAAACCACATTTATAAATGAGAAAACAGACTCAGAGAAGTTAAAATGTATACCTAAAGTCACATGACTAGTAAATAATGAAGACTGGTGCACTCCCCTATATCTCATAATGGAAACGATAGTAAAGGAAATTGGTACCTCATATGCTAATCCTTACTCATCCTTCTAACCTTTCCTTTTTCTGTTTGCCATATGGCCTAGTGTCCTAGGGCTGCTCTAACAAAGGATCTTAGCCGGGTGGCTTAAAACAACAGAAATTTGTTCTCTCACTCTTCCGGAGGCCAGAAGTCTCAGATGAAAGTGTCAGCAAGGTTGGTTCCTTTTGAAGAGCACTGAGGGAGAATCTGTTCCATGCCTTTCTCTTAGCTTCTGGCGTTGCCGGCAATCCTTGGCTTGTAGACACATCATCCCAATTTCTGCTTCCATTGTCACATGGTTTTCTCCCTGTGTGTCTGTCTCTATGTCTCTTCTCTTCTTATAAGGACACTAGTCAGATTGGATTAAGGGCCACCTTAATAGAAAATGACCTCATCTGAACTTGATTACATCTGCCAAGAACTCATTTCCAAATAAGGTCACATTCACAGATACCAAGGGTTAAGAATTCAACAGACAATTTTGGAGGATGCAATTTAACCCATAACACCACATAACTGTCAAGATTAATTCTCAGAGAAAACACTTATTCAATCAATGAATATTTCTCATGTGTCTAAAATGGTCTAGTGTTGTTCTAACCACCTGGAGGTAGGGTGGTTAACAAGACAAACTCTTTACCAGTCAGTCAAAATATTTATTAAGTATCTATTTATCAGGCATGCGTCCAAGAGCTGAGAATACGGTAATGAACAGGATAAAGTTTCTGCTGTCAAGAAGTTTATCTTCAAGTGAGATGAGATAGACAATAAACACATGAACAAATGAGATGATTTCTGATACCCAAATGTGCCATGAAAAAATAGAGTAGGGAAATATGAGGAAGAGTGACTGGGGCAGGGTAGACAACTTTATCTAAAGAGCCAGGGAGGATCTCCCTGGAGGGTGACATTTGAGTTGAGACCGGAGTGATTAAAGGAGGCAGCCATGCGAAGATCTTGGAGGGGAGAATCTAAGCAGAAGGGCAACCATGGGCAAAGATCCTGACTGGGAATAAATGTAGAATGTTCAAGAAAGAGAATGAAAATCAATTTTTTATTCGAAAGTATATGAACTAAGGGAAAAATGAAAAGAAAAATTTAGGAGAAGTAAGTGGGTAAGATATTTGGCTTTTATCATTCTTTCCATTGGAAGTTACTTGAGGGGTTTATTAAAGACAATGGTTTGAATATAGGTTTTAGAAACATCTCTCTTGCTGCTTTCTGTAGACTATAGAACGATAAGGGCAGAATCAGGAAGACCACCTAGGTGGCTACTGGGTGAATTCAAACAAAAGAGGACGAGACCTTGAAGTAGAGTTGTAGTAGTAAAGTTGATGAGAAGGAGTTGGAACAGAGATATATTTTAGAAGCAGAAAGGATGGAACTTTCTTATGAATGGGATGTAGGGTTTGAATGAAAAAAGAAATCAAGCATGACACCTTTCCATCAAAAATCTTACAGTATAATGGGAGGCATCACAGAAATCAGCAACTTTTTCTTTTTTTGAGGAAGATTAGCCCTGAGCTAACATCCATGCCCATCTTCCTCTATTTTATATGTAGGATGCCTGCCGCTGCATGGCTTGATAAGAGGTGTGTAGGTACGTGCCTGGGATTCGAACTCCAGGCTGCTGAAGCGAAGCTTGTGAACTTAACCACTGTGCAACCAGGCTGGCCCCAGCAATCTTTATTTTTAAGTCTCTCTCTCTCTCTCTTTTTTTTCCTGAGAATGATTCATCCTGAGCTAACATCTGTTGCCAATCTTCCTCTCCCTCTTTTTTTTTTCCTCCCTAAAGCCCCAGTACATAGTTGTATATTCTGGTTGTAGGTCCTTCTAGCTCTTCTATGTGAGCCACTGCCATTGCATGGCTACTGAGAGATGAATGGTGTGGTTCCATGCCTAGGAACCGAACCTGGAATGGCAAAGCAGAGTGTACCGAACTTTAATCACTAGGCCATCAGGGCTGGCTCAAAAGTGCTAATTTTAATTTATTGTAATAAACGTTACAATAAGAATAGGCACAGACCGAATTCTCAAAACCATTTGGGAATACTTGAAGGGAAGCTAGAGTTCTCTCAAGATTGGTGCACATGTATCTTTCATAGCTGATATTTTTGTCCTCTTCTCATTTCAGAAACTGGCATGCTTATGAGAAATAGGTTACACATACGGTTTTCTGCACAGAGAGAACCCACATCAAAATACTATATGTTTTGATGAGGACTCCTGTTTCATGTATCCTGAAATATAATGCGTATGTATTACAGTATTGGGGAGGCATTGGATGAGTGGAGGGAGGGTTGGAACCAGAACATGAGATTGACTCCAACCATCTTTCTCTGACTCTAGAGGAATAAGACTTGAGGCAACGACGTGCTGTTTTTGAAAGAAACACCATGTGAAAACATAATAGGCAGAGGCACAGTTCATTTAGGGCCAGTCTCTTGAGATACTGTGCATTAAAGAACCCTGGGTCTCAACTGTGCGAACAAAATATCTCTCAAAATGTCCCTTGGTGAGGACAAGAACTCAGAGTGGAACTTACATGACTTCATAAGTCCCTAAATCAAATTTCCTTAGCATCATCTGGATCACTATACAACAAAACCATCAGTAGTACAGGCTTTATCATTATAACTGCACTGTATTCATCATATTAAGGGAGAAACATGCTTAGTATTGCCAAATTGAGCACAAGACTTCCTGTAATAACTAAGCAGATTTTTTAAGTACACTGCCTTGTACTTACCTCATTATATCTTTCCAACATTAGAAGTCTAGTTTGACCTCGACCCAGGGTATTAGCTTATCTTACAGCTCTTCTAGGCTTCTGACCACTCACATATGGGTTATTTCTCTTGAGGATCTTCCCTTTTACAATATCTTCCCCAGCATTAGACATCCCATTGATGTGCTGCTGGGGATCTATTTGTTTCACACCACCTGCATGGCAAGTTATTCCAATATATATTTTGTTAGTTTCTGATTTAGGACAGGTTTCTGTGAAATATCTGTATGAAAAAGAATTTAAGTCGTTTAAACAAGTCATGACCTCTTGGAAACTCTGCCTGAAATACAAATTTTTATCACCATTTGGGATAGAGAGCTAACTTCACTATTTGTCTGCCTAGTCATAGATTAGGAAGCAAGACATAAAATCAATGTTTTCATAATCAAGTGTGCTTTTCTATAAGCATAAAACTTCCAAATAAAATATTCATTATAGATATTGATTAGAGTAAGCTGTAAAGGAAAGGTATAGGAAAGAAGATAAAATGGAGCAAGATTTAGCTATTACAATTGAGTAGGTACAGATTAGTATATTTGATCTCAACTATACATATATACATACACTCTCATATATGTATAAATATATAAAATCAAACTTCTGATATTATCTTCAAATGAATTTCTATATCCTGACTGCTATTCTTTAGTTCATAAATCTTTCAGTGCTGTACTCAGGAGCTAGCGGTATTTGAAAGCTTAATGCATATCTACTTTGGACAGGTTTTTATACAGATACTTGACTCTTAATTGAATAAAAAGTTTTAGCATTTTTACCATCTCAGTTCTTTCATTAAGCCTTTCAACTGACTACCTAAGGTCACCCTATTTTCATTTGGTAAGGGAAACAAAAACAAATTTCTTTGTGTCATTTTCTCTTAAGTTACATTGAGAAAAGAAAATTAATATGTATCGATCCTCCTTTCTTTTCTTAGGACTGATTTAAGAAAACTCTGTGAGTTCCAGGTATTTGCCCATTTTGTTAATTTCTGTCTTTACACTTGACTTCTGAAAGGTGGTCATTGACTTTTCTATAACGTGCTTAAATCACTAACGCTTAATTTTACAAGTCATACTACGACTATTTTAAGTGAAATCAGAGAATGGCTTGCCCCAGTATAGAGGAGACAATTATTCCTTTCAGTATAGTTCAGAGTAAAAATCAAGATCATCAGTTTAGAGCATAAAGAGAAATATACCCTAGGTAGTCCTAAATCTTGGTGAGCGCAAGGAGGAAAAAAAGCAAAATCAAGTGAAAGAAATTCTAGGTATTTTTTAATGTGATATGAAAAAACCTAAAAACCCACTCTGAGACCTTACAATTTCTGAAAGTGAAAGAAATTACACAAAAGCATGTATAGGAATTTTTTTAAAAAAAATCTGAACATTCAAGATTTACTTTGGTGAAAAAGAGCTACTGACTTGTAAAATCTTGGAGGTGCCTGTAGCCAATCAGAATAAACAAATGTTCCTACAATATCAGATTCCAAAATTAATGCATAGTCAAAACCAATTCAGGCATCAGCCCCTATGTCCCACACCTCTCCTGGAAATGAAATATATGAGCTGGAAGGATGGCAACACAGTAGCATGGGGAGGTCACCTATAGAAATCATAACTAGTTAAGCAACTGCCGTTAAAAATAAACTGTTCTTCAAAGCTGGAGTCATCACCATCTCTGACTTCAACATGTACTACAAAGCCATAGTAATCAAAACAGCGTGGTACTGGTACAAAAAGAGGCGCGTGCATCAGTGGAACAGGACTGAAAGCCCAGAAATAAAACCACACATCTACAGAGAGCTAATCTTCAACAAAGATGCCAAGAACATACAATGGAGAAAAGATCGCCTCTTCAATAAATGGTGTTGGGAAATCTGGACAGCCACATGAGAAAGAATCAATGTAGACCATTCTCTCATGCTATACACAAAAGTAAACTCAAAAAGGATCAAAGAATTGAAGATAAGTCCTGAAACCATAAAACTCCTGGAAGACAATATAGGTAGTACATTCTTTGACATCGAACTAAAAACGATCCGTTTGAATACCATGTCTTCTCAGACAATGGAAACAAAAGCAAAAATAAACAAGTGAGACTTCATCAGACTAAAGAGCTTCTGCAAGGCAAAAGAAACTAGAATCAAAACAAAGAGACAACACACCAATTGGGAGAAAATATTTGCAAATCATATATCTGACAAGGGGTTAATCTCCATAATGTTTAAGGAACTCACCCAACTGAACAACAAAAGAAACAAACAGCCTGATCAAAAAATGGGCAGAAGATATGAACAGATGTTTTTCCACAGAAGATATACGGATAGCCAATAAACACATGAAAAGATATTCAACATCACTTATCAACAGGGAAATGCAAATAAAAACTTCACTAAGATACCACCTTACACTTGTTAAAATGGCTACAATCACTAAGACTAAAAATAACAAATGTTGGAGAGGGTGTGGAGAGAAGCGAACCCTCATACACTGCTGGTGGGAATGCAAACTGGTGCAGCCACTATGGAAAACAGTATGGAGATTCCTCAAAAAACTGAAAATAGAAATATCATATGACCCAGCTATCCTACTACTGGGGATCTATCCAAAGAACTTGAAATCAACAATCCAAAGTAACATATGTACCCCTATGTTCATTGCAGCACTATTCACAATAGCCAAGACATGGAAACAATCCAAGTGCCCACTGACTGATGATTGGATAAAGATGTGGTATATATATACAATGGAATGCTAGTCAGCCATAAAAAAGGCAAAATCATCCCATTTGCAGCAACATGGATGGACATGGAGGGTATTATGTTAAGCAAAATAAGCTAGACTGAGAAAGATGAACACTGTGTGATTTCACTCATGTGTGGAATATAAACAAACACATGGATGAAGAAAACAGTTCAGTGGTTACCAGGGGAAGGGGGTCAGGGAGTAGGCACGGGGGTGACGGGAGCACTTACAAGGTGATGGACAAGAAATAATGTACAACTGAAATTTCACAATGATATAAACTATTATGAACTCAATAGTAAATAAATAAGTAAATAAATAAATAAATCGTTCTTGTCACTATGCACTTTCTTGTTAAATTAACTCCTAGACATTCTATCATCTCTAATCTCTTACTGTAGGTGCTGATGCTTCATGCTTTTTGATAGTAAATAAGAGAGAACCAAGAAAAAATACTCATTGGGCATTGTCATCTGGTACTTCGAGAACACCATTTAAGAAATGTTAATTTCCACATTACTATACCCTCTGGTACATGACTGTGTATGAACCGGCAAGTAGTACATAAAATAAAACATCAATAGGTATAAGTTTCATACTCATGGCAACTAATAAAGATTAATAATAGTAGTTTTTATATAAATATTCGTTTTGGAAAATAGGTCTATATACATCATTAGGGTAGAATGGCATCATTCAGAAATTTTGGGAAAAATATAGCAATTTTATCTTAACTAAAATATTTTTCTGAAGGGATTCACTTTCAAGTAATTCAACTTTCCTGAGAGCTGGGTGACATTATCTTTTCAATAATAATTATAATTATATCATGGAAAGATTTTTTGTGGGTTGCATGCAGAATCAGTTCTTTCTTTTTAGATCTTATCTTTCCTTTGGAGTTACTCTGAACTGAACCATTACAAATAACTACTGTGGACCATAATTAAAGTTGCGCTGTCTTCTGATGTTTGGGAGCATTAAATATCACGGTTTGGTTCTTTTTGATGTTTTTTGTAATTTGCATTTATTTCAATGCTTAGGTAGCTTAGTTTATTTATATGACCGGGTGACAGTGTCCATCTTCTTATACGTCACAGAATACTGATAGAAAAGGTGAGAAGCATAGTGATGTGTTTCATCTCATGTGGAGAAGTTACCTCATCATGATGATACTCAGATGTGAAGTATTAGATAAAATATAGGGTAATTGCGGAAAAAAAGTTATTCTTCTGCGAGTCTTCTGAATTTAAAAGAAGTCTTACTTTTTAACATTGTAAAAGAGAATTTTTAATAAGTATTTTCTTCCTTATATTTACCTGTACATACATCAGTATAGGTGTGTGTTCATTAAACTATATGTGGGCTTTTATTTTGTAGATGAAGAAAATAGAAGGAGTGTTTTTTTGAGCGGAGAGGGAAACGAGTGTAAGAGAATGGCGTAGCTTTTGTTCCTTCAAACTCTCTGCTTTCATTAGTTTTTGGTCATGAGTGTTAGAGAAGATATTTTGATGAGAGACTGGAAATTTGTTATAGCACATTTTGTTTGGGGTCCAGATGACAAAAATTGGCAAAAAATTGGAGAAGGGAGTTCTCACCACCTATGCTGGGAGCTCAACAATGTCGTGTCTTTGATAATACTGAGAGGCAGCCCTCTTGGTGCAAATGTTCTTATCAGGGGTCGCAGTAACGAACAGCCCCTTCAAGTGATTTGCTGGGCATCATTCTTCGGAAGGGAGATCCAGAGCAGAAGCAGAACCCGATGGGTACCACATGTGTACCATAGCTGACAGTTTGCGTTGCCGACACACTTGGAGCATTCCTTGGGGTATGTCCTGGAAAACATGAAGGAATCATAAAGAATCTGGTGGTCCTGCATGCACAAGTGAGAGCATCTATAGGAATACTGGTTTATTCATTTCATAGCCGGTTTATTTGTAGCCATCAGATGATATGGCCTGGTATTTGGGGGTTGTACATTTTACCCTATCTTAGTTGTAATTTCATCACACTAGATATAGTCAGAATAAAGCCTAGATCCCAAAATATTGGATTGGGATACTTGGCGTTAGCTGTCTCACTGACGTGACATATAAAGGTTTGTATCTCACTCAGGTGAAGTCTGATCCAGGTCAAGTGTCTTTCATTTTGAGTTATGCCATGTAGAGGACATGACTTCTGTGTTCACTGTAGTGGAGCATGGGATAGAGGAGGCACCCCACTCCTGGTACCAAAATCTGTATTAGTCAAGGTTCCCCAGAGAAACAGAATCAATAGGATACAGATAGATTGATGGATCAATAAGCAGATTATCTATTTATCTATCCATCGATAGATAGATTTATTGTAAGGAATTGTCTCGTGTGATTATAGAGGTGAGCAAGTGCCAAGATCTGCAGGCTGAATTAGCAAGCTGGAGACCAGGAGAGCCAACAGTTTAGTTCCAGTCCAAAGGCAGGAAAGACCCCACTGTCCCTATTTGAAGGCAGTCAGGCAGAAAGAGTTATCTCTTACTCAGGGTGGGGGTGGGGAGGATCAGCTTTTTTGTTCTATTCAAGCCTTCAACTGATTAGATGAAGCCCACCCCCATTATGGAGAGCAATCTGCTTTACTCAGTCTGCCTACCAATTTAAATGTTAATCTCATCCAAAACACCCTCACAAAATATGCAGAGAAATATTTGACCAAATATCTGGGTGACACATAAAATTAACCATCACAAGTCTACTGCTTGTCAATTGGTCACCCATACACGTCTCCTTAACTCATACTGAACCTTCAAATAAAGACAATGCCAAGATCATCATTCCACTTAACATGATACGACCATCCTGCATACAGCCAAAAATGCTCTAAGACCTTTCCCAGAAGAAGAGGTAAAGTCCTTGAGTGATGCTTCCTCTTCTCCTTGATACCCTGTCATTTAAATGCTATGATGTAAATTAAAAATACTTAAATACTGTGATACCAGATCAATCAATCCATACCTTATGTTACATGAAAAAGGAGTAAGAGAGGGAAGAAAACAAAGATATTTGCTTAAAATTATATGCACACACAAACACATTCATAAGAAAGTAAAGAGAAAATACTCATGACAATTATGATCCTTGTTTCCGTAACTGGTCATGTGGTTGTAGCCAGTATTTATAACTACCTTCTTCCACTACTCAGTCTCTCTTCCCTTTGGCTTCAGCAAGCACCTCGGCTGGTCATGTTTCTTTACCTGGTAGGATGACCCAAACCCTCATGCCTGAATGGTCTGGTAGGAGGTGACAGGGAATGTAGAGGAGCACTTGGCATCTTTGGTGAACTCTAAACATTTCCAATATGGTAGCTGAACTTGAAAAGTGGGGGCTGGCCCAGTGGCATGGTGGTTAAGTTTGCAAGCTCTGCTTTGGCAGCCCAGACTTCACAGGTTCGAGTCCCAGGTGTGGACCTACACACCACTCATCAAGCTATGCTGTGGCAGTGTCCCACATACAAAATAGAGGAAGATTACCAAAGATGTTAACTCAGTAACAATCTTCCTCAAGCAAAAAGAGGAAGAATGGCAACAGATGTTAGCTCAGGGCCTATCTTTCTCACCAAAGGTAAATCAGTAAATAAAAAAGAAAGTGAAGAGCAGATATGAAATCCACTGTGCCAAAGCTAGGAAACCAAACAGACACTTGTACTTTTGGATCATATGAGGCAGTTTTTTGGAAGATTGATCCTATGTTCTTTGTCTAAGTGAAAAAAACTTGCATTGTTTTTTGGTCTCTGTTGTGGATGACTCTCCTATTTCTTTTTGCCCCGCATCCTGATGACCTATCCACATTGGCTATTTCCTTAGAGATTCTCAGGCATTTTTCACAATCAAGGCTAAATTGTACTAATAAACTATGAAGAGATCCAGGCTATTTATTATGCTAGCAGGAAGTCCACCATAGATTGCTATCAGGTAGTCATTTTTGAGGTATAGACAAGCCTCTTCGCCACATATTCTTCTTTCAGTAAAAGCACCCTTTGGGATTAAACAAACAAAAATTGTACTACGTGGACTTATTTCACTGTTTACCCACAGAGTATCATGCTGCTATGTCATCTTCCCATCCAAAGCATCCATCATACTGAAATAAAATTGTAGGAAACAAGTGTATGTCTGTCTTCAAAGACCCTTCCTTCCAGAAGTCATGGGCTCCATCCTAGACTCAGCCAAACATGAGGTATGCTTGAAGGTTTCTTGTTTATCTTCCTCCCAAACTAAATACAACTTAATAATAGTTTTACTGAAAAGCCACAGTTGAAAGAGAATGTGTGGAAATCCCAGAAGAAAGGAATAAAGAAAGGATAAAATTAGGAAGCATGCTTCCAAAACAAAAAAATGTAGGAGAGGATTTTACCACCAGTTACTCAAATGGTTTTCTAGATCTTTCTTTACTTTTCTATTCTCCAGTAGTTTGACTATAGCAGTTACCTTCTAGTTTGAGTCTGTTTACACGATATTAAAAAAACTGATAGCTTTGGTCAACTAATGAGAAAATTAAATTTGTGTTTGTCATCTTGTGATTAAAACAACACACATTCTCTGGCTTAACATTTTTCTACCAAGTTCTCTTGGAATCAGGGATCCGATTAACATGGAGAATAAGGTTCTCTCCATCAGAACTTGTTCCAATAGAGTGTGTCCAGTGGGTGATATTAAGTAAGTTGCCTGGTTCTTATTTATTTCATATTTTTCAGTTAAGCAAAGCAAGGTTATATGCTTTATTATACAGATTTCATTGGTAAGTGGGAGGGTGTACATGGTATGTATGTTTGTGTTTTCAGAGCCTGATGCAAAACAAGACAAAATTAGTTGGAGATTAGTTGAATCTCCAGTTCAGTTTTCCTGCTCAGCTTGTTTTTTTCTTGACTCACAGCCCCACCTTTAGAATTTGTTCTGAAGAATGTGGTTGATATCACTACTCTGTGATAATACAAATTTTCAGTCAACATGTTTGGAGTATGAACATTTCTTCTCATGCTGTACTTATCTGCTTTCATGTTTCTGACCCCTTCCTTAGATAGAATTTCTTGTGTTATTTTCTTCTCCCAGATCAAAGAAATGTCACAAAGCCCAGGGATTTCATATCTTAGTGTACAGAAAATTTAAGGGTATGAAGTTTAGGAAAATTGAAACAAAACATCAAGTTATGCAACTCTGTAGAGTCAGGTGTTTCTTGCAGCTTTATATTACCACATAGGGATGATGTAACTGCAACCAGGTCCAGAAATCACAATACATTTCTTTGGTATGCTATTCAGTCTACAACAAACATTGAGATATATCAGCTAATGTTATGTTTACAGCAACTCTAAATAAAGGTGGACCACATATTATTATACTAATTTTATCAGCCATAAAATCAGGGCCCAGAGAGTTTAAATAACTAGTATTTTAGCAGTGGAATTATGATTAGAAATTACTTAGTCTAGTGTACTTTAAACAATACTAGTCTAAGGTTATACAGTTAGTAAGGGGTGGAGCTAGGACTCTGCTATTCCCAGCTAAAGTTCTTGAGTAAGAATGGAGATTCAAAAACTGAAGAAGCCAGATATTTAGATGAGATCGAAAAGACTCGAGTAAGATCTTACATGGGCAATGAAGGCAGTGGTCAGAATGATCTAGCAATTAGAGTAGAGTGGTTTGAACAAACAGAAGGATCCTGGGTCATTATGGAAAGGTGTTCCGGGGCTATGAATTGGGAGTTCATGTTGGTATAAAAGTACAGGGTAAGAATAGACAACGTTGTCTCTCTATAAAGAATTTCTGGACTGTGAAAGGAAGAACTTGGTCATCAGATCCACTCACCAAATCAACGTTTGACCCAGACTGACTCCAAAACTCAAAGATAAAAATTAAGAAAAGAGTAATAATGGTGACTCAGGGAAGGAATTTGTACAGAAAGAGTCACAAACATTATTGCATCACAGACAAGGTTTAAGACCAACGTGGCAATAGGTACTGACACAGTGCTACAACACTGGTCTCTTGGGAGTGGCCTTGGGGAGTCGTCTTACATAGGGTGATTTTCAGAAAAACTGAGAACGTTGGACTAGGGCGGGCATTAATGAAATACCTTGAGCTGTGAAGCCCTTTCTTCAAAGGCCGTCACATATGGTTACAGAGTCTATAAACAAAACAGATGTGGACTTGCTTTGGTTGAAGTTTGGTCGGAGGCCCAGACTCTTGTCCTCTCCTACTTACCCCCGCAGTGGCCCCTGAGGTACATTTCAGGATCCCTTATGTTCTACAGAGCATTGTTTGAAAATCCCCAGATTAGGTGATTTCTAATCATACTTCCACCGCTAAAAATTTTAGGAGACTGTGGGTCCAGATGCAGGCCTTCACATTGTTAATGAGGGTAGAGGGTTAGGTCTTTGCTCTGGTTTATGATGTTGGTCTACGGCTTCTTAGGTAACTCTTACAGGGGAGAAGATCTCAGCCCCCTCAGGCTTTTACTAGACTGTTAAGTTTGGGGCTATAATAGAGAATGAGTCTTAAACAGGTAAAAATCTACGTCAAAGCTATAATCCTCTCTTCTCATGGTCAAGGAAGACATCACATTCTAGCGAGGCCCAATCCTGTCCTCCAGACAGCCTGAGGTATTGGACATCGGCAGCACACGCAGCATCTGCTGCCACATCAGGGATAGTTTTCTGGATGTGGAGAAGCTGAGCAGCATGGACAGTACTGCTTCATTTTCTTACCAATTTGGCCATTTCCTGACTGCAGGATCTTGGGTGGATCACTGGACATTGCAGTTAGCATGGCATTTAGCATGCCACTTGGAGAGTCAGGAGACCTAGAATTTGCAGCCCCAGTTTGCTAATTCTTCGGTTTTTGACCTTGGCAATGTTGGGGTGGTTGGAGGAGTAAACAGGATACGTGGCAGCACCAGCCACGTTGCCAAGCAACATAAATGGGATCCATAAACCATCAGCAATCATAGTACTAATACAATTTCTTCTCTGTAACTAGTCTTTTCAGCAGCAAAGTTATAATAACAAAATATGCGATTAAACCCCTTTCTGAGGATGAAGCCTCTCTTATTTCTACCCAGGGAGCTTTGGTATCTCCCTAGAGGGAGAGTCACGTTTTGGGGGAGATTCAGCAGCAGAGTCTCATGGGTTCTGTTAGGTTCAATTTCAAGGCATTCCACAGGAGTGACTTTGTCACCTATGTCTGTGTAGACAGAGTAGAGGGAATGGAGGATTACTTGCTGTACGCTCTAGGGGCAGGCACGAGGTGGCACGCTAACATTCTTCGAGACAAAACACTCTTATTGACTTGAGAGCATTTGTTATCAGGAAGTATAGGATCCTTTTTTGGCTGCTGATATAATAAATGGGTGACATCAGGCCACAGAGGGCACACATTTTCATGGTACAGCAATAGTCCCTTGATTTTGCACTTACTGACAGGAGATATATAATTGGCCTTTCTTCATTCATGAAGCCTTGTAATTTACATGATTTCAGATTTCAATAATAAGATATTTGATGGATGGAGGAAACCTAGACTTTGAGAGCAACACCTAATGGGCCATTTATGGTGTAGAATCTTAGAATATTTTCTAGCAAACTCTGATGGAATCCTTCTGAATAAGTTCAAACCAGGAAGAAACAATATTAAATAATATTAAATGTTGCAGTGGAGTTTGGGACACTAAGGTTGATTGGGCTATTTGTTTTGTGATGTTCCCCAGGGTTATTTTGGTGAGAGTTTGCCATGAAGTGGTCTAATTGTGTCAGTGGATGGGGGCCTTTTCAATTTGCATAATTTCCTCAGGGGACTGAAGCTGCTAATTTGGTGATTAATTATCCATATTATGCATTGTTTATTTGACCATGCCTAGATTAATTTCTTTTTCTCAGCAAATCACATTTAGATATGAATTTGCATATCTTGATTACATTTTAATGCCTTGGCTATCATTGTCTCTTCCCTGGACACCTCATCAGATTACAGAAGAGTGCTCAAGCAGAGAATGATGGAACGTCTTAAATGACATTGCACACCAGTGGACAGATAATGCACATGACTTATTTTTAATGAAGAATGTGTTCTTTCATAATCAACTGAGTTATGACATCTAATGTACAATATATTTTGTCTTTTTACCATTACCATTACCGACCAATTTTTAAAATAGTCTTTATTAACATTTTGAATGTTGCTATATGATTGTTTATTTCTTTACATGTCAAAATGTTGTATTTCTATTTGTGTGCAATCTTTTACTTTGTTGTCAAATATGTTCAAGCTGGGTTAATAGTCAAGGTCTCTAATTAGTTAATCTGTCATCCAATTTTTTCCAGTCTTGAAAACCACTAGGATTTTGGCGGCACTATACCATAGGCTCCTTGTGCTCAGGGATTGTGTCTCAAGTTATCTTTTATTTAATTTATCTAATAGAGTATCTTTACTGTTTTTATCATTACTGTAAAAGTAAATAATCATCAATATGCATAGCCACACTTTTTGAGCACTATCTGTGTTCCAGGGGGTGTTAAGAGCTTTACTTGTGTCGTCTCCTTTAGTTGTCAAACTGTTTTATGAGAAAAGTATTATTCTCCTTGTGTTACGGTGAGACAATGAATTTTAGAGACAGCTAGAAAGGAATTTGTTCAAGGTAAGATAACTAGGAAGTAGTGTAGCCAAAATTAGAAAGTATCTAATAGTAAAGCCTGTGCTTTTGAGTAACTCTATGGATGCAAAATGCTGAGTAATAAATGCTCTTAACCAAAATGAATAAATGCTGTTAACCAAAATGAATAAATGCTCTTAATCAACAATGAATGAATGCTTTTAATTGACTGAATGGGCACAAAATGATGAGGGAATTAAGGTTCTTAATCAGCAATGAATGAATACTCATCACCCACTGTGTGCATGTGGAATGCTTAGTAAATGAATGAATGGTGGAATATGACTCTCCTATACCAGAGATGCGATCATAGAAAGAAATTCAACTTCAACCCTCCATTCAAGTGTTTACATAGGAACAAAGACAATGAGTCCAAGGGCTCCCAGAAGTCGGGGCTGGCAGGCTTGGAGTAATGAGTAGGCTGTAGGATGGGGCACAGGTATTGTTCATCTCTCTTTCTGTGCTGCATTCCCCCCACCTCACCCCAGCATGGAACACAGAAACTGGGTACTCAAGAAATCTGCATAATATGGCCTCTAGCCAGTATTTTGGTTTTGACACCTGTAAGTAAAGAATAGCAACTACTAGAGAACTCTGCTGGTTCATATGGGGAGAAACTTTTTGATACGCTGGATGACGGCTCTCTTGTTTCCAGAAGAGGTATGCTTCAGGTACCTGAAGACTCATTCCCACATGCTGGTCCCTGACAGGATGGTGGGAGGCCTGCAGAAGCTAACCTTACACTTAGAACCACTGAACCACTGTACCAGGGCAGTTTCCCCCAGTGTTCTAGCTAGGACATTGGCGCCAACTTTTAACTTCTCTGTACTTTAGTTTCTCCATCTATAAAATAATAATGATAATATTATTAATATATTTTATATTATATATTTAATATTTTATATAACTATGTTGTATAATGATATGTCAATTATATAATTAATAGAGCAATGATAAAATGTATATATATTAATACATGATAAAATAATTAATAATACAAATATCATACAATTCTTATAACAAGCAAATGTTACTGATTATCAACTATTTAGACCTTTGCCAAGCACTAAATATGTTAAGTATTCTTATTGTCACCAAAATTCTTACATTTTTATTGTATGCTTTTGCTAACCTGAAGCTCTCCCAATCTGTACTCAGTTAGCCAGTTAAAAAAATTCAATTTCACCACCTCTACTTTCTGTTCTTTCTGGAATTCATTACTCCTTTCTACCATAGGAAATAATATTGGAGTTAATCTATTCGTTAAACAGACATTTATTAAACCCTTTCTATGAGAAAGGATGTGAACCCTGACCTGAAGACATTTACGATCTAGATGGGAAATTCATCAATAAATAAATACAGAATATACTTTAAATATTATGATAGCAGGAATCTCAAGTTTTCTGGAAGCTGAAGAGGAAAATGCTTAACTCTGTTTGGGGAGCTGGGAAAGGCTTTACCAAAGGGAAGTTTGGAGGCAGAAGGGAGAGAGAAGGGTATTTTCAGACAAATTTTCCTTCCTTCCTTCCTTCCTTGTTTTTTTCTTTCCTTCCTTCCTTCTTTCCTTCCTTCCTTCCTTCCTTCTTTCCTTCCTTGCTTGCTTGCTTCCTTCCTTCTATTCCTCCCTTCTCTTCTTTCCATCATCCCTTCACAAAGTCATGACCATGTGTCACAACCAATCTCTTACTATCAATAATCTCTTATTCAATATTTGTCTATCATTTATACTCTACATCTCTGAAGAAGTTTGGTTTATTTCTCAAACACTCTTTAACTGGTCTATTTCTTGAACACCTTTTACCTGTTCTCAGGTTGCATCCTGTTAGCCTCCCAAATACTCTCACCATTTATCAGGGCTTCTACTCATTCTACAGGCTCCAGACAGGCTCATGTTCCCTACATCAGCTGTGCCAATCCTTACCTACCAGCACCCAGAGCTGGTTAGCATGGCTGTAGGGTGTCACAAAATTCTGATATATTCTCCACGTTTTTCTTAATTTGTATCTTTCCCTAAGCTTCATAGCTACTTAACACCTTTTGTATACTCCTTGCTGCAAGAGTCATGTGACTGTTTAAATTGTCTTACAACATATTTATGACATTTGTGTGGCATTTAGTATTTCCTGTCTTATGTTTTATATGTGTGTGTTGTTCTTGACTGTACATCTTAGATGTCATTACCAACTTTTAATAATTTTTGTAGCCCCTATCATTTCTAGTAAATTTGTATTCATTCGTTTAACAAATGTTTATGGAATGAATTCTATGTGTTAGACATGCTCTAAGCTTAGGCAAGTCAGCAGTGTCCCAAATGAGCCTGCTTCCCACCCTCATGGAACTTACATTCTTTCAAGGGACAGATAAAAATTGCATAAACAGATAAATAAACAAGAGAGTAGTAACTAAATTACCTGTTCCCTCAAGACTATGGTTCCTGCTTTGAGAAATAGTGAAAATTAGATCTTTCCTGTCTGCCTTTTGGAGCCTTTTTAGGGATGATATGGATATATTTGGCAATGCTTATGTGCCCTATTATGTTACCATTAATAACAATAAAGTTGAAAGGAACCCTTGATTAGATGTCAGGGGACCTCAGTTCTAGCCACAGCATTGACATGAATTAAGTTGCATCAATGAGTCTCTCTCAGACTCAGAGCCCTCGCCTGTAAAATGAAGGAGTCAGCCTGGATGATTTTAAAGGCTGCTTCCAGCTTAGTACAGTACGTTTCTAAGACCTATGATGCTGCTCTTCATTTCTAGAGACCCCAATTGATCCGTCAAAGTATGCAGAATATCTTTGAGAAGACACTGTAAATGTCTTCTGGGAAGAGTTTCATTTTAATAACTATTAGGACAACAGGAACACTGTGTCTTTTATTAAATTCATCTGTTCCCTGGTGCTGATAGCATCTTCCGAATATAAATTGCACAATATAATATAATAAAGCGCAGTTTAGAATGGTTTCATCATAGTGCATGCCAGTAGTACTCAGCCATAAAATAAGAACTGAAAGTACATCTTGTTCTGTAAACTCATAATTTTTAGCTGTCTAAAAACTGGGTGTAAAAGGAAATTAATAAGAGAAAAACATTTCACAGTATGCACGCACAGCTTTGAAAAAAAGATTATGTTCTTTGTAGAAAAAAAGCAGGAAAGTCATTCCTCTGGAATTTGATAATCTAGCAAAAGATTTGCATTCTTTTAATCTCTGTCTTTGCTAATAATTATCACTGTCACATTTACTTATTTATTCACTTATTTTTTAATTCTTACAAGCATTTTTTTAGCCGTCACTACTTACTCAGGTCTGCTTTACGATCAGCTGATGTATCAATTCAATAGACATTTAAAAAACAGGTGGCCTCGGAAGCTTGCAAGACACGAGATTTTCCATTAAGGATAAGTGATTCTCTAACTGACCTTGGATAGCTTTAATTTGAGTTTTTCCAACCTGTAGGATTAGTTTAGAAATGATTTTTTTCTAGCAGCATTATTCAGTTATCTTTGGGAGATCATTAGTGAACGTGGGCACGTGATAGATAAAAGTACAGATTAGATGCAGAGTATTTACTGTGGCAATGCAATTCTGCTAATCAACTTTCCTCATCATGGGAGCAAAATCATAAGTTTGATTTTTGTGGATCTAGATAATATAATAATGGCATTCGTAATATCATTTATAGGGGCCAGCCGGGTGGTGCAGTGGTTAAGTTCACACATTCTGCTTCAGCAGCCTGGGGTTCACCAATTCGGATCCCGGGTGCAGACCTATGCACTGTTTGTCAAGCCATACTGTGGTAGGCATCCCACATACAAAGAAGAAGAATATGGGCACAGATGTTAGCTCAAGGCCAGCCTTCCTCAGCAAAAAAAACGAAAACAAAAAAAGGAGGATTGTTGGCAGACATTAGCTCAGAGCTAATCTTCCTCAAAGAAAAAATTATTTATAGTACACAACATGTGCGATGGGCTTCATTTTTTCATTGTATATCCATCATTTTATGATATTCTTGGGACAAAATGGGAAAAGCAGCAAAATCATTGTCTTCAAAATGCTGATGCTGAGGCTCACAGTTGTAATGGAGTGTGATAAGTGCGAAGAAGGAGTGGGATGCAAGCACATACTAATGCTAACTAGCCCAGCTTTAGACGGGTTCAGTGGACAAATTTACACATTGTGTGTCTTGACTGCTTACAATCTTTTTAAGTAGATATGACAATCTGCATTATAGTCAGAAAGTGACTGAAGCCAGAAATGATAAGTGACTAGACCAAGGTCATGCAGGTAGAGATTGTGACAGCCGGAATTGATTCCAAAGCACTTTCTCTATCTGCTACAACAGACATTGAGATCTCTTTCTCTTTCCCAATGCTTGCTTGCTGGTGGTCACGGAGAAAATGATTAAGAGAATGTGAATAGATCAATAAAAGAGCAGAGAAATAATGACAACAGCTATATACACACACATGCATGCACGCACATACATACATATATACAAACTTACACACACACGTATTCACACATACACAGACATATTCTACTTTTTGTCAGTCAATGGGCTCTTCCTTATGCAAAGGCAGCATGATACAAGACAAAAATATGGGCTTGTGTAGACCAGTGGCAGGAAATCCCACTTCCAATACACGCAAAGTGAAACTGACTCCTGCCCCCTTTGGAGGCTCCCATTCTCCGTCTGTAAAATGACATTAATAATGATAATTTTTACTACTCCCTTGTGTTGAATATTACACATTCAATAATGCACTTGTAGGCCAATGTAAACAGTAAATGTTCTACAAATATCAGTAGTTTATTTTAAAGATGGAGCTTTGCATGAAATTGTCAGGTGCCAATGTTAATCTACCAGCCTCTATGCTCAGAGTCCGATCTAGGTGAATTTGAGGCTACAGGAGACATAATAAAAAAAAATAGAGTGAATAATTACATTATTTTTGTCTTAGTATTTTCAGAGATTCATTTTTATACTAACATGTAAAGTCATCTGGATAAAAGACGTTTTTTTATCCAGAAGACAAGCTCTGGATTGCTAGATTCAATGGTCATTTCTCAGGCCTCCTCTCACTTATCCAGAGCTTTGACACAATGATGATTCTCTGCCAGGAAACATATTTGTGCATTTTCCTCCCTTTACAGACGTTACTTCTCAAATCTCTTTTAGCGACTCCACCTCATCTCTCTGTCCTCTCAAGGCGACAGTGCCCCTGGGATCAGGCCATGGACCTCTTTCCTTCCCAATCTACATTCACCGCCTTGGTGATCTCATCCACTATGATCACTCAATGCCATTTAGATCTTGAACATTTATTTCTCTAGCACAGACTTTGCTCCCGAGCTCCAGACTCATATCTAACAGCCTATTTGACATCTCCATTTGGATGTCAAAAAAGCATCTCAAATTTAACATGACCCAAACTGAACTGATGACATTGCTACCACTCACTCCTTCTTGTCTTTCAGTCTTCCCTGATTTAAATTAATGGAATGTCATTTCCTTAGCTGCTCAGGCCAATATATAATCATATAATCCTTGACTCATATCTTTCCCTCAAGTGCCTCGTGGTCCATCACCATATTCGTTTGACTCTACTTTCGTAATTTGACCAGCTCTCAATTCCAGTGCTGCCATCTAAACTGTCATGACCTTGCATCTCAAGCACCAGCTGTCCTCGCTTCTACAGTTGCCCTATTCTGTGGTCTATTCTGAACAGAGCTGCCAAAGCAATTCTTTTATAATGTAAGTCAGAGCATATCACTTCTTTGCTTGAAACTTTCCAATGATTTCCCACTCCACTTAAAATCAAAGTCAAAGTCCTAATAATAACCTACATGACGGTCATCATTTGCAGCACCCCTGGCCCCATCTCTGACCCCCTCTGCTTTTATCTCAATTTGCTCCAGCCCCACCATCCCCCTTGCTGTTCCTTGAAGTCCCAGGCACACTCCTTTGGAGCCTTTGCACTAGCTGTTTCTTCTGCCTGGTGTGATTTTCCTCAGATATTTGAACACCCAGAACCCTCACTTTGTTCATGTGTTTACCAAAATGCACTTTCTCTGTGAAACTTCCCTGGTCATTCTCCCTACAATTACTCTACGCTTACATTTCATATTCTTCTTTCCTGTTCTATGTTTTCTCCTTGGCAGTTATTACCATCTAACATTTATATTTATATTTAAATTTATATTTTAGTCATTTATCTCATGTCTTACCTACCTCCTCTTTCATGGAAAATAAGTACCAAGAGTATTTTTGTCTGTTTTCTTCATCACGCTAGCCTTAGAACTTATAACATTACCTGGCTTATTATAGGTGCTCAACAAGTATTTATTGAATTGATGAATTAATGAATTTTGTCACACACACACATATATAAATAGCATATATATATATATACATAATATTTTATTACATGACAATAAATCATGCAAATGTGCCCTAAACTTGAATTATTTAGATAAATTTTATCTGGATAAATTACCTAGATATGTAGCTAGATAAGTACCTCAAACATCTATTCTATTTTATATGTATAGGCACACTTTGAAGGTAATTTGCACCAGAAAAAATGTATTCATTCCTTAAACCAAAGACTATTGGGAATGTTAGAGAGAAATGAGGGCAATCTGAAGACAAAATTAGCTGGGTATGTTTGCAGGTATCATAGAAATATCACAGGCCTAATTAGCTTTAAAAATTCTTCCCAAGACTGTCCTACACAGTTGGTGGACAACACAAAACATAAAATTTTATTGCTGCCAAAATGAGAAGCAGAATTTCCACATAGATTATTCAGTTGTAGCTTCAAGTGCAATTTGCTCAGTAGTCAAGAAATGCAGCAGTTTTGGCAAAAACATGGCACATTGTTTATGTAGCAATTAAGCATTTTCCAGTTGAAGTTAATAAAACGATTAGAGTTGTATTTAGTTGGTACCATCACAAGCTGGTACCATCCTCAACAAAGGAAAACAGGAAATATTAAGTTGATCTAGAAATATCTTTAAGACAATTGAATAATGGGAAACTCACCAGAGTAAGTAGGAAAGCACTGAAGAACTCTTTTCACACGTACTGGCAGGACTTATCACTTGCTGTCTAATTCCACAGTACTGTGCTGTATCCATCAAATGAGTGCCTTGCCTTGTTCTTTAATATATTATAAACCTGCAAGGGGTAAAAACCATGAGGACAGGGAATTGGTTACTTTCTCCATTGCCAGGAGTGTCCACACTTAGTCATAGCATATTAGAGTAGCAAGCAGGGGGTGAAGATCAAGCTAGAACTGGAATAAAATTCCAGAAGCATGGACTTCCCAACATTATGTAGTGGCCTGAAGATTTTCCCAGGGGTCTCCATCTGGTTGATGTAAAGGCCATCTGGTAACCCGGGGGTACCCAGATTTAGAGTGCATTTCTGGATGAATGTATTTATTCAACAAATATTTTCTGAATTTCTAGTAGTTCCTGACATTATTCTAGGTGCTGGAAATACTGAGGTGAACAAAACAGACAACACCTTATTTCCTCATGACTTATATTATGGAGAAATGGGTCGTGATAAATAAATGAAAAACAATAGTATAATTTGAGTATACGAGGAAGCCATTTGGTTTAAAACTAATTAAGCCTGACCTTGTTTTTCCAAAAGGGACTGATGTGGCCTGTTGAACATGCCTTGTACATCTGCTTTAAATGTTTACTGTGTCCCAAAGACAAGAATGATGTTCCTAAAGATAGGGATATATCAGCATTTCCTTTAGGATAAGCATCTCTCCCTAAATTAAGGATTAATTACTGACCTGCTGTGCTCACCTGTAACCACTCACCTTGTGACCACTGACCTGCTGACCACTGATCTTCTGTGCCAGCTAAGCATCTTGTGACAACTGTAAAAGGAATATTCCTATCATATGTGATGTATGCTCTTTGTTCCAAGATGGTATATAACCACCATCTACACCCCATTCCTTTGACGCCCTTCCTTCCTTGGAGAAGGAAAGCCCCAGGCTAGTCCTCAGGTCTGGCTCATGATAAACTCAACCCAATTTTGATTTGTAGATTGATTATGGATTATTTGCATTGACAGTCATGAATTAATAAGTAAATACATAGCATTGCATAATATCAGGGAAATATTATTATAGGGTTAGGCAGAAAACAATAAAGCAAGGATAGAGCAAAAGGGTGGGTGTTCTTTTTCCCATTTTTTATGAAGTGGAAAGAAATGTTTTTTCTGAAAAGGAGAGGGGCAAATGACGTGGTTGAATTGTCCTTGGACTATGTGGGAAAGAATCCTCAAGCTAGAAGGAACACCGAGAATCTGGGAGTGGTGAGGGAGAGAAAGCATGTTTGGTGTGTTTGAAGAACAACAGGAAGCTGATGTGGGTGGCGCTGAGTCACATCCTGTAGTGTTTTATAGGTCCTGGTCAGGTGTTTGGGCTGAGTTCTGACTGATACAGAAAGCCATTGGGGCTATGGTTAACAAGAGAGTGTCTTTCTATGATTCATGTTTTAAAAGATCATAGTGGCCATTGTGTGGCAGAAACATTCTAAAGGATGCAAAGTAGAACTGGGAAACCATCAGGAGGCTATGCCAGTGGTACAGGGAAGACCTGAAGGTGGCTTGCACTAAGTCTAGTGGAGAACTGGGAGGAGTTTTTTTTTGGAAGATTGGCGTCTGAGCTAGCATCTGTTGCCAATCGGGCTTTTTCTTCTTCTTCTTCTCCCCAAAGCCTCCCAGTACATAGTTGTATATACTAGTTGTAAGCCTTCTGGCTCTGCTATGTGGGACACTGCCTCAGCTTGGCCTGATGAGTGGTGTTAGGTCTATGCCCAGGATCCTAACAGGTAAAACCCTGGGCTGCCAAAGCGGAGCTTGTGAACTTAACCACTAGGCCACCGGGCTGACCCCTGGTGGGGAAATCTTAATATAACGTAAAGATAGAGCCTGAGTGCTTTGATGGCAGATTGAATTTGGAATCTGAGGGAAAGTGGAGATCAAGAATGCCACCTAGTTTTGTGGCATTTACTGAGGTAGAAAACACATGGGGAAGGTGAGATTTGGGGGATGTTGAAATTCAGAGTTCATTTTGGACATGTTAATTTTGATGTTAGATATCCAAGAGGTAATTTGCATGGGCAACTGCATAGATGACAGTGAAGTTCAGAGGAGAAGATGACTGTAGATTAAAAATTTGAAGATATCAGCATATGGAGAGAAGAAAACTGCTAGATGCACCTCCCAGGCACCAGATCCATCAGGAAAGTATAGTGAAAGCAAGAGCAGAAGATCTGCCAGGTGTGGTAGATTTTGCGTTGGACACAACGTAATCCTCTCGGAGGTTTATTGCACAGAATCCCTGTCAACACACACTCAAGCACCAAGCAGCAGGCTGTTTCCAGGTTTTACTCTCAACACCTCACAAGACCTGAGGCTCTATTTTTGCTCACAACACAAGGGTTAGAGCAAGCAAGACTTTACACAGCACCATGCACACGGGGGCTTACAGTTCTCCTTGACTGAATCAATGGGTTAATGATAAGAACTTTTTCTCCTTGGAACTGAGATTCAACATTCCCACTGTTCTCTGAGTATTTGAAAACAGTGAGTCAAATGAGGTCTGAAACTTACAACATAACTGGTTCCTGGACAGTGGACGCAAGGCTGACTTTGATGAATAAGGGCGTCACCTCTTTTGATGCTTGCAGCTTGTGTTGAAATCTTAATGTTATGCCAACTCATTTCCTTTCTTAAGAAAATAAAACATGTGTGTCCTGAAAATAGTTTCCTTCGATGCCTCACTGACCCTTTTCTTCAAAATGTGAAATGTTTTAATTGGTTCATGTCCACATGGAGTCACTAGGTCTCATCTTGCACTTAATCCACCACAAGTTTCTCCAGTGGGTGAGTCCTTTTCCCTTATTTTCTCATCACCCCTGATTATGCTGACCCAGTGCCTACTGGCTCAGTGTGAGGTCAATGTCAATTGACTTAGCTCCTATGAAGAGATTATAACTATGAGTTTTGACCATTGTTGTAAGGGGTTTCATTTATGCTAAGAAATGTTGGGAAAATGAGCAGTTGCCAGTGGAGGTCTGATAAATTGAAATGTTAGAGGTTACTTTGATATTATACATAAATGTCATTTATTTGTATTCACTCCACCTTATAAGCTTATTTTTAACATATAATTTATTCATTCAATAACTAGCAAGCCAGCTTTGGATATACAATGGTGAAGAAACAGACACTGGGTCTTCCAGTAAGCTTCCAGGCAGACAATAAACAAGCAAACGGAAAAAGAATACAGCAAATTATAACTTATGAGGGCAACAAACAGGGTGCAAAGAAAGATGGGACTGACTTAGGTAGAGTGACCAGGAATAGCCCTTCAGAGGAAGTGATAAACTGAAACTTGCAGGATAAAAAAAGAGTCAACTGTGTAAATATTGTGGGAGGTGGGAGAGAGATCTAATATTGGAGAAGGAACAGTGTGTGAAATTCCTGAGACAGGTGTGTTAGGGAAAGCTTAAGACATTTATGTTAGAGAGTGAGAGACAAGTCAGTGAAGGGAAAAATGGAACCAGACAAGGTTGGAAGGCAAGACCTTTAAACCTTGGTAAGCTTAGTAGTGTTGCATTTTGAAATGAGCCAATAGCAGCAAACGCTGGTCACACAGGTATTAGCTGCCTCTTCAGATCAGATTCTTTTTACCCTTCAAAATTCAGTCCCAATTGATATGTTGCATAATAGCATATTCCCTATGCGCTTTATGATTAAGTTTATCTTGGAGATTATTAATTTACTCATGATTTCCGCAGAGCTACTATATTATTAAAAAATACAAATAAAATCTTCAACCATAATAAGCTCCAAATGTAGGTGTTCAAGTCAAAGAGGCCTGGCTTCATGTGTTGGTGAGCTGTTAGCTCTGTGATCTTTGGCAATTAATCTCTCTGATTCTCAGTTTCTGCAGCAATAAAATGGGATAATTATATTTACTTAAGTTGTAAGAATTAATTGAGATGATACATGTAACGTGCTTGTGTTAACGTCTCAATAAATAGGAGATTATTATTATTACCACCACTGTTATCCTCCTGCTGTTCGATATGTCACTTTCTTCCTTGCTTCAGCCAATACATTTATTTTTTACTATAAACGTAAATATTTATCTTTAAAAATGATAAGTTCTGAACGAACTTTATTTTGTATGCCCTCTGAGGGAACCAATAGAATATAAATAGAGGCCCCTATCTACAGGGATGGCCAAAGTGTTTACAGAGTTACGAAGGTGGTTACGGGATTCCTCAGGGTTTGGAAATGGCGATTGAAAGATTTACAGAAATCCAGTTACCACACACCTATGTGTGTGACTTTTTTCTTCTTTGTGTCGTTCTGCTGTATATTAGAGAAGGAGATAGAGCAACAGAGGAGAAGCAGAGAATATACCAAAGACAATGAAGCATTTCTCCTGATTACATTTCAGAAGCAGATCATGAAAGTGTCATTCTAGAGAAAGAGCAAAGACACCGAGTTGGCTCCAAAGGTTTGTCCTTACGCTGTGGTGAAGCTTTGGAATTGGAGCTGAAGAGATGGAGATATGGAATGCTTCTTTTGAGACTAAAGACAAAAATTTGGAATGTGAGCGGAGAAATGACTGTGTAAAGTTATTTTAAGGAAGTTCTGTTTTGGTTAGTGGTATTTTAAAATGGAAGATAACCTTAAATTAAAAGCAGGTATTCAGAGGGAAAGGGTCAATCCTAACATTCTCCATTTGTGAAAAGCAAATTAATGAGTTGAGTATGTTGATATTTCTTAGGAATTGTCTAGATAGGACTTGGTCACTCTAACAGGACAGGGCAGAAAGTTCACCTCATATGTGACTAGTGTAGAAAATATACAAAGGATATGACCCTGAGGAAGCTGCAGACAGAGGAGTTTCGGTTTGAGAGGCCGACCCCAGTGACAAAGGTCTCCAAAAATGGAAGCAGAATGGAGACTATAGGACTTGCTATTTTAAAATGCCTCTAAATTCTATTTCAATGTTATAAAATTTAGGGAATTTATTATGTATTCACTACTTGTTAGGCCAGAGGTATACAGAGATAAAAAAAATTGTACCTGTCTAGGAGAGACTACACCCAAACAAGTAATATAATACAGTAAGAAGTATGGAGCATATCTTTTGCATATTCAGGCCTCATTCTAGAAATTGCCAATGATTTTGCGTTCTAGAACATGGCATGTACATGGATCCAATTCTTCATTACATTATAGTACATATGCACACACACGTGTACAGTAAACATACACACATGCATGTGTGCACTTATATACACTATATTATGCTCTCATGATGCCTAGCGATGATTAAGAAAGTCCCTCCGGAAGCAGGACATCTGTGACTCTATAACCTGGTTCTAACACTTACTAGCCATATGATATTGGACCAGTTTCTTAAACTCCTTGAGCTTTCATTTCTTCACATATGAGATAGAAATATTAGTATTTATCCCACAACCTTATGAAGATTACATAAGATAATGCTGGTTAAGCATTGGCCCAGTGCCTGCCATAGGGGGTGTTCAAGAAATATTAGCTGTTACTAATATAGTTGTTTTTGTCATTGTTTTATTATTCTTAGTAGTAGTAGCAGCAGTTTTACAAAATCAAGGTAACTAAAAGAATAGTTTCTCAGTGGCTATTACCCGCCTATCTATCTTAGAGGAGGCTACTGAGAAGATCTTTCCCAAACTTTCATTGTATCAAGAATAAAAACATTTCTGTCATACTTAATGAGTGCCCAGCAGAGATCCAACTGCCATACAACTATTAATTCATTTAATCAACATCATAATGAAGTAGCAACTATTACTATTATACTGTGTCACATTGTACTAACAGGGAAGCTTCTAGACTAACCATCGAATGAGAGGAAAGGCAATTTCCAGAAAATTGATGCTGACAGGATAATCTCATAAATTCTCTCTCTTTCATATTGAAAAATGGATTCAGATTATACTACAACTTTCCAACTTTACTTCTAATAATATAGCATGGACATCTTTCTGTGTTATTACCTTAGATCTATCTCATTATTTTCAAGTTTGCAGAATTTTAGTCTTGCAAGATGAAATGAGTTCTGGACATGGATGGCGGTGTAGGTTGCACAACCTTATGAATGTATTTGACATCACTGAACTGTACATTTAAAAATGGTTAAGTAGTAAATTTTATGTTATATGTATTCTACCACAATAGAAAATTGGAGAAAAATAAATAAAGTTTATAGAATTTCAAAGCTGTACTACATTTTATTTAAATTATCTCCTACTGAAGGATATTTAGATTATTTCAAATCTTCACTTTTATTAGCAATGCTGCAATGATTAGCACAATAATTTTCTTTGAACACCCATTTTCTGTAAACTATGATAATAAAATAATAGCTACCATTTATTGAGTGCTTACCACGTGTCGGGCACCATGATGAGCACTTTATATAGATAATCTCATTTGAACCTCACACTAATATAAGGTTGATACTCCTTACCCACTCTCCTCAGATTGCGTAGGTTGTTCTTTTCACACGGGCATCTTTTCTAGGTGGCTAGTTGGGGCTGACATCCAGCTTGAATTTCTTTTACCAAACCCTGACCCAAGACTGTTTTTAGCAGAAAGAAGGGATATTTATTCTAAAATGCCCAAAGTTACCTTCTGGTTGTCAAACCTCGCATCTCTAGGCTGTCTTTATCCACAGGGAGTAACTTTTTCTAAAAGCTGAATTCAGTCTTGAATTCAGGAAGTCTCACATGAGAATTCTACGCTGAATCACTACACGAATGCCTCCTGTGGGAATAAATTCCCAGAAGTGCAATTGCTACGTCAATGGTAGACACATTGAAGATGTTGAGTTTCTTCCAGAAAGACTTTTACCTATTTACTTTCCCCCAGTAGTTTCTGAGAATGTTTCCTCACACTCTGAGTAATCTTGGATATCATAATTCCTTTGTATATATTTTAGGTTTTTATTACCATAGTGCAAAAAGTTGCCAGACACAGCTACATTTTTTTCTGGAAAGAGTTGTTATTTTACTCAATCCATGGTAATTTATACTTTTCTGTTATTTGACCTCTTGTCCTAAAAGTAAAAGTAGATGTTTAAACATCTTGGAAAGGTGATGTTGTGATGGCACTGGTTTTGTTCTGCCTGAGCAACTTGACTTGACATACAAAAATATCATAGCTTTCCTGGTATACTTGATAAAGTGATTTGGTTATACAAAGACTTAGACATCTTTTGGATGATATTTGGAAGTTTGTGAGAACAGATATAAATAGCAAAATGTCTTACTGTATTTTTAAAGGTGATTTGATTAATCACTAGGACATTTCCCTTGGTATGAACAAAATCAATTTTATTATAATATTTACCAACTCCAAGCTCTATCTATCGACAGTGTATGTGCTTTATATTAAGCGAGTTCAAGCCTGTATTAATAGAACCATCAAGGCCCTGCAGTCTGGGCAAATTTTTAAATTGCTAGTGTGTCCTTTTATGTTTCAAGCTCTTCTGATGTGGAGAACGGATAAAAGTTTGGAACCATTTAAACACTCATTTAAAATTTCATCCAGGCAGATGAAGACTTTATTTTTACTTCTTTCCTCAAATGCATTTTTTATTAGATTATCCACACTTTATCTCTCATTTTAATCTACTCCTTGCCTTCACTTTTTAATCCTATTTACCATCTTTTGATGCCCAGTAAACTTGTAGCTTTAAGTAAAGAATCAGATCTCGTCCTCAGTCCAACAGAACAGCTCAGAAAAGGTAGAAAAAGTGGAGGCCAGTTCTTATTCTCTTCTAGAGGTTTACTATGGGTTCCCCAAAGGAAGAACCCCCAGATCTTATCCTAATACAATCGTAATTTAAATAGTAGCTAACGCTTATTAGAGGATACTATTTGCCAGAGGCACAGGGCCAAATATTTTTCATGTGTTAACTTCTTTTATCCTATGCATACTACTTTGCAGATGAGAAAACTTGAGGCATAGATAAGCTAAAAAAAAAAATGCCTAAATTGCCTAAAATAAAACAAATCAAACAAATCAACAAATCAACAAAGTCAAACAAATTTGAACCAAGTAGCTTGGTCCATCTCTCTTAACCATTGTGTTATACTACAGAGAGAAGGAAGCTTGTTTTAAGTAACAAAGGGCCCACTTTTGACTATGTTTTCAGGACACAGGTGTAATTAAGTGACATGAGTACTCGCTTGGCCTCCTCCCCACCACTCCTAGGCTGCTCTTAAGACTCAGTTCTTCTCTGTGTTGATTTCAGTAAAATGAAAAGGAGAGCAAATACATCGATACGTTCTGCAACTGGGTCTGATTATGGTTTGGTAGCAAAAATTACCTTGAAGACACTGGCTGTAATCAACTAATTTAAAATAAAAGAGTTTTTTTAGCTTGACAAGAGAGTGGGAAGAGAAAGAAGAACAAATACTCAAGAAACCAATCAGAGTATCAGATACTAGCACAAAAATGAAACTTAAAAAGCACGTAAGAGACACTGAAGGGAGACAAATTCCTTTTAGTGAAGTTTTCTGATCAATGCCTCATTCACTCTTCACGGAGTCTTCCTAGTTATGCCCAAATAGCAATGATAGTAGAAACAGTAATGGTGGCAGTACTAGCCGAGAACAGCTAAGGCACTAACAATAGTGTAAGAGTGGAATTTAGAATCAGATCTGACTCCAAAAACTATCTTCCACTCACAAGTTTGTGACCTGAGGAAAGTTGATCTCTTCCAGCCCTAATTTCTTTAACTATAAATGAGCATAATAATATCTATATCACAGGGTAGTTAGGAATAAGTGAGATGATTAGTGTAAGCACCTAGAATGTATCTAATCCATAGCAGGTCCTTAATATCTGTAATAAATGTTACTTTCTTCCTCTTCTTCTTTTTCTTCTTACTTTCTTCCCCTTCCCCCCTTCTTTTCCCTTCGTCATTCAATTTCTTCAGTTACAATGGAAGGAGCAAGATGTCTGACAGTTTCCAAAAGCGTCACTCACTCTCCAATATTGACATGCTGCTTCCCCCATCTCCCGTACCATCTACCCCCAGCATCTAAAATAACTGCAGAGTGCTTGTTACAGGCTTGGTGTGGTCTTTCTACTGCTCCCAAGTCAGTCTAGGCTTATTTAAGAATCTCCTTGTAGCACATGTATTCAGTTTGTCATTTCTTTAGAATATATATCACCGTGGAAACCAAAATTTAAAAATTCAGCAGTAGGGGGCCAGCCCGATGGCATGGTAGTTAGGTTCACGTGCTCTGCCTCGGTGGCCCAGGGTTTGCAGGTTCAACTCTTGGGCATAGACCTGCACACTGCTAATCAAGCCATGCTGTGGCAGTGTCTCGCTGTCAAAATAGAGGAAGACTGGCACAGATGTTAGCTCAGTGACAATCTTCCTCAAGCAAAAAAAAAAAAACAAAAAAAATTCAGTAGTAAAAGCAGAATGTATTAAATTTCTCTACGTCTAAGACTTTTATTCTTGTGAGTTTTCTTTAGAGAGTCCCCTTAAGACATTTGTCTTTCTTTTAAGCCTCAAGCCCAAGGGCAGTTGATTCTTTTCGTTTGGATACTGAGTTAAGGTGCATATTCGGGCTAGGTGTGTCCAGTAATCATAGAAAGTTTTTGCTAACAAGTGAAAGTTTTAGGTCCATCTTGTGTTGTTTGTGTTTTTTACAAAAGTTCAAGCAAATGAAACAGTAGGACCGACGAAGAATGCCAGCTCAACTCTCATTGGGAACAACCCTACTCCTGGCCACACACAGCAATCTGGTTAAGGTTGTCTCCTGCTTCAGACACAGTTAGACATTGTATCAGTTAGACCCTCATGATTGCAATCAACGGAAACCGATTCTAGCTAACTTATGCAGAGAAAAAAGGACATCAGTTTGCTGGATGACGGGAAGAGCAATGGAAAGAGTAAATAGAAGGGTGATGAGAAGACTGGAGAATCAAGCTCCTGGAAAGATCAGACTCAGGGAAGATCTGTGGGTCTAGATAACGACAATTACTCAGAATGAACATGTTTCCACTGATCATTTTTCCTGTTCTTACATCATGCTTCTCAAGAAGTAAAGTCTTGAAAGAGAATCTGATTGAACTTGCTTGGGTTAGGGTGTAGGGAGTGGACACATTGACTAAGAGTCCCATTACGACTGTGCATTCTGGAGGAGGATAATTTCGTAAAGCACCAAAAGACGAAAAAAAGACCAAGTTGATGCTAAGCAGGCACAAATCAGAAAAAACAATGCATTGTGGGAGACAATGAGTCCTTATGGGTGATGACTTAATTTATTTGGAAACATATATGTATAAAAAATTTATACAAATTTTATAAGAATTTTTCAAAAATAAAGTATCGTTTGGATTTTATTATTTTTTATTAAGTTAACATTGGTTTGTAACATCATGTAAATTTCAGATGTGCATCATTATGTTTTGACTTCTGTATAGACTGCATCACGTTCATCACCAAAAGTCTAGTTGCCCTCAACTACCATTTAGATTTAATGTAGAAAGATGAATAATAACACTTACTGAATAAGCAATGTTCTTTAGCCATGGTAGAAATAAACACTTATTTCACAATTCTGGCTCTGCCACCAACCAGCTGTGTGACTTTGGGTCAATAACATTATTTTTCTGGGTATTCAATTTCTTACCTACTTAAAATGAAGGAATTGGGTGAAGATCTCTCTAAAGTATCAACTATAATATAAGATTGATCCCTGGACCCCACTTGCTCTTTCAACTCTGACCCAAACTGACAAGGTGAGTAATTTATGGCTATGCTTTCAAGCTTTGGCCATAATGAGCTGGATTAGCTTTTCTTGATTAACTTGTCTTGTTCCAATAAAAAAAGAAATTCCATAATTATTCTCGGCAAGCATCCAAAAATATGCCTCACTATCCAGTTCCAATTAATAATGTGTGACTTGTTAAAAACAGATTTTGTTCATTTGAAGGTTTTTTAATAGCACCCAGTTTCAACTTAGTTCTCTTGGGAAAATATTTAGCATGCATTTAACTAGCTTGACACATACAACTAATTAATTTGTCTAAAGCAAACTATTATATGAATCATAAACAAAGTACTGAAAATTGAAATAGTGCCAGAATTAAAGCTTGAGATACCTTATGCTTAATTAGCCTCATGTAGTTTTTTTGGTCTTCATTTTTATTAAGTAAGATACACAGATTAATCTTATGCCATTTTCAGATAGAAAACTGAAAACTCATATACAAAAAAGGGTATTCTTTACGTGTTTTCAGAAATTGAAAGAGCTTCCAGAAATCTGATTTTTTAAGGAATATGTCTAAATGACACAGATCAAATGATGATGGACGGTGTGACAAACTAACATGAGCTGCTATGCCTCTCTGCCTAGCCCAAACTTAGAGATGCACGGGAGCAGGAGGGTTGCTGATGTATCTAAGTTGAATATTTGTATTACAGACATGAAATATTCAATACTGTTCTTTTCTCGGTAGGAGTATACATTTACTATAAAAAAGATCTTGGGAAACAGAAGTTGACTATATTTTAATATAAGGGAGAAACAGTCCCTCGGAGGGGAAGAAGACCCGGTGCGATGAGAGGGAAAGAGGTACAAAGGCATATTTTTAGTTGTGATTGCTCCCCTCACCTTGCCTCCCACCAGTACTGCCTTGGGAAGACCATTGCCCAGCCAGTAATTAATTCAAGACAGAAAAATAGCAGTGCCATTTCAGCTTGGGGGTGGAATGTGTAGGTAATATCATTTAGCTGAGGTGAGGTGCAGATAACGGGAAGTGTAGGTAGACTGGCTGGCCACTGCCATTTATTACTTCTTCTCTCCACCACTTTATCTAAATCAGAAGGTGAGAAAATTATACCCAAGTAAGATAATATTGGTGGAGGTGCGAGAAGTTTCCTTGTGAGATAGATTTGCCTGGTGTGGGAGAGGTTGTAAAGGCTCTCTACCTTGAGACACTTCCATTCCCAAGTCCTAAACTTATGGGAGGCTGTTAAGTAGGACCTAGGCTGCTTTAGCTACTTTCTCACATACTCATCATCAGCCCAGTGGCTGACACGTCCAGGGGAAAGGTGGCCACAGGGAAGCATAGCAACCTATCTGAGGAAGACCATAGTTACAGAAGAAAGACAACCCACTTAACAGCTTGTATGAGAAGAGCAGAACTCCTGACCAGATGGAAAAAGGATTAAAATAAAAAAGAAATGATCTTCAAAGAGATAAAGAAAGATATTGGTATAGCAGGAGTAAGCAGTTATAAAGAAGAATTAATTCAAAATACTGGGTATAAAATATCTTATGATTTGAACAAACAACTCAATGAATGAGTGGCAGAGCAGAAAGAAAACAATCAAAGAATGAATTAGTGAATTGAAAGATCAGATTTAGAAACTTCTTTAATAATTTTAGGAAGGGTTCAGTAAGAGAAATGGAAGATAAAAATGGAGACATGGAGGGGCTGGCAGGTGGTGTAGCAGCTAAGTTTGTGTGCTCTGCTTTGGCAGCCCTTGGTTCACAGGTTCAGATCATGGGCACAGACCTAGCAGTGCTTGTCAAGCCATGCTGTGGCAGCATCCTACATAAAATAGAGGAAGATTAGCACAGACGTTAGCTCAGTGACAATCTTCCTCAAGCACAAAGAAGAAGATTGGCAACAGATGTTAGCTCAAGGCCAATCTTCCTCACCAAAAATAAAAAGGAGAGATGGAAAATAAAAATGGAGAGTTAAGACATATGGAGGCTAGAAGAAGTCTCGGCAGATATATAATGGATCTTCCATAAGAGAGAAAAAATAAACAATGAATACATGGGAGGACATAGTTAAAGATATAATTTATCCTAATTTCTCAGATTAAAAGAAGGAAAGAAATGATCATTTTGAAGGAGTGCATAGAAGACCAAACAAAAAAGAATAAACAGAACAATGTAAAACTAACAAGAAACCCCTAAAGACAGTGAACTGAATTTTAAGAATATCAGTAAGAGAAGAAGGAAGGGGAGGTTCTAAAAGCTTATAGAGAAAAAAATAGATTATAGGTACAGAATTTTGATTGGCATCAGACTTCTCAAAAACCTTAAAAATAAGGAGACAATGAAATAATATTTTCAAAGAAAATAAAAGAAACTAACATAGAGTTTTATATCTGTCTAACTCTTCACACAAATGTGAGAGTGAGAGTAACGTGCAATTTTACTCAGGGATATAAAACCTCAGAAGTTTTACCACAGGAAGACTAATTTTAAAAGGAATCTCAGAGGAAGTATTTCATTAAAAACAAGAACAGAAATTCAAGGAGGATGCAACAAGGTATATTGGAACTAAGTATGAATAAATAATTTAGTAGAATTTAATATTTTTTTTAACAAATGTGTCCTAAAAATGTGTATAAATGACAACCCAGAACTAAAATCCTGTGGTACAAACATGAGGTAGGAGGAGAGCACATTGCTAAGTACTTAGCTTTTCCATGAGGAAGATATAAATGATAATACATTTGGAAATTTTATATAAAATATTAAACAGAAATATGTCTTAAATAAATTCAGTCCAATTTGAAAAAGTATAAAAATATAGTGTGCAACTTTCAGATGAACAAAAAGCAGGAAAGGACAAAAAAGTAATAAAAAGAGAAGGTGGTAAACATGTAACATGAAATAAGATGGCTACAGACAGAATACATCTGTAATTGCAATAAATGTAAATAAGTCAAATTTACTGATCAAAAGGGTTTCTCAAATTGGATGAAAATGGTCTGTCAACCTCAGTATTTCAGTTCCCCAAGAAACAGATTTGAGATAGCGATGTGTGTGCAGGAAGTTTACTGGGGCAGGCTCTCAAGAACAGTAGTTGTGCAGAATGAGAGAAGAAGGACAGAGCAGAGGAAGAAGTTGAATTGTGATTCAGTTTCAACAAAACCCTCAGCTGATTCCACAGAGAGCTCTGAAGCTTGGATGGCCTTTTAGATAAGCCTAAAATTGAGGCAATGGGGTTGGGACTTCATATGAACTCATTGACCAGATAGACATATGTCACCAGGAGGTGACATAACCTTGAGCAAAGCAATTCCCTTCGGCCAAGCATAATTCCTGGACAGGGACTCAGCTGTGAGTCATAGACAGGTAACACTGCCAGTGACTGAGTAACACTTTAGGACTGACTTTCTCAGTCCTAAAGAGTGGAAGGGAGGAGTATAGCACAGTTTACCGGACAGTCCACATCTTGAGTTACTCAACTCCACTTGCTTTTAGAAATACGTTTGCCCATCAAGAAACCACCTCTCCAGAATTCTAGCTGGTCCCTTTTCCTGGGAAAACTTCAAGAGAATGGTTAGTGGGACAAACTAAAGTGCCAGCCCCTATAGTTAGTTTTGGGACCACAACTGATACTCATCATTTTCCTACACTACTATGCATTCTAGACACCTCTCAAGTTCACCTAGCACCTCTGCTGATCTTAGTGACATTAACATCTACATAGGGTTTGAGTCCCTAGTTCAGAGTATGGTTGCTACACGTTTTCTTTTACTGTGGAGATCGATGAAGGCAGTACCAACAGATGCCACCATAGATCACTAGGTATCAGATACATATTCTCTGCCTTGGTATAACAGCGGTCCTACCTCCCCTGATGATCAGGGTCATATACTCCCAACAAGATTATGTCTCCTTTCCCGGTCTGCTGGTTTTTTGACACAAGGAGGCTGAAATGACTAGAGGGCAGTCGTGGCTTAAAATTTCATGGAAGTATTGTGGCATTGCATGGAGAAAGTGTTTCCCTCTGGGAACCAGAATCTCTAGATCCACAGAGCTTGGAGTTGCAGAGATGGAAATCATATATTCCCTAAGTGGACCACTGAACATGACGATCATCTCCTATTTGTATTTCTTGGTTCTTGGATTCATGCACACTATTTGTTGGGTCACAGTATCATACTGTTGACTTAGAGAATATACTGTGACCTGGAAGATGGGACCCTATCCTTTCTGGATGTCACTCCAAAGCTGTTGCCTCAGTTTGAGTGGTTCAGTATGTGATGGGACCAATAGATCCCATGGTAATGTATATCTGCGGAATCTCTTTTGCTGTAAAAGGAGTCCCTGGGACTGAAGTGATACTAAGTGGGATTCCTTGTTGATGGAACAAACTTTGTGAGCCTTCAGATAGTGATGTGAGTTGAGGCCCTGTGGGCAGCACAGTCAAATCCATACCAAAAATATGTGTTAATAACCTAGATGATTTGCTTCCTCTTCCAGGGTAGAAGAAGTCTACTGTAAGCTATCTACTTGCCACCAAGTGCTGGTTGGTTTCAGTGAAGGATGGTACCACATCAGGAGCTTAGTTGCTGGCAATGTAGACATTCTGCGGTGGCAGTACCTAGATCAGATCCAGTGAGGGAGAGCGTATACTTTTGGTCATAGACAGCTCCCATCCGTATCACCATGTGTACCATTGTGCCAACACTGGAGTAGTTGATGCAGGGACTTATGAACATCAACTGGCCAAGTTGTTTAGTTGATTAGTGCTTCTTCCCTGATGGACTGTCTGTAGTAGGCATTAACACATCACACAAAAATCCTCATGCTTTGTGACAACTCCTGTGAGTCCACCCATGTGCCTCTTCTCAAGGCTTCCTTGTCCTAGCTATGCCAATATTTTTTCAGGTCAATTCCCTTATGAAGATTCTAAGACGTTCATCACTGCGTGCAAATCTAAATATATTTTTTACCTCAGGCCAGTTTTCATTCCACACAAAGTGAATAGTTAGGCACCCAATGGCAGGCTTTCTCCTCACTTCTGTCTCTCGTGGCCATCAAGAAGCCAGATTATAATGTAGCTGTAGTCCATTTTTTGGCCTTCATTAACAGATTGAGCCAAACCATCTATGGATTGAGTTCAACTTTTTATTTTTCTATCAGCTAGTAATAAAGGTCTCCTTCCGCACGTGGAATTAGTGTAGGCAGAGAGAGAGCTGTGAGGACAGCAATGGTGGATGACACGAGTGTCTGGGCTACCTGCTCCTGAGGCTCACTTGTGCTCCCTGTTGCAGCCAGTGCTTGATCTCAGATGGTTCTGACAGAGCCCAGCTCATGATGGGGAGCTTGGCTTCACAGTCCTGAATGTCCACTGGCTAGGTCCTCCTGCTCTACTGGAGCACAACAGCATTCCAGGAGCTGTTTTTCAAATAGCATATAGTTATCTGCTACAGATGATATGGCCTTGCTTCAGAATCCTAAGGATCCACTTTGTGATGCTCCTACTGATGCTTACCATAAACTCTAAAAGGTGTCTTTTCTATCATAGATATCTCCAAAATCATAGATTCTGCCAGCTTGCATGGTCCAAGAGGCAGGAATGTTTACACTGTGGCTTGCACTTGCTGCAAAGTCCATTCCAACTCTGGGCCCAATTTAAACTTGACAGGCTTTCATGTCACTTGATAGACCTTTGTGTTTCTTTCTTAGTGATAGGAGGTATGAGATGCGACACATTCCTCTTTGCTTTAGAAGGGATGTTCAAGTTTTCCCCAAACCAGCATGTCCCCTAAAATCTTCACTGATACGGTGGGTCCTGCATTACCTATAGTATGGCTATCTTATCAAGATCTTAACATACTTGCCATTTCCTACTCTTCCAGCCTGATTAAGATGATGTCATTGATAGAATGTACTATTATGAAATTTTGCAAAATTTACACATGTTCCAAGTTTCTTCAGCCTCTCTCATGACAAAGAGTGGGAGAGTTAGCATAATGTTGCCCATCCCATGTGAAGGCTATCTGCTTTTGGTCCTGCTTCTTGCCCTGGTTCTCAATAAGGATGGAAAAGAATGCATTTGCCAAATAGATGGCTACATACCATACACTGAGACTGTGTTAATCTCTTCCAGTAACTTTCACAGCATCATTTGAGATGCAGTTACTGCTTGGTAGAGTTTGAAATAGTCTTCTGTGATCCATCAAAATCTGTCTGTTTTTTGTAGGGACCAGACTACTTTTGGAGACATGATCAGAACCATCAACTCTGTATCATTTCGTTTTTTAAAGGAGGCATCCACCTCTGCCAGTCCCCAGGATTCAGTATCATTTTGCATTTACTGTCTTAGCCAGATTGAGGAAGGGAGAGATTTCAGAGTCTTCCTCTTGGCTTTCCCCACTCTGATAGCTCTTACCCCAGAGACCAAGGAACTAATGCATCAGTTCTACCAACTAGCGGGTGTGTCCACTCTAATTATCCATTTGGTGGCTGGGGAAATGATGACTGCATGGGTCTGTGAGCTCAGTGGCCTTACTGATGAGCTGAACCTGGACCAGAATTCTGTTAGTTGGTTCCCATACATCTTCATTTTAACAGGGGCACTATGATCATACTTCAAGTTCCCGAATATCAGTATCAACTCAGATCTGTGTCTGACATTTTCAAATGTCTGAATAGTCGGAGTGTTCCTTTCCCCAGTGTAGCTACCTGCATCAGTGATCATAGTTCCCTTTGGAGAAAGACCAAAGGAATAATTATAATACTTGTAATGGTATTACAGAGTTCTCCTCCTGAAGACCTGGCCTCTCCTTCAGTCACTGGGTTCTAGATCTAAAATCTGGCTCAGATCTAGAAAGTGGAAAGAGATTATGTTTTTTACTTGATCTTCCTGATCTTCCATCCTTGAATTATTTTGATTCTATAGGTTGAGTAATAACCCTTCTAGGTTGCTTATCTATCTAGGGCACTGTGTTCTACATAACTATCTCCATAGATTTCTGTAGGAAAGTGCCACCCCAGTTTTCTGCCTGTCATTCAGACCTTCCTTGTTGCTTATTTCTATAATTGCAGCCACCTGCCTTCTCACAGTTAAATACTGCCTAGCTGGTCTCTGATTTTGAGATCTTATCGTGTCCCGTTCTTATCAGTCTGTAACAGCATCTTCTACCACCAGATGGCAAGCTTCTCAGTGATGTGGGAACCGCTCTCAATAATGCATTTCTTGCAGCTTTGGAAAAGTGTCTCTGGGGATTCACATGGAACATTGTTGGATGGTAGGCTTCCTACTGTTCTGGTCATCATCAGGAGAAGCTGTAAGCTAAAGGGGACTTATCATGGATATAGGTTGAGGAGTCAGGGATTTCTAGTGAATGAAAAGAGCAGAGATGAAAATAATGACCTAGGTTAGAGTCCTTTGGAAAACAGTAGACTTTATTCTGCTCAATAAATTAGTTCTTTTTCTTTCTTTCCTTTATTTAATGTATGCACAAACTGACTTTACCCTAATCATGCTAACAAAAAATTGAAAAAATTAGGTAATGCTTATCAACCAACCTTAGTGCAGAATTCTTATTAATGCTAAACCAAGATTTATTTATGTGAGTTCTTAAAATGTGTAAATTTTTTCTATTAGAGAAGAATTTATTGACTCCATTTTAAACTTTCCACCAAAAAATGTTTTCCCTCTTGTTCATTTATCCCAAAGTGACAAAAAGTTTTTTTTTTTTATATATTTTCTTCTAGAGGTTTTATACTTTTTGATTTCACATTTAGGTCTGTGATCTGTTTTGAGTTATTTTGTGTATATGGTATGAGGTATGGATCAAATGTCATTTTTTTCTGCATATGGAAATCCAACCATTCCAATATCATCTGTTGAAAAGACAATCCTTTTTCCACTGAATATTCTTCTCTCCTTTGTTAAAAATTAAATGACTATATATGTGTGGGTCTATTTCTAGACTCTATTTTTCACATTAAGTTATTTGTCTTCACACTAATAACATACTGTCTTGAAGCTTTTTGTTCTTGGGTGCTTCTATTTAGTTTTCTTGCCTTATTGCTCTGGTTAGAACCTCCAGTAAATGTCAAAAAGAAGTGATGAGAATGGACATCCTTACCTTGTTCCTGATCTTAGGAAGTAAGTTCAGTCTTTCCCAATTAAGAATGATGTTAGGTGTAAGTTTATTATAGATCTCCTTTATTAAATTTTAAAAAGTATCTATTCCCAGTTTACTGAGAGTTTTTAAAATAAGGAATGGATATTCTATTTTGTCAAATTATTTTTCTGTCATCTAGTGAGATGATTATATTTTTGTTTAGTCTGTTAATATAATGAATTACATTGACTTGTTTTCAAGCATTGAACTAAACTTATACTCTTAAGATAAACCCAATCTGGTCATGATATATTATCCTTTTAATATATTGTTGTATTCAACTTGCAAACATTTTATTAGGAATTTTTGTATCCTTGTTCACAAGATATAAGTCTGTAGTTTTCTTTTCTTATAAAATCTTTACCTGATTTTGATATTAGACTAACACTTGCCTCATAAAGGAGCTAGAAAGATTTTTCCCCTCTGCAATTTTCTTGCAGAATTTACATAGAATTTGTGTTATTCCTTTCTTATATATTTGGTACTTAGCAAAGCTATCTGGGCCTGGAATATTCTCTTTTGGAAAATTTTAACTTGAAATTCAATTTCTTCAATAAGTATAGGACTGTTCAGATTATCTAAGAAGATTCACATTACTTTATGATACTGCTCTACTCATAGTCTTGCCTCTGAAGAAAATTGGAAAAAAAGGAAAATTCTCAAGCATTAGAGACTTGTAAAGGATAGAGAAAGAGGAGGTAAGAAGAATAGAATAAAGCTAATTGCAATAAAAGTTTTTAAAATTTACTTCTGAATTATGGCAGTGGAAAAACAAGTATGTCAGTGGGTTGTCTTAATCTAAATACATCTAAGTTTATAAGGTTGGGTCCTATCAAATTTCATCAATTTATATATGTCTCATAAAGGTAGAGATGGATAGCTCATGATTAGTAATACATAGTATTTCATATTACTAGTGATATAATCAAGATAATATAAATGTCAAGAAATAAAATTCCTTTATTCATGCATTTATTCACAAACTCATTTATATATTCATTGATTCAGTTTCTTAATGCATTCATGAACTTATTCATTCCCAAACATCATTTACTGAAGGTTTTTTATGTGCCAAGAACTCTTTGAAGCCCTGCAAATTTAGCTATGAATAAAGACCAGCATAAGAAAACAAATAAGAAAATTTCAGATGACCATAAATACTGTGATAAAAATAAAGCCAAGTGATATGAAAGAGAGTGACCAAGGGGCTGCTTTAGATTGAAAAGTCAGAAAGGTATTAATAAAGAGTTGAAATTTAAGCTGACCCTTCAATGAGAAGAAGGAACTTGTCATGAATACACTTAGAGGACAAATAATTCATGCAAAGGAAAAAGCTCATGAATAAAACAATGTGACAGAATGAGCTGGGCTCATCTGAGAATCTCTGAGGCTGGCGGACCTGAAGCGGACTGAGGGAAATGTGGTCAGTGGAAGATGGAGCAAGAGAAGTAGAAAGGATCCACATTGAGGGCACTTTAGTGTAGGAGAGATGGGAAGATGGTGAAGGCATCAAGTAGAAAAGTGACATATGATTTATCTCTTTAAAAGGTCACCACACATGCTATGTGAACAGACTGGGGCACCAGTGCAAATGAGATCGGGTAGAAAGTGATGGTGGATTGGACCAGGGTGGTAGTAACAGAAATGGAGATACTTGAATGGATATGTGTTACTCTTTGGATGCAGACAGCACATGCTGTTGGACTAGATTAAGGAGCTGGGGAACGTTTCTCTCCAGTTGAGTTGTACATTTTTGGCCTTAGTGGCTGCATGTACTACTATCATTTTCTGATTTAGGAAGTACTGAGTAAGAAGAAGGTTTGAGGGAACACACGTTAAGATGTCTTTTTGGATATCTTAAATTGAAGTATCTAATGGATATTCCAGTGGAAATGTCAAGTAGGCATTCGTATATATAAATTTAGAGTTTACAGGGGTGCCATTCATTACCTCGTTCACTCATTCCACAAAAACTGACTAAAACACTATCACATGTTAGTTAACTCTCGTAGTGATGGGGATGTTACTATAAGGAAGAAGTAAGATCACCCCTTAGTTTAAGAAGTTCACCTTCTAGAGGGGGGGACAGACATATAAATGCATAATTACTATGCAGTGTGATCAGTACTATAATAAAGGAACAGGGCGCTTTAAATACCAGATGATGGCACAATTATTTCTGCTTGAGAGAATTGGCAAGGGAGTTGCTAAAATTTTGAAGTTGATAGTATTTTATTTTTAGTACAAAAGTGATGTCAAGTTACTTGCGTAAAATTTCTGAAAATAATCTTGTAAACGCATATGAGATCTTTGAAAGCAAAGCTTAATGTCTTCAGAAAGGCACCATGGGGAATTTTCCCCAAATAGAAATAGACACAAATGGAAGAATCAGTGCACCTCATATACTGAAAGTAGAACATTTCCCACATGTCACACTTTGCCCAATCAGTTTCATCGCCTATTTTGGATAAAATCTTATCCAATGAGTAATTCAATGGGAGTCAATTTCCTTTCCATCTCCTTTAATATTGTCTAGGCAAGTGAGACTCTTTCAAGGTATATTTTAAAAATAGCAATTAGTGCCCACATCCTCCAGGCAGTTTCTTGGCAACACATATGTACCAAATCTTCTTTTCAAATGCTCACTGCTGTTATCACCTACTGCACTTAATTAAGGACTTTGTTGACTCCTTGTCTTACCTCTGTCTGTTTCTGTTTCATATATAGCCTTGAGAGCAGCAGCGAAACGGCTTGAAACCAAAAGTTTAATTGCTTCTTGCACCCTTCTGGAAACTGTGAAAGTAGAGGCAGAGACAAGCGATGAGGTAGATAATTTTCCGCAAACAGGCTCTATATTCCCGGCACAGAGTTAAGAAACGAGGAAGCTTTGAATGGCGGAAGCAGGAGTGGTACATTTGCCAGTTTACTGGTTCCTCTTTGGGTGTGTGGTGGAAGGCCTCAAATTAAGGGCCAATGTTATGTTCTGCCTTGATACCTGGTGAAATCAGGAGGCCCTCAAATGGCCTAACTACAAGTTCCCCTCCCAACTCTGCTCCTATGGATACGGTTTCCTAGCCAAACAACCCTCCTTATCAAGGAAGCCAGGTGAAGTTCCTGCTTATGCTTGAGTAATCTGTTTCAGTCCCCTGCCAGTCCATGGGATTATTCAAACCAGCCAATCATCCACCCACAGAACAGAGGGTCATCCCACTCTCTTGATACTACAAAGCCTGCTTCCCACAGGCCACAGTTTTTCACTCTGAGTGCAAGTTTCATGCAGCCCTGTATGGCATGTGGTGTTCTCCTTCCCTGGGCTGTGAGCATATGTGACTGATGAACTCCTGCCAATCATCTCACCTGTCCAGTGTCAGGTGTTGTGCATTTGGCCATCCCACAACCACAGGGCACGAATCTCTCCCTCATGAATGGTGTGAATAGGAGGTGAATAAAACAAGTTGGCACTAGGCTACACACAGCTCTTTGCCCTAGTCTGCAACAGAACATTTTAAGAAGAGGAGCATTCTTTAAGAACATTTAAGAAATGTGGGTTGACGTTCAATGTAATCACAAGAAATAATTTGCCTTCTTTGCCACCCTAACGTTTCCTAAGTGTTTCTGAAAATTGATGTTACATATCCATGGCTCTACTTTCTTCCTGCCTCCTCTCTTTTATCCTTTGTTATATATTTTGATCTGATCTTCTACCTGTATCAATGTCTTATTTCTCAGTTCTGCATGGCTTAATCCTTTTTCTAACCCATAGGGCCTTCTCACACTGTGCAGCAATGGGTGTTCAGAAGCAGGGCTTCTGCAACAGCAAATCCTTTCCACCTTCTCTCGGCCCTTGGCTTCTACAACTATGCTCTTTCAAGTTTTGATTGGAGTCCATTCTTTGGTGGTCAACTCTTGCCAAGTTCAGTATTTAGGATGCTTGCATGGGATCTCATTATTTTGTTTGGAGTATTATCCACTTTTAGATCACCAGGCAACTTTTCTTCTGAAAAATATAAAAACGCCATAAATTCAAGCATAAGTGATAGGTATTAGGGTTTTTCTCCTGCTCCTTGGATAGCACAGTGAGCTAAAAGTTGACTATCATCTGTTATCCACGTGAATATGTCCATAAACGTTTACACAATAGGCTGTGACCCAGTTGCAGTCGCCCTCAGTCTCAAAGTCTATAGAGTTTTCAGGAATAACTGTTGATGGCATCAGCTTTGTAGCTATTTTCATCCATATGGGTAGCTACCCTGTAGTTGCACAAGTGCACATACACACACACTTGTGCATATGCCATCTTCGCACATACAATAGATTACTTGTTTGCTGCCCACCCTCTCCCCCGCTGCAAGAGTATTTCATTTCCACTTGATTCAGATAGAAACTGTTCCCCTGAGTGAAAGGGAACACTTGGTTATCCAATGAACTGGAGCTGCCACGATAACGCATTCAGAGTTGTCCGGGAGGAGGAGATTGATTTCTGCAAATGGAATCAAATGGTAACTGAAAGTGATAGCTTCAAAACTATCTCCTCCTTCTGTGTGACATCGATCTTTCCTACATGTGCCAGCTCATTATCTGGTGGGCAGAGGGGAATTGCGACTTGACGTAATCCGTGGCAGTTTTACAAGGGAGAGTGGAAGGGCAGACTGCCTGTTACAATGCTCTGATTGACACAGGTTTGTAGCCCACAAATGATGGCATGATTTACTCATATGGGAAGGAAAGTATTTATTCATGGGTTAAAGTTACATTTAAACAGCTGAAGATCCTGTTGTAAATGGTAAGAAAATCCACAATATGCAATTCTAGTCTGGGCTAGAGCTTAAAAGAATAGGATTGTTCTAACGTGGCATTTTTCAGGTCATACTTTGGTCTGCTCCGCATCTTGAAGACAATTTAATTTTAGTTTGAGTCTTGTGGTGCTTTGGTGCATTTCCAAGGGCAGATTAAAGACAATTCATTGTCTGTGCAAGGCATCTCAGTTACCCAAGTTAGGGCTTGGTAATTGATACGAACGAATGAATGCATTTACTCTAGAAGGGTTCTGAGATCAAACAGGTCTAATGAAATTGTTTTAAATGGATTGCTCACCTCATTTAAAAAAGAATGTCTGTAACCCCATCAATTTATGTTGAAACATTCTTTCGGCCTTCTGGAGAGATCGGTGTGTACATATATTTTTCATAATATCAAGTGAATGCTGCCCTCTATTACATGTATGTTTGTCAAAGTGCGCTCTTGGTGTCTGTGAATTGTGCATCTCAGACTTTTTGCAGTAATATTGGAGACAATACAGCTTTAATGGGGCAGGAATCATACGGCACATGGAACAAAGAACTCCCTCCTTTTAGGCAGAGAGTACTAAACAGTACATCAAAATACACTGCAGCATAGGCACTCAGAGTCCACAGATCCAGTTTTTAAGGAATAAACACAGAGTAATTCTCTTGTCATCTTGATATAAATCTCATTTACCATTTAAAGCACAGTTCACATCTTCCCTTCAGTTATTAACAATTCTCTGACTTCTATGCCCCACCTCCAAGATCCTTGCTCTCGAAAGATAACCTTGTCTCTACGGTATGAAAAAGATAAGAGCCCTAATAAGTAGAAATCCTCACAAATTCTCTCCTTTCTAACTCCCTTAACAAAAACTTCTTGAAGAGGTGATCACACTACATTCCACTTCCTCCTGCTCAGCTTGTCCTCCACCTATTACAGCTTGCCTTCTAGCCACACTGTTCTACTAAAAAAGGCTCCCCTTAAAATCAACAAGGACTTCCCTGCCTTGCTCCCTTGATCTCCGCAGCATTTGACATTACAGTTCATTCCGCCTTTCTCTTCTTTTTCTTCTTCCTTCTAATCCCAAACATCATTTTCTCTTGTTTTAACTTTTTTTCCCTCTCCTCTCTCAGATCGCTCCATTTCTGTTTCCTGCAAGGCCTCCCTTGCCTCTGCTTGTTTGGGTAGAGGTGAGGGGAGGTTGGCACTTGGCTGCATGCATTCCTGGAGTCACAGAGCACACGGGGCTGGAGGGCTCACCCCACCCTGTTAATGTTGGCCTCTCTGCTCTGCCTTCTGTCATGCCTGGTGTACCCCTCTGTTACTAATGCACCTCTAATTTTATAGACAGGCTTGGGGACAGGAAGTGCTCAACTTGTTACCTGATATATAGTAAGTATTTACCTAAAATATGATTATTATGGATGGATTTAAATAATATAATATAAATATTTTTGTGTTCCATAATTTGCATTTACCATTAATTCTCAATAATGCTTTCTCCTCTTTAAAACAATTCAATTTATATACAAATTAAAACTATCCATGAATTATCCTATGTCACTTCTTTCTTCCTTTTTCTATATTAAATCATGTCTTTTATTGGACGTGGGTCAATAGTTGTTTATATATTTCATCGGAGTTCCAGTAAAGCCTTTTGATAATTTCCTGTATAATTAAAAGATAAATATGATTACACAGAGCAGGAGTCCTAGAAGAATTTTGTGGTAAAGTTAAAGGTATTTCTGAAAGAAGATGGAATTGGAAGTCACTTGTTAGCTTTGGTTGGGCATTTAGTGGAGTAAATCTCCCACCCAACAATAGAAATCACCACAAGAAACATTTGTGGCTTTGTTTTCCTCTCAGAGAGAGTCTCCACCACCAAAGCCTTTGAAAAGGTTGCAAATGAGACCAAACAGTGTGCCTTACCCTCTCACTGGGATAAAGAGATGACAGATATGAAAAAGGAAAAAAAGTTAACCTATAGAGAAATGAGGCAGCGAGGTTTAGTAGAAAACACAGAAGACTTCGATTCAAGTTATCCTTCCAGCACTCATAGATAACTCACTCAACCCCTCTAAATGGGACCCTAGAAGGTGGGAAGAATTCCACCTACCTATCTATTTCCTGGTGCTAGAAAGTTCTTTTTGGACAGTATCATTAAACACATGTAAAGGATTATTTAGGCTATGTACCTTGTATCCAATAAATATGTAATATCTTTTGGCTAAATTGAACTGTCTTGTTCCTAAAAGGCAAGACCCTCATGGACCACGCAGATCAATCCCATGCAGCCCGAGGCAAATCATTCTTATAATGTCAACTGTTACTTTATCTCCCCAAGTTTTACTTTGTTTATCTACAAAATGGGGATATTATCAGCACCTCCCTCCTGAGAGAGTCATGAGGATTAACTGATGATACCTGTACCTGGTTGGCACATAGTAAGCGCTGAACATCTTTGCCTACCTTTCTGGTCTCATTTCCAGGAACTCTTTCTTATGCACTTCATATTCTTCATAACTCTTCATACTGCACTGTATTCATATTCTGGAATGCCATCCTCTCTCGTGCCTCCATACTTTTGCACATCCTCTTTCCTTTCCCAGGAACATTGCTCTTCCCATCCTCCCTCTTGCCCACATTCTTTTCGCAAAAACACCCAGGTGCCTCTGTACAGACAATTCACTTCTTCAGGTGCTTGCCACTTCTGACTACTAGCCAAGTAGGTAAGAACAAGAATTCTGTTTTGAATCTATTTCTAGAATAATAGCTTTCATTCCAAAGCAGCACCTGACAATGAGAGGATTATTCTCACCATGGTTTTTAAAATGGCCTTCAAGTTAGGACATCATGCAACATCTGCCACTGCTCTTTGTTTTTCCTGTTTTCTAGGACATTCCTTTTATAGTCCTAATGTTTGAAAAATCCATAGAAAAGCACTGTTAAAAAATAAAGTGATATTTTTAAGTCATAGCTAGACACACACGACTACAAAAATCCTAGGAGTGTAAAGCTCCAGAATAATGGGAAATTGTTGCTGTGTGAAGCATTCGACTTTAAATTACTTTTTTTTTTACCTTCTTAACCATTTTTAAGTGTACAGTTCCGTAGTATTATATCCATTCATACTGCTGTGAAACTAATCTCCAGAACTCTTTCTATCTTGCAAAATTAAGACTCTATACCTATTAAACAATAATTCCCCCCTCCTCCCTCCCCCACCCCCTGGCAACCCCATGTTATTTTTGTTTCTATGAATTTGACTACACTAGGTACTTGATATAAGTGGATTCATACAGTATTTGTCTTTTCGTGACTAGATTATTTCACTTAAAGTAATGTTCTCAAGGTTCATCCATGTTGTAGCATGTGTCAGGATTTCCTCCCTTTTTAAAGCTGAACGATATTCCGGTGTAGGCATATATCACACTTTGTTTATCCATTCATCTGTTGATGGACACGTAGGTTGCTTCCATCTTTTGACTATGGTGAGTATGCTGCTGTGAACATGGGTGTACAGATATTTTGTTGAGACCCTGAATACAATTCTTCGAGTATCTAACCAGAAATGGAATTGCTATATCATATGGTACTTTATTTTCAATTCTTTTACTGTTTTCCACAGCAGCAACACCATTTAAATTCCCACCAAGAGTGAACAAGGATGTCAGTTTCTGCGTATCCATCCTCACCAGCATTTGCTGTTTCCTGGTTTTTTGATAGCAGCCGTCCCAGTGGGTGAGCTCCCCTACTTTTATTGAGGTCTGCCACAGATTCTCTTTGTAGAGTCTTTCTTTTCCAAGCCCTGGCTCCCTAGCCACAAACAGCAGATCCAAAAACACACACGGAGCTTCCTTGTGCTGATGAAAGCTCCCAGACCTCAAAAAAAGCCAAAGATTGGCAGATGTCTTTGACGTTTTTGGCTACCAAACTCAAATGTTCAGCCGTACACTTCATCTCCTTGGGAATTTTGTTCTGTCTTAATTTGAGTTTACACTAAATTAATTCTTTAGACTCAAGACTCTGTTCATTTTCTTGCCATTGGTAAAACAAGTACCTCCCTAGGCAGAATTAATGTATCCCTTCACTTTTTCCTCAAGACAGTCTATATATTGCTTAAGTTCATACATTACATTGTAATTGTTTGCTTACATATTTGCCGCTGGAGTAGACTCAACAGACCCAATTACCATTCTCTCCTTTGTTCTTGTTAAAAGAACAGCTAGAAACCTATATCTCCCAGACTCTCGGGCAGGTAAGGCTACTCGCATGACACAGTTCTGATGAATGAGAACAATTCAAACATTGGCGATTTCTGAATAAGTTTTAGTTTCCTAATATGGGCATAGCCCCCTTCTTTGTAGGTAGAATACAGATGAGAGACTAGACACAGAGCAGCCGTTTTGGAGTCATGTGGCAACCATGAAAATAAAAGCCTTGTATGAAGGATGATGAAACAAAAAGATAAAAGGAAGCTATAGGGACATTATGAAACTTCTGTGCCATGCCTAGCTGTGTAGTATGGAGTTTCTGAATATGACAAAAATGTCAATCTGTTTGGTAAAGCCAGTGTTTACTGATTTTTTTTATACCACAAAATATATAGAAAATGATAATATTTTATACTTTCAAGGAAAAGGCAACTCACAGGCAAAGTTGAATATTCAAAGTTCTCTCTCCACTCTCTAATAGAGGAATGGGAAGTTCATTATCCTGTCACCCCTGCAATCCATTGGCAAAAGAGGAATGTGCTATACGGTACACCTTTTGGGAACCTCTAAGTCACAATAGTCATACTGCTTTTTCAGGAAGCTGAGCACAATTTCTTTTTTTCTTTTTTTTTTCTCTTCTCCCCAAAGCACCCAGAACATAGTTGTATATTCTAGTTGTAGGCCCTTCTAGTTCTACTACGTGGGACACCGCCTCAGCATGGCTTGATGAGTGGTGAGTAGGTCTGTGCCCAGGATCCAAACCAGCGAATCACCGGCCACCAAAGCGGAGTGCACAAACTTAACCACTCAGCCACGGGGCCAGCCCCACAGTTTCTTACTAATAGAGTTTCTCTAGCTAATCAATGAGATTATTGAGAGTGAAACTATGAAATATTTATCTTGTTTCTCTCTCACCTAGTATACTGCCAGAAACTTAGTAGTTACTCAAGAAATATTTATTGAATAAATAAAAAGAAAAAGTCACTCATTGTTCCAGATTAACTGATTTCCTCACAGTTCTGGATAATGCTCATTTCTGACTCATAGCCTTTACTCAATTTCTTCTGGCCTGGGAAAACTTCTTGACCCCTCTCCACATAGTCAAATCCTACCCATTCTTCAAAGTCCTTCTCAAGACTCACGTCTTCCATGAAAGTCTTATCATCTTGGCCCAGTTCATACCATGTTTTTCCTCTTCTCTGTGCTCCTATAGCTCTTTCTGGAAGAAAGTTTCACTGTGGCCTTAATCACATGGGTATCATCCAAATAATGACCCAGCTTCTCCATGTTATCATATGCTAGCTGCATTTTCTTCTGACAAAATGTTATCCTTTGGATATTCTCATCCTAAAAATATATTTCATACCATGGAAATACAAATAATTGATAACAAAATACGTAAGAAAATTAATCAAGTAAACAAAACTAAACAGTATAAAGATTACATTTTAAATGTTCTTCTTGGGGAAATGTTCTGCCTGAGATGGATCGGCTGCAGTTTCTTAAAATATGAATCTAGTAATGTTGGCCTAAACACATCAAATTGGTTGGAATCTCCCTAGAGTAAGCACTGAGATTTTTCAGGGTCACAAAGTCTTAGAACTGCATTTAAAGATACTATCATTGTCTCAAACGTTTTGCTGAAAATTTGACATGAAGATAGGCTTATACAGGTCTTCGGATAGTAAACTAGAATTGGGACACTTTATGCAAGCCTGTTATTTTCTTGAACAATTCTCTGCTGCCTGATTCATCAACCTTACATGTTGTGGAGAGAAGCTCACATTTCTGGAAATATTTAGACGCCTTTGGATCAGTGCTTACAGCTTCCCCTTGAGCTCTAGGAATCCACTAGTATTACTCCTGACACCATCAAATTATTCTTTGCTCACTCTGAAACTTCTTCCTTTGATTTTCCCCTTCTCCTGTTCTTCAGAGTTTTGAAGAGAGAGAATATTTGCCAAAATTTTTGCTCAGGTATGTTTGATTGTCCATTCACATCATCAAGAGTCATTGCATTTGTGTACATGTCTTCAGTGAATTGGACACTGATTAAACAGCCTGGTGTGTCACCTTTCTGCTGCTTTCTTGGAGCTGGTTTTGGAGAATTACTCAGGCCTCAATTCCATTCTCCTAGAAGGAACATCGCCATCTAACATAGCATCTTTTTATATGCAAAAGGGTCCTACAATGTTTTTAAATTTGATGTATGCAATGCTTCTAGAATTTGAAGCCTGTTGAGGCTTTTATTCTTTGATGCAATATTGTATGTAGGTAATCCTTTTAAAATCTCTACAGGTAAATGTAGCAGGATTGGGCCGGCCCTGTGGCCGAGTGGTTAAGTTTGCGCTCTGCTTCCAGCAGCCCAGGGTTCGGATCCTGGGTGCGGACATGGCACTGCTCATTAGGCCATGCTGAGGCCGTGTCCCACATGCCACAACTAGAAGGACCCACAACTAAAATATACAACTATGTACCGGGGGGCTTTGGGGAGGAAAAAAAAAAGCAGGAAAAAAAATGTTTGGCAACAGTTGTTAGCTCAGGTGCCAATCTTTAAAAAAAAAAAAAAAAATGTAGCAGGATTGGTGGAGAAGTGAAGAAGAGGCAGAGACTGAGAAATGTACACAAGGTTTAGAACCAAAAGTCTCTACTTTGCTTCTTAAAATTTGTGTGACTTTGGGCAATAACTAAGTCACTCTGAGCCTTTGCTTTCTCATCTGTAAAATGAAGATGATTCTAACTTACCTACCACAGATGGTTGTCGCAAAAATATCATAACATGCTCAGCATGCTCTGTAAACTGAAAGCATTGTTTCAAGAGTCCAGCTACATTTCTGATTATCCAGTATCCATATATTTACTTTCATTTTCCTTCTGAAAAGGAATAATATTTTTCATATTATAAGCATAATCCACCATTTTGGATTAGACTAATATTCTTAATCATTTGGTTAATTTATTCCTTCCATATTTCTGGGTTAATTTACTCCCAGTTTGCTATGATTGGAATATTTCTGTCCCATTCTCTCTACTCAAAGAGGAAAGAAATGCCTACTTGCCTTGGTTAAAGTGACTTAAATCTGAAATTATGGCCTCTATTATAAGGAAACTTTCACTTTTACCTTTAAGTTTTTGTATTCCTTGATTAACTGGATGGGTTGATAGATGTTCTAAATTTGTTGAACTTTTAAACACTGTTAGCTTATAACTGGGGTTGTACTGTTTGCGTATCCTTTGGGTATTTATATCAGATAGCTTTCAAACTTGAAGAAGCAATAGTTACAGTAAAGCATCTTCAAAACTGAGCAGTCACTTATCACTGGCTAGATTGGTTGGTTCTTGGTACCATAGAAGTCCATTAAAAGGAAGCTCTTAGGTGATGTCTACCAGGTCATACTGCCACATGTATTCAACTTGCAACTGCTTTTGAATTCAGAGCCACAAGGCTCTCTGCAAGTACCACTTTCAGTAGGTTGTAAAGTGCTTTAACAGATGGGACATTGTTATTAGCATACATAATATATTTTCATTATATTAGGCTTGAAAGTGATTTTCCAGATAATGGCTTAGACAAATGTTTGTGGAATCTATCCAGTTAATCCACCAAAAATTCAGCCTGGCTTTCAGGAGCAATTCCACTTTCATTGAATGTTTTTGATTAAACATTTAACTGCTATGAATTTCTTACCACTTTATTGAAAAAACCTCTGTTAGTTTATTTTCTTTTTGGAGTCATTGTTATTACATTATTTAACTTAATAATGACTTCTGACTAATCCAGAAACCCATTTTCAACTAAAAAGCTGCACATTTTATTATAAATTAGGTGATTCATTTAAAAAAATAAGCTCAACAAAGGTCTTTTTATATTTCCACGGGTATCATGACGTGCAGGTCAAAGGGATATTTGACACTTACTAGATGAGATGCTGCAGCAGAGGCCCCAAACCAAATGAATTGGTCTCTCCTCAACGTAAGAATTAGCCACAGAATATCAATATCACCTATTTATTCCACCAGCAAATTGTGTCCTTTATGTAGTAGTCACTGTGCTACGTTCCAGTGACACAAAAATACAAAGGAGAATGTTCATGAAGACAAGGAAATGACTGACATTTAAAAAGCACAATTTCAACTCGGCGTAATTAGGGTTATAGTGGGGATATAATGCTTATGAGGTGTGTGGCCTAGATAAGTTACATACTCTGTCTCAGCCTCAATTTCCCTATTAAGATGGGGGATATTAACCATAGATGACTCCAGAGTTGTTGGAAGAGTGAAATGGAATATGGCTGCCTGGTACAAGTGGAAGCTCTATATAGTAAAGAGAAAAACTAAACTACAATTTGGAATAACTTAGAGTTCATAATATTTAGACACTATTTTTATCCTTCCCAAAATTTCTCAGCTGATAAATATCTTAGAAACTATTTAAGTATTGATTTTATTACTTCTCAGATTCTTTGAGTCTCTGAAATTGCCAAGTTCCTGTTTATTCTTATTAACGTTTGCGAGAAATAGGAAAGCCATGAGAGTCACTCTTGGTTTGCTAGACTCTTCCTATCCTGTCATTTTCTTTGTTTTTGGTTTCCAGACTCATTTGTAAAACCTATACCACCAATACCCCCTCCATCAAGAAATAAAAAGTAACCCATAAAAATAGCTGTATTAGCTTCCTATCACTGCTGTAACAAATTACCACAAACTTAGTGGCTTATGGCATACCATCTTTTCATTTATGGTTCTGGGGGTCAGAAGTCTAAACTGGGTCAGCAGAGATGCATTCCTTATGGAGGTTCTAGGGGAGAAGTCATTTCCTTGCCTTTTCTAGCTTCTAGAGGCTGCTCACATTTCTTGGCTCATGGCCCTGCATTGATCCAACCACTGCTTCTGTTGTCACATTGCCTTCTCTGAGTCTGATTCTCCTGCCTCCCTATTATAAGGCCCCTTGTGGTTATGACAGACTCGCTCAGATAACCCAAGACGTTCTCGCATCTCAAGACCCGTAACTTAATCACAAAGCTGTTCTTGCCGTGAAAAGTAACATACTCACAGGTTCCAAGGATCAGGCCTTGGACATCTTTGGAGGCTATTATTCTGTCTACCACAATAGCACAGGAAGATGAAAAGAAATCTGAAACATGTTTCATTTTTCAGGAAGTAGGTGGGATGGTGGGAAATAGACCAAGCTCAGGCAATGAAGAAACGTGGCACTATCTTTCAACTGACACAATCAATTCTGTTAGAATTCACAAAGGGACAAGCCAAACAGTAGTGTGAATGGTAGAATTTTGTTTGTAAAAGCAGTATTTTGGCATTGAGTACCAAAGAATAACTAGAACTATGCTAACCAAAAATGACCTAGTACACACTGTTGGTAAATTTGTTTCAGGGAACAGAGAGGAATAGTTAGGAATTAGCGTATAGATTCATCATGAAATAATAATAGTTCTTTATTTTTTATGGTAATATAGAGACTACAGAGAAAAGTTTCTTGGGTATCATTTTCTTTTTAATATTCTGAGTCCCTTGTAAGGTAGATGGAGAATATATTTTGAACCCTGTATTACTGATGAAGTTCTGAGGCTCAGAGATAGTAAATATCTAGTTCGGGGTTATAGGCTTGAATGCCAGCAGAGGGTCTGACTGGTAACGGTCAAGGCTGTGAACTCTGATGCCTGAGAGAACCCGAAATCCATTTAATCCCCCAAGTAGCTGAATAATTCCCTTTCAAGTCTTATTTACACTATGGTTGCCCCTTGACCTTCTGGACCGTCCTACCCTAAAACAAAAGTCTCTCCATTAATGAATACCCTTTTTTCTTGTTTGTAATATCCTCATTAACGCACTTCATCACATCACAGAGGTGAGCTACTACTGCATTTAATATTACACTTTTCATCTCACCTTCTGTCATGACTGCCAGCAAAACTACCCATTGTCTTTCACTTTCTGGACCATTTCTAATGAAGGACCAAGCATTTCTAACACTCTTGAAGATGATCTACCTGCAATTGCTCTGACAAATTAGTAGTCTCCGTTAAGTAACGAACCACTTGTAGCTCCTCCACAGAGGAGCATGCTTACTAGAAGCTGCTCACGTGAGAAACAGCAACCCTGCAAATTAAACCTGCAAATAAGGGCATCTGCCCTGTGACGCCCAATGTTGGGCTCGCAGTAGATATACCATGTCCCCCAGGCGGGTCCCCCGCAGGGCTTCTCCTCCAGCTCTTCTTGGGGACAGATGCCTGTGTTTTGGTGCTGTGACCCCATCAACTGCATTTTGTGTTTATCAGAGAGCCCGCACTTTAAGTCAGAGGAACACAAGCATACTCTTAAAATCTGGTACAAAATCATCCTCGGTTTTAACTGATTTGGAGGATAACGACTTATCTCTTTGAACTACCCCCAAAGGATCCCAAAGTGAAATTCCATCACTCCAAATTTATTCTCTAAATGTGGGCAATTACCATCCAGCTGTTTTCCTGGAGTGAGACAAAAATCTTGACTTTATGTAAAGGTAAGAGGTACTGTTTATTTAAAGATTTGCAGTGAGCAATAAAAATGCACCAAATGACTCCCTGTGCTCTCCAACTTTACAGAGCCCACGATTCAAATTTGAACATCAGCAAAATAAATCACAGTATGTTACAGGTCATCAGTTTCACTCTCCCATAGTCCACCTGCACATTTTCCAAGCATCTTCTGAATTGATTTACTTTGCTAACTTCATGCGTATCTATTAGCAGGACCACAAATAACTTTCAGGTGAACTGAATAAGGTAGAGTAAACTTCAATCTGGCCTCTGTGTGAATTACCATCAGATCTTCTGACTTCAATTAATGAAGGGCCAACCAGACTCCTTATACACCCAACTTCAGTACACAACTCACCCTCCATCCCTTCCACTGGCTTTGTGTTTTCATCTTCTCAAATACAGCATAGGCAGCTGTTACATCTACTTTGAAATATTATTTTTTCCTTAATAAATTCCTTGATGTATGCTATTGTCCAGTGAGACTTACAGACTAGGAAAAGAAAACCCCAACAAAACAAAACAGCTGGTACTCTATCATTCTGAAAGGTTCCAACTGTACAAGCCCTTACGACAAAGACTTTTGCTACATTTTCTATCAACAGCTTGTCACGTGGGTGCCAGTTCATAGTACGGATCTTTATTTTCCAAATTGAATTTACTTATCTGCTCTTCTCTTTACGGGTAACACTACCTAGGAAACGAAGCTCACACTGCTCTTAAGAGTGTTCATCTGAATTCTGTTTTTCTCCTTTCTGAGCACTGTACACTGGAATTAACAATGTAATGTATGTATCTGGTAAAATGGCTCATTTTAATCAGGCTCTTCTATCTCTGTGGTGCCTCAGACTTAAGGGAAAAACTTAATTTTGGGTTATTTTCTTTTATTTTGCTTTGCAAACTCTCATTCTACTGCCTTCTGCCAAAATGCAATTTTTTAAAAAGCACTGCTATTTGGTTTCTTGATCATTTAAAAACCTGTGGTCTGAGATCCTCCTCCCCGCAAGTCCCCACATAAAAAGCAAGTGATCTTATTTCAAGCTGAATATCGTTCTTTGCTTCGATGCTCACATCCCCACCATCTTGCACACTCCTATGACTATAGCCTGTCCTTACTGGTGTTGAATAAGGCAGCCCTAGAATAAAGTCAACCAAAACAATTGTGCTAGGCCTAAAAGTACTAAGTACCTTCACACTTTGGTCACCAGGCTACAAGTCAGAAAGTTGAGGTTGGGATAGGCAGGCAAGGTAGGAAGATGGTGGGGTGAAAGTCTTTGATAGAGAATACTACATAGAACCAGAGCTCAGTTTTCAATAATTTATCAGCCTCCCTTTCTACTCTACATCTGTCCCCTTCCTCTCTCCTCTTCCCTCCAAAAGACAATAGGCAATGCCATTCCTTTCATGTATTCGTACATTCTGTGCATCAGTTTCAGTTTCAAGCAATAGTCATCAACTCTGGCTATCTTCAGCTAACGTAAAATTTACTGAGCTGTCATGGGGGCTCACAATATCAATGAGAAGCAAGTATAAAAAAATGGCAAGACCCAGGAATGCCTGAGGGCTGGACAGTAGGAGCCAGATCAAAGATGAGCTGCAGAATCTGTCCAATCCACGTGCTGATAAACTGAGGTGCATATGAGGGACCTTTAGACGTAAATCTCCAGGAGGGAGTGAGATCTGAGTGACCACAATTTTTGTTTGTCCAAATTTACTTTTGTGTAAATTAGAACATGGCACCTCATCTCTGGAGAGGCCGCCCTATAGGTACCAGGCTCGGCAAGCAGACCTCAGCTGATTTTCAGTCCCCGCTGACCTTCTTAACCTGTTGCCCTTATAAGTAGGGCACAACCTGCGTAATACTTCCTGTGACTCTGCAATTGGGCTGTGCCTGATTTAAACAGGAAGGGGAAGGGAGGAGCATCTGCTTCATTCCATATTCTTAATGGGAAGTGGGCACTGCATACTATGAAGAATTCCCCCAAAGGGAAAAAAGAAGAGGGGAATTGAAAAGAGGTTTAAATATTGGAAAAATATTGAGAAAGATCAATTGCACACCCAGTGATCCAAAGATACTCATTGTTACATTTTTGCACTTCCATCTTCCCTTGAATGGAAATACTTACAGGCTCCAGGTAGAGCTGAGGGTGAAAAGGATGTCCCCCCTTTATGATTAGTGTGGGCTCCAACATCCCCAAGTTCAGCTTCAATGGATTTTCACGAGACCTCATCTAAGTTATCACTTACAGGAAAAGGATAAAGTGCCAGTGTTAGACAACTGGGAAATCCTTTTGCCTTTATTTATGATAACATTTTTAGGGAGAGAGAATTATACGAATTATACAGTTTAGGAATTGTGATGTTTAATAACATAAATGCTTACAACAAATTTTGGTTTTTTAAATTAACTGCATGCATGTCTAGATTAGTAATCTTTGTATATCTGAAATAAAGTAGCATAACACACTTTAAAATTTTATTTTGTATGTTTGTAATGATCCAGTAGGTTTCTGATTAAACACAGGCTTTTCATTTCTGCTCACTCCCATAATCTCACTAAAGCGAAAGGAAAGGAATCAAAAATGGTAAAAACACACTGAAAAAAGATAATGCACAAGGAGACAATGAAAGACTGAAATGGCAACCGTTTGCAGCAAATGGAAAGTGAATGGCGGAGTCAGCAGAACTGTGAAAGCTGGACGAAGTGCTGGCTGGAGAGAAAGGCAAGGAGACTCGTGCTTAGTTTTCTCTCCAGAACCCAGGACAGTGTGACACAAAGCAGGGGACGGTGTGATGCTGCGATCAGGAAGGTGGTGGGAGGTCTCTGTAGAGACAGTTAGGTAAGATCTTCTTCCCTAACGTGTACGGTCAGCAGACTCACCTGTCTCACGTCTGGCAGGAGACTGCGAGTTTACTCTAAATCGCAACAAGAGGCCCTAGGCTCAGGGACAGGAGGTAGAGCAGAAGATGGAAGAGAGGAGCCAGCTGAAAACAGAGGATTAAGTAAAAGTCTATACACTGAACTGTGCAACTACTAGCCCCTTGCTGTTATATAGCATACACTACTACCAGGAGATTGGAGGGTTCTTTTTTGGGGGAAAAATGGAAAACCCTGGGGTGGGTGCTAGGGTGTGGTCCTCAATATGAAATGAAAGGATTCCTAATAAATGACTCTCAAGGAAAAGACCTTCAGCTGTAAGGTTCCATCTCCTCACACAGAGCTTCCATTCAGGCTTCAATGTCTTAATCTTTTTTTTTTTTTTTTCCCAGGGAAAGATTTGTCCTGCGCTAACATCTGTTCCTAATATTCCTCTTCTTTTTCCTCCCCAAAGCCCTAGTGCGTGGTTGTATATCCTAGCTGTAAGTCATTCTAGCTCATCTATGTGAGCTGCCAATGCCGCCACAACATGACAACTGACAGATGGGTGGTGGGGTTCTGTGACTGGGATGAAACCAGGCTGATGAAGTGGTGAGCACCGAACCTTAACCATAAGGTCATGGGAGCTGGCTTTTTCAATGCCTTAATCTTAAAAATGAAAAGACAACAAAATCCGTGGCTACTGAGGAAAACCCCACCCAAAAATAAAGACACCAAAGAGAACAAAAAGGAACTCAAAGAAAACAGGGAATGCAGAGAACAGACAAAAACTATAATTAAAACTATAATTTCTATTCCCAGATAAATGAGAAGTCATTGCATCCAATAGGCCACTATAAAAATGGAATTGTCAGTTAGCTAGATAGAACTCTTTCCAAGTAGAAATATGAAAATAGAAATGAAAGATTCATCCAAAGAACTAGATGATAAAACCAAGGTATCCTCAGAGAAAGCGCAACAAAGTGAAATGGAAATTATGGTAGGGATAAAAAGATAAGAATATTAGTAGATCAATCCAGAAGGTCAAAAAAGAGTTCCAAAAAACAGATAACAGAAGGAAGAAAATTAATAAACAAAAAATACAAGAAAAAGTTCCAAAACCGGAGCTCCTAAGTTTCTAAATAAAAAGAGCCTAAAAAAAGTCAATACAATTATTGTTTAAAAATAATCACACTAAGGCCCATCACTGTGAGACTTCAAAATACTGGCAATAATGAGTGAATGCAAACATTTTCAAATAACCAAATTAAAAGTTCACACATGAAAGAACAAAAATTAGGATCTAATTGGACTTATCCAGAGAAATACTCAAAGCAAGAAATCGAGGAAGAAATGGGGAGAAAATTCTGGATTTTCCAAAACCAGAATTGACATTATAAGAAAGGAAGATTAGACACTAATATCTCTCATGAACATAGATGCAAAAATTCTCAAGAAGATATTAGCAAGCCAAATCCAACAATATATTAAAAATTAAACTATACAACCAAGTGGGATTTTCCCCAGATACACAAGGCTGGTTCAACATTTGAAAATCAATGAATATAATGCATTGCATCGACAGGCTAAAAAAGAAACTCATATGATCATATCAATGCAACCATACAAAAAAGCAGTTGACAATATCCAACCCTCATCCATGATTAAAAAAAAAAAGCTTTCAGTAATCTAGGCATAGAGAGAGACTTCTTCAACTCAATATAAAATATTTACAAAAACCCTGCAGCTAGCATCATACATAATGGTGAGAATGTGAATGCTTTCCTCCTAAGATCAGGATCAAGGCAAGGATGCCCCTCTCACCACTCCTATTCGACATCATGGTAGAAATTCTAGCAAGTACAATAAGACAAGACAAGGAAACAAAAGGTGTACAGGCTGAGAAGGAAAAAATAATACTGTCTGTGTTCACAGATGACATGATCGCTGATGTAAAACATCCCAAAGAATTAAAAACAAAACCAAGAAAAAAACTGACAAATGCTGGTGAGGACGTGAAGCAATAGGAACTCTTATTCATTGCTGGTAGAAACGCAGAATGGTACAGCCACGTTGGAGTACCTTTTGGCAGTTTCTTACAAAGCTAAATTTGGTCTTACCATATGATCCAGCAATTGTGCTGCTAGGTACTTACCCAAATGAGTTGAAAACTTTTGTCCTTACAAAAACCTGCACATGAATGCTTATAGCAGCTTTATTTATAATTGCCAAAATACTGAAAGTGACAAAGATGTCCTTCAAAAGATAAATGGATAAATAAAGTGATACATCCATACAACAGAGTATTATTCAGCAGTAAAAAGAAATGAGCTATCAAGCCATGAAAAGACGTGGTGGAAGCTTAAGTGCATATTGCTTAGTGAAAGAGCCTTTAAAAAAAGCTATACACTGTATGATTCCAACTATATGACACTCTGGAAAGGGAAAAACTAAAGAGACGGTATAAAGATCATTGGTTGCCAGGAGTTTGGGGAAGGAGAGGAGGGTTAAATTTTAAAAATCCTGGACACTACTGATTGACAAATTTCCTACATACAGAATGAGCTTACCTTTTCTCAAGACCTCCAAAAGTCTTATCCCATTATGGTTCAGGCTTAAGTCCAGAATATTTCATCATCTAAATTAGTTTGAAGTGGAATGGGATAAAAGGAAGCTTCTCAGGGCAAGTTCCTCAGTCACAGCTTTTCAAGAATGATTTTGCCTGATTTGAAGGCTTGTGAACTAACAGGGAAGTTATTTAGGCTACTGTCCACTTCACTCCTTCTACACACATACCCTAAGACTGGATAATTGTAATTAGAAAGCTGGGTAAAAGAGTAGCCTGTAGTAGTCACTGGTCAATAACAGCTATGAAATCCACTGGGCATCTGTTTCTAGTTCTTGATTAGAGTGCAATTCTCCTTCCTGTAAGAGGCTCTTCATATCTCCTGGTGAGTCATATTTCTTTTCTTTAGAAATGGCTTGTGTTTGTAGTTGAGCAGCATTCTCAGTCTGATTCCTGCTCAAGGAAGTTTGGGGATCCAGAGCCCTCTTTTCAATGTAAATGATTTCTGTCCAATTCAGTTAAAGCTGGAGGCGATTCCAATAGTTATAATTCTCTTAAAAGCTTTCTGGGTTTCTTATAAATCTTGTTATATTTGGCTCCATCAGGCAAAGTCATACCCACAAATCTTTGAGACAGGCTTCACTTTACTTTGGGCTGAACGTAAGGGTCTCTTGGACAAGGCCTTTAAGATTCTTTAAGCCTTTTGTCTAGCTGAGATGGTCTCTGAATTACAATCTTAAATCTCTCTGAGGTCACAACCAGGAGTCTTATAGCTGACTTTAATCTGACCACCTAATCAAAAGTATCTTCTCCCTTCCCTCGCCACATAGTCAGTCATAGGATGTAATATTTCTTGATGTTTTCTAGTTTATTTAAAAATTTTTATTTAACTTTTGTCTTCCTCTTTCCATTAAAATCTAGGATCCATAGGGTGGTGACTTGGTTTTGTTTTCCATGTGTACCTGGGGCCTAATCCAGTGTCTGTTCCGCAGCAGGTCACAAATATTTGTGAATGAACCCATAAGTGAGCATTACTACTAGGAGTGGTATTTGTACTACTTTCGTTATGGTTATTGATTTAATAATAACAATTACAACTACAATAGAAACTCATTTACAAACAGAGCCACAAGTTTCCTTAGAGATAAGTCTTGGCTTAATTATAGGCCCCTTGTGGTCACATCAAAGTGAGGTGAGTGGGGATTCATTCCAAAAGGTGCCATCATGCTCTCCCTTGGCCTATATCTGGATTTCCACATCAGTGGAATTAACTATCCTTATTTCCAGTTTCTTACTTATCTCACAGGGCCATTGGAAAAATTAAAAATAAATTTCTCGATAGCACTTGACAGAGGAAGCACTCACTGTAGTGTAGTTTTTATTTTTGTTAAGCACAGAGGAAAAGAATCTCTATCCTGGACTGTGTCCTTATGTTTCATTCATCATTCTTATTTCAGTACAAACAATTTGACTCTGACATGCATCTTTGGAGTATATATTTTTCCATATTAGACACATTGATGTGCTTCTATTTATTTAAATAGGAATTCCTATTATGAAATATTCAATTATAAGAATAACAGCAAGAATAATAACTAATAAAGGAGTATTGTCTACGGCAAAATTTTACCTCCTGTTAAAATGGATGTTGAATTAGCTAATGGGAATTTATCATCCAGTTGCTGTTAGGTTTAAACAGATTGACAAAACTGGGACATTTCTGTTTTTCTATAAATACCCTCTGACACCATGATGCATTCTTGTGAGTTGAAGGGAAATGATAGTATGTTGGAATTATTTCCCAGCTTTGCCTTTTTTTTTCTGTCTTTGTGAAGCCTACACATAGTCATATTCAGGGACATCATCAGCCCAGGGCTTCCTCAGACTAATTCTCTGCACTAAACATTTTATATAACATTCCATCCTCAGGCTCACACTACCACGTAGATACCACCGCAGGGTTAGACAAACTTTTTCTGTAAAGGGCCATTAAATATCTTAGGCTCTGTGGGCCATGCAATCTCTATCATAACTTTCTGCCTTGTGGAAAGACAGTAGCATAGAAAGCAGACCATATGTAAATAAACGAGCATAGCTGTGTTCCAATAAAACTTTATTTATAATTCACAAAGTTTAAATTTCATACATTGTTCACATATCACAGAACGTTATTCTTCCTTTGATTTCAACACTTAAAAATGTTGAAAATTACCTTGCAATTCATACCAAAACAGGTAGAAAGTCAGATTTGACCTGCCGGCCGTAGTCTACTGACCCCTGTAATATACAGACTAGGAAACTGGGGGTGAGAGAAGTCACAAATCTTTCCCAAAGTGATACTACCAATGATTGAGAAGCCTGGACTCAAAAGTGAGTATCTCGGATTTTTAACCCATGTGATTCATTGCCTCTTGGACAGTCATCTTAATTCTTATCTTAAACTTAAATCTTAAGACTCTAACTAGGGGCTGGCACAGTGGCACAGCAGTTAAGTTCGCGTGCTCCACTTCAGTGGCCCAGGGTTCGCCAGTTAGGATCCTGGGCACGGACCTACCCACTGCTTGTCAAGCCATGCTATAGTAGCATCCCACATATAAAATAAAGGAAGATGGGCACAGGTGTTGGCTCAGGGCCAGTCTTCCTCAGCAAAGACGTGGAGGATTAGTAGCAGATGTTAGCTCAGGGCTAATCTTTCTCAAAAAAAAAAAAACTCTAACTAAACTAGGGACTCAGATCACTTTAGTTTAGCCTGGAAACCTAACCACTACTTACAACTTTATTTATGTGGCAAACAGTAGTCCCATTTCTAAGTCACTTCATTGCTTTGGGATTATTTTCTGGGGACTGCCTATATGTCCATACATGCTTACATATGAAAATAATTTTTCCTTTCTCCTACAAGCATTTAAACAATAGTGTATACTTTACTATATGGTGTAATTTATACTTATGTACAAACAGATGTATTTTCAGCTAAAAATCAATTTCCCTTGTGATTTATCCACACTGTCAATGACTGCAGCACCCCCCTCCTGCCCCCCACCTCCCAGTTGGGGATAGATAGAGGTTAGCTCACTGGTCAGGCAGGAGACCCCAGATTTTCCTGGGTGGCTCAGGAAGATCATAGTATTTGCACAAAGCTCTGCTCTGCGTCGCATTAGTGTAGCTATAACTGTATAGTTGACTGAGCATCTGGGACAGTGCAGGTTGCAAAATGATTTTCCCAACCCAGAAAAAAACAAATAATGTATCTTCTATACAAGTGCTTATATTTATGCCTCCTGTCCCCGATGTCTTCCCCCGCCAGATCTTTTTTTCTTTTGGGGAGATTTGGGCCCAGTCTGTTTGTTGAGGGCCTACTCATTGTCTTGAACTCTAAAACTCGAACCTTTTATATTTTAATTCAAAAGGGAGCATTGTTCCAAATCATCCATTATTTTCAACAAGGGCAAAATAATACGGGCTGTCAAGGGCCCCCAAACACAGGTAATTTATTGCTCAGAACTGCTGGTTTGAATGTGCTCCCCAGGAAGGCATTCTTCAAAACCAAATATCAGGCACCACTGTGTAGGAATCCGACTGTAAATGATTAAAAACACGATGGATCGCTGGTCAGTTATTTGGTCTGTCTAGAATCATTATGCTTGGAAGAGAAGTTAAGAAGCTAGGAAAGGAAACGCTTTGAGGTCTGTTCCTATAAAGAAAGAGAATTAAAAAGAAAGCCATGTCCTCCTCCCCCAACATCACAGACAATGTATGTATACACACACAGACACAAACACACACACAGCCATACATTGCTCAAATAGCCCAGGGCTAAAGGTTAAGAATTATAAGGGAAAGATTTAAAAATGCAAGTCTGGGCAATGATTTAAAACAGAGAAGAAGTCAAAACATACGAGCATTATTTCATCCTATAAATTTGCGATCCTATGGTGTACGTAGCAATGTAGGTAAGAGACATTTATTTGCTCACTGTTGTGGCTAGAAGCCTAGGAAAATAAATTTATTCAGGCACGCCAGTCTGTCTGCGAAGACTTCCATTTTGCCTTTTATGGAAATCCTGAACAAAGAAGAGTATCTTTGCTTCTGTCAGGAAAGCAGTTTCAATCAGACTGATGAATAAAAAGCACAGCTGCCCAAAATGATCCTCAGTAGGATAAAGTTTAGATGCCCAACTAACCATTATTCTATTAAAATATGTCATTAAGGTTGACCTGGGCTAATAGATCAGGGCTATGCAGCACACTAAATTGCTTCTCAATTTTCAAATACCAATTTCAAGAAAAATTATAGAGGATAAAATGTAGAACGTCAGTATCGCAAAACAGAGGCTGTTCAGTAAGACAAAGGTTTGGTTTTGCAGCCATTAAAGATAGGTTTATGCCATTTACATATTTGGTAAGTCTGTGGTTATGTCCGTTTCCTGAGACCTGTGATTGCTAAAAGATTATTCTGGGGGCGTTTACAACTTCTATCTGAACTAAGTGAGCCTTAATTATTTCGTTCAAGAGAAGCATCGTATATGATAATTTAATTTTCTAAAATAGTCCTGAGACCTTAGGAAGCTTCAGGAAGCTTAGACAGCCTTTGCTCTCCTCCCGCATTATACAAATGAAAACAATTAAGACAGAAGACTTTGAAACTCTCCCAACCCACAAGTCTAGAAGTGGCAAAGCAGCAGCTAGAATCTTGAATCCCAAACCTACCCTCTTTCCGCTCAAATTCTCAGTGGAAGAATATCACGTTTATGGTTCCTGAGTAATATTTCCAGAAATATTTTGATGATTACACAAACAAAACAATAGTAATAAAAAGATCTGCAGCAAAAAGAAGCATACCCTTCAATTGCCAGTCCTTTCTGCTACCCGCATGTCCTATCCGTGTTGTTCTTGGTGTATTCAAATGACATTGACTCTAACCTCCTCTTTCTAATTTGCTATGCTTCCTTCTGTTACATGGCAATTACTGTAATAGAAAAGTAGCAAAAACCTACTTTCTAAATAAGCACAAACCTGGATTATCATAAAAATAAAACAAAGAGAGCATAGGAAAGAAAGAGAAGAAAGTGTGTGCTACATTTCTTATCAAGCCACTGCCAGAATGTCATTTGTTTTCATCTATTTTCAAACTATTGGCTTTATGCTGTGGTTTCCTAGATAGATGTTTATTGCTTATTTTTCAACAACTGTTGGTTAAATTATCTATTATCACATGATAATTGCCCCATAGCTTAATGGTTTAAGGCAATAAGCATTTATTGTTTCTCTGGGTCAAGAATTCAGATGTGGCTTAGGTGGATGTTTCTGGCTCAGGGTCTCTCGTGTGGCTGCAGACAAGGCATCTGCAGGGACTGCAGAACCGGAAGACTTGGCTGGGCCTGGCGGATCTGCTTCCCAAAACGCTCACTCACGTGGTGCTGGAAGTTGGCAAGAGGTTTCAGTTTCTCCCCACATGGGCCTCTTCATGGACTGCTTGTATGTCCTCAAAATATGGTGGCTGCCTTCCGCAGGGATGCGATCATCCAGGATAGCAAGGGGAAAGCCGTAATGTCTTTAATGACCTAGACTTGGAAATTGCACACTATTGTTTATTTCCTCACCATTCTATTGGTTATACTAGTTGGCCTTATTCAGGGTGGGAGGGGACTCCAAAATGATATTAAAAACCAAGAGGTGAGGATCAGAGAGGGCCATCTTGGAAGCTGGTCTCACAACGCTATGCACTTAAACTTTCACTGGGTCAATGTTGGGGATATTAGGCTTATTTGGCCAAATGGGCTGGTCAATTCAAACGATCCAAATGTTAATCATACTATCACCTTCTAAAGCACTGTTTTTCATTATCATTATGTACATAATAATAGAGTCTAACATAATGATAGCCCTATACAATTCATAACTATTTTCACAGACATTATCTCATTTAATCACAACTTTCATATAAAAAATGTTTTTAAGTGACTTTAGCTTTAGAGATGTAAAGATAGGAAAGAGAATTCCTTTAATCTCTTTATCCAGCTTTCCCTAATGTTGACATCCTACATAACTATAGTACCATTGTCAAAACTAAGAAATTCACATTGGTACCATAAAACTGAACTATAAACTTTATTCAGATTCCTCTAGTGTTTCAATTTCTGTCCTTTTTCTGTTCCAGAACCCAGTCCAGAATACCACATAGCATTTACTCCCTGTCTCCTTTGTTTCCTCTGACTTGTGGCTGTCGCTTAGTCTCCTCTCATCATACATGACTTTGACACTTTGAAAGAAGACTGGTCAGGTATTTCGTAGACTGCCCCTCAGTAAAGGTTTGTCTCTGGAAGGTTTCTCTGCTGTGAAGTTACTATGTATCCCTTTCCAAATTCTGTTCTTAAGAGTGAGTTATTGAGTCCAGCCCTACTCAAATGGGTGGGAAATTAAGCTCCAGAGGGAAGAGTTTCAAAGATTTTTGTGGACATAGTTAAAACCGTCACAGTAATTAGTAAACAGTTTGGACAAGATACTTTAAGGCTCTGCAAATATCCTGTTTCTCATCTGTCAGTGGGGCTTGCTGTGGTGTTATAACAATGACTTTCTAGTCCCCTCATTCCTTCTACATTTATTAATTAGAGGATTTTTCTTAGGAAGATCTCTCCTTTCTCTTCCATTTAGTTACTTATTCAATCATATATTTATATCAACATGGGTTTATGGGTATTTACTTTATATTCTGGGTTATAATCTAATACTATAATTATTTTAATATTCAAATTGTTTCAAGTTTAGGTGGTAGAAAGTCTTTTAGGTTGCTGCCTATGTCCTTTAGACATGGACCCCCCCCCACACACACTCATTTTCTTACTTTTTGGCTCCATAAAATATTCCAGGCTTATCTTGAATTTTCCCTAGAACCACCTTTCCTTTTCTCCAAGCAGCCCTGGTTCTTTTTACTGGAGAATGATATTTGGAAACCAAGACCTGAGCGATAGTTGTGCTCACTGGCCTGGGGATGTCAGTGCTTCCAGGCCCTCTCTGCAGACAGCACCAGGAAATATAAGTATGTATATTGAATCACCAAGCACAGCTTTTATTTTTGAGTGTCTTCTATGTGTCAGGCACCATCCGAGATCTTTCATACCCCTCCTTTCATCCTGTCCTCACAGCAACTCTATGAGGTAGATTTCATTTACCTCATTTTACAAGGAAAGTAATAGCCTTCAATTAAATGATATGCAACACGGAGGAAGAAGAGGAAGGCTAGAGACCAGTTGACGGACTCCATCACCTCGTATCCTCTTTTCTTGAAATCAGTTTGAATAGCTTCCTAGGTACTCTCCCTTCCAATGTCCTTCTTTCTATCTTCCTCTCCATATTTTTCTTTCCTAGTTTCCTTCTTCCCCCCATGTTATTTCCATCATGGCAATAGATAAATTAGATGTATATTTAATGAGTTGAGTCTAGATAGTGGAACTATGGCCTTTTAAATATTTTTGTAGCTTAAACTTTTGTTTTTTGTAAGGTTTTTGATTTTGGGATGGGATATACGAGGACGTTTTCTTCACCAAGTGTATATAGCACTGCAATCTTCATTTACCATTTCAACAAATATTTATCAGTATGATGTACCAGGCTCAATTCCAGATGCTGGGATACGTGGTAAACAAAATAGATGAAAACTCCTGTTTTCATGGAGCTTCTTATCCAGTGTGGAAGAAAAACCAAACAAAAAATAAAATAAGTAAATTGTATAGTTCATTAGAAGGTGACATGGAGAAATAAAGCAAGAAAGGGGATGGGAAGAATCAGAAAAATTGTAATTTTAAGTAAGGTGGTGGGGATAGGCTTCTTTGGATCAAAGACTTTGGGAGATGTGGGGTCTACACACATTTACGGGTAAAGTACAATCCAGAATTCCACAAGTCAATGAAACACCCTAAGCCAGGACTGTGAATGTTGTTTTTGAGGAACAAATAGAAGGCCAGTGTGACTTGAGCAAGTGAGCCCAGGAAAACAGTAGATGATAAAGAACAGAGAGTTGTAGGATGGAAGCATAGACCATGTAGAAATTTTAGGCCGTACTAAGGGCTTTGGCTTTTTCTCTGAGTAGGATGACAGAATTTAGAATGTTTTGAGCTGAAGAGTAACGTGATATACCTTAAAAACAGCACTCTGCCTACTATATGGAAAATAGTTCTGGCAAAGGTAAACGTTGGGAGAAGACTTAAAAAAGGCAGCTCAGTGAGCCTCAGTGGTGGCTCGGCTCTGTACTTGAGGTCTGGGGGTGGTGTAAGGTTGTCAGATAGTAAAGATATTTACAAGTTGAGCCAAGAGGATTTCGTTAGTCATTGAATAAGTGACGTGAGAGAAGGAGAGGAATCAATCAGGACTCCCAACTTTTCCAACATTTTAGCACAAGCAACTGGAAGGAGGAAGTCGTCAGTGGTGGAAGAAGCTTAGAGCGGAAGGTCAGGAGCTCGGTTTTGGATATGTTGGGTTGTCTGTATGTTTTCAGGGTCTGTATATGATTTGCACGATGTAAGATTAAATGAGGTTGGAGAAAATCTGAGTCTCTAGTAAACTGAGATGTCTTCTAAGACTAATCACAGCCCACAGTATTAGAGTCATGATCTAGTCTCAGGGAGGCAGAAAGTATGGCGCAGGAAGGCTGGGTTGTCTGGAAAAACAGCAATCTCAAGATAAGGGAACGTTGTCAAAATATCCACGAGCACTAGAAAATTCACACAGGCTCCTCCAATTCTACATTTATTTGTATCTTAAAAATGTAATTTTTACCTCCCCCATTACTGCAATTTAAAAGACTACTTCTTTTATTTTTCTTAACAACAGGATTTGATGATAATTTCACATTCGTCCTAAACCTACTTTATGTTTTGATAAGCATTTGTCTTTTTAGACTATAAAGGTCTAAATTCTAAAGTCTTTTCTTCCTGTAATCAGCCCTCACTGAAAGGAATTTCCAAAAGAAATGTCTTTTTTCAGAAGGTCAGATAAATAGCGTTTTAAAGGAGCAGTTACAAAGCAAGACAGAACCTCATGTATACAAGCTGACAATGATTGGAAAAAGGAGAAAGTCTTAATGGGGAGAAGAAATGAGTTTGTCAGAGACTGCTTCTTGAAGGTGAAGAACGTTCAACTCAGCTTTAAAAGAAGTGAAGGCTAATATAAAGAAGGGTCCAGAAACAGAATAGGGCCCATTTGTAAGATTGATTTGCCTAAGCACATGAGAAAAGTTCATATATGTATTTTTTGAAGGCAATTATAGGCTTTCTCCTTCGTTTTCTTTTGCTTTCTATTTTCAAAAAGCACAATATTTCGAAGAGGCTCATCCAGCTTAACTCTCATGGGGTTTAAAAATCTAACCTAGACATATGTTGTTAATACTTTTATATGTCAGGAGCCTGGAGGGTAGAAACAATTTTAAACTTAACTTTTTAATTTTGGTTTCCTGACAACGACTTTTTGCTCAGCCTGAAGAATTTTCCAATGCCATAAGTTATGAATCGTTCCAGATTTGAACCAATAACTTGGGTGATATGAAGCAAATGATTGATTATAAACAAAATGACGGGGAACAGGAGGATGTCTCCACTTATCGAGACACATTTTTGTCTTTATGATGATATTCAAAAGAACGATTACATATAAGGTAATGATTAAAATGAATAAAAAGAAATAACTTGAAAACAGTACAAAATAAAAGTTCAATAAGTCTGTTGTCATGTAAGAATGTCTTTCCTCCAAAAACAGAACATAAATGCTTTCGAGGACACGTAGTATGTCATCCCCAATGGAGAAGTAGATTCATGGTGATAGTAGCTCGATACATATATTTAAATTGAATCGTTATGACTCAATTTTTAATGTTAATTCTGCAGTCTGAAAAAAGATCAAGCTTATTTCTCTCATTTGGGGAATATTTTCAGATGACTGTTAAAAGGTTTTCTTTTTTTCTTTCTTTTTCTTTCAACTGCTGGAGAATAACTAGAAACAAATCTGTTGCTTGGAATAAATGTTCAGTCCATATGTTTTCTTTCATGGTAACTGATGGAAGTGCGAAATCCTCCTTAGTAAATTCTGTTAGTGGTTGGTCTTGTTCTCCCTTCCCCCACCACCATATGTAACACATTTTGCGAGTGGGGAGAATAGTTCCTTCATCGTTTGACTGTGTTGCTTGCATTTTTCCTTGAATAACATAGAAATTTTAAAGAGAATCAGTGGTACTCGTCCAAGGAGTGGACAGACCAAGCAAGCCATTCTGAAAGGCACTTGTGAGAAACGATGGGCAATAGAAAGAGGAAGGCAAAGACAGATGAACATTAAGCACATTCTCCAAATCACTGTGGAGTGGGAGACAGAAGCATCAATAATGGACTTTGGAAACAGAGAGATCTGGATTTGTTCCCAGCACCACCATCTATCCAGTAGATCTGGGCAACTTTCTTAATCTGAATTTGAGTTTTCCCATCTGGAGAATGGTGGTAGGTTACATAATACCTACCTTGCAGTGTTGATGCGAAAATTTAAAGAGATAGTCCAAAAAAAGTGACTAGAATATCCTAGATGTTTAATAAATGTTAATTTCCTTCTTTCTGTCCCTCCATTTCACTGCCATTCTTGTTATCGATAATAACAAGTTTCTTGTTTGTGTTTCATTGATTTGTCAGCATTCAGCCAAGACCATGATTGTGATCAAGTACACGTTTTATGATGAAAGATTTACCAGAATCTTTTCTCCATTAGAAAGCCAGTCTAAGCTGACTTCTCTTGACAAAACTTCTGCTATAGCTAGAAGACTTGGGAGTTTGAACACAGACCAATACCTTAGGAGATTTTAACCCCAGGCCAAATGCTTTATGCTAGGAAGATAGTCTTTGATGTTTGAATGGGTCTGAGTGTTGCTGAGAGCCAAATGTGTGGGGTAAGACCCCCTGTGAATGGAAACATCAAAAAACATTTGCAGTAATTCCCTGCAGACCAAATATATAGAGTTGCATGCAGCTCTAATTGAAATGTAATAACTGTTTACAGATTTGATTGCACGATCACCACAGAGTAATTGCTTTTCCACACCAAGCAAGTGGGAGATGAAGTAAATGTGCCTAGAAGGGTTTGGAAGTTCAATAAAACGTTTCTAAAAATACAGTTATGAATGGTGTCTTTCCTGTCTCAAAGCTCAGTCAGAGCTCACTCAACCTCTACAGAGGTTGCTCCTGGCCTTAGGTGACAGAAGGGACCTTTATTACTCCAGCTTGGCCTTATTAAAACAAGAAACTGCATTATCTCAAAAGATTGCATTAGAAAAGTTATTTGTTGTTGGTTTTTCATATTTTCTTCTTAGTATTGGGCTCAACAAATCAGAGGCATCTTGGCTTTTTATGCACACTAAGTATGTTGTTGTCTTTGCAGAGGATGAGAAGAAAGAATGCAAAGAAAAATGACAAACTTGAAAATTCCTAAGGAATCCCACTGCAGTTCGTTCATCAGGAAAATGATCAAGAATCATTTATAATGAGATAATGACCAACCTTGCTCAAAGAAACTGGAAATATACTTAAAAATAAAACAGTATTTGGGAAAAGATTTACTCAACACAATAAGAGAAAATGTGGCTTTCTTCCACTCCCAATCCCAAAGGCTTTAGAATATCTTTATAAGTGGCAAAATAATCAGGGAAAAGGGAGAGTTCTGCCTTTTGAGGATGTTAGAAAAATAGTCCATTAGAGAAGGAATCTAGCTTTTTTAAGAGCTTATATAACAATCTCATGAGGCCAGTATTATTTTCCCCATCTTAAAGATAAGGAATCTAAGGTTCTGGGAAGTTAATTATTTTCCACATAGAGAGTAAATTGTAAAATACAAACGCATATCCAATTCATGCTTTCTCCAAAACCAGTTCTCTTTCCAAAACAAATGACGAATTTAAAAATTAAAAAAAAATCAAAATATCTATCATAGGGTCAAAGAAAAACTACATTTTGATATTAAGATCTGACTTGAAATTCAATTATTTTCATATATTGTATGCTGCTACTCAGAAAGTTAAAAAATGCAAGCATGATTGAGATACAGTTGCAGGACCTCAGGTTCCTACTCAAAAGGGTGGAAAATACAATATAAATTTCCCTGGGAATAGGGTGAAAGAGAAGTTAAAAACAATAGTAACAAGGCAGTTCACAAATATCTATGCCTTTTCTCATGAAAATTTTATGGTAACTGAAACCATCTTGTCCCCTCATAAAATTATGAGCAGACTGAGTTGAAATGCCAGTTCCACTTATGTAATAGTGGGCAAAGACACTTACTTTTCTAAAAACTTCAGTTTCTGCACCTGTAAAATGGAATCATAGTAGTGCTTATAACACAAAATGAGAAAACGCATGGAAAGGGTGTGGCATGGCAGTTAACACGTGGTAAGAGTCCGTTAATGAATGGTTTTTATAACTAACACACTAACTCTGGCAGTATTGATACCTAACAGCTCAGAAGCACAATTGTACTTTTTCCAAATAAAACGAATCCACTCCTAAATTGTTTTAGTTTTTGTTGACACCTCTCACACCAATATTTTAATAACTTCTTTTTTGCAAGAAGTACGTATTGGCAGGGTACTTCTATACATACTGGATTTAAGAGATTGTAGGGGTCCAAGGTAGTCTATGTGAGATGGTACCCTTTCCAGAACAAGGATATTTTTTGCTAAAAATAAAAAGAAGCCTTACTTAAGAATTTGTGCCTTAATTTTCTTCATCATTGTGCTTTAGCTTTCCTTATTGCATACTTTAACTTGAACTTCGCACGGTGAAATGTCTTCAACTTCTGCCTGCCAACACACATGATAAATGGAAGATATTGGGGCAGCTGTGCTGTGGTCAGCAAAGTCATGCCCCTCCCCTGAGATGTCCATGTCCTAGTCCCCAAAAGCTGTCAATATATTGCCTACATGGCACTTCGTAGGCATGATTAAGTTAGGAATCTTGCAATGGGAAGATTACCCTGGATTATCTGGGTAGGTTCAATGTAATCACATGAACTGATCTAGGAGCAAAGCAGAAGGGTCAGGGTCCGAAAAAGAGAGGTGATGAGGAAAGCAGAGACAGAAGGTGACATTGCTGCAAGGGAGCCAAAAAATGGAGGAAGGTTCTAGAAACTGGAAAAGGCAAGGAACACATTCTCTTCTAGAGTCCCCACAGTCGACATAGCCCTCATGGCACCTTGTTTTGAGTCCTATAGGCCCCATTTTCAAACTTCTGACCACCAAAAATGTAAGATGATAAATTTGTGTTGTCTTAATCCACTAAGTTTCTGGTAATTTGTTATAGCAGCAATAAAACTAATACAGCTGTCATTTTATATTAAGTACCTAGTATATGAGAGACCTGGAAAGCTACCAAGAAAAAAGTGTTTTGTCAAAAATCAAATATATATATTTGATGTATATATAATATATATTTATCAAGAGATATATGCCATAATATAATTGCCTCCATGTTATTTTACTTTGAAGAGCAATGTATGAAATTGAGGATAAAATCATCTTTAGAAAGAAATGAAATTGAAATAGACCTGATAGCATTACTCAGGCTTTAAATGCAAAGCTTCTCCTTTTTTGTTTACAAAAATCTGTACTGTGCGTTCTTCAACAACTTTGACCGTGCTCCAAATATACCTGAGAAGTTGAGTCCAACACATTTTAAGGGAAAAGTTTTTCCTATAGCATTTTCTAGAATTGGAGTCCTGCTGCCCTATGGTATATGCATTTCTTCAGCCTTTGTTCCAATATAAGTTTTCAGTGTGTGACATAGCTCAAAGAATTAGAGAATTGTTTTTATTCCTTGTGTTTTTCAGATGGGTTTCTTAAAATGGCCCATGAAAAATTTTAAATTTAATGTCTAAAGAAGTGATTAAACAAATAAATGGATTAGTTTCATATTTTCTTTTCTTATTTTGATTATAATTATAATAAACTTTAGTCAGCTTAACAGAAATGGATTTAAATTGGCAAATGAATTGATTTCATAGGTTTGATAAAATGAAGCTCAGAGAATAAAAACTTTCTCTCTCTCCTGTTATTGGTGAAATGACTGTTGAAATCTGTCAGGTTTGTACATTTGATTCCATTTTTCTCTCTTCTCAATATTTTGTCAGTTGACCTCAAGCTAGTCATTGAAGTTGTTGTTCCTCTATTGTTTCCTCATTCAAAACACAAGGGGGAAATCAAATTGCTTATAACAATAGCTGTAAAGCTGGGCCAGCCCTGTGGCACAGTGGCTAAGTTTCTATGTTCCACTTTGGCGGCCTGGGGTTCACCAGTTTGGATCCCAGGTGCGGACTTACACACCACTTGTCAAGTCATGCTGTGGTGGGCGTCCCACATATAAAGTAGAGCAAGATGGACATGGACGTTAGCTCAGGGCCAATCTTCTTCAGCAAAAAAGAGGAGAATTGGCAGCAGATGTTACTTAAGGACTAATCTTCCTCAAAAAAAAAAACTGTTGTAAAGGACTGTAGGAAAATATTCTGTGCATGTAAACTGCTCCATGAACTTTATCACACACCCCCAGAAGCTATTGAAATTAACATTGAGCTGTCATGCTGTCATTAGCTCAGTGTCCTCAAACTGCACAGTTCTTATTGGCCCACTGAAGAAAGATAATGAATGGTCATAACAGGATTTTCAAATCTTTAAATTATAAAACAAATTCGTCAAAATTCGTAAATCTTAAAACCAACTCCAACACTGATTTAACTATTTACTTTCACAGAAATCCTGTGGGATAATGCAGGTAGTTATGCTTCACTGTCAGAGATTTCAGAGAGTCACAGAACATTAGGACTCAAATGGATCTTAGATATTATTTAGTCCGACCCCCTAAATAGGCCTCCTGAGAGAGATGCCCAGATGTCACGGTTCTCCAGTTAGGCAGGAGGAGGGCTGAAATAGGAACTCAGTTTAAAGACATGAAATGCATATTTCACAAACCTTGCTACTTCGCTTTTGAGAGTTTCTGGCAAATCTTCCTCCCAGAACATTGCCCCTCATTACACTATTTTAAGACTCAGTTCTTGTAGAGCTCTGAAAGTCATTTGTTACCTGTAGGTTCCTTACTGAACGGCAAACACCAGCAGCAGGGAAAGCTATTCTTAACCTCCATTCAGCTCCTGTTTTAGCCAGTAGCTAGCACCTTCTCAGGGATGTACTGCCACCTAATTAGGCTGGGGCTGGCAATGACCAGGAAGATTGTTATGCTGGGGGAAGAGGATGGAGAGAGAGGAAAGTGAGAGAGACCAAAATGACCTAAAGCCTCATGCTTATCCTTTCCTCAAACACCAACAACTTCTTCTAACTTTTGCTATTAAACTATGAGCAATTTGAGGACAAGAATCAAACCTTATTCACTTTATTTCTTCCTTTCCTTCTTCATACTCTGCATATTAAACTCTTATTAAATTCTTGTGTTGAATGAATGATTATAGCTTCCCTCTACAAAGTGATCATCTACATTGAAGTTTCAGCTCTAAAAGATGTTTACTCATTACTCATGGTCGCCAAAGTATACAAACAATGGAAGTATTCACCAACAGATGAAAGGATAAAGAAATGTGGTATATATGTGCAATGAAACATTATACAGCCTTAAAAAAGAGTGAAATCCTTTCATTTGCGACAATACGGATGAAGCTTGAGGGTATCATGCTAAGTGAAATAAGTCAGACAGAGAAAGACAAACACAGTATGATTTCACTCATATGTGGAAGATAAGCAAACGCATAGATAAGGAGAACAGATTGGTGGTTACCAGCAGGGAAGGGGGAGGGGTGAAAAGGGTAAAGAGGCACAGGTATGCCATGATGGATGCAACTACACGTTTGACAGTGAACACTGTGTAGTCTACACAGCAGTTGAAATATAATGGTGTACACTTGAAATTTATACAATGTTATGAATCAATGTTACCTCAATAACAAATTAATTAAACAGAAAAGAAAGAAAGAGAGTGGAAAAGTAGAAAACTGGTTGCCAGGGGCTGGGGGGGTGGGGGAACTGGGGGAACCAGGGGCAGGTCTGTAAATAACTTTCATTTATAAGATGAATAAGGTCTGAGAATCTAATGTATAGCATGGTGACTATGGTTGATAAAAGCATATTGTAAAATTGAAATTTGCTGAGGTAGAACTTAAATGTTCTCACCAAAAAATAAAAGGTAAATAGATGATGATGGATGTGTCAACTCGATGGGGGGAGTCCTTTCACAGGGTATACGTACATCATCACATTGTACACTTGTAAAAAATGAATCAATTCATTTATATATTAAAGAGAAAGTCTCCAAGATTTAAGAGTATTTATTTTAAAATATTTCTATCATGCTTCCTGCCAAAAATAAAATGTGATTCGAAAGCCAAAATAAATAAAATGAAAGATGCTTCCTAGCTGTGCAGCTGCAGGGAGCTAATTAATCTCTGGGCCACAATTTCCCCATCTGTAACCCGGGGGTAATAACAGTATTTACATTTAAGGTTGTTTTGAGAATTAAAAAAATATTTACATTTGTAAAATGCTTAAGCATTGCTTAGCACATAGGAAGTGCTCAATAAATAGCAGCTATTACCAGTTGTTCTCCACAGAGCAAGGGTGTTGATTGTGTCCCTCAGGGGACACTTGTCAATGTGTGCAGACATTCTTTTTCTTTTTTTTTGGCTAAGGAAGATTTGCCCTGAGCTAACATTTGTGCCAATATTCCTCCATTTTATGTGTGGGTCACCGCCCCAGCATGGCTGACGAGTGGTGTAGGTCTGCGTCTGGGATCCAAACTTGCAAACATGGGCCACCCAAGTGGAGCACATGGAACTCAACACTACGCCACAGGGCTGACCCCTGGAACTTTTGGTTGTCACAACTAGGGGGATGCTACTGGCATCTAGTGAGTAGAAGCCAGACATCCTGCTGAACACTCTACAGTGCATGGGGCAGCCCCCTCAATGGAGAAGTCCCCAGCCCAAAATGTCGTGTTGCTGAGGTAGAAACCCTGAGCTGCTGCCGTGACTGTTCCTACCCCTAGTGCTTCTCCTCCTCAGTCAAGTAATATCGGTCTTTTTCATGATCATCGTGGTTGCTGCTCACATTTGATTTTTCATTTGCATATGGAGATTAGACAATTCCTTCTCAGATAATTGGAAGAGCAACTATTTGGAGTAAGGAGGATTTAGTCAGAGTCCATTACCTTAACGCAAAAATTGCTTCCTATGGATAATATGTTTACTAAACTGATCTTCAATTCAGAATGGGGCAGCATCAACTTTGTTAAGAATACAATGAAAACTGGTCAGAATCTTAAGCATTAAAACGAAAGCACTATTCAGCGGCCAATTCAACACTAATGTTCCCAAGGGTCAGGAGGCCCTGTATTTGTGACTTTAATCTAAAGTGAACACGTCCACCAGCTGGTGGATTAAGGATGTTGATCTGCTTGTGTAAACTCAACTTCCGTGAAATTAGTGCTATCACTGCTGTTCTAATTATATGACTACATGACATGTCTCTAATTTTGGGATTCAGGTTTCCCCAGACAGAATGGCTTAAACAACAGAAATTTATTTTGTCACAGCCCTGGAGGCCGGAAGTCCGGGATCAAAGTGTCAGCAGGGTTGGTTTCTGATAAGAACTCCCTTCTGGGCTTCTCACCGTGACCTCACATGGCCTTTTCTCTGAGGCAGAGATCACTGTCATTTCTTCCTATAATGACACAAATCCTGTTGGGTTAGGGCCCCACCCTTCTGCCCTCATTTACCCTTAATTACTCCTTAGAGGCCCCATCTCCAGTGACGTTTGCAAGGTTTGTAGTTGAGTTTCAACTCAACTCAAGGATTTGAGCTTCACCATGAATTTTGGGGGGGCACAATGGCATCTAAAACAGTTTGCTCAAGGGGTGACAATAGAAAGAGACGTGAAAGCAAGGAGTGAGTGAAGAAAATTGTATTCTATTCCATTGTCATCTCTCTGGGACTAATTAGAGCTGGGAATTTTATTTGAAAGCATCTTTTAAATTTTGCACATTGTGGTTAATTAATCCTGAAGAAAATTCCTCGCGTTTCCTTGTCTGTGTGTAGTATTATTCCTCCCTATTAGTTTCAGAGTTAGATATGCAGAGGAAAAGGCTCATATTTAAAAATATGCACAAATATATGCCATATCTGCATTTTTTCATTGCGAACATTGTCCATGTTATTAAAAAGAATGTGAGTGTAGAATTTTCCAGTTTTTTGACAGTCTGACACTGATTCTGATCATAATAAGTTAATTTTGAATTAAGGCAGAACTCACTTTACATAGTTTCGACATTTATGTCCTTGGGCAAACAAAAAATGTTAACTGAATTCCTACGATCTGTTACTAGGAAAAAAAATGATTGTCAGACTTTGAATATTATTTGGAGCAATCTTATGAAATGCTTTAAGTATGTAAAAGTTTAAAGTCCATTTTCCTCTGGTCTACTAATTTGTTGAAAACATCAAGTCATGTTTTGGCTTTCTAACTAGGTTAACAAAATTTCCACCTCCGTCTTCCTTCCCCACTCTTGCCTTCTTCTCTCCCACTCTTACTGTGATAAAAGTCTATGTTAGGATTTGGAAATACCCCAGAGAAAAATTTATTTCCTATAAATTGTGGAAGACGATGTCTAGCATATGTGATTCATGACAACATTATGTGACATCCCTCTTTCAAGCCTGGGGATTCTGTCTCCAGCCTGATCCTTCATGATCTTTCCTGGGTGATGGCAAAATCTTTGTAAGGAGCAAGGTCACTCTTGGCCAATGATTCCACCATCGCCTCCCCACTGCCCTCGTCCCCCTGCTTCAGTTCATTCTCCACTGAGACGTCTTCTCAAAGAGTAATTCAGATAAACACCCGCTTCCTCAGGCCTACAACTCTTCAAAGGGTTTAGAATAAAATCCAAACCCCGGTCCCTATGTGGCGCCTCTTTTTCATCATTTTGGCCTCAATACAACTCTCTCTTCCCATAGTCGTTCCCTGACCCACTGATTAAAGAACTTCGCCAACCCCATCAAGCCAATCTCTAAGTCTTGCCCTATTTTGCTTTCTCTGTAGAACTTGCCGATGGTGAAAATCTACACAAACATTTATTCTATTTTACATGTGTATTGTCAGTTTTACCCCATTACTTTCTTAGATCCATTAGGGCACAGAATTTTGTCTGTCGTATTCATTGCTGTACCTCTATGCCTAGTTCGGTACTGGCATATAGGAGGTACTTGTGTTAGGTTATTATTATTATTATTGTGTAACAAATTACTACAGATATAGAGTCTTAAAACAACCCAAATGTATTATCTCATGGTTTCATAGGTCAGAAGTGCAGGCCTGGCTAAGGTAAGTTCTCTCCTCAGCCTCTCGTTAAGCCTCATCAAGCTGTCAGCTGGGGTATGTCATTTTCTGGTGCTTGAGACCTTTCGTCAAGTTTACATGGCTGTTGAAAGAATATTGTTCTCTGGTACTGAGGTCTCTGTTCTCTTGCTGGCTGTAGACCAGGGGCTTCTCTCAGCTCTGAAGTCCTCCTATAGCTCCTTGCCACATTGGCCCCTCCACAGACCCTCTCATGCTTTGAACCTCTCTGACTTATTCTGCCTCTGACCACCACCACCTGATTAGGTGAGGCCCACCCACCCTCAAGGGGTGGGTATTATGCAGAGGGTTGGTATTTGGGGGCCATCTTAGAATTCTGCCAACTGCCTGCTCAATAAATTATGAATTTACAACATGGTGCCACTCCACCTCTGCAACAAATTTCTAAAATTGCCAAAAATGAAGACAATAAAGAAATGTGCAATTTTTTAATGCCAAGAAGCATTTGTTTGCTGTTCTCCGTTTGTTTTAATCTAATGCTATATATAGCTTCCCATAACTAAGTTTAGAGCAGCTGACATTGTTAAACTCGCAAATGTGATTAACCAGAATTTGGTCACAGTTCATGGGCATGCTTGTTCATACTTCACTAACCTTTGAGTAGAACATGCAATTTGGCTTCTCATTTTAAACTACTCTCTTAACCCAGTGCTCATTTTGTCTTCTCTTTCCAATGGTTTATGATTTTCTGATGAGAATTTAGAAGACGTCATTCAAAAGATTGTCATTCTCTTGACACCGCTGATCTAATTTATCTAAGGTTTTTCTCTACAAAATAGAGAATACCACTTTATTCCTAGCATTGCTTAAAAATGTGTCTTTACCATGATAGTCAGTGTTTAGGGAAGCGCAGTGTCTTTGATTCCGAAGTTCTATCAGCCTCTGTTTGAATTTTGACTTCACGTTTTATACGTTGCAGGATCACGAGAAACACGTCATTCTTCCACCTCAGTTAACCTGTCAATAAAATGTGGGTTATAGTGTTTAACTCAAAAGACTGGTGTAAAGAGTAAAGAAATAAATGATTTGTAAAAGGGGGACACAGTAGGCATTCAGTGAAAGTGAGATTTCCTCTCACAGATGGAGAATATAGATAGTGTTTCCCTAAATGCTTGTTAAAAAAGCAAATTTCCAGGGGGCCAGCCCAGTGGCGTAGTGGTTGAGTTTGTGTGTTCCACTTTGGAGGTCTGGGGTTCGCAGGTTCGGATCTTGGGTGAAGACCTAGCACTACTCATCAAACCATGCTGTGGCAGCATCCCATATAAAATAGAAGATTGGCACAGATGTTGGCTCAGTGACAATCTTCCTCAAGCAAAAAGAGGAAGATTGGCAACAGATGTTAGCTCAGGGCCAATCTTCCTCACCAAAAGAAAAAAGAAGAAGAAGAAGAAATAGATTTCCATGCTCTTCACCAAACCTACAAGATCAGGTACTCTAGAAAAGGGACGCAGGAATCTACATTTTGAACAAACACCTCAAATTGTCATTAGCACACTAATGTCTGAAAACCAAAGATGGGAGTTACACAAATAATTCATTAGTTAGAGAGAAATAAAATGCATTTTTAATGTAGTTAAATTATTGAAAAACATTTTTCTTGTCTTTAAAAATATAATTATTATGTAAAATGTCAAGCTTACTTCCTGGTTTGTTAAATTTGGTGTACTGTATCTGTAGGCTCGCATTGTATTAAAATAAGTATTGCACAATTTAAGAATCGTATTTTTGCTTCTCCCAGTGTGTTGCAAACAGAAATTACTTCATCTCTTCCAACCCCCAAAGTCTTAGAATCCTGTCTCTGTTTTCAAAGAACAATATTCAAGAAGGAAAATAATATTCATATTCTGATTCTTCATCCTCACATTATAAAGATAGGTTTATTTCTAATTATTTATGTTTGGTCTTTCCATTAGACACAGAAAGGTGATGTTCCCAAAGCAAGTATGTCTTAAACTTATAGGAATGTGTATACCAGTTATGTGACCATTGTTTTGAATAAAAAAATCAAGACGTGGTTAAAATAAGTGGAGACTATTGGAAAGACTATTTGACTATTTGATACCAATGTCTCCTGGAAAATTGGCCACAATCCTGAGGTTCGCGGTGTCCATATGCGTAATTACACTATGGATATGAATAAGGTAAAACTCTTAGATTTTTCTCTTTTAGGGTTTTACATTTCAACTGTTATCAGTTAAATTCAGAAAATTGTCTCTGCTCTCTTCCGTAACCCCCGCCCCCTGCCCGACTTTGAACTATCTCCAGCTCTCATTTTTTATTAGAATCATATGCATTGGTAGGCTTTACTGGGATGGGAGTTGATCATCGCAGAGCAGCATAATGGGAGCTCCTAAAAAGCTTATTGTCATTGTTCTTTGAAACTGGTAGAGAATGTGGTCTGTCTTCGCACTGTGTCGCATCAGCCCAGCAAATTATATCTTTTCCCTCGTGAGGAGCCATATCACCCTGAGATGCATTTTCTAAAGCACAATTTGAAGATAATGAGACAAATACTGGACACAACATGCTTCTGACAGGGGCCACGGCTGTGGGAGAGAATTAATTTGGCCAGATGCGACAGCTATAGTTTAGCTTCCCTCACTTCTGTGACCTGGGTCCTTGGGCCTCTCAGATTTAGGAAATGACAATGCACAGATCAAAAATTATATCCCAAAATGAAAGCAGTCATTTTAGAACTTCGAGTGGCATGTGGCTTTGTTCACGGGTGACAGAAAATTCGAGGGAGGCTAGCAACTTATGCAGGGTTTATTGTTCACACAAGAGTGAAGGGCTTCGATTGAAACGCCACCCCAGCCCCTACCCACTATTGCCCAGAAAAAATATGGCTTCTTTTTAGATTTAAATATCTAAAGGAGTTCAAACATTTCTTTAGATGTTGTAATGTTATATCGAACATCTTGTTGTGATATTAAAAAGATCTTCCCTGCCAAGAAATATGACAAAAGCTATGTTTAGGCTCATACAAATAATAAAAAAGACGCAAATTAAGAAAGAGAGGCTATAATAGTATGTAAAACTAGTTTAATATTTATTATATGCCAGGCTCTCTATTAAGGGCATAGACTTTGGAGACAGAATTTCTGGGTTCAATAGTTAAAATGTCCGTTCTACCTAAAGCAATCTACAGATTCAACGCAATCCCAATCAGAATCCCAATGACATTCTTTACAGAATTAGAACAAAGAATCCTAAAATTCATATGGGGCAACAAAAGACCCCGAATTGCTAAAGGAATCCTGAGAAAAAAGAACAAAACGGGAGGCATCACAATCCCTGACTTCAAAACATCCTACAAAGCTACAGTAATCAAAACATGGTACTGGTACAAAAACAGATGCACAGATCAATGGAACAGAATTGAAAGCCCAGAAATAAAACCACACATCTATGGACAGCTTATCTTTGACAAAGGAGCTGAGGGCATACAATGGAGAAAAGAAAGTCTTTTCAACAAATGGTGCTGGGAAAACTGGAAAGCCACATGTAAAAGAATGAAAATTAACCATTCTTTTTCACCATTCACCAAAATAAACTCAAAATGGATCAAAGACCTAAAGGTGAGACCTGAAACCATAAGGCTTCTAGAAGAAAACGTAGGCAGTACACTCTTTGACATCAGTATTAAAAGGATCTTTTTGGACACCATTCCTTCTCAGAGAAGGGAAACAATAGAAAGAATAAACAAATGGGACTTCATCAGACTAAAGAGCTTCTTCAAGGCAAATGAAAACAGGATTCAAACAAAAAAACAACCCACTAACTGGGAAAAAATATTTGCAAGTCATATATCTGACAAAGGCTTAATATCCACAATATATAAAGAACTCTCACAACTCAACAACAAAAAATCAAACAACCCAATCAAGAAATGGGCTGGAGACATGAACAGACATTTCCCCAAAGAAGATATACGGATGGCCAATAGGCACATGAAAGGATGCTCATCATCGCTGATCATCAGGGAAATGCAAATCAAAACTACACTAAGATATCACCTTACACCCATTAGAATGACAAAAATATCTAAAACTAATAGTAACAAATGTTACAGAGGTTGTGGAGAAAAAGGAACCCTCATACACTGCTGGTGGGAATGCAAACTGGTGCAGCCACTATGGAAAACAGTATGGAGATTCCTCAAAAAATTAAAAATAGAACTACCATACGATCCAGCCATCCCACTACTGGGTATTTATCCAAAGAGCTTGAAGTCAGCAATCCCAAAAGTCCTATGTACCCCAATGTTCACTGCAGCATCATTTACAATAGCCAAGACATGGAAGCAACCTGAGTGCCCATCAACAGATGAATGGATAAAGAAGATCTGGTACATATATACAATGGAATACTACTCAGCTGTAAAACAGAACAAAATCATTCCATTTGCAATAACATGGATGGACCTTGAGGGAATTATGTTAAGTGAAATAAGCCAGCTAGAGAAGGATAATCTGTGTATGACTCCACACATATGAGGAATTAAAAAATGTGGACTAAGAACACTTTAGTGGATACCAGGGGAAAGGTGGGGTGTGGGGTGCGCACAAAGGGTGAAGTGGTGCACCTACAACACGAATGACAAACATTAATGTACAACTGAAATTTCACAAGATTGTAACCTATCATTAACTCAATAAAAAAAAAAGAATTTCTGGATTCAAATTCCAACTCTGGCAAATTACTTCTCTAAAGTTGTAGAACTTTAGAGAAATTACTTAAATTTCCTGGGCCTCAGTTTCCTCATCTATATGATGGGTATAAAACTAATTGCTTACAGTTATTGTGAAGAGTTAACATATCTACTGTGCTTAGAATATTATCTAACACATCTAAGTACTTAAAAATAACTATTATCATCAATGTTAACTATGATAACTATTAATAACTATTATCATTAGTAAGTTATCATTAGTAATAACTCTTAGCATTAATAATAACTATTCTTAACTATTATTAGTGATACCTTTTTTCATTAGAGATGAGATAATCAGCTATAACTATGAGTAACTAGAGATAATTTAGTTTTCTTGTTAAGCATTCTCTCTTCCAATTTCACAGAAACATTCTTAACTCTGATTCTAGTTTCCCCTTTATACAGATGCTTGATCATACAAAACAAAAAAGGAAAATATAAATTGCCTGAGATCATATAACCAATAATTGGCAGTACCGGGTAGTCGTCTAACTCCAAAGTGTGAGGCCTTATATGTTTCTGCCTCTGAATGTAAGCAAATAATTCAAAAACAAATTTAAAAAGGCAAGTAGCATTTATTGAGCTTCTTCTATGCCCTATAGGAGACTCTGACCCATATTGGGATTGTGTTTCTGCGTTGACCCACCTTGGAGCAGATCTCAAGCGAGTTTCTTTCAGTATCACTTAATATGTGTGTATGGGGAGGAGGGAGAGGCGGTGGCTTCCAAGCCCCCACCAGCTCTCCAGCACATTCTTCACAAGGACTCATGAGCATCCCAGGACACTGAAAATGGTCAGCCAGAGAGGATTCAAGCCACGTTCAAAGACAAAGGTTCATTCATTCATCCATTCATTCATTCATTACCAAATTGAGTGACTACTATGTATCAGACATTGTTCTAGACAAGAGGGGCCAGCACTGACAAACACAATAAAGTGTCTCTGTTCTCGTGGAGCTTATAATCGAATGGAGAAGACAGACAATAATCAAGCAAATGAGTAAACCACAAATATTCATTAGTGTGAAGAGCTAGACTGTGGGACGGAGAATAACCGAGTGGCTACTTTAAACACAGTGCTCGGGAAAGGCCCCTCTGAAAGTTTCAGTTGAGATCTGAGTGACAAAAAAGAAATAAGTACGGAAAGATGAGAGAAAAGTGCATCCAGGAAAGAGGTGGAATTAGAGAAAATGACCCAAGGTGGGAAGAGCTTAGAATTTTCAAGGAACTGAAGAAAGGCCCGTATGTCATGGGGTAGTGGACCAGGAGGAGAGAGAAAGGAAATAGTTCACTGAAGCAGGTGGGGGCCAGATTACAGAGAGCTGGATAAGCCAGAGCAAGATAGTTAGATTACTGTTAATGATATGAGAAGCCATTGGAGGGGGTGAAATGTTGCAATTTTCTTTTTTCAAACATCCTGGCTGCTATGTGAAACGAGGATTTTAGCTGGACGAGAGGAAAACCAGACTCCTGGGAAATTAGTTAGGTGAGACATGAGGGTGGATTGGTGCAAAGTAATTATACTCTAAGATGGAGGGAAGCGGACAGAGGTGGGGGAGAGTTTGGGAGGTAGAGCTGATAATTTTGCTGAAAGGTTGTATGTGGACATTCAGGGAAAGAGCAAAATCAGGGAGGCTATAGCTCCTAATGGTCAATGGTCAAAGTCTACATTGAATCCAGGTGCCAACCGAAAAGACACCAAAGTGAAACCCGAGTCCCAACACTTTTGGAGCCTTTTGGGAACTTGAGGCATTTCCTCCCACAGAGCTGCTGGGGTATGTGGGACAGCAGGTGTTCTCTCCATCTCTGAGTGCCGATTCCACTCCTATTTATGTGGTCCAGCAGCTCTTCTTGCCTATTCCTGGGCTCCACTGACCTCTCTATCCTCAGGCTGATTCTCTTCTGTCTCTCAGCCTTCCTGTGCAACCAAAGACGTCTTTCTAGTTTCCAGAGAGGCAACCTGTTCTCTTACTCATCACACATCCTCCCAAGTCTCTTGCCTCAACATCTGTCTCCCATTTTCTAGGTGTAGACTTCAGAGTTACAAAACACAAAAACTATACGTGTATTATTATTTTGGTTTCTACTATGTAATTTCCTCCTTTGTTCAATGTGTTGCTGACTAAATAGATGGAAGAATCAGAGGATAGGAGAAAACTCCAAGAAAACACACACACACACACACACACGCTCACATCTATTGACATTTTAAAATAACTTTCTCTCCACACTTATCTTGCCTCATTTAGTCTCAAATACCATTGCTCCCACTACTCAATAACTCACAAGCTTAAGCTTGTCCTTTCACCTCTTTTGGTTTAGTTTCCTCATGCATTCAATTAGAATGAATAATCTTCAAATCTCTTTTAGTTCCAAAGTAATTCTTATTCCATTCTAGATTCTGGACAGAAGCTAATATTCATTTGTTGCCTGCCGTCTCCGAGGAGTTTCAGGAAAATACAGTGGGAGATAGCCTAAACTGTACCTCCCTTAGGTTTAAGGTTATTTGACAAGATCAATCAAAGCTGCTGGGATTGTGTTTGAATGGGTGGCCGAGAGGTCTCCTAGAAGAGAAGTCATCCTAAGAGCCCAGACACAAAACCTTGGTTGCGTGTGTTACGAACTAGGGGCCATTCGGAGATAAGGGGCCTGGTAGGAGAGAGAAGCACCTAGAGAGGGCAGCTCATCTACTAGCACTAAAGGCAATAGCAGAGATCAGAGGGAGAGAGAGAGAGGAGAGGAGACAAGACGAGAGGGGAGGAGACAAGGGAAGGGAGGGAACGGAAAGAAAATAGAAAATACGGGTGGTAGACTTATTCTACTACATACGCCACATATCACGAGAAACCCCACAAATAAGTGTGAAGGGCCAGGGGTTGAGGAGGAGGTAATAAGACTAGTTAACACACAAGCCCAGTTCGCACTTCTAATCTGTTATTGCAGAAACTGAAGTTTTAAAAGACTAAATAACTTTGCAAGATTTTATGTAACTACAAAAGATAGGGAGGGTGTAATTCCTCCATTCGAAAATATTTACTGAGCAATTCTTGTAGGTTAGGCCCCATTTTAGACACCGAGGGTACAGTAGTGACAGATAATGTTGCTGAACTCAAAGAACGTACATGAGATAGCAATTAACAGAAAAACAAATAAATAGATGGATGTCAGAGAAAAATCAAACAAGGTTAGAGGAGTAGAGAATGGAGGGGGACAGGGAGGACAAACCATGTTATTTTAAATCAGAGACGTTCTCATTGTTAGGGACGGATGAGGTTATTGAATCAAAGTCTGAATAAATGTGGCTAGTGACACTTGGTCCTCCAATGCCTGAGCTTAACCTGTGTTTGTTACGTATTTACGATTCCAAAGGCAATGCATCCTTTTGACGACAACATTGCCCGAGTCATGGTATATTCAACACAGCATGTAAAATAATTTAAGTTGTGGATAAGATCCGGAAGAAAATTCTCTTCTAAATATTGAAATTTCTAAGTCATGCAGTTTGTCCACCTGCTTGAATTGCATTATCATACCAAATAATATTTTAAATAGGGAACATACAATGAGAAAAAAAATTTAAGGTAATATCAGAGGTAATGTAGAAATCTGGAATAGGTGATTGAAAGTCAGATAAGAAAGCTTACATTTGTTCTTTAATCGAAGACATTCTGGTGCCAAAACACTGTTACTGACATTTCATTTTCCTTAACACTAAAAAAATCTTTTCAAATGTTTTCTTTAAAATAGTTAATTCTGGCTCTAGCTCTTATTGAATTGGTTAAGGAGAATCTTGTTTGAATTTTCTTTAACCTTACAAGTCAAAATACCAACTGTGTTTTCATCCCAAATAAGGAAATGAGAGAAAGCATATTGTTAGATTTAGGGAATTGCTCATACATAAGCATCTCTGAAAAATTCCTTAAGTTAGAAAACCAAGAAATTTGAGATTACCATAGATAAACAATGACCTGATGCTGGAATATTAGCAGAAAAATTGGCAGTCGCCAACCTCGAACATTCTGATGGGATATTTTCTATCCCCGCCACCCCCACCTGAAATTCACCTGCAGTCACCCTCCATCCTGGTTACAGAGGCTGAGACCTAAAACACACAGCACATAGGAATCATATGTAACCTTGTTAGGAGTGAGACTCCAATTTCCTATAACGAAGCTTCTAGTTCCTGGGGTGCCACTCTCTAACTGGGAAACCATCAAGTTTTCTTCTCTAGATCATTGTTTCTCCATCTTTAGAAACGGTGTTAGTTACATATTTTAAAAATCTCTTTAAGCTCTAGCAGCCTTAAGTCTTTATACAAACTACAAGGTGTTTTGCTGGTCAGGAGATATTTAAACACTTTCTGAGTCAGACAGATATATATTTGGATCCTGATTCATTGACTTTCTAGTTGAGTTATCTGTGGCTAGTGATCGAGGCTTTGTTGGCCTCATTTTTTTCCTTTAAAATGGCGATTAAAATACAGAATTCTTTGAAGGGTAAATGAAGTAATGCATGAGAAGCACTTAGGTCAATATGTAGCTCTTCACAAAAATTCAATCAATGTCCCCTACTACATCCATGTGTCCTGCTTCAGATTTTCCTAAAGATTCCTGGTGGAATTTGACTATCATTGCATCCATCGCATTGCCAGACAGGGTATGGTTCCTGCAGTTCTATTAGAAAAGGAGACAGCAATTAGAGATGGTGTTAGAAGGGCAACCTGTGCCTATATGTTCAGGTCAGTATTTTTAAGTTTAAAACAAACTTCCTCTTTGTATGGGATTATTAGCTCTACTAGGATTGCCTGGGTGTTTGGGAATTTTCTAGAAAGATTGTATTTGTTAGCTTCTACCGTGTAACAAACTACTTCTAAAACTTGGGTGGCATATGACCACAATCAGTTTGTTTAGCCCACAGCTCCGTGGGTTGGCTGGGCAGTTGTTCTGGTCTGAGTGGGCTGGACTGATCTCTGTTAGGCTCTCTTATGTGTCTGTATCCAGCTGGAGAGTCAGACAGTGGCTTGTACATCTGGCAGTTGGCAGGCTGTTGATCAGTGTGGCACAAGGACCTGGGGTGACGGCCTCGCTGTCTCATCATCCAGCAGCATTGCCTGGGCTTCTTGACATAATGGTACTACAGCTTCGCCAGAGCAGCGAGAGAAGGCAGTCCTTAAAGCACACACACAAAGTTCAATTCTTAACTTATGACACATTTGCTCTTATCCCATTGACCAAAGCCAATCACACAGCCAAGCCTAGAGTCAGTGTGGGAGGATACCAGCCATCCAGGGCCCTGGATAAAGAAAAGGGAATGATGGCAGCTATTTTGCAAAAAAAAAAAAAAAAATCTACCACAAATATACATGCTGTGCTTATTAGAGTTAATCAATATTTTAACATTTATTTACAAAGTCAAATATGATATTTGCTTGAAAGAGTAAATAATTATGTTCTTAATATTTATTTTAAAAGAAGCCTATAGCATTGACTCTGTCAGTAACTCCCCCTTTTTTCTGCTGACCATATTCCATAATATACAAATGAAATTGAAGCAGGGTATTTTGGCGAGAAAAGTAAAAAGGACAGCATCCAAATGTACTTTTCAATATTTTTGCAGTAAATCCTGAATAATTTAGGGCTACACTTCTTTTTCTTGATTTATACCTTAAAAATAGAAGGAAGATAAAACTTACAAACTGACATGGGAAAGTCTTCTATCTTGTAAAATGGGTTATGAAGGAGTACGCAGTGAAAAATATTATGTTGCCATTTTGACAGTAATTATTTGTTTTTCTAATTTATTGTCAACAGTGAAAATGAGAATACAGATAAGGAAAACAATGTTTTGTGAGTCTCCACTACTCCAATAATGTGGGTAAAAACTATTTTAATAATGGACTATAAGTCTGGCAATAACAATTTGGTGATTTCTCACCTCCTTTATACTCCGCCTCCCACTCCCCACCTTCCAAATGCCTCGCATCGTAAATCAGGCAGGAAAACAAAGAAGAAGGAAATTGACATGCGTTCCATGTACGCTGTGTTTCAGATATTCTGCTAATTGCATAACAATATTATCTCATTTATTTTCATTTTGAAATATATTATTTGGGATGCTAAAAGCTGCTATACAAACTACAATAATAAGTGGTTCACACTTGGTCTCATAAGCTGTTTAGGTTCCCAGACTACAAGAAGTAAAGTGTGAGGCTTGGTGGCTTTTGGTGGTAACAGAGAACAATTATAGAAAGAACAAGAACCAGATTATTTTTGTGCCTGATGGTATTTCTCAAAAATGTACAAAAACATAATAGTAGGTTTAAGAATACCTTTTGACAACTTAATAACTTCTTAATAAGTCATTTATCAGAAGTATTTAGCATAGATTATATGCTAGACATTGTCTGGCACTTGGACTAAGAGCAACCAATGGTGTGCTAAGAGTGGGGTGCTGCAAATGGTCTGCCCCAGGTGCTGGCGATTAAGGGTGGTGCCCAGTCCAGAGAGAATATAAAGATGGTAATAAAGCAGCTAGAAGTTCATCCTCTTTTTATCAATATATATTGACTATTGTAAGCAAAGTCAGTAAGAAAATACTTCATTTCTCCAAAACCATTATGTTGGTGTAAATATTTTAAACAGTTGCTGAAACTACTGTTGAACTTTTATTATATATATTTTATAATTTTATATATACATATACATACTTCAAATTAGGACATTTTTATTACTCATGCTTTAACTAACATTCTAATCTACGTGGAATTTAATTTGGGAAACTGAGTTGCAGTTAGCCTATTTGTTAACCTATTTGTGTCTCCAACCCTGGTGGAACTGTATACTTCTTCACTTGAACACTCGTTTCTAAATAAACAAAGATGGCACAATGTAAAGATAAAGAAACAGAACTTGAGTCACCACAAACTTACAATCTTATTATTCTGTGTGGCCACTTTTTATTTGCACTTAAAACTTAAATCAGTGAAGTAGAGTGCAAACTGCCAAGTGTTATATTTTTGATGGGCAAGTGTAAATTTTAGTTCACAGACAAAATATGTTTGTTGCATTTTATGATTATTACTGAAAATAATTTTGTCAAATGAGTACAAGGTGGAAAATAATTATCTGCTTCAGGTGTCAAATATGCTAGATATATAAAAGCACAGTCAAAATGTATTTCTGGGCTTAAGGACTGTACAATATAGTAAGGCAGGTGGACATAAGAATAAATAATGGCGATACTGCATCAGATCAGTATAATAGAGATGTGTACACAGCACTCTGTTGGGACAGAGAAAGGAGAAGACATGTTGTTCCTTTAAAATTGCTCCAGACCAGTTTATTGTGACCATAAAATTCTCAACAAATCCCTTACAAGGAGTCTGTGAAATACTGGAAAATATATATATATCAATCTCTGCCCCTCCTCTTGGCACGGAGCTCCTAAACCCTTGGAATTTTCTAAGTGATAAGAACACCAGGAGCATCTTTTGTTCTATATTTGGCCTTTGACCCCAGGGCCTGACACAGAGCTCCTAAATCCCTTGGAATTTCCTGGGTGATAGGAGTGTCTTTTATTTTAAGGAGGTGATGCTTGGTGGACTCCTGAATAGCTCCCAGATCGGGGCTGATCAGCAGAAAGACCAAGGCATGATTAGAAGCTTGGGGAGTTCAGCCCCACCTCCACTCTGCAGAGAGGGGAGGGGGCTGGAAGTGGAGTTAATAATTGATCATGACTACATGACGAAGCCTCCATAAAAATCCCGCTAACACAGGGTTTGGAGAGGTTCCGTGTTGCTGAACATGTGGAGGTGCTGGGAGGGTGGTGCTCCTGATGAGGGCATGTAAACTCCAAGCCCCTTCCCCATACGCTGCCCTACACATCTCTTCCATCTGGATGTTCCTCTGCATCCTTTATTATATAATACATAGTAAACATAAGTGTTTCCCTGAGTTCCGTGAGCCATTCTAGCAAATTACCAAACTCAAGGAGGGGATTGTGGGAACTCTGATTTATAGCCAGTTGGTCAGAATTACAGGAGACCACCTGGGACTTGTGATTGGCATCTGAAGTGCATGTGTGGAGGGGGGCAGTCCTGTGGGACCGAGTCCGTAACCTGTGGGATCTGATGCTGTCTCCAGGTAGACAGCGTCAGAACTGAGTTAAACTGTAGGATGCCCGGCTGGTGTCACAGGGAGTTGCTCGGTGTGGTGAAAAACCCCACGTGTCTGGTGTTAGAAGTGCTGTGAGTGTGGTAGGAGCGTGAGAGTAAAGGAGGAACACGAGAGAAGTGTGTTTTTCCCACACAGAGGCCGTCTTGGAAGGAGTTTCACTCTTCTCGCATTATTTTCCCTCATACTCCAACAAAGAGGAAAGTTTTTCAGACTAGAATTGTATATCTTAACGGTGTGATTCATTTCCACTTCTGTGTCTCTTTAGTACCCTCCTTATTTCTATGTAATAAAATACATGGTGACAGATTAAAAAAACACTGGGAATAATTGTTGATTTGTAAATATTTATGTCATAAAAATCTTGTGTATGCCTATGGCATGCACACATGTTCACATGTTTTCTGTTTCAAATAAACTTTCAAGGCTGCATACCAATTACTAACATGTCCAGATGCCGGAAAAGATACTCTATTAGGGAGAATATAAATAGTTTTATTTAAACAAATAGTTCATAACATAATCTATGAACTTTAAAGTTTGCAAGTTCTCTTAAGTAATTACATTGGTAACCTTTTTGGAATGATGTGAGTAAAATAAATGCTAGACGTTTATTGCTTTGTTCTAAATAGTGTTTTCAACCAATATCATGGATTTTTAAAAAAATATTCTCTGTTATATGCATTAAGTAGAAAGAGAAAGAAGTCTTTATGATATTGCAAAAACTTATAAACCTGACAAAATTAGATTCTTAAATATAAGACATTCTCAAAGATTAGAACAAAATGGGATACAGAAATAATTCATTCTATCTTATTATTAACATGGGTTCCCATCTATTTGCTGCTGCTTTTTGTCGTTGTTATACATAAATTTCTCCCTCCTCAGTCTTCCCAAATCTGTCAGAAATAAGCAACACTTGGGACTGATTTCCTGATTTTTTTTCTACTTCCTAAAAATACTGTTTCACTAGAATAATCAGGGGCCAGCCCGGTTGCTCAGCAGTTAAGTTCCCATGTTCCACTTTGGCAGACTGGGCTTCCCCAGTTCAGATCCCAGGTGCAGACCTACATTTATGCACCACTTGTCAAGCCATGCTGTGGCAGGCGTCCCACATATAAAGTAGAGGAAGATGGGCACGGATGTTAGCTTAGGGCTAGTCTTCCTCTGCAAAATCAGGAGGATTGGCAGCAGTTGTTAGCTCAGGGCTAATCTTCCTCAAAAGAAAAAAATTAATTAATTAAAAGAAAGAATAGTCAGGGGGCTGGCCCCGTGGCCGAGTGGTTAAGTTCGCGCACTCCGCTGCAGGCGGCCCAGTGTTTCGTTGGTTCGAATCCTGGGCGCGGACATGACACTGCTCATCAAACCACGCTGAGGTGGCGTCCCACATACCACAACTAGAAGGACCCACAACGAAGAATATACAACTATGTACCGGGGGGCTTTGGGGAGAAAAAGGAAAAAATAAAATCTTTAAAAAAAAAAAAAAAAGAATAGTCAAAGCCAAGTGAAATATATAAAATCAGAGCCAACTGATCTATCTATCTATCTATCAATCGATCAATCTATCTATTAGGTTGATCAATTTAAGGATCAAACCCCGTAGGATAGAATCTACCCCTATACCCTATGGCATAAAGGAGAGAAAAGCAGTGATAATTAGGCGATATCATAATATCTTAATACACCCTCTCTTCAGGCAATTTGAATTTCTTTTGAACTCGAGAATTTCAAGGAGCAAAGCTCAGAATTCACAGGACACAGAAAAATATTGGATTATTCACAATTCTAAACAGTAGGGAAGAATCTGTGCTTTTTAACATGCTATTAAAAATCTAAATACTCTGCTCATGGGATCTGTCAGTTTTCTGTAATAAATAAGAACTAGACTTATAATAATATCAGAATTATATATAAAAACTGAATTCAATTTCAGTAGAAAAATACGGAAAAAGCAATTAACTTGTGTCACCTTGTACAATAATTTTAGTATCTAAGTTTTAAATTTATATATTTTTCCAACAAATTTTTCTTTGTGTATAAACTTTTAAAAAAAGACACTAGGAACGTCTGAGTTCTGCTTTATAAATAAACAAAGTAAGGACACGATCTCTTTAAATTTCCAGTGGCAGAGTTAATTTTGTTTTATAGGGACTCAAGCTACTAAGCTTAAAATAGAAGTTAAAAAAGGATCCCTTGAGAATTAAGAGAACATGTTTTTTAGTAGATGGAAATGTATTGAATTGATCTCTCATTTCTTCCCCTAAATATGTGTGGGATCTGTTTAAATACTTCTAGAGCAAATTTATCTAAAAAATTGTAAGATACAAATGTTCCCTTCACTAATATTCACTGAGAAATGAACACTCAAGTTAAAACATTTTTCACTGGGGCAGCCCAGTGGCGCAGTGGTTAAGTGCGCACATTTCGCTTTGGTGGCCCAGGGTTCCTGGTTTGGATCCCGAGTTTGGGCATGGCACCGCTTGGCACACGCCATGCTGTGGTAGGCGTCCCATGTATAAAGTAGAGGAAGACAGGCATGAATGTTAGCTCAGGGTCAGTCTTCCTCAGCAAAAAGAGGAGGATTGGCAGCAGTTAGCTCAGGGCTAATCTTCCTCAAAAAAAGAAAAAAAAAGGAAAACATTTTTCATGAGAAAGGATGGTAACATAAACTTTGTTAAAAGCAGAATTTGCCAACACCATTTTGTTCCTTACCATAGACACTTTAAAGATATCTGTAGCAAATTATTGAGTTCATACGAAGCCTTGATAGTTTTGTAGAAGGAGTGTATTCGAATATTACAGTATTCATTCTATCTTATTATTAACATGGGTTCCCATCTATTTGCCGCTGCTTTTTGTCGTTGTTATACATAAATTTCTCCCTCCTCAGTCTTCCCAAATCTGTCAGTTAGCCTAGGTTGTTCTGTCTGTTTGTTTTTGGTTATAAGGAATAGTGAAGTCAACAAGATTCTAAGAATTTAGCATTATTCAGACTAAACTTGCTCTCTTCTTAGATTATGCACACTTTATGGGAGAGTTCAATTCAAGAAGGTAATTGATTCATCAACATCAGCTGTTTCCTAATGGTCAAAACCATCAGCAGCCACCCTGGCAAAGCTCTAAGGACTCGAGATATTTTTCATGATATTTCAGGGAGGTTGTAGGGGCGCCACCCTCTCGGCAGGTTATGGTGCCTCTCACTCTGAACTGATGAGATGAGGCACTACATAAAAATGCCCCACGATGTGAGTGTTTAACAAAAAGTCATTGGGAGTTCTTGTTTACTGGCTTTTGACATTGTGTAAAGAGTTTTGGTTTCTTTATTTGTGAAATGTGGATCATGTGAAAGGCGACAGTCATTTTATCTTAAATACTGGCTGGGGTGTGGAGCAAGTCTCTGTCCCACCTCTTCTGCCCAGAATCTAAAAGTAGCCAAAAGATAAAAATAAGCGAGTCCTTATCTGACATAGGAATTGATCTCCTCTCAGGGCAGCTCTGGCTCCAACTTGCTGCTCTGCCACGTTGCCAAGATGGGCACCCCAAGAATAATAAAAGCTCCTATGGTTTGAATTATTATTGTGGGCTAGACTCTGTGCTAAGTGCCTTACATTTTTTTGTTTCATTGAATTCCCACAGCAAATTATTCACTTTTCAAGCGAGGAGGCTGAGGTTTAAGTATCAGTAACAGTTATAAGGTGATGTTTAAAAATGGATGGGTCTAATTCCAAAGATTATGACAATTGAATTAAAGTGCTTCTGGGCCCTTTTCTGTTTCAGTATAGTCCGTTTGGGTGGGTAGAATTCATCTTCACCACTAGGCTTAGGTTGTTTCTTCAGATTCTGTCTCTGTGTTTAGAGTATATGCTGATTATTCGTTACGTTAGTTAGGACGGGCTGTGTTATACTGCAGTAACAAGCAACCCACAATCTCAATGGCTTAAAGCAATGCGGATGTATTTCTTGTTCATGCTATGTGGCCTTAGCTGCTCAGCTGGGGATTCTGCTCTGCAGCATCCAAACTCTAGGACCAAGATCATTTTTCTTTTTCTTTTTTATATTTCTTCTTATTATTGAGGTAACATTGGTTTATAACATATAAATTTCAGGTATACATCATTATATTTTGATTTCTGTGAAGAATACATTGTGTTCACTCCCCAGTCTAATTGCCATCCATCACCATACACATGTGCCCTTTTACCCCTTTCTCCCTCCCTCCCCCTCCCTTCTCCTCTTGTAATCACCAATCTACTCTCTGTGTCGATGTATATTGTTTATCTTCATCATTTTAGTTGGGTTGTATTCCCATCCTCCTGAGAACCAGTATTCTCTAGTGTTAAGAACACAGTCCCCAGTAACCAGACCCTCTGGGTTCACAGCCTTGTGTGCCAATGGCCATGTGACCTTAGGGAAGCTACCTGAACTGCCTGTGCTCAGTTTCCTTACATGTGGATTGTAATTGTACCTATCACATAGCATTGCTATGCAAATTAATTGAGGTTTTAGGTATATATAAAGTATGTAGAGCATGGCTAACTTATGGTAAATACCTTATAAGTATTGGCTAAGAATTGATGCATAAAAATAATAATTCCTAGAAGTAGAATTTTTCAATTGAAAGCTTATACAAATATTAATGTTTTAAATACACAAAGCAACACTGGAATGTTGTTTAAATTTAGGACCTTTAACTAATGCATGATTTACTAATAAAGTGTAGGGAATTGAAGAAGCCCTAAGCTACACGCAGATATGTTAGTCTTTTCAAGAGTATTTTCCTCCTAAATAACACCGGATCTGCAATCTCTTTTTATCAACTTCCCCTTTACACTCTGGCCTAGGTCCCACACTGAAATATAAGAATATTTGCTCTTTGTCAAAAAGCTTCCTTCTGACCCTCAGGCTCACCCTGAGAAAAGGTAGGCCTGCCCATCAGCCCCGTCCTTCAGACGTTTCATCATTTTACCACATAAGCCGGAGCAAGAACAACTGAACTTAACAATCATCCTTGACATGACAGGTCCCAGTTTCCTGGTTCCTGTGCAGGAACTTTGTCTTCGCCTCTTCTTCTCTCTGTTTCAAGGCTGTCAGAAGCATCCTCTTCCAAGACATTTGCCGTCTCCCGTTAACATTTACATTTTTCATACCATAAAGCTATACCATCCATCTAAGTTTTACAGGAGGCCAGTGAGTTTCCAAAAACGAAAAGTAGCATTACAGTGCATTCTATATGTTGCTCAGATTATCATTGAACTTACTATTTGACTTACCTTTTTCCTGAAGAATTGAAAATCCTTGTGTTATTTCCTGCAACTTCATGTACTTACTGTATACTGCTTTTATTGAAAGAACATGCACAGTATAGAGAAATAAATAAAATAATTTGCATCTAAATTTCCTAAACAAGTGGATGAATTGACTATAGTAGTTTTACTAACAAAACGTGGACACAGGTCACTGTAATCCAAGAGACCAGCAATCCCCATGTTGTTGGATAGAAAGACTCAGATACCATTGGCTTAAAAGCTCAAAATCCATTGAAAACACAGGGCCTAGATTTAGCTCTTTGTTCCCTGACACGTCTGACTAGCATTTGGCTAATGTCAGGGTCTTGCTAATATGTTTAGTGCAATCTCTTCCTCAGCACGATTAACTGTAATAGGGCTCCTGCTGAAAAGGTGTGCTTAATGTATTGTAAAGGGTCACAGATGGGGAGCATTAAGTCCAAGATGCCCAGCTAGCTAGACTATGAAAGATATAATCCATATTTAATATCCTTTCCCATTAATGGCAACCATCACATATAAGCAATGTCTGTTAAGAACTAATCTAAGGCAGCAACAAAGTTAGATGGTATCTCTAATTACAGAAGGTAGGGCCCCATTAGTCCCACTCACTATTGGCTGTGCACCAATGTTGGTAGAAATTAATGTGGGTTTTATGACAATAGATAAGTAAAACAGATATTTGGTATATGGTTATTCAAGAAAAAAAGTTAAGAGGATCAAGTTTATTCCACACTTTTAGGCCACTTGTTTTTAAAACATGATTAAAAAATCATCTAACTTAATATGCACTCATGTGGTCTTTTATTTTTCTTCTACTTCTAAAATTAGTGGACATTTATAGGGCAATTTATTTATTCAGCATAAGTGAAACTTCTTTCAAAACATGGCTTTTTCTGGCTCATCTGATTTTGTTTAGTGGGATTAATTAAATTTACTTTATTTCCACCCAGCAGACTCTCTTCTTTTGGATAATACACTATAAAAATGACATAATGCATTTACTAATTTGAAACTAGGCCAATTAACATGAATCCATAGTCTGCAGTCCTGAAAGATACAATTACCTCTTAAAGAAAACAGAGCATGGAGAAGTTATATTGAAGCCATCAAGGCCCCCATGACAGAAAGGTACCCATGCTTGACTCTATCTTATCACTTCAGATTTAGTAGGAATTTTCTGTATGTGTTTGAGACTTGGTGCTCACAGCCTCTGACAAGTCTCCGTCTCTCCTCCATATGGAATTATTAGCCCAGTACACATTCATAACTGGTATTCACTCATTCAATCACTATTTATTAGTACCAGTCAATGTGCTAAGTTAGCAAAATAGTTGTAAACAAAATAGACAGAAATTCTAATCTTATAACTCTAACCTTAATCGTCTAGTAGGAAGACAGGTTGTCCAACAAATTCAAACACAAAAATGCATATAAATTGTTGTGAATTTATATAAGAATAATGCATATAAATGTCTAATTAGGACTTTATGTTATAAAGTCAGCAATGCATTGATTTAAATTCAGTGGAATGGAGAAAATCTTTTAAAAGAAGTACATTGATTGTGGGGAGTAAAGAATGAATGAGTTAACCAAAGAGAGTGGGGGAAATGTTTCAGACACAGGGAAGAGTGTGTGCAAATTTTTGAGTGGCTACAAGCTTGGTGCCATCAGGACACTGAAAGATGAACTAAGTGAGTTGAAAAGAATTTTCTTTTGAGTGATTAATCTTGGGACACAGATTATAAACAGGTGGTAAAATATAAGTGCACATTTTCCGTCACAGAATTTAGTTTGTTCTGGCTTAACATAGAAGTCTTAGTTCATACTTTTAGCTGGATTTGTGCCCAAGACAGGCTCTTTTCCTTAGCCCCAGGCCTTGAGAAAGAATGATGTCCAATCTACCCACCACAGTCTGGCCAAATGGACCACTTCCACCGGCAATTGCCTCACATTGAGCTATTTGCTGCTTTATCATGAATCTTTTCCCAGAAGCTCCTTAGGCACCCTCTCTCTCCTTCAGCCAAATTCAACCTGTTGCTGGATTTCTAATCTTCTTACCCTAAAAGAAGGTAGAGATCCCCAAATCCTTTTCTTCATCACCTTCTGCAGACATTTTATGCTTGTTTCAACCATCTCTTCACTTCTGGAGATAAAGAATTGCTAAGCTTCCCAAAGCATTATTCCTTATCTCCTGCCAACTAATTATCTTACATCCCTAAAACCAATTTACAAAGATAATAGTTAAGAGAGGCAAGTTTTTTTTTCTTTAATAATATCTCTTATGACCCATATATCATATAAAACATCTTAAGATACAATGGCGAATAAAACAGACCAGAGGTTATAGCCAAGAGGTCATAATGTAATTATAATTAAAATTATATATATGTAATTATATTATATAAATTTATACGTACAAATTGTAATAAATAAGTATATAACAATTTAAATTTAATTTAACTTACACCTTAGCTGTTTGAGCAGCTCTTACGTGACGAAAAGTGGGAAAGACAATCATTACAAAAAGAAAGAAAAACTTGTGCCAAAGCCTGAAATGAGAAAGCACTACATAACTATATAGCCATTTAGGACAAGAATATGTGTTAAGAAATAGACAATGGTGGGGCCGGCCTGGTGGCATGGTGGTTAAGTTTGTGCACTCCACTTTGGTGGCCCAGGGTTCGCTGGTTTGGATTCTGGGCACAGACCTATGCACCGCTCATCAAGCCATGCTGTGGCAGCATTCCACATAAAAGAACTAGAAGGACATACAATTAGGATATACAACTATGTACTGGAGCTTTGGGGAGAAACAAAAAAAGAGGAAGATTGTCCGCAGATGTTAGCTCAGGGCCAATCTTCCTCACAAAAAACTGTATGTTAAAAAAAAAAAGGAATTTCTCGTTTAAGAAAATAAAAAAAGAAATAAACAATGGTTATGAATATAACAAAAGTATTGGGATAAATAGATATGGATTTTTTTTCAAGCTTCCAGAAAATAAATCTTGGCTTCTTAACCTCCTATACTAATGAATTATGCTCAAGAAATATTGTAGTAATAGGTCATGTTTAGGAAATATTGAGACAAATAGAAACAAATCAACAAGTGGCGATTTAAAGTAAACGTCAGGAAAGGCTACATGAATGGACTTCTTTGTGGGGTGTACTGTGACTATCATGCTTACTAATAATTTGTCATATCAAAGAATTTTTTCATCGTATGACTTCTAATATATGCTTCCCCATATTTGTACTATCTATTTAGGTTGGTGTTTTTCCATTTTGTTTTACATTTACTTATTACCTGATTACCTGGCATTAGGCAAACTGCAAAGTCTGAATGCACAGTCTTCACGACTGCCCTCACTTCTGACAGGAACTGCAAGTTTGGCAGGATTTCCAAAACTCACCAAGTTTGGATAATTCATTAGAAGGATTCACAGAGCTCACTGACAACTATTGTACTCACGGCTACAGTTTATTACAGGGAAAGGATACAAATTAGAACCAGCCAAAGGAAGATGCAGAAGGCAGAGTCTAGGAAGGTTCCACACATGATGCTTCCATTGTTCTCAGGACACTCTACTCTCCTAGCATCAATGTGCAACAATATGCAAAGGGCATTGCCCACCTAGGAAGCTCCCCTACAGTTTGATGTCCAGGGTTTCTATGGAAGCTTTACAACATAGGCAGAATTGTTTGATTGCCCACATGATTGGACTCAGCCTCAAGCCCTTTCTTCCCTAGAGGTCAGGCTGATATCACTAGGCCAGAGGCCCCAGCATGAGTTGCCTCATTAGCGTAAACTAATAGATGTGGTCTCAGAGGTCTATGGTGAATAACAAAGACACTCCTATCATTCAGGAAATTCCAAGGGTTTAGAGATTACCCCCCAAGAGCTGGGGACGAAGGCTAGACCTCTTTGAGTGAAGTCAAATTCTTTACTCTACAGATATTTAGAGGAATTTCCAATGCAGTATTATTATTGGAAATAATACTGCTCTGTAATAATGACAAGAAAACAATGCAGTTCGTGCTGTAAGTAATTTGTCAGGTTTAAGCATAGTAGCAAAGTACAGAATAATTGAGAGAGGAGAGTAAGTATAGGTGTGTATATCCAGCTACTGTAATGCAGCAATCAGTAACAATTTCTGTTGGTCACCTCGGTCCAGTGTTATTACAGTTGGGAAATAGGTCAGTCATATCACTTAATACATTACAAAGTTTCCATTCATGAAAAACAAGTGTCAATGATGTTAATTGTCATATACATGAAATGAAAACTAAAACCCTGAGAAAAACCTTTCAAAACGCTGTGTAAGCATGACACTGTGGTTGGAGTTTACACAAGTCAGACAGGCAAGTCCTCAGGACTGTGGTTTGGGTAATAGGCATGGTGGATTTTCAGTGTTATATCCAATGCCGTATTACGTAATTGAACAAACTGATTACGTGCTTCTGCTTTAACAGGGAGAGAGAGGAGGGGGAGAACTTCATATTTTGGCAACTAGAGTGTCTAGGAAGATGCTGCTTGTGGTGGTTAATTTTATGTGTCAACTTGTCTGGACCACGGGGTACCCCGATAGTTGGCTAAACATTATTTCTGAGTGTGTCTGTGAGGACGTCTCTGGGTGAGATGAGCATTTGAGTCGGTAGACCTCAGGAAAGCAAACTGCCCTCCCTAATGTGAGTGGGCATCATCCAATCCATTGAGGGCCTAAATAGAACAAAAAGGCAGAGGAAAAGAGAATTTGCTCTCTCTCCACCTATCTTTGAGCTGGGAACACTGATCTTCTCCTGCCCTCAGACTGGAACTCACTACCACCCCTCCGGGGTCTCCAGCTTGATTACTGCGGATTGTGGGAATTCTCACCCTCCATAATTGCATGCACCAATTTCTTATAGTAAATCTCTTTATATCTATCTATCTATCTATCTGTCTATCTATCTATCTATCATCTATCTATAGACATACAGATACATAGATATATATTCTACTGGTTCTGTTTTTCTGGAGAATCTTGACTAATACGCTATTTTAATTTTAACACATATGAAACCTTGTTGCTTTGTAGTTAGTAATGTTTTGATTTATGAATTACATTTGTATGAAAGATAAACTCAAAAATTTCTAATCCAGCTCTATCCAAGCCAATAGGGTAAGAATTTTGGAATGTTTTGGTCTTAAGAATGAATAAGCGGGAAGATGAGGCAGACAGGGAAACAAAGACAACATTTCTAATTCAACATCTATGAGTAAGTCCAAAATAAAATGAGATTGTGATTGATAATCAAAGGCAAGAATTATGTCTTTTATGTCCTTTCAGATCGGAACTGAGAAGGACACACAGGTGCACGATAGATGTCCGCTTCAGGTGCAGAAGTGGCTCAGTGAGGAAGAGAGAGAAAGCTCATCTAAGCATTGGGTAGAAAATGTGGGAAAAGAAGTATTTTAGGCTTTGCACATGACAGGATTTAAGTGATGAAAATGGTCCTTCCTCTCTTTTTTTCTCTAATCATTATATTCTATCACTTCTTTTAGGTCTTTCTGGGAACTCTTTCTTTATAAACACTAAAACACAAAACCACCATAATAACAACAACATAGAAAATGCTGCATTGTGAGTAGAAACTTTTGAAATCTCATGAGATTGCACCCACGTTCATAGCAACCAGTCCATTTATGTATTTGCTGGGTCTGTTTGATCACACTAGTGCCTTACGAAGGACGGTGAGGCATAAGAAGTAAAGAGATACTGAATGATTCATTCATTCAATCTATGTTTCTTCAGCATCCCATATGTGCAAGGCACTGTGAGAGATACTGAGGATAGAACAATAAGCAAGATAAAAGGGATTCCTGCCCTCAAATATTTCATATTCTAGAGGTAGAGTTGTGTAACATACGACTCATTATGCAGATAATCAATTATAATTCTGATATATGTGTGAAGAAGAATGACAAGATGCTAAAGAATACCCAGTGGGGGAATATGACCAAGAATGTGTCCGTGTATGTGTGTGTGTGTGTGCGTGTGTGTATGGGCATGAGTATCCTTTGGGAGAAAGGAGCAGATAGAAAAGGATCCCCTAAGGAGGTGATATTTTAAGTCAAGACCAGGAACACGTGTAGAAATTAACTCAAGTAAAGAAGGAATGAGGTGGCAAGAGCAGCTGGTAGGCAGACTCTAGGTATGGATAAGGCTTCTACAGCTGGAATTCAGAAAGCAAGAGGCATCAAGGCATGAATTGCCAGATAACGCAGAGCCTGATGATGTTTTGGGTATTTTTTTGTCATCAGTATCCGGAATGACATTCAAGAGTAACCTGAGATGATCAACATTTTTGGATCAAAATGGAGTACAGGAGGACAAGTTAGGAGTCTATATCAGTATGTCATAAAGCAGGAGTAGCAGCTTGGACAGGAGTTGGAGTGGACGTGGAGAGAGGTAGACAGATTTGGGAAATGTTTTAGGAATTCATTAACGCAGTTTAATAATTGACAATATAGATGGTGGGAAGCGGGAGTGTCAAAACTTACTTCTAGTTTCTTGTCTCCCATTTTGGAACTTTGAATTTTAAGAAAAATCAAGATTGACTGCAATTTCTTCAATATTCCTGAATGTCTGACATAGAAATTTGCCTCTTCATTTTGGTATTTTGTGAAGATGCACATTAGTAGAATTAGATAGACATACTTTTCGTAGCTGGGCTTCTGATCTTTCTAAATGCTACATCAGAATCTTTTCTTTAAAATGGGTTGGAGGGGTGGTGATGGTTCCTTAGAGTAAAAAAATTGGAAAAGCAATGGCTAGGTGATAGGGATAAGATACTCTAACAGAGCCTATACACTTGTCAGTTGGCAGTGATCTATATCCTGGACCGACGCTACGATTTCCAACAGTTTCATTAGGCAACTCAAGTTCAGGGTGGCCAGGAAAGCTAAGTTCCCTTCTTCTCACTCTTAAAAACTGGTTCTGAAAGTCTATCTTGGTACACGTGCAGCAAAGAGCCTGGGACCGCTATCCCTAGAAAGTTCTGCTCATAACTTTGTTCCTAGGCTGACGTCTAGCCACTTGACTGGCAAATAGCATCCTACACTGATATAAAACTTTCCTTAAATGGTAAGAGTGGCTCACGGTGCCTAAACTGTGCATGCAAACAAAATGGTTTATGCTGAACACCTGTTTTCCTTTTGAGAGTCTAAAATTTTGGTGCACGCCATGCAGAGGGTGCCCATGTGACCAGCTCCCAATAAAATCCTGGGTGTTGAGACTCTAACAAGCTTCCCTAGTAGATAAAGTTCCGCACATGCTGTTAAAACTCTTTGGTTGAGAGAATTAATCATGTTCTGTGTGACTCTACTGGGAGACGACTCTTGATAGCTTGTGTCTGGTTTCCTCTGAACCCTGCCCCTTGCGCCCTTTCCCTTTGCTGGTTCTCGTTTGCATCCTTTCACTGTCATAAATCTTTGCCATGAGTGTGACGATAGGTTGAGCCTTATGAATCCTTATAGGGAGTCATTAAACCTGGAGTTGTCTTGGGGACCTGTGACCCAGTAAATAATTGGGGAACATTATCTTGCTATTGCCGAAGTTATTCCCATGCAGAGGCATTGGGCATGATTATCAATATAATTCATGAGAATTATAATTATAAAGTAATCTTGCTGTGTAATTTTGGTAGAGATTATTTAGTACAATTTCAAACATAAAAGAATTCCCTTAAGATATTTCGAATTTGCTAGATTCACCTGAAAAAGATGGAAGTATGACTAGACATCATAAATTAGCATATGAACACCTTCAATAGTATGAAAGTAAAACTACCACTATCTTAAATCCTTTGGACTTGGTTTTGATTAAAGTTTCTTTGTTGTTTGCATTCATTTTTTTGATGTTGTATTCAGACCACAAAGGTTTTCCAAGAGAAGGCTCCGGTATTTAAAATGTTTGAAAACCAGGCTAAAATATCTCATTGAAATGATGATGAAATGAACAAGAATGAACAAGATATAGGAAACTACTGTAAGCTGATTCGTGCTAAAAGCCTCTTGTGTCACAGAGGATGGAATGGCATCAATAACATTACCAACCATAAGTGACCCTTAGATTTGAATTGTGATTATGGAAATGGCAATGTCCTTTCATTTAGGTAATTACTAAGCCTCTTAGAACATCTTTTGTGTGCAGAGTCCAGGATCTTTATTACTTTCTGAAGAGTCCAGGATCCTTATTACCTTCTTTATTACCTGCACAAATTTAGCAATCATTCTCCAATGTTCTGCCTTATCAAATTCTCATAAGATATCAATAATGTGTCCTGAAGAATTTTCTGCTTTTTTTCTGAAGCCATCACAGAATTCTTTAATGTCTGATTGTTAATTTTAGGTTGAAACACACCAGGCTGCTCCTTAAGTATATTCCTCACTCTACCTCACCCTTGTCCCATGATTGAATTGACTCTGTGTACATTTTCCTACTAAAAGTATCCTTGAGTAAAGATGAAGACTAATTGTTAATATTACTCCAAACTTTACCTCCCATAATTTTTTAACTCATTCTTTCGTTTTCCTAAGATTTGAAAATAAATAAATAAATATTTACCAAGAGCTTATTACTTGCCTGGTACTATTCTAAATCTATTAAACATAGTAATTCATTTAAAACTCACAGTAGTTTATGAAGTGGGTGCTGTTAACATCTTTGTTATATCAATGGGAGAATAAGACACAGAGATGTTAAGCCACTTTCCCAAGGTCACACAGCTGCTCAGGGGCAGAGCCAGGGTGGGAGGGAGGCAGTCTGGTTCCAGAACCTGAGCTGTTAGTCTTTGCCATTTACTGCCTCTGAATATCCTCTTGTTTTTCATATCCACTGCTTCAGTAATGACTCTGGCTCTGTCTAACCACACTTGGTTCGTTTTTACAGCTGTATGTTGGTCTACATTTTCACACTCGATGTGGCTTGTCCTATGCATTCTCATCCTGTGATGCTCTTCACTCATGCTCTCTCTTCTGGAAAAGCTCTTCACAGTCTGCTAGGCAGCCTGGGAAACGCTGTACAAGCAGACGGGGACAATCTTTGCCCACAGGGCTCAGGCTGGGAACAAAGTGTGAAAGATTATTTCTGATTCCATTACTTCCAATGATTTAGACTCTCTTGCCCTAGCGTGAAGAAGCGGAACTACACTAAAACTCTAGATTCCTCACGTCAAACAACAGAATCCTGGAAGACAGAAATTCTGACAAAACAGGACCTGGCATTGCTCGCCTAGTGTTGAATCTGTATTCAGACTTTAGAATGTGTCAGACAGTTTTAAACACAAGCCGTCAATTTTGAGTGGAAGGATTTTCCCTTCCAGTGAAATCATATAATCCTCATTAAAATGTTATCTTATGGTTCAAATGATTAGCAAGTACTATATCCTCCGAATCCAAGAAGCCTGAAATTTTGTAGATGAATAAAATTCCACCAATGACTACATGTTTTCTTAACAAAAATCTCCCCAGCTCATCAGTATAGAATCCTATTATTCCTTGCGTAGTTAGAGGCTTCTGGTTACTTCTTGGTCCCTTCACATTTGTTTTTCCTCAGCCTCCAGTTCTCTGTCTCAGAAAAAAAAAGGTATTTCAAAGCAAATTCTTTATCGTATAGTACCATCAATTTTTCCCCTCTCTCTATATACATATACATAATGTGAACCTGATGGCAAATCTTTAGGTTTTACAAGCACAGTCTTTTCTTTTGGTAAATGACAACTGTTTTGAATTTTTCTCTCCTCTTTCCTAAGTGAGTTTCCAAGTTCATTTCCCAAAAAAGTTAATTCTAAAAATAAAGTCTGACAAAAAGAAATACATTTAAGCTAATGATAAGACCCACTAACCCCACACATTCTTCAGATAAATTAATTTTTTAAAATGAAGTCAGATTATGACCATTTCTCAGTTTTTGTGTATATATGACTTGGAAATAGTAAGAAAAGTTTAGGATTAGCTGGAGTTATTTGAATGGGAAAAAAAGCTTATGTAATATTCGATGATGTCCTACATAAAATTAAATGTTAATGAATATGAAGGTGTATCTTACGCTGTCTGTTCCAGATTCCACAAAGCAGAAGTACTACATGTGAAAAACATGGTAGAATCCATCTTACATAAAATTTTTTGATTCAGATCCCACTCACATTTACTGAATATCTGAATAATAAATAGTTACATAGACAGGTAGTAAGAAGGTACATACTTAGGCAATATTACAGACAGATGGCTGGCTGGCTGGGGGCGTGTATTGCTTTAAGTATAGCGATGACTATTTATTATATCCCCAACTCTCATTGCTTACCCAAGCTCTAGATTCATATAGGTATTTCCACTTGGGTGGTTAAACAGTGTCTCAGACTTAACATAACCAAAAAGTCTTAATTTTCACTCCACTTGTCTATTTCCTTCCCCTCTCACCACCCTTCCAAACTACTCTTTGCCCCATATGTCACATAACAATTATTTGCATCACCATTCATCCAATTAGTTTCCTCGTTCAAAAATTGATGCCCCACCCAGGATTCCCATTTCCCAATAACCAAGCTATCAGAGAGTCTCGTCAGCTCTACCTCCAAAAGATATACAAGTCCCACCACTTCTCACTGTTTTCATGGCTATTTATTCAAATCCCTGGACAGTCTACACCTGGGCAAAAGCATCTTAATTTGCTTCCCCATTTCTAGTCTCCCCTTTTACAACCAATTCTAAAACAGCAGAAAATAAGACCTTAATATTTAAATTTATTGTTCCCCTGATTGAAACCTTTTAATGGTTTTCTATTGCAATTAGAATAAAATCCAAATTTCTTGTTATCCGCCATTTATCTTCCAATTATGGTCCCTGCTTACCTCTCCCAGGTTATCTCTTACTGCTTATTTTCTTGCCCACCCTGCTCCAGGCAGATAATCTTCCAACACGCTAAGCTCTTTCTCCTCAGCTTTTCACTAGCTGTCCTTTCTGCCCAGAAAGTTGTTCCGCCAGCCCTCTGCCTGGCCAGCTTCTTTTCATCATTCGTGTCTCTGTTCAAATGTTATCTACTCAGAGAGTCCTTCTTTAACCATCTTAATTAAATTAGCTAACATCATCCCCTTTCCATTACCCTGGTTTATTTTCTTCAAATCACCTATCATTATCTGAAATTGTCTCATTTATTTATGTACTTATGTGTTTAATAGCTTTCTTCTCCCCATAACATGTAAGCTTCATGAGGTAAGATCTGCCTGTTTTATTTACTTTTGTGTTCCCAGTGCCCAGCATGGGGATTGCTTTATAGTAGGAGCTCAAATAATATTTGTTGAATGAATGAATGCATAAATAGATCATATCACATAATTTGCAAACCACCTTTTAAGATGAGAGGCATCATCACTGAAATTTCAGGGCAATAAAAATTATCTTTCTAAGATCACATCTGGTTAAACTGTAGACTCTTGACACAACTTCTAAGTTCATTCCGGTCAACGACGGCTCCTCTCAAAAGTTACTCCACAGTGAGTAGACAGTTAGATTGATGTTCAAATTAAACTATATTACTCAATACAGTCCTAGCTCACCTTAAAAAGAAGTCAATGTTCCACGTGCCTTAAAGATCAAGCCATGTGAGGACAAAGACTTGAAGATTTATTACTGCCAACGTGGAATAAGAACAAGCCAAGAGCTGTAAATTAACTGGACATAATTTCAGTTGTGCTGTTCTCCAGGGCCCTTCCCCAAATGAGAAAATAAATGAGGAGAAAACGTAAGTGAAAAGAAGCAGCCTTCATATGGGACGCACAGCAAGTGTAATAGAAAATGGAGTCATGTGCCAATCACTTCTGGAGAACTTCGGAGCCTGGAGACCTTGGGCCTTCAGGAACGGAGTCAGTAGTCGTTACTACAAGAACAGAGAACTACGTTAGACAGAGGAAGGACACTGCTTCGGCTTTTGGATTTGCACGTGTTGCAGGCTATTCACTTCAAAAATCTTTGAGAAACTTTATATCATGTCTCTGAATTAAAATCACAGACAGGCATTCATTTAATTCACTATTCTAATGAATATCTCTGATGAACATCTTAAGCTTTAACTGATCTATTCCTATGGTTGTAAGAAAGCCAGTGTTCTCGGTTCTCTTCACAATAATTTTTACCTGGACAACTTTACTGAGTAAAGAAAGTAGAGACTTCACATAAGACAGGGTGATATGGCATACCACAGACACCAAAGATCCAAAGTCTAGTGAAAAATTGCATCTAAAGGTTAATATTGGGGTCGGTTGGGTGACACAGCGGTTAAGTTCACACACTCCATTTCCCTCGCCCAGAGTTCACCAGTTCGGATCCCGGGCACGGACGTATGCACCACTTATTAAGCCACGCTGTGGCAGGCAGCTCACATATAAAATAGAAGAAGATGGTCACAGATGTTAGCTCAGGGCCAGCCTTCCTCAAAAAAAGAAAGTTAATGTTAAGAAATCTTATTTCAGTATTAGTTTTGGAATGGTTGAGGGTACAAAGAAACCCATAAAAACCTGTCAGGAATATTGTAATCTCTAACAAAAAACAAAATATGTGTGCCTAACCCATCATCCATTCTTACTTTCAGACAGCACTCTGATTTCTCTTGGGAAGATTCACTTGGTGAGATGGCATGTCCAGGTGCCTTCGATCCCAATGAGCTGCCCATCCCTTGTTATTTCTGAGGTTTGTTGTTCACTTTTCTCTTTAATTGTGTTAGACCCCTGATGTTATTTTCAGCTTAAGTTACCTAGAGTCAGTTTATTTTGTTTACAACCAAAAGACCCTAACTGATTTTTATAGTAATCTTCCTGAAAGATGTGGATTTAGGCAGCTGGCCCCATGGCGCAGTGGTTAAGTTTGTGTGCTCCACTTGGGTGGCCTGGGGTTCACAGGTTCAGATCCCGAGCATGGACCAAGCACCACTCATCATCAAGTCACGCTGTGGCAGCATTCCACATAAAACAGAGGAAGGTTGGCACAGATTTTAGCTCAGGGTCAATCTTCCTCATTAAAAGAAAAGACATGGATTTAGTATTTAGGCTTCAGAATTAGAACATGCTTATCTTTTATCCATGGAGAACAATTTTACTTTAAGAAATAGAGGAAGGTACAGAATAATGGAAACGTCTCTTAGATATTTTTATTCAGAAAAGAAAGGTGCATTGACCAAGAATCTTAGTATTACTAAAGATAGGTACTAAGCACTAATGCCTAACTTCCAGTCTTCACTTTAGACTCTTGAAGTGTCAAAGGAATTCAAGAGCTTCCAGAAAACCAAGGAGTACTGTAAAAGAACTTGGTTCTTTACATATTAGGGAGAAAGAATTGATAGAGAAAACAGCCATGGAACTTGAGGTGTAACATTTCTTTCTCCTCACTTTCAAGGAAAGAAACTCTGTCTTTCTCTACGGGCCTGAGGCCTCAGTGGGAAGCTTTCCAGTCAGGGGAGGAGCCAGGTCTCCCCACAGTGGGGATTGACAGGATCTACTGCCAATATGGAAGCTGGCGGGACATGTATTGAGATGCCAACTTTCCATGAGGCCCAGACAGAAGAAAAGCGTCATTGGAGAAGGCTGGCCATAGGACCCTGTAATGAGGGAAATACTGACAGTAACTTCTGTTTGCAGTGGGTTAGTCAGGGTCAGAAGTTAATGTATTTGCTGTGATTGCCCATGGGGTAAGCAGGCAATGATTTCTGCCCCATGTCTAACTGTCAGAGTAATTCAGCCCTTCGTGTAAGCACTGACGTGGAATAGCCACTATCACAGACCTTACGGAAACACCAGACATCCATCCACTTATAATAGTTCAAAGACAGTTATTTATTGTCTTGCCTTAAGGCAACTAGAATTCTTGGGGTTTTTTATTCTTTTTTTATTGCTGTAACAGTAGTTTATAACATTATATAAATTTCAGGTGTACATCGATGTATATTTCAATTTCCGTGTAGATTACATGTTCACCACCCAAAGACTAATTACCATCCATCACCACACACATGTGCCTAATCACCCCTTTTGCCTTCCTCCCTCCCGCCTCTTGGATCTTTGACACTGGAAAGACCATAACTCTACGACTGCAATCTTGAGGACCGTGAGGAACCGAAGCCTCTCTTTGCGTCATTTAGAACTTGGCAGGCGGTCATGACTGTCTATACTGGGACTCACTGCCTTGGGACTTTTCTGATGCTGGCGATGAGCCCTGTATGATTAACACCTGGTGAACTGAACTTAGCGTCCTTTGGCAGCATGGCTCAGACCCACCATGTTCCTAAGGAACTTTCTCCTATTTGCTTCATGGCAGATCCTTCACTCAACAACTTAATTGCATGTCATAGCACTTTAATTATAAAATTATATATTTTAAGTAACAAATAAGGATTAGAGAATAAGCTCAACTGTGAAATTCTTTTTTCTCTTGATTCCATTAGGTGAAACAAGTAGAAACTCTAGTCTACTGCAATATGAAGACATTCAATTCTATTTTAGATATTAAACATTTGGGAAAAATTAAAAAGAACCATGTATCTATTTATCTATTTTCTTATTTAAAAATAACAAGATGTAATTGAATTTCCCTATCTTATCCATAGCTAAGTTTCCTAAATTTTTCAATTTGCTTCCTTTATTGGGGCTTAGGACATTGAAGAACAGAGTAAAATTTGGTCAAAATTGAGTTTAAGAAAATGTGACTATGCCAGCTGCCTGAATATGGGAGTACCCAGTAGTGAGAATTGCGAGCCCTTTATTAGCATACCCTTATAATCATCATCATAATTATGCTTTACAAGTGTATACTGATTTAGAGTTTACCAAGAGCTCTTACACTCTTTAATCCTATCCTCCATTCACAAGAGGATGCAGTCCCTTCAGGTTTTTTCTGTCATAACCAATATGAAATGGTTAAAAATAGCAACACAGAGTAAAAATATTAACATATGGAAAATGGGTAGGTTTGTTTGTTTTGTTTCCTTAAATTACAGTTTACACACGTTTTAGATTCACCACTCACACACTCACATTTGTTAGCTGTTATTACAGTCGCTATTACGCTAATGGATAAACAGATGGAAACATAACACGGGGTTTGCTAAAACCTGCTTTCTTTGCTTGTTCTTTCTGTGGTCCTAGCTGTGCTGAGTGTAAGCAATAAGAATGTTAGATGACTGTTTATTTCACTGATATTGGGAAGGGGCAAATAGTACTATTGAGCGCCTGTTCGGTAGCAAAAACTGCCCTGAAAACTTTCCATTTGCTCTCTGATTAAATCTTCACAGCAATGTTGAGAGGTAGGTGTAATTTCTGTTATCCCCAAGGAAACCGAGTCACTGAGGTGGCCCAGCTTACTGAAGGCTACCCAGCTGTTCTTAGTGGCACCAGGCCCCAAATCCAAATATGTTTGCTTCCGTGCTCTTTCTCCTGCTTGCTAAACCTGTTTTTCAATAAAGCACCCCTAAAGGCAGAGGAGAATGAATATACACCCCTAGGGAGTCTGGGGTGTAGTTCAAAGGGAATCACAGCCAGTGTGAAATTTCTTTGAAGTTTCATCTTTTATCTTTAACACGCATACAGTCTACTCCATAATATATCTATATTTGTTTTAATATAAAATATGTTTGTTTTTCCAAATCTTCAAGAGAAGCTCAAGCCCCAGAAATATGCATTGTGTTTATCCCGTGGCTGCTGGATTCCCCCTGGGTACGCTAGTGTCAGAAGCACAGCCGTTCACAATACGACCTCTCGGAAATGAAGCATACAATTCTAGCCCGATTGATTTTAATGTGAAATCTCAATTTCCCACGGTGGTTCTTCAGAGGAAGCCACTTTTCTAAGGACTTCTCTTATGCTTCCACAGTGCCCTGTTCTTCCCTTGTATAGCATTCATTGCACTTATAAGTACTTGTGCAATGTCTGTCTGCCTCATAAAATTGTAAATTCCATGAAGTAGGGAATCTATATCCTTAGTGTCTATCTCAGTACCTAGGAAACAGTGACACCCAATAAATTTTTGTTAAATAAGTAATTGGCGCATTTTATTTGCAAAATCTTTTCATAGGGAGTCAGAGTAAGGGAGGAGATGACTGAGAGACATCTTTTGTAGGACCCATTTTATGACATTGAGGTACATACTGCAGGGTCAAGAGCTGTGACTTCCAACTCCCCTCACAGAACTCACTTATTCAGTGGTCCTAGATAGAGGAAATAGTGAAAATTAAATAGTAACAAAACAGATAACAAACTTCTTATGGTTTTCACACCCTTATCTGGAATATATCTATGAGCAGATGTCAGGGTTTCAAAAGCACAGGTGTTCACCCCTTGGTATACATTCAAGCCCACTCACATCTGGATAGGTAGGTGCTGGCTGACCGTACAACCACACTTCCGAGAATCTAGAACCGGTATATACCAAACTGGTTTAGCAAACAACTAGCAAGTAGGCTCAGGCGGTAATAGATCAGATTCTTTCGATTTTGTTTTTCTGCAATGACAGGCAGAGTCCTGTGTAGAGATTCTGGAGTGGTTGAGGGTGGACCTTGTCATAAACAAGTTTGCCGACAGTCCAGCACACCATGATCTTGGCATTGTGCCACATTGACAGGGGACTTGTCTCTGGGAAATCTTTGTATGTTGCCCTAGCAAGTTAGGAGCAACCTTCTCTACGTTCTATTAGGACTTTTACAAACCATATGAATGCATTTAACTATTTAAGACTCTCTTTATCTCACATGCAATATTTTTAGTAAAGATCCCCTTAAAGACAAGTACTTAATCTTACTTACTTTTCTATCGTCTAGAGACTGGCACAAGGAAAAATTGTTTAATGACTGTTTTTTGACTGATTGAATGAGTCATGTCACCATTTTCTAGGACTTTCTCGTTCTCATATAGGTTATTGTGAGTGGATATGAAAGTTCAGTTGTATTAAATAATTACACAAATGAATTAAGTGATTAAACAATAACATCACAGGTGGCTACAGCTACCAAAAAGAGTTTGATATTTGACCCCAAAATATTCAAGTTCTCAAGCTTTGTGGGATTGGTAGTACTTTTCCATTTTATTGAACCTAGAGGATTTCCTCTTCTCGCCAAAAAAAATCGTCTTTATCCTGAAGCTCAGAGATGATGTAGGGACAGACCTGACACTGCACAGAGAAAAAGTACAATGAAAGTGGTAAGCTAGCAGGAGCTGCTGACTCTCTCGAAAAGCCAGCCCTGAGAGCTGTCTGAGCTGGTGCATTGTGAAGGTGCCGGGGAAGGAGGAGGGGCGGGGGTGGGAGCAGAGGAGAAGGCTGCTGCAGGCGGCAGATGGATCTTTAGTTGGAGGCTCTGCTCTTACTTCTTGGAGTCTGGCACACGGCACCTGGCACAGCCATTGACTAGCCCATTATCTTAGCCCCCCAGTGAACATTCTGTTGCTGCTGGTGTCCACAAGATAGTATCCTGGTAATACATAGACTTTATAGGGCAAGGAGCTGGTAAAAACAATTGCAGAATAAAAAACTTCCCTGAGCATTTCCTCTTATACTCCCTGCTTTCCAAATCTCCCAGGCTGATGGACTACGATCTAGGGAGGTTTCATCTCCCCATGCTACTTCTCCTAAAGTGCTTAAACGTAAAATCAGGGCTGGAGGGTTTCTCTGGAGGAGCAGGTCTGTGATGCTAGGAGCTCTCTGCCTTGGGCTTCTTCCTCCCTCGTCTCTCTAAACTTATCACTGCTATCACAGACTAAGGCCTGCCCCAGGGCCCCTCCCAACACACGGGACCCCGAAAGAAAAGCTAAATGTGAAGTCACAAAATGAAATAAATTGAGTCTTAAGAAAGAACGTTATTGTAAAAGAAAGAAAAAAATTGAATAACATCTACTTCTATGCTATCTAAAGTAGAATTAGCATACCTTTGAAGTCGAGCTTTTGGAACAGGTGGACCGAAAATTAAAAAGAGTCATGACAACTATATTAAAGAATATAAAGGATGATATTAGCAACATCGAGCAAATATAAAAAGAACCCTAAAAAAGAAGCAAGTGTAAGTATTAGGTATGAACACTATAATAGTTGAAATACAGAAACCAGTAGATGAAATTTTAAAGAGAGTGGACCTAACTCAAGAAGGAAATGGTAAGCTGGAACATCAATGGGAAGCAGAAAAGGATATACGAAAGCTAAGTGATATGGCGGGTAGGAGTATAATGTTAGAACAATAGGAATTTAATGAGAGAAAAGCAAAAGTGAAGAGAAAGAAATATCTAGAGAAATACTGGAGGTAAATTCAGAATTAATAAGATAAAAGACATTAGATTGAAAGAGTTCCTGGAGTGCTTAAGTAGGAAGGACAAAGGAAAAAACCTACACCTGGATTCATGAGAGTAACATTTAAGAAAAACAAAGTCCAAAGAAAAGCTAACAGCTTTCAGAGAGGAAAAGCAGATTACCTACGGAAGAAGAAAAATTAGATTCGATCAAATTTCTCAATAGAAGCAATGAAACCTAGATAGTAACGGGAAAACAATTTTTAAGTTTTGAAGGAAAAGAAGCCAGGAACCAAATTTAGAACCACCAAAATTGTAATTTCATTCCAAAGTGAAGGCACAATAAAAATATTCTCAGCCATATGAGTTTGCCAAAGTTCCAAATCGAACACTCTCAAGGGAAATTCTCATTGAGAAAATAGTCCAAGGGATGTGATGGAAGCATGTGAAGTTGAGGTGGTATGGTTACCGCTAATTAAAATTCCAGATAACATCAATATAATAGCAGAGAGGAGGCCAAATTGATATGGCAGTATGCTAAAATACTTGTCTTGTTAGGGCAAAATATAGACATTAATAGACAAAATAAATAAAGTAGAAAATTAAACAATTATAGGTATAGATATTAAGAACAACCGTCAAAAAACAAAAATAGAGCGTAATTTTTAAGCAAGCAGAAGGGCACTCAAGCTATCTACTCAAAAATCAGAAATGAGGAGAAAAAAGGAACAAAAGAAAGTACCATAAATGAATAACATAAAATATAATAATAGAAATAATTTGGTATAACTATAGATATAATAAATTTAAATTTGTTGGAACCATTCCTTAAAGACAGAGACTGTCAGATTGGGTCTAAAATACAATCAGTGATGCGTTTATAAAAAGAGACATACTTTTAATAAAAAACACAGAAAGCTTTGTGTATTTGTTATCTATTGCTTCATAACAAATTTCCTCAAACTTACTGGCTTAAAATATCACGTATCTATTATCTCGCAGTTTCTGTGGGTCAGGAGGCGGGGCATGTTTTAACTGGATCAGGGTCTCACAAGCCTGTTCAATGTTTGATCAGAGAAGAATCCACTCCCAAGCTCATTAAGATTGGTGGAAGAATTCATTTCCGTGTGGCTGTATGACTGAGTGTGCTGGCTTGTTACTGGTTGTGTCTGGAAGCCACCCTCAGGTCCTAGAGGCCGCCCACAGTTCCTTGACGTGTAGACGTTTCCATGGGCAGTTCACAACATGGCCCCTGGCTTATTCAAGGCATCAGGAGAATTTCTCTCCAGTCTAAGTCTCATGTAACATAACACAGTCACCAGAGGGACATCTGATCACCTTCACCATATTCTGTTGGATAGAAGCAAGTCACAGGCTCCACCTGTACCCACGGGGATAGAATCACACAAGATTGTGGATCCTTGGGGGTCACCCTCGGATGTCTCTGCCACACTTGGAAATAAAATAAAATTCATAAAGCCACAAGAATTACATGCAGATCAAAGGAAGCTGTACTCAGGGAAACTCATGATTTATCAGAGAGCATATGCATGGAAAACAAAAATCTTAGGTATACACTTAAAGAAGATGTAGCATTTAGTTAAACCTTTGCATAATGCTTAATGTGATAAGAATTATCCAGAGTCAATTAAAAACAAAAACGGAAAAAGGGAGGTAACTATCATAAAAAATGACCCTTCTAATTCATAAGGTAAGGGGACTAAATAAAAACAGGTAAAGAATAGACTGGAGCCTCCAGATATATAAAAGTAGATTTTAATAAAGTCAGAGCAGAGACACTTCCCATAACTTAATATAACTAAGGAGTTTACTGGTTTTTATCCAGAGGAGGAATTGGAAGTCAAAACCAAAACCCAAAATATGTAATTTTCTATCAGCTAAATATGTAATCAAGCTTTAGAAGTCTGTTTAGTAAACTATATATAGTTCCTATTTCAAAATGTGGGCTTCTTCGGTTGTTTTCAGTTAACCTTTTGTTTTTATTATGGGCAAACATGTCCCAGGTGGTGTTAGACAGAAACATAAACTTACATTTGCTGAACAGACTGTGGATCTCAGACCAGGTAGATGCTTTGGGGAGCCTGGAGGGGCGATTTTTCTATCTGGAGCTGCCCCCATATTCTATAACCCTCCACTGCTTCCCTTTATAGTAAAAGTCCCTGAAGGCTTATGTACACCTGCTTTCTCTAATGCTGCTCCCCTTCTTTCTGGAACCCACTTAAGCCAGGCCTTTACTCCACAATGGCAGGCAAACTCTCTGGTCCAAGTTACTAATACTGACCTCTGCTTGGCTAATCTACTGTCCGTCCTAAGGGAGCATCTTACTAGACCTACCAGTAGTATTTAACACGCTTGATTACTCCCTCCTTCTTGAAACCCAAGCTTCACTTGGTATTCAGGACACGCACTCTGCTGAATTTCCTCTCCCTCACCTCCCCGGTCACTCTTCAGACTCCTCGGTGGCTGGATCCTCCTGCTCTAAGCAAACTTGCCCTGTTGACGTGCCACCCAGGGCTTAATCACTGGACCTTTCCTTTATCTGCACTTACTACCTTGGTGATCACATGCAGTCTGACATGCTGGTGACTCCTGAATTTAGATCCCTAGGCCCCAGTAGCGGCCTCGGTCTCTGATTCACATTTTATATGCCACCAATACTCATCATTCCATTTCTTGCTCCCATATATGCTTACACGGCTCCTTCTCCTGGAAGGTCCTAACCATTTCTCTGACTAATGGATGGGACTGCTCCCTGGTTACTGTTTCTCCATGGTGTCTATCAGCTTCCCTCTGCCTTAGATGCCTTGCTATGGACTGAAGTGTGTCCCTTTAGCATGTCTTCTTTCATCTGTTGAAACCCTAACCTCCAATGGGACTGTATTTGGAGATAGGGCTTATTAGGAAGCAACAAAGGTTAAATAAGGTCATAACGGTAAGGCCCCAGTCCAACAGGACTGTTGTGCTTATAAAAAGAAGAAGAAAGACCAGGGCTTGCTCTCTCTCTGCCGTGTGAGGAGAACACAGCAAGAAGGCAGACCTCTGCAAATTAGGAAGAGAACCCTACCAGAAACCGGACTCTGTTGGAACGTTGATCTTGGATTTTACAGCCTCCAGAGCTGTGAGAAAATAGATTTCTGTTTAATCCACCCAGTCTATGGTGTTTTGTCATGGCAGCTTGAGTGGACTACTCCACACTTTTCCAGAGCTTGAGGGCATCCTGTGTTTTCCTCTTTCATAGCCTTAGCCTGCTGCATTGTGGCTGTCCGTTTACTTCTCACTCTTCCCAACTGAGCTGTGAAATGTTTGAGTGCAGCCCTCATTTTATTCATTTTTGTTTCCCAAAAGAGTACCCAATGCCTAGTAGACGTAAAGAACTAATTTTGCAACTGAATTGAATTAAATACTAGACCTGGGAGAGGAGAAATATTGTGAAACTAGGTCTGACAGTTCTTTCTCAGACAGAAAGTGAGTTAACCCCTACATAGAACTGGACCTTAGCAAAACCAACGAGCAGGACATCTCCTTCAATTTTTTTTTTGTATTTGCTGATCATTTGAATGAACTCTCGGTTAAGAATCCAGAATTTTGGGCTGAAAAGAACGGAAAGGCATTTTTTTCTGTAGAAAAAGTGAAGGGCAACTCTTACCAATTAATTAGTCCCTATGAAAGATATGATTTTGAATATATAAGTATCCTGATGGGCCCTTCCACAAGTAGGTGTTTTAATTTCTGCTTCCACATAGCAGATTCAGGTATTCGTTTATTCTGTCACTCATTAATTTAACATATAGGTGCCAAGTCCTAGACAATGGCCTAAATTTCGAGAATGCAATATTGAATAAAATGGACACAACATCCACTTTCAGGGAACTCATCATATTTGATCGAAGTACTCACTTATCTTTTATTTTTTTCATGTACATGTTGGAGAATGCTCAACAAACATTTTTGTTTTTAGCACAATTGCTATAAAAATGTCATTGTGACAATAGTTAGCCAGAAGGTTTAACTATTCCTTAAAATCAGTTTAAGATAATAAACAAGTACAAGTTCCAGGATGAAGGCACCCCTGCTGCATTCCTTACAAGAGACATGCCTTTGATCTTGGTATTGTTACCGTATATCACAGCGGCTGGCATATGGGTGGTGTTGAATATATGCTTGTTGAAATGAACTGTCATCCTATTTCTTGTAGCTAGAGAATACACATTCAATTTGTGTAACAGTGATGGCAAGTTATTTATAAATAAATTGGAAAGAAATATGTTTCAGACACAGCTGTAATTTACATCAGGAAAAGGTACCAATCAGAGCAAGTATTTTAGATTTAAGTTAAAACTTTTTCAAAGAGGTCAGGTACTTAACGTGACTCTTCCACACCTGTTTTAACTGGAGTTAATGAGGGCTGTCGTTGTCTTGTTCATACTTGATAGTCAATAACTATAATAACTATTTGCGGATTGACTAGTTACTGATTTTAGCCAGGTGATTTTTCAGTACCATAGTTATTTAATTAAAGGCCTTGGACATGCAACAGACTTCGCGGTCACTTCTGATGTTTTAAGACTGAAAGTGTCTTGAGTGTTTCTTGACTCCATTCACTTCTTTCTCACACCACCTCTCCCCTGCTCTAAGCCCGCATTCCTCTAGCATAGACTAACGAGTTTAACTCGCTTGCCTTCCTTCTTATCCATCTTCAACAATACAGCCAGAGTTGAGCTTCTACACAAAAAATAAAGTCTGGATACTCATTTACATAAAATCTTCACTGATTTCTATTGCACAAAAGACAAAATTCCAAATCCCCAACCTTGTCTACAAAATACTCGGCATTTGACCTCAGTCTCCTCTACAGCCTCATCTCTAACCCTCTGCTCCCCACTCATTACCCTACACCAAGTTGTTTCCTTTCTCTTTCAATTTTCAATTGCTTTACTCTTAGGGGTTTTTGCAAACTTAACTTCCTTTCCGTAGAACACTGTATCTTCCAACTTCTGCCTGGCTAACCTGTTCTCAGCCCTTTATTTCAGCTCAAATATCATTTCTTCCAGATGCCTTTCCTCACTGGTCCCCACCTCCCAAACTGAATTGGGTCTTGTTAAGATACGCTTTCATAGCACCTCTATATTCCTTCATAGAACTTAGCTGATTGTAATTATATCATTTTTAAGTGTTTTAAATTTTAATGTTTATCTGCCTCTCTACATAGCTTGGGATCATATCTCTAGTTTCTAACACAAAACTGTTCTATAGAGAAATTCACATCTTTGCTGTATGAATGAAGCAGCAAGACGTGTTGGCACAGAAAATAAAAGTTACGTCCATTGAGTGGATGAGCACCTCTAGAATATGACAATTGCAGAGAGAAAAGAGGATGCTAACTCGTGTTTGCTAACCCTAGAAGAAAGCAAATACAAATTGACAGTAGGAAGAAACATGCTTATTAGCCAGGAGAATCTTAACAGCTCTACTTAAAGTTTATATATGATAAACCTTCAGAACAACAAGGCTGCCTGAATGCAAAGAAATGGATACTGGTAGATAGTATGTATTGAAAGCTTACTCTACTGACTGCTTTACATTCATTGTTGCAGGCAGTCCCTTCAGTGACCCTGTGAGCCAGGTACTATGACAGATGAAGATAATAAAAAGCTACAAATAGCAAAGCTGGGGTCTGAAGACCTAAGCAGCCTAATTGCAGAGTAGGTGGAACTACCATGCTTTTGTGCTAATTTGAACACATAGAAAACCACAATTCAAATCTCTCATAGTTTATTAATCGCACAAATATGTTTTGAGCATCTGCTATATACCAGACACTCTTCTAGGCCCTGAGGATTCGCAGTGATCAAAAGAGACGTGTACTGCTCTCACGATGCTTATATTCCAGTAGGGAAGGAAGGCAATACACACACAAGGAAGTAAATTTCAGATAGTGATCTTTCCAAATACAATTTAGCAGTTTTTCCAGCACATGACTGGAGTGGGGGATTGAGTTTAGATTGGATGGTCAAGGTAGAGACCTCTGAGAAGGTCTTTGAGCTGAGATCTGAATGACAAGGAGGGCCATTCAAGCAAAGGTATAAAAGAGGCATTTACAGAAATTCTGGTGAGCAGAAAGGCAGGAAAGCCAGAGGGATGAAGAGTGCCAGCATGGCTAGAGGAGAGTAGACAAGGGGAGGATGCATAAGACCCTCCGCCATAGAGCTAGGCAAGGACAAGCTACAGAGAGTCTTAAAGATCTTGGTAAGAAGTGTGGATTATAGTCTAAATTTGATAGGAAGATAATCCAATTTAATGCAGAAAAATCACAGGATCTGGTTTTAATTTTAACTTCACTATCCAATGATACAGTTTCCATTGGTAAAATTGTGTTGTTTTAACTTTAAAAATGTTGAAAATAATGTTTTCAATCTTCTACTTGAAGAGAAATGAAACCGGCTATGGATTGATCATTTCTAGGGCTGTTGGTCATTTGTGCCTGGAGAGACTTATTCTGGGAGAGACAAGTCCTTAGAAACCTGAGAAGATCCTAAGGATTGTGTCGAAAAATGTTAACAATAAACGATGTTGCACATAGTGTGGAAAATAAGTGAGTCCTAAAATCTAAGTCAATAATAAAATAATAATTTCACTTTGAACAAAATTGTTTCCTTTCCATGTGTAATGATTCTGCGTGGATGAAAGTCCTGTGACTTTCTCAGGCTCTCAGCTACATACTCTGTTGAATTTTTGTCCTAAACTATATTTGCTCTTCAGTCATAGAAATTGCCATTGTTAGAGACATTTTGATAGGCTTTATAATAAAAGATAAATGTTCTACCATGGAAGGAGAAGTACCCTCTAATTTAGAAATGGTAGAAAAAAGTATTCTCTAGACTTCTTATTTTACATTTTCTTTCAGTTAATGAAAAAAATGACAAATTCCCCATGAAGTTATGAAACAGCTAAAAGTGGAAAGCAACATTAGCTAATGCAATAAAATATAATCTATGATTAATTATTAAGCACACATTTCTGAATTAGGCACTCCTGGAGGTTAGGGACAAGAGCAACTTCATTGAGGGAGAAAATTAAATTTACCAGGCATAAGCTCCCTCCAGTATCATGACTCAAACTCCACTATAATAATAATAATATAATAGCCATCATTTATTAAGTGCATACTATGAGTCGAGCACTGTGAAGTGATTTACATATATTATCACATCTGTTCTTGGTAAGAGACTTTTGAAGGAGATATTATTATATTACCCTCATTTCATAGATGAGGAAACTGGGGCTCACCCAGGTCAAGCCGCTTGCCCAGAGTTGAATTCAAAGCAGCCTACGTGATTTCAAAGCATACACACCCAATCACTACATCTATTGCCTCCATTCTGTGACTGAGGGGCTGCCCATCTCTAAGGCAACTTTTTCCTGGTCTAAAGCCATTATTGATTCTGCATATTCCTGAATTTCAATATGTTTACCTGTTTTGAAAAGAAACTCAAGCAAGCTTGGCCTTTTACAGAAGGGTTATGTAATTTGCAGTCTGTCCTTTATTTCAAAACTGAACTCTTTGGTTTTGGATGCAATTTCACTGATCATTTGTTCTATGACCTTGCAAAAGTTGGTTAACCCTTCCAGGCGTCAGTTTCCTCATCTTCAAAAATGGAGAGAATATAGTATCTACGTCATATGGTTGTTGTGAAATAAAAGAATGTATTTCATTGGAAGTCCTTATAATAGTTCCTGGTACACAATAAACTGTAAAAAATGTTAGCTATTTACATAATTTACTGATGTAATTTTATTAATAGCCTGACATCTAGATGCTAATAGAAAGTATTTCAAATATTTAGTTTGAAACTCCTGGAGCTTCAATAGATAAATCATTAAGGAGAAAAATACCCTAATGTGTACTGGGCTATATTTTATATTTTAGCCTTTTTTTATGTTTCTTTTTTCCATTTTTAACTTATTTACACTTTCTCTACTTTATTCCTCTGAATTTAGCCTCTTCCTTTTTCAACAAGCTGAGTCTACAAGAAACTAAATGGAGTAGGCATAATATTAAAATCTTGTCCTTAAGGCAAGACATTCTCTCTCTCTCTTCTCCCTCTCTCCCCACCACTCCCCACAACCCCCGCCCCGTGGTGGTGGAAAATCTAAGAGTTGCAACTGTGAGAAATAATTAGGGGTTGTATATGCCTGTCTGCTCAATACAAGTTAGCTGGCTAATCCTCTTGTCATAAAGATAATCTGTTTTTGTCTGTGTTCATAAGTTGATATTTCGCAACTGGCGATGATAATCCCTGTCTACTTTCTGCTGGTCGGTCTTCCCTTATAAAATATTCTACAAAAACCATTGACAAACTGGAGTGCCCCAGAGAAGAATTACCTGTTTGTGCATATGAGAGACTTACAATCGTTTGTATGAGAAACAGAGGATCTTAGGGAGTTTGACATCAAAAGGAAAATACTTAGAATGCTGGAAGAGCTGTCATAAAGAAGAGGGATCCATTAGAAATTTCGTGGTGGCTCCAGAAGGCAAACTCAGGACAAAGGTGTGGGGGGTGTGAGGGGAGCATATTTCAGGCCAACATAGCACAGATCTCCCAGCACAGACACTTGCCTTATCACACGGAGTGGACTACTTTGTGAGAAACGTTCACTGTCACCACAGGTTTTCAAGGAGAAACATTGTGTCTCTCTGTGGGAGGTGTTATATAGGAGACTTCAGCATCCGGCTGCAGTCTGGATTCTATAGCATTTCTTAAACTCTAATTTGGGACTAACGCCACTGTACATACAAAATGGGAAACAGGCAATGTATTTAATTTTACCTAAAAGTAAATATTTTGTTTAACAAGATATTCTCTATTTTAAGATTATATTCTTTTTTAGTTATATAGTGTTATTGTCATGTCGTGGTTAAAATTATGGTATAAAATTGCCCCGGTTCCAACCCTGGCCAAATGTCCTAGCACCTGTGCAGCCTTACGCATCTTTCTGAGCCTCAGTATTCTCAACGGTAGATGGAGGAGACTAGTACTAACCGTATAGGCTGTCCTAAGGATGGAAAGAGAGGACGTCCAGGAGATACTCTCTAGGCTATTCGGTACATAGCAAGCGCTCATTAAATGCCTGCTTACACAGTTTACTTATTCATTTAAGCATTGAACAGAGTATACATTCATATGCTCCAAGATTCAAAAACTTCCACAAGATCCCATCTCCAACACCAGCTACCACCAATTTCTCTTCCCTGAAGGCACTAATTTTTATCAGGTTTTTTCTCGTATACTTTCAGAGATATTTTACGCAAATGGAAGCAAATATATATAGGTTTATATTCTGCTTCTCCTCTTTTTGTACAACTGGTTGCATATAATATCTGCTATCCTAAAACTTCTTTTTTATTTTTATTTATTTATTTATTTTTAGGAAGAATGGCCCTAGATAACATCTGTTTCTGATGCTCCTCTTTTTGCTTAAGGAAGATTGTCGCTGAGTTAACATCTACGCCAGTCTTCCTCTATTTTGTGTGGGATGCTCCCACAGCATGGCTTGACGAATGGTGCTAGGTCTGTGCCCAGGATCCAAAGCTGTGAATTCCCAGCTGCTGAAGTGGAACATGCAAACTTAACCACAAAGCCACCAGCCAACCCCCTAGAAGTTATTTTTTAAATAATATGTCTTGCTTATCATTTTATGACAGTATATGAAGAGGTTCATCATTTCATAAGATACTCTATTGTATTCTAAGTATTTCATTTTATTGATATCAAATTGTACTAACTTATTAACTAGTCCCCTAGGCCTTTAGGTAGTTTTCAATACTTTGTTACTAAAATCAATGTGCAGTAGCCAACCTTGTATGTAGGTCATTTCATACACATGTGATATCTATAGAAAAATTCCTAGAAGTAGAATTTCTGGAGAAATAGGTATTGATGTTTGTAATTTTGATAGATTTTGCCATGTTACCTTCTATAGATATCATACAATTAAAACTCCTTCTAGCAATATATCCAAGTTCCTGCTATTCCTCTCCTTCATCAGTATCTTGTCATATTCTTTGATCTTTGCCAACGTATTAGTGAAAAATGATACCTCAGTGTATGCTTATTATATTTCTCTTATGAGTGAAATCGTGAGTTTTTTTCATGCACTTATATAGTAGGCAGAATTCTAAAGATATCCCTCTAACATTTTCATTCTTATCATGAAGATAATCTGATGAAACACTAATTTAGGTGCTGTTGCGAAAGGATGTTACAGATGTAATTAAAGTTACTAATCAGCTGACTTTCAAAAAGGGAGATTACCCTGGCTTATCTGGTTTGGCCCAATTTAGTGACACAAGTCCTTGAAAAAAGAAGAGGAAGGCTGACAGTCATTCAGAGAGATATAGCAAAAGAGGGAGGCAGGACAAATGAGGTAGAAGGCGGGGGGGAAAGGGGTCAGAGAGATTCAAAGCCTAAAGACTTGACCCACCATTATTGGCTTTGAAAATGGAGGAAAAGGGGGGCTGGCCCCGTGGCCGAGTGGTTAAGTTCGCGCGCTCCGCTGCAGGCAGCCCAGTGTTTCATTGGTTCGAGTCCTGGCCGCCGACATGGCACTGCTCATTGGACCACACTGAGGCGGCGTCCCACATGCCACAACTAGAAGGACCCACTACGAAGAACATACAACTATGTACCAGGGGGTTTGGGGAGAAAAAGGAAAAAATAAAACCTTTAGAAAAAAAAAAAGAAAATGGAGGAAAAGGGCACAAGCCAAGAAATATAGGTGGTCTCTGGATGCTGAGAGCCACCCCTAGCTCAGTCCTATGAACGTGTGGAGCTGAATTCTGACAACCTTTGTTTGGAGGCTCCAGAACCGTACAGTAAAAAGGGTGAATTCTGTGAATTTAATGTATGTCAATTTTACCTCAATAAAAGGAAAACAGAGAAACAATGAAATATATTTTTGAGTTTGCAAGTGATAAATTTTTTTTATGACATTCAAGGCAGGAAGTAAAAGACACGGATTTTTCTATCTTTCAAATGCAAGGCCATTGACAACCAATCAAGTGAAGCTAGGAACAAGCTGGGCATCTGGGAATATCACTCTTGTGAGCTCTTCCTCCGAATCTCCCAGAGAAGGAGCTTCCGCCACTACAGAATGACTGGAGGACTTCATCACAAAGTGACGGGGGTGCGAAGTGAACATATTTAACTGTAGAACCAAGAGGAAAAGATAAAGGTAAATCATGACAGGATAGTATACAAACCTAATGTGCCCTAAGAAAGAAGATATTCTACAACTAATAAAAGTATGAGAAGAAAGAGAATTAATGGAAAGTAGAATTGGCTCTGTGATATTCTCATAGATATTAATAGGGAATATAATGGTAGAACCTGAAGTTCACAAAGCAAGTAGAAGTTAGGAATAAAACCACCCAAACTAAAATTATACCGGTGATTAAAATCAGAGAACGAAAAAAGGAAAGAAGAAAGAGAAGTGAGGGGAAAAGCAGGTATTGCCTAATTTCAATATTACTCATAGTTAAAACTAAATTTCCAAAGAAAGAGGTGACTAGAGGTATTATATAGAATTATTAATAGAGAGGTAACCACTAGAGCAAAAATACATACCTTCTAAATATCAAAAGAAATAAACCGTAGAGAAATGAAACTGCAGAGTAAAAGAAAACTTTATTTGAAAAATAACATGAAATGGTATTGTAGAACTAAGACTAAATCTATCAATCATCTCAATAACGTGAGTTTATTGCATATCTTAAAAGGAAAATTTTTTTCAGTTTGGCTAACAAGGCAATATCCAGCTAAAGGCTCTCTAAAGAGATACACTTAAAGAAATTTAGATGGTTACAGGGCCAGCCTAGTGGCATAGTGATTAAGTTCACGTGCTCCACTTTGGCAGCCTGGGGTTCACTGGTTTGGATCTGGGGCGCAGACCTACACACAGCTCATCAAGCCATGCTGTGGCAGCGTCCCACATAGAAGAACTAGAAGGACTTACAACTAGGATATACAACTATGTACTAGGGCTTTGGGGAGGAAAAAACAAGAGAGGAAGATTGGCAATAGATGTTAGCTCAGGGTCAATCTTCCTCACCAAAAAACATATCTTAAAAAAAAATTTTTTTAATAAAAAAAGAAATTTAGTGATTAAAATGAAAAGGATTGGCAAAGAAATAGCAGGCAAATGTAAGTACAAAGAAAACATGAGTCATGATGTTAATAACAGATAAAATACAATTCAGGCCAAAAAAAGCAGCTTTCTTGTGGAGCATTACGCCAATTCTAAATGTAGAATGAAGTCTTCTCTTATTTCAGAATTTAACTATTTGGGAAGAATTCAAATCTGTAAGAGGGAAGCAGAATGACTAAATGAATCCCTGTGCAGTCGTCTCTCAGCTTCAGCAATTATCAAAATTCTGTCATTTTTATCTTGTCTGTACTTACACCCACTCTCCAACACCCACTTGATTATTCATTATTATTGATTGTCTTTGTTTTTAGTTAAATGTACATACATTTAAATTCACAAATCTTGACCACATAGTTTTGCCAAATAGATACACTTCTTTAACCCACAACCGATCAAAATATATTACTATCACTCCAGAATGTTCTCTTCTGTCTTTTTCAATCAGTGTCCCTCCCACCCCCTAGAGGCAATGACTATTTCAATTTTTTTAATATAGTTAGGTTTGCCTGTTCTTGAATTTCACATAAATCAAATCACACAGTATATATTTTAGATCCGGCTTCTTTTACTCATCATATCGTCTGTGATATTTCATTTATGACATTGGACATGTCAGTAATTTGTTCCAAAAGTCAAAAGATGGTTTAGTATCTTTCTACAGAATAAATAGTCTTTGTTTAGCCTTTCTTCTGTGAATGTATATTTGGATTGTTTCAAGTTTTGGGTTATTGCGAAAAAAGCTGGTGTAAATATTCTACAAAAATATTCTTTTAATGGACATGTGTTTTCATTTCTGTTGGATAAATATCTAGAAGTAGAATTTCTGTGTCTGAGATACACGTGTTCATCTTTATAAGAACCTACCAAGTCTTTTTCCAAAGTGGTTGGATCATTTGCATTCCCACCGTTGCTGTCTGAGAGCCAGGACGCTCCACATCCTCCCAAGATTTAGAATTGTCAGCCTTTTCATTTTAGCCATCCTGTGTGTGCAGTGGTATGTGATTGAGATTTTAACTTTTATTTTCCTGATAACTAATAATTCTGAGCACTTTTTCATATGCCAGATTAAAAATTATTTTTACTTATTTGTTTTGTATACAACTATATTTTTTCTTCGGTCCTCCAATCACACTATCGATCAGATCTTCCAAATTTATCTTCATGTCTGTTTCTACTTTTTTATTACACTTCTTTCCGAAGTTCTACTAACTCATATTTTACATCTTTTTCTTTTATTGGCATGGTTTCCTGAGACTATTTCATCTCTTCTTTGTGTACTTATTTCACAAAGGCAAAATACTTCAATATCTTTTTTAATGATGGCAAAATACCTGGTCTCGATTTTAATACATTCCATGAAAACAATTTTCTTGTGAGAGTTTAATCTCTGTTTTGGTTTTTTTTATCAATTATTTTTTGGGTTATACTTTGAGTACTTAAATTTGAAGTTATTGTGTATTTTCTGTACCATTTCTTTGTAGAAGTTCATGAGGGGAAACCAGAATTTGCCTCAATTTTCCTTAGACTTAGGATTTTGGGTGAAAGTTTCTTTGCTCTATACTTTTCGTGAGCCGATGGGGATGGTAGCTGTGGCATCTTCCACAATAAGATAATATACATGTTCTCTTTTGCCTCCAGGAAGACAGACTCCTTCTTTCAACTATAGTGCACCATTCAGTTTCCCTCTACTTCTTAAAACAAAACTGGAATTACGTGAGTTTGTGGTGTTGATGTGTACACCCACTTCTGATGCTGCGAACAGCTGATTAGATTTTTACTCAGAAAGTGGCTCCAGAAAAATACTCTGATGTTCTGAGATCTGTGGCTTCCATGTTCTCTGTCACGCTCCTGTTCCTTTGCCACTGCTTTGGAAACCCCTCCCCTACTCTAAAACTTGGGGTTCCAGTTGTCTCCTGATTTTGCTGAAAGGGTATTTTGTATTATTGTTCCAATGATTCTAAGAAACAAGAGGGAGATGGCTAAGTCTAAGCTGTCATCTTCAAACTGGCAGTAGTATTTTTTTAAGACTTCTTTTCGCTATATAAAAATCCCGTGTCCCTATCTGTGCTCTTTCTCCCTAGTTATTTGATTTTCTCGCAATTGTAGTTATGTTTTCAAATGTTGCTAGTTCATGAAGCTGAGAAGTCTAAACAACCCTGGTAAGATGATCTGTAGGATTCTTTCCAGTTTTAATTTTTAATTTTCTCCATAGTGGGGACTATCTGCTTCCCTTCCCATCACTACTGGGGATAAATGAATACAAGCTACCATTTGTCATAACAAAGATGCTTTCCGAGGGCAGAGCTGTGGCTTGGTGAAGAATTCCTTCTGCTTGGCTCCTAAAGGCTCAAAGGCCTGGCAGAATCTATAGTCAAGAGACAGTGTTGCTATTGTTCATCTGATACAATTCCTGGCAAGAGCTTAGCTGTATGAAGCAGCAGAACAGAGCTTCTTCACCAGTGGCCACAAAAACTGCCAGAGCTTTCAATTCTTTCACTAGTCCTATATGAATATTTGGGGAAAGTGAATGAGTGTATGTGTTTGTGTGCTGATGGTCACTGGGGAGCCACTCTTCCTTTGATACTAGATTTTACAGATTCACATAAAGAATGAGTTATGTATTTTAACATGTTCAATATTTTAAAAATCAATATTGACAAGCATCATTTGACAAAGGGATTTATTTGTGAGCGGCTTCAAATGGCAAACTTCCCCAGTGCATTTCAAATGAGTTGATTTATCCCTCCCTAGAATTTTACCAGCAAAAATTTAAGTACCTACCAGGTGTGAACTGTGTGGTACACCCACATGTATATTTAGGTACCTGCAGTACCTAGGAACCCAACTAGTATTGTATCCACAACTTACCATTTGATAGAAGCCAAGTTACTTTTGACTTGAGCGAAGAAGAACAATGAGAACATGTCGTAAAGAGCTGCCTTCCTTAGCTCTCTAGTGATCTCATCAATGACTGCAGTGAATAAACAATCCAGGAGGAGTGCACGCCTCTTGATAAATGGACAGTGTCATATAAAAAGATGCTTAAGGAAGGATGGTGCTGTGCTGCTCGTGTCATCAGCAACACGTTCCTGAAACTACAAAAGATGCCAGATGATCTTAGTTATGCTAAGCATCCGGAAACTAGATGCTCCTATTTCATCTGATACTCAGGTATTCTGCAAGACTGACCCACAGTAAGCAAATTCTGGAAGGATTTATCTACAAGCTTGTCCCCAAATTTGCCAGTATACAATAGATACTGTACCTTTCCAGAGACCAGAATACCAATATCTGCTTCCCTGGGCATCTCTTTCAGAGTATCAAGGGAGAGTCAAGGAAAAGAAAATTTTACTTGCTGAGAAGTTACTATGTTTCCAGAACTTTTACATGTGTGATCTCATTGATTCCTCAAGCAATTAAAACAACTTGGAGCAGACTCCAGTTAGTATGTGTTAAAAGGCCCAGGTTGTCTCTATTCTACCAACATCTCAAGAGAAATAGAGCTAGTCATCAGAAGGTTTGAGGTCAACACAGGAACAGAGCAAAAGGATACAGATGATCTTGAGGGCTGATTCAACCAAGATGTCTATGAAATCACAGCGCCTTGCTCTATGTCTTAAGCTGTTGTAATCAATATTATCAGTTTTGCAACACACTCACCTATCCACCATTTCACCCAGGTTTCCTAGATGTAATATAAGATTGTTCTGGCCAAATGTACACTTTTTTAAAAAAATCAAATCTTCTCCCTTGTAATCTACACCATTTTTGCCATTTTTGCCATGTTTACACTATCTCACCTACGCAACCATCCCTGATGCCTAAAGGTAGGTCCAAGGTAACTGTCCCTTTTTTCCATAGCTGCAAGGCTAATGGAGTTCTCTCTCCCAAGAATTTGAAATCTTGTTTTTTTTAATTTGTGACTTTTTTCTTAAAGATTGGCACCTGAGCTAACATCTGTTGCCAATCTTTTTTTTTTTTCTTTTCTTCTTCTCCCCAAAGCCCCCCAGCACATAGTTGTATATTCTAGATGTAGGTCCTTCTGGTTGTGCAATGTGGGATGCTGCCTCAGCATGGCCTGATGAGTGGCACCATGTCCATGCCCAGGATCTGAACTGGCGAAACTCCGGGCCAGCGAAACCCTGGGCCGCTGAAGCCAAGTGCGAGAACTTAACCAGTCGGGCACGGGGATGGCCCCCAAGAATTTGAAATCTTGACTAGAAGAGCAACAACTAATTCGTCTTAACACCAGCTCTCTAGAGAAAAGTGTTACAATCTCCCATTGCTGAGACCTTCTGGACTATATTAGTTTATACTCTTCCAGAGATTTAGTTCAGTATTTGCTTGAATGAGCTATCCAAGCTTGCTTCCAGTACATCCCTTTTTTTTGTGGTTTAAGTTAGTCTGCATCTATTTTAATTACTTGCAATCAAATTCATCTAAAACAATACATCCACTAATTCTTGATATGGTTTTCTATCCTGCTAAGTGAAGCTGAACAACAGAAAGGAAACTTCTTTTCCCCTTCCTTTCCCTCCCTTAAAGCCTCGAGTCTAGAGTTAGTCCTGAGCCTCAGTTCTCTTGGTCCTAAGCCTCATTTACTCTGCCCTCTATTGTGTCTCAAGGACCAAATGTCCCTCCCAAGGAGAAGACCCTAACCCCCGCAAAAGCAGCTTTGATGGTGCTGCCTCTTTAATATTGCTCGCAGTTGGAAAGGCCCTAGGGCAAGAAGAAGCTTTTATAACCCCTACCTGCCTCCTCACAGGAGGTTCAGCTCCCTCAGGCTCTGTTTTGGCTTAGACAGGAATAAAAATGGTGACACCATATTATCCCTTCCGGCTCTTTGCATTTCTTTGACAGCTTCATTATACGGCATTAAAGGGGGTCTTGCCTGTGGAGGAAGGTTTAAGGATGGAAGAGTACAGACAATATTATTCAATTGTTTCCCAGTCCTTTAAAAACATCAATCACCTCATCATCATGTCATGCCCAACATGCAACAGCACTGAGACACTAAGATATATACGGGCCATAGCCCACGGCATTCAAAAGGCCCCTGTTCTTCACATTATATTGGTTTGATAGGCTTTCATTCCAGATTGTGACTTCTCCCCTGACTTCTCTGTGGATACCCACTCTAAAGTCTAGGCACTGGCACCTTTGCTCTCTCTAGCTCTTGGCTCTGGTTTCCTCTCCACTGATGCCATTTCCAGACATTTCTTCTCTTATGGCGGTGAAACGGCTACCCTAAGCTTCAGGTTTATATTCGCATAGTTAATGACCAGCACAAAGAAGCATTCTCTGGTATCAGTAGGTTGACCCAAATCTTGTGCTTGAAATTCATTGTCCCAAGTAGGGTCCTATGTCCATCTTTGAGCCAATCACTGTTGCTAATGTCACAGAATATGTCCAATATCACATCACCTTCCCAGAAGTGGGATTAGAGTCAGCTCAATCTAAATCATATGATCCGAGTGGGGGATATTGCCACCAAAAGAAGGGAAATAGATGCTAGGTAGGTCAAAAGAAAAAAATCGATCAAGTGGTGGTGGTGGGGGAACAGTTGGGGAGCATTCTTTGTGTTAGGGGAAAAAGAATGTTCTTGATGCATAAGTTGAATTCTGAGGATGTTAACCCTTGGAAGCATTGTTTGCCACGGTGGTCAAAATGTTTTTTATTAATAATATGTCTATGTGTGTATGTGCATCTAAGTATGTATATGTAACCAATTATATATATGTTGTATGTACACATACATTATATGTATAATATACATTAGATGTAAACATAGACATGCATAAAATGTCTATGGCTTATTTCAGTAATAAATTCATCTTCTACTTCATTCCTGTAGTGCAGGACTTGTACATCTCTTAAGCAAGTGGTTAAATTTTAGTCCATTGTCATAACATCATGTCTTAAGTATTTTTTTACCTGGTCTAAGAAACCATCACCAGATATAGCAGCATTTTTATTGTTTACATGAGCTGTGTTTCAAATACGTACAAATAAGGTATACACTCAATCATGTACTATACACAAACACAAATGTACAGATGTATATTTACATACTCTAAATATCAATGTGTGATAGATGCACATGTGTATGTATGTATGCATATATGTCTTTTAGGTATGTGTGTGTAGTCAAAAAAATCAAATTATAGAGTAATTACTTGGGGGGAAATGTTTGGTGTTTCTTTTCCATATGGGAAGCATTTGCAAACCATTGCTAAATCATCCTCCCAACTTCAACTCTCAACGTTTTGTTTACCTGGAGCTAAACAGATTGTCAAGAATCTACCAGACGTATGTCCATGCTCTAGTTAACTTGCTTCACAGTCATTCATTCTCTAACACGTCAAGCAATCCTGAGATATTTTTGGGATCACTACTTCTGACAAATCAAACTCTATTTCAGCTTTTGTGTCATTTATTCCCAGGAAGGAGAAAGCACATTTTCCCCAGAGGCAAGGAAAGATGGTTTCATTTCTTTCTTCTGCCGGGAAGAATTCTATTCACCTCGTCTCTCTTCTCATAAAGCTATAGAGCTATTGAGCTGAGCTCCTCCACCTTCAAAGCTGATTCTTGAATCTCAGTTTTGACAGGAAGCTTTCTTTGAGGGGCATCTGTAATTCCCACATGACCAGACATTACTCGCTTCACAGAGACACCCCTTCATAGCTCTTCCTGAGCTCAGTCGGCTGCCCCGGAACCAAGATGTTAGGAATTGCTCAAGGGCTTAACTCTGCTCTTTTTTCTGGCCAATGCTTACTCCTCAGTCATGAAATCATGGCTCAGTAGATATTCATCAAAAAGAAACTTAAGTCAAAGGACAAAAAAGTGAGGTTTTGTAATCTTGCTGTCCTTCCAGTCTTTTTTAGCCTAGTGTGTTACCCTTAGGATCCCTATTCACTCCAATATTTCTCAAAAGTTTGTTTTCCTCTAAGGAATAAGATAATGGCCCAATTTCTGATGCTGAGCCAAGTTAGGACTTTGAAGGTAAAGGACACCAGCTACATAGATTTTCTTTCCCCTCTGGAGCGTGGAGACATACCTTTCTCCTTTTGCTTTCCCCAGCCCCATGAGCCAAAGAGGAAGAGTGAAGCAAACTTGTGCCAAGTCCCATAAGGGGTCTCCTAGAGTTGATTTCTTTCTTTCTTTCATTTTTTTTTTTTTTTTTTTTTTTGGTGAGGAAGATGTGCCCCGAGCTTACAGAAAGATTGCCTTGGCAATCTTCCTCTTTTTGCTTGAGCTAACACTCTGCCAGTCTTCCTCTATTTTGTATGTGGGATGCTGCCACAGCATGGCCTATATGTGGAGTAGGTCCATGCCAGGATCGGAACCCATGAACACAGGCCATTGAAATGGAGCATGTGGAAATTTAACCACCTGGCCACCGGGCTGGCCCCGGAGTTGATTCTATCCTGATCTCTTCCAGGAGATGATTTTACTTAATCTGAATATTACTTTCAATTGCAAGTCTTCAGCCCTGGCTTGTTGTGTGTTCATGGGCTCTGATGCTAGCCAGGAAAGTCTTGTCAAGTCAAGTCATATTGCTGCAGTAGAGGGCACATTACCTTGAGCGCCTGCATGCACACAATGAGCCCTTCTGCTCTAACACTAGGGGAGTCAATTTAACACTTTCCTCCTTCAAGCTCCTGTAAGTCCCTCCAACCAAAAAGGAACAGCCTATAAGGAAGCTGTGGCGGCTTTTAACCATCAGCTTTAAATCTAATCTTTCAAAATTCAGAAAGGAAAGAAAAACTGCAATGATCACGATCATTTCAGATTAATGAACAGAATGAATTTAAATAAAGAAAAAGTTACCTGGAATAGAATATTTAGCTAACTCCACCTAAAATGATTTTGGGTTCAGTTTTTCCTCACATCTGGTCAGCGTAGAAGTTTTACAATAAGGACAGGGTAGGGAGAATTGATAAAATTTTCTGGGCAAATTATTTTTACATTCTCTTAACGTCATAGAGACAAAAATTCATTACTCTAAGTATAGAATTTACTTCTTAATAGTTTACATTTAAAATATTTACATTCCTGGGGCCAGCCCCATGGCTGAGTGGTTAAGTTCGTGTGTTCCGCTTCAGCGGCCCAGAGTTTCGCTGATTCAGATCCTGGGCCAGGAGCTAGCACCCCTCATCAAGCTATGGTGAGGCAGCATTCCGCGAGGCAGGACTAGGAGGACCTACATACAGAATATGCAACTGTGTGCTGAGGGGCTTTGGAGAAAAGAAGAAAAAAGAAAAAAAAAAAAAAGATAGGCAACAGATGTAAGCTCAAGGCTAATTAAAAAAAAAACTTACATTCTTAATTTTAGCTGAAGAAAAATGGGTAGATATATACATAATATCTACTAAAATGTTTATACATATAGATATATGTATTTAATGTATTTTCTATAGAAATATTGTAATGTTCAAATTCAACAAGCATTAATGATATTAAGAACTTGTGTTCTGCATGGCACTGCTGGAGGTAGAATGCATAATCCAACATGGCCTTATTATTGAAAATGATAAGAAACAAATGATAGCAAACTGGTAACAACAGCAACATTTATGACTTCTAGTATCACCACTATTTGAATCGGGTTTTACAATATTCACAGACCTATGCACTTAAACTTTAGAAAAACTCAGTGAAAAGAAATAGGGTTGGTGCTGGTTTTTTTGTCTGTTTTTTTTTTTTTACTGAAGACCATTGGTCCTGAGCTAACATCTGTGCCAATCTTCCTCTATTTTGTATGTGGGATGCCATCACAGCATGGCTTGATGAGTGGTATATAGGTCTGTCCACAGGGTACGAACCTGCAAACCCTGGGCCGCCAAAGCAAAGCATGAGAACTTATCCACTACACCACTGGGCTGTATTGTTAACTCCACTCTACAGATGTGGAAGCTAGATTGATTTGCCCAAGGCCATGTGGTTAGGCAGTGGTGGAGCCAAGATGCAAAAACATACTTTTTGAAAGGAGATCCTATGCTTTTTTCCATCATAGCACACAACTGTTCAAATAACAGTGGAAGGTCAAGGTTGTCAAATGCTTAAAAAGACACTAACAAGTGCTATAGCTATTTGGAGGTGAGAAAAAGTCGCTGTGGGCTGAATGGGTAAAGGAGATATGCAACATGTGAAGATATCTTCACCGTCAAGGGCTGGCCCTGCACTTGCATGACCCGAACAGGGAGTACCACTGGCCCAGAATGAGGGGTAGATTTGGAAAGAATAAGAAGAGAAAGAATATCCTGGGTGGAAAACATACACAAAGCAGGGAAACTTGTGGGGAGGAGGTAAACCAGCTTAAATAGAATAGAAGATTTAAATAGGGAAGATAAGGGTCCAAATAGTGGAAGATCGAGTTGAAAATATAAATTCAGGTCAGATTGTACTAGGTCTTGAATACAGGATGTAGAAGAGGAGAAATTTCCCTCTATCTCCCTAAGTTCAGTAGCTGGGTCTACGAAATAAACTGACAATAGCCAGACTGATGGGAGAAAAAGTATAAAAATTTATTAATCTTTAATATTATGTGCATAGGGGCTTCGTAGGGAAAAAAAGCCAACACCCCCTGAAAATGGTGAAATTTGCAAGTTTATATACCATCTTAATAGGGGAAAAGGAGAGGAGATATAGGCAATTTAAGAGAGAGTAAATGATATCTAAGAAAGACGAATAGACCCTTGGAAGAATCGATGAGAGGTATGATAGTTTGTGACAAAGTTTGCCTGGGTGTAGTGTTGACTTCCACTCTCCTCTTCTGTGATCAGTAAATCTTCTCTGGTTGATGAAACTCCTGGGGAGGGGATTTGATGACAATTGAGTTCCTTTTGGAGGAATTTTTAGGGAGATAAGAGGAGTTAAGAGAAAGCCTCTCCTTGCCTCTGCTGTTTTTCAAGAGCCTTCAGCTCAAAATACTCAATCCACCAAAGCAGCATATTTGGGATAGCATGTTCTGAATATCTTCAAGGCGAAGGAGATTTTCTACCATTCTGGAAATATTCTATATCTGCCCTGCACAGTATGGTAGCCACTAGCCACACATGACTATCGAGCACTTGAAATGTGGCCAGTGCAACTAAGGAACTGAATTTTAAATTGTATTTAATTTTAATTAATTTAAATTTAAATGACCGCATGCAATTAATAGCTTCTGTATTAGCACAGCTTATAGGCCTTTCTCAGAGGAGAGTCACTAAAAATTTTTCAATGGTGAGTGGTCAAATGAAGATTGTGTTTTAGGATGTTAAAATGACTGTTCCAGATTTCCTCCCGGAGACATGGAGAATAGTTTGTTTGAGATTATTGATATCAATTCAGATTTGAATGAGCAAAGGCCTCGAACAGAAGAGATGACAATAAAAGTGGAAACAGGGGAAATTATGAAGGAGCGGTTTCTAGGACATGAGTGCTTACCAGACGTGAGACACCAGTTTTCCTTTTTCAGTGCCTGAGAGACAATGAGATAATTGAAAAAGAAAATAGGTTAATAAGTACAGTCTGCTGGTTTTGAGGTAACGACAATTTGATCTTTTTAAAGCATCCTCATAGGATGCAGGGGAGAATTTATTAAATGTCAATGAAAACAGCGTATCAACTCTAGAATGCTTTAGAAATGCAAGATATTGAACTTAAAGAAACTGGCTGGACCTGTCCAGGAGACATTTCCTGGTAAAAGTTGGTAAGGAGCAGAGCTAACATCTAATCTAGACTTTGTTTACTTCGAGTAGAGTGCTCGTTTATTGAACCACTGTTGTCTATATTCTGAAAGAACTTGAGGGAAAAAAGAAAAGGAAAAAAGAAGAGGAGACCTTACAAGGGAAGGGAGCCCAGCTCACAATCAGTGGACTGATATTTCTTGAGGCTGTGGCTTTTATACCATAGTCTTCATCAATTAGTTTTCAGGGCCATGACTCAGTGATTTTTAGGCTTATTTCCTGTGGTATTACATTCAGATAGCATTGGTTGAAGAATGGCTTTGTACCAGGCACTGGTATAGCGACAGAAAATGATTCTCTGTCCTAAAGAAATCTAGTCTTATTGAGACTGGAGGCAGGACCGCAAATCACTGTACTGCAATAGAGAATGTGTTGAGCTACATCATTCTTCTTGAGTTTAAAGGAGGAAGGGAGAGATGACAATTCATGAAGGATATCGAGAATGGATTTATGGAGAAAATGATAATTTTACAAGTTGGCGCAAAGGGAAAGTTGGAGCACTTTGAGACCTAGACAAGGCATCAAGGATGTTCCTACCACTAGGTTAATCGTGAGCCCCACTATTGCAGTGGAACTGTGAAGTGGATTTGAGGAAATTTAGTCTTTTTTAGATGTTTAAGCCCGTAGTGTATGTTGGAGGTCATATTGTGAAGCTTAGGTATATTAATTCAACAAACATTTATTGAACATCTGCTAAATACTGGTTAGTCTCTTGAGTTTTGAGGGAAGCCACGATGAGTAAGACAGACAAGTTCTCTACCATCATGAAGCTTACGTTTTAGTAGGAAAGATACAGTAAACAAAAAAATTATACAAACAATTAGTTTTAGTTGTGGGAAGTTCCTTTAGGAAAAGAAAAATGATGTTTAATTGTATAACAGAGAAGCCTGGCATCTTCTTAGGAGTCAAAGAAGGCTTTTCTTGGTTACATTTAAGCTGAGACCAGAAAGAAATGCAGGCATTCGTTTATATATGGGCCAGCTGTTGGAACCTCCGTGGATTTTGAAAGCTTGTACTGGGCAGGGTTCAAATTGCTGTAGCCTGAAAAAAACTTAAACTTTGGGTCAAAGGTGCTTTGACTTTAGTGAGTGACCTCAGACCATGGTAGCTTTGTCCACAGGCCAATGGGATGGGTCTAAAGAGGCAGAGACCTTAAAGAAATGGCCATTAACCAAAGGCATTCGACCACAGCAAAGGCACTTGGGCTCTGTCAGAAGGGCTCGGGTGGTGAAGGTGTATACACGAGGCTCAGTGAAGGTCTGAGGACTTTGTAGATGGTGTCAGAACCAAGCAGACCCTGGGAAACTGTTGACTGTTTTAGCTGCCACAGGCATTGACTATACAGGCACAGTATGACCTGGCACTGTAAGCCAGACTGAGGTGTACAGAGATGCCACCTAGTCTCAACACACTTTTTCTTCTTCTAAGGTACAGCTAGATCTCATTTCCAGTCTTCCTTGTAGTTAGCTATGTCCATGTGATTGAGTTTTAGCCAAGAGAATATGAATGGAAATGATGGTGGGCCATTTTCAGGCCTGGCTCATGTAAACCTTCCTTATGTCATTCTCTCTGCTTCATTCCCCTCTGCTAGCTTAGTCAGATGAACAAAGTGACCTTGGAAACCACCTAGTGAAACTGATGGGGCTAAAGGGGAAATTAAAATGAAGAGGTAACACGTATGTTGCATCTTGCCTCCCCGAAATAGTAAATGCTTCAGATTTAATTTAACCTCATACTGGTGGATTTCCTCCAGCTGAGACTAAGTCAATAGGCTATGGATTGTAGGCAGATTAGTCTCACTGGCACCCTAATGAGGTTAAAACAAGCAGAATTTCTCCATCTACCCTTTTCTTCACTCAAATACCGAAGAGTTTATATTTTCATTCAAATACCAAAAAGTTCATGCCAATTTTTTAATACTACTGAGTACCGGGTTTATAATTCTGCCAGGAGCAAAACTGTTCTAAGAGGTGGGGACCGCATTTTTTGAAAAAAATTAATTGATGTGATGTCAGTGCTGTAATAACTTTGGATGTCTGGAGTCCATCACTATGAGGTAAAAAATTAAAACCACAATAAGATATCACTATATACCTAAAAATGACTGTCAAACATTGGCACGGGTACAGAGCAACCGGAACTCTCAAATATTGCCATGGGGGTATAAAATGATACATGTACTTTGGAAAATTTTTTGATAGTTTCTTATAAAATTAAATATTCTTTTATCCTATAACCTAGGAATTCTACTCCTAGATATTTATCCAAGAAAAATGAAGTTATATCCACAAAACTCTTTGTACAGTAATATCCAGAGTGGCTTCATTCATAACATTCAAGAAACTGGAAACAGCTCAGGTATCCATCTACAGGAGAATGGATTTTTTTTAAAAAACTGTGGCACATTCATCAGTAGAATACCACTCAGTGATAAAAAGGAATGTACTATTGATATACAAAACAACAGAGATGAATTTCAAAAACACTCCTAGTGAAAGAAACCAGACACTAAAAAGTGCATACTTGATTCTATGTCTATGCATTTCCAGATCAGGCAAAACTGATGTGTGCTGGGAGAAATTAAAACGACTGATTTTGAGGACAAAAATTCACTGGAAAATGGCACAAGGGAACCTTCTGGAGTGACAAAACATACTCTACTTCTTAATAGAGGTGTGGCAAGTACATTTGTCAAAACTAATTGAACTGCACAGTTAAGATCTGTGCATTTCACTGTTAGTAAATTATGCCTCAATAAAAACATAAATAATACATTTTTTTAAAATGAAGTGTAAAATTCTGAGCTTGGAAAGTACAGTAACCATTCTAGCAACAATAGCCTTGGCTCGAACTGCTCAAGGAGCCTCGGCCCTGGACAGGCATCGAGAACGTCTCTAGCAGAGGCTGGGAAGAATAGGAAATGCTGAGAAAGAGTTTTGACTCTTCTTCCTGTGAACTTGTAGTTCATGTGGAATTTTATTTTGAATTTAATGCCATTGATTGTTAGAATTCAGCTTGAAATTTCATTTAATGTTTAACTTCTGTCTGGGAATTCGATAATGCCTGGGAGTTATACTCATATTTGGGACTTCTATAGATTGTTGTGATTAAGTTTTTTTGGAGAATCTTTATGTTTTTTATTACATAAATATCTTAATGTCGTCTTTCAATTTTATTGAAGAAGCTCTGACAAGCTATGTTGGACAATATGGCTGGACATGATTTGGGATAGACAAAAGAATAGGGAGTAAAATTTCAGCCTCAAGTACACAGCCTTCTGATCAAACTTTACGCCACCTACAAAAGTCCCAGGAGGATACTCAAAGTGGGGAGACTTTCCATGGTCCACAACTGTGATGAGTGGCATAAGGATTATTTTGAGCTAAAGGCGCTTGAAAAAAGTGGGTGCAAGAAGAATGCTCTGATCTCCCTTTTTTTCTTGAGAGCAGGAGCTAAAACTCCCACGTGAAAGATGCTCTCCCTATTCCAGGAGGGGAGAAAAATTCTTATCACCAGAGATGACATGTCAAGGCCAAGAGAATTCTAGACAAATAGACCTTGTTAAAATAATTTTTATCTTCCTTTAGTCTCCTCATATATTTTAGTTACTTTTCCACAATTGCCTCTCTTTGTTCAACTTAGTATATAAGCATTTAGGTTTTGCCACTTCTTTGGGTCTTCATTTTCCTATGGGGGCTCCCATGTACATATAAAAATCTGTATGCTTTTCTCCTATTAATCTTTCTTATGTCAATTTAATTCTCAGGTCCAGCCAGAGATCCTAAGAGAGTAGAGGTAAAATTTTGCCTCCCTATATGGGCAAGGAATTATGAGATTTAGGTAGCCAGCCCATTGGGTTTCCATGTAAAACTCTTTTTTCAAAGAGTTTTAAGAAATCCTCTTTCTTAACATTTAGCAATAAAAAACTCATTTTTTCCTTCATCGGTAGACTCGTGGCTTGTATCTCAGCTCAGAATTTGGGTAAAGCTGAGAAGTAGATGTTTCTCTAGAGGTGATATTTAAAATCAGAAATACTTAAATTGTCCATGGAAAGAATGAATAGAGAAAGACAAAGAAGACTGAGAAAGAACTCTTAAAGCACATTATTTATAAAGGATCTGAAAAAAGAAAATGAGTTAGTGAATTAAATGGAGAATGAGTGATTGAGAGGTAGGAGAAGCTACAGAAGGGTAGAGAGTTAGAGACAGCAAAACTGAAGCTTTAGGAAAAGGTAGACAGCCAGATTTGATGATGCAAAAGTTTAAGAGGATGACCAATGAGAAAGGCAATCGTGTTTTACAATATGTATTCAATCACAAAATACATGGCAATCTCCAAAAAGTCTTGAAATATACTGTCATTGTTCACTGCTAGAATGTAATCTTTATTAGATTACAAGTTCCTCAAGGGCTCAAGATTGTGCGCTTTTCATTCTGAGTGCCCAGCTCCCATGTGGCATTGAGCAATATATTTGCAGAATAAATGGTCTTATTTTCCTCACCACAATCTTGAGTCGATACTTTCCCTATTTTTATTTCAAAGCTAAAGAAGCAAAATACATGGCTGGGATCATCAATTTAAGTTAACGGCAGAGCCAAACTCCCGATCATTTGGTACTATGCTGTGTTCAGTGGCAGTGAGAGACTCAAATGTCACCTCCCCCACCTCCTTCATGTCTTTGTTCAAATGTCAATTGCTCAACAAGGCCAACCTTGACCATTCTATTCTAAACTACGCTTCCTTCTCTGATCATTCACCCTGTTCTATTGCTATGCACAGCAATTATTACACTCTAATATGTCATAGAATTAACTTATTTGTTGCATTTTTAGTTTACTCTTAATTCAGGATATGAGCAGAGGAGAGTTTTTTTTGTGCCTTGTTCACAGATATGTTCTCGATGCTTTAAAGAGTGACTGGCACTGAGTAGACATTTAAAATTATTTGTTGAATGAATTAAAAGTTACAGCTCTTTGGAAGTACAAGAAAATAAAACAAAACACACTTTTTTAATCACAAAATTTAATTGAGTTTTAGAAAATAAGGAACTCTAGCTTGTTTCACTTTTCAATATTTAATATCCCTGAACCCAATCAATGAGCAAAAAATTAATAGTACTGCCACTTCATTGTAAGTTACGTAGCACACTGAGCTATTCGGCAGAAAATGACTCTAAAATATAATATATGTTAACATATGTAAAGTGGATAGTGACTGATTTTGAAAACATTATTCATACATGTGTGACTTTAATTAGGGAGCTATAATAGATACATTATGAATTTTCATGAAGAAAAAAGCCAGCATCTGGACTTCAGATTCTACACAAAGAGAAAGCTGGGCCTCTTCCCCCTATTTCAGAGCCCAGGAAACCTAAATTTCCGTCAGTTAGAATTTCCTCAGAAATAGTAAAATAAAACCTTAAAACTGTGAGGTCAATAAGCTTTCACCACCAATTTTTAGATTGGTGACTCAAAGCTTATAAAGAAGGACCAAAATTCTGGATTTTTTATTTTCTCACATACTATAATATGAAAATATTTCAATAAATCTCTAAGTTCTTGTTTTGTACATGTGTTTTTTAGAGGTATACATTTGTCACAAGTTTGTTTATCTGAGATTTTTATCGTTTTTGTTTTTTCTTCTAAAATATTATCAGCTTTAAATCTTCCTAGATTTGGTCTCTTTAACAATATCAACAAAAACACTCCTTCAAGAAATGCTTTTCTCCAAAATTCATTTGGGAGAATTTGAGATATTTGAAAGGATTATAATTCTATACTAAACCCTCATAAAGAATTTTCTTTCACATATAAATAGATTTCACCATCTTGGAAATGCATATGAAAACAGTAACTCTTTTTAATTCACTAAAATATCCACTTAGCTCTGAGAGCACTTAAACTATCTTACCTAATATAATAATTACTCGATGTCTTGTAATTGTTTCTTTAATTTATCATCTCTCCAAGAATGTTGAAATCTCCTAGAAGACAATAAAGTACTGAAATAATTTATTCCTACTCTCTTCTATCACTAAACAAAATAGGCATTAAAAAATATTTGATTGATTCAACAATTGGAAATTAATTTAAATGCTATCCATTCAATGCACATAGCTATACATCCTTGTACAAAATATGAGGCATTATCACTCTTTAAGCCAAGTAAATAAATAATTGTTCTAAGAAGTTAAAAATTTGATTTTTTCCTTTTTCTGGTAAATATTAAATAATTCAATTCTGCTTTTTTGTGAAATTACTGAATGAATATCTGTGACTTTGATCATTCAAAGTCATATATATTTATACATACATGCATATACATATGCACACAATATGTATCTCCAATTATTTGCTCTGCTCTGTGTTAGATAGCTTAGCACATGTTTTCTTTTCTATTCCTTATCACACTTCTTAAAAGCATCATTGTCTTTACATTATGGATGAGAAAGCTGAGGCTTAGAGAAGTATAATTAATGGTTTAAGGTCTTATTGGCAATAAAAATCAAAGTTGATATTTAAATGCAGATCTTTAGAAGACAAATTCAATTATCTTTCCAAAGTAACACAGCTGTCTCATTACCTACACATTCTCTGTTCAAACAAACAGCTACTATCAGTGTATCTTAAGTGTGTACGTAACATACTAGTGCCTCTTATATAGGACAGAATACCCTCTGAACATAAGTAGGCATCTCTAAATGGATACACAGTAACTCCAGTACAGATAGTGGATTGGTTTTCTTGCCTTGATGTTATATATCTGCACTGAGTAAAAGGGAGTTGCATTTTGGCCCTTTCCAAAGTGCCTTCCACTTGGGACAGAAAAACAGTGATCGTTTATATGACAGGAGGGATCAGATAATCTTAATTCATCATCCACTCCTTTGCATTTGCTTTTAACGGTTTTCTTCCCTCGAGCTACAGATAGTAACATTTATATTTATTGCTTGGCAATACAAAATATTATCTCATAGTCTAAGTTCATCTCTATACTATTTTTCAATATTGTTATGGGTTAGGCATATGATATTCAAATATTTACTGAATAAAGACCGTGTGATGATTTTCTCTCAAACTGAGACTGCCAGGCCAGTTGATGGGCTTCATCCAAACCACTGTGAATTACATTGCTGATTTCAAATGATTTTCCCTCTGTGCTGTTCAAGTACAGGTTCCCTTTGGTTCTTTGGCAGCTCTGATTTTATTGCATCTTCAGAGATTAGGAAATCAAGTTGAATGCTCAGTTTAGTATATTCACTCCCTAAGCAGCCTCCACAACAAATGCCAAAGTTTAAAAATTAGTAAACCCCTCCATACAAAGCAGGATTTATGACAGAAAACTCTAGAATTTCTGTTAATTATTACAAATTACATGGAAAATTCCCTCTGCTGGGTTTTTTCTTTTTGTGACTATAAAGGCCACTGATGTACGGATGCATCTTTCTGGTTAGGCTCATAGTCTTTGATCCATCATCTTCAATTTTGAGACAGCTAGCCCTGAGGGTCTGGTTTACATCGCTGAAATAAGACAATGGCTCTAATCTGCAATCTTCTATTTTGTTACAACCATTTGAAGACCAATTTCAATTTTGACTTGCCTATTTTCCCTTCTCTCTCAGTACAAAGCTGTTTTGATTACAGGAGGGGTGGAGGTGATGGAGGTGAGAGTGGTGATGGTGGTGGAGGTAACGTTGGAGCTGATGATGGTGATGGCCTGTGTGTGCATGTGTGTGTGTGTAAAGGAGGTAAGGTGGGTGAGGGGAATTGGAGGCAGCATACATGGAGCGTCTTTGTTAATCTGCTTATAAACCTAACAGATTTTTTAGCTGAAATTTTGCCAATGTTAATTGTACATGCAGAATTCACACTGGGAAAATCTCCTTGGGAAAAAAAAGACGAAGTGCACAGCCGGCCTGTTATGTAAGATGTTTATTTTCATCCAATCCAACCCACCATAGGCAGAATAGAAAATAGGCCAGCGCTTCTGACCAGTGACATCACCTTATCATCAGGAGAAAGCAGGAAAGGCTGATCACCATATTGTTAGCAAAGAGGATAATTTTCTTCCACGATTGTTCTCTTGTGGAAAGCTTCGTTTCTGAAGATAGTCATCTCATCTCCCTTTGATGTTTATTTCTTCAGATTCTGTAATAACAGTGAAGCTAGCTGGATTTCAGTTCCTGTACGATGCACATAAACACTTATTTCCTTACTTTTTCTCCAGGTCTCCAAACTTTAAAAGATTGGATCATTTTAGCAGAACCTTGACCATCCTAAGGAAATTGTGGGGAGAAGTGGGGTGATCATCTTGACGTTCAGTTTTACGGAGTATTTTAGATAGCATTGGGTAATTTGCTCTGCAGAATGCCCCTTTTCTTACACTGCTTTGCTTGTATATTTAAGTCAACGAGCTTCATTTCTATTTTATAAATGCTCAGAATTAAACGCAGTTTTAAAAAATGTGTTTTAAGCAACTCATAATCTCTTTTATAATATAGCTATTGTTGCAAGTTATAAAGAGTGAAGTGGGAGAAATTGTATGTGTGTGAGCATAAGTGCATGTGTTTTTTTCTATTAATTCAAAATTAAAAAGAAACTAAAAACGTGATCCTTTTTATCTTAGAGGTTGATTCTGTTATACTTAGAAAATATATCACAGTAAAACAAACCCTCTGCTTTTGCTTATGACAGCTTTGACAAAATGTCTTCTCTCTGTTAAGGGGCAATTTTTAGGATCATTCTATTATATACACTTTTTAATACTCTGCCTATTCTTGTTTCATTCTCCCTCTAGAGGAAATCGCTGGGTACTACAACTCAAACTTAAAAATCTAATGGACCAGCAGGTCTAACTGAAATACAATCAAGAGAATAATTCCTTGACTTAATTTATATTCAACTTAACTCAGTCCTAGAAGCTATTATCTTAAGTAGCTCTAAGCATTCAGCGTCTTTTCCTTTAAGCCAAATGTCAGCATCTTAAGGGGTCATTTTTCTGAATAGCAAAACCAAAATCTTAACCCTGGTAAAGAGTAGTCTCATTAAGAAAAGTGGATGTACTGAAAAGGTTAGAATTTTAGTGTCTAATGCAATGAGTGGTGTGCATTTTGGATTCTAAGAGTCTGATTATTGTGTTCTGGGATTCACATTGCATCTTTGGGGGCACTGGAGGCTGTTTACTGTTGCATAAATTGGATATAACAATAAAAAGTGGCCCAGTACCCTATAGATATGACAGTCAAATACTAAGATTTGGACAAAAATATCCTCAAATATCCATCTTTCAACTGCAGAAGGGTACAGAAAATAGCTCCCTTCCCTGCTTTCTAGAGCTGTGAGTGGTTTGATCTGAGGAAGCCTAATTTCTCTATCTGTACAATGGGAATAACTACATCTGCCTTCAGCAGTGTGAGGATCACAAATATGTATATACAGCACCCAGCATGTGCCTGACTCAGAGTAAATTCCTTTTCTATTTTTTGTAATACAAATCCTCTGACTCAGGCTGAGAAGTAAAATCATAAAAATTCGCAAAACTTTTCAGGAGATTCTCCTCGTTTCTTGGTATACCCTCTTCTATGCTCTTACTTTAAATTTCAGGGTCACAGCTTGAATTCATCTCCAAGATGTTGCTGCTGTCCTCATGCAGAAATGCCCATGGTGGGAGGGTAGTCGAGAAAGACAGCAATCTGTGATGTCTGTGTCTCAGTGTGGCTGTGTTTGTGGTAGGACATGGAAGGAAAAGGGGAACAGGTGACTCTGTTTTGTCCTAGAAGGAAGTCCAGCATATAAACTTTAAATAGGCAAAATACACAGGCCGGCCGGGTGGTGCAGCGGTTAAGCGTGCACGTTCCACTTCTCAGTGGCCTGGGGTTTGCCGGTTCGGATCCCGGGTGAGGACATGGCACCGCTTGGCAAAAGCCATGCTGTGGTAGGCGTCCCACATATAAAGTAGAGGAAGATGGGCACGAATGTTAGCTCAGGGCCACTCTTCCTCAGCAAAAAGAGGAGGATTGGCAGTAGTTAGCTCAGGGCTAATCTTCCTCAAAAAAAAAAAATAAAGGGGGCTGGCCCCGTGGCCGAGTGGTTAAGTTCACACGCTCTGCTGCAGGCGGCCCCGTGTTTCGTTGGTTCGAATCCTGGGCGAGGACATGGCACTGCTCATCAAATCATGCTGAGGCAGCGTCCCACATGCCACAACTAGAAGCACCCACAACGAAGAATATACAACTTCGTACTGCAGGGCTTTGAGGCGAAAAAGGAAAAAATAAAAATATCTTTAACAAAAAAAGCAAAATACAGTAGGATGTGATCATGTACGTTAGATTTGCATTTTAAAAGCCCAGAAAATTCTTTATGAAACTGTTCGCAAGAAGATGGGATTACGCAGAACTTTGGGAAATGTTTCCTTTTTCTGTACTGTTTGCATGAAAATGTTTCAATAGATAATACACATGGTAAATTTCATAAGGAAGGAAGTAAGGCTTTCCTCCACTGCTGAACTTCCGTATCTTAGTTTCTGTCCCCAAAACAACCACTGTATACATTTTACTTTATCTTCTTAAGATTTTCTATGCATGACACATAAATAAGCATTTATGTGCATATTATTTATATATGTATACAATCGTTTCTTGTTACTCATATTAGTTGTGTTCTATAGAGTCTGCGTGAACCAGAATTAGTGACCACTCCATCCTTCCTTCTGGGGGAAATACGGAGTTAGGTTCCTGTGAGCCTCTGGTGGCATCGTTGTCATCAACTGATCAATGCATAACTTTGTCTTACTTGTGTGTCTGTTTAAAGACATCTTATTTATGATTCATTAACATCAAATTCACAGCCAACAGCACTATGATTCATGCCTGAACAAAGCTTATCTAACACACGTATTTTCTCTGTAAGGCACATCACAGCATTCTTGTGCTTAGGAACACCAGACAGTGCTTCAGCACTGCACTCGGGGGCATTTTAAACGGCAAAATCACCAACAAAAGGCACAAAAATGAGACAGAACAAGCACTAAATAGACCACGAAAAGGACTCTGATTAGAGATGGGGGCAGAAACAAGAAGACAGAGCATCGCCTTGTTTGACCCAGGAAGTTCTGCGAGTATTGATTGTGGGGTTACAAATAAATTATAGCAAGTGGATGAGTCTGTGGATAATAAGGATTGACTGCATATATATATATGTGTGTGTATGTGTGTGTCTTTGTTGTATCTGCATACATATATGTATATCCTTCATCACACATTAGCAATATATTACATTCACTATTCTGAACATTGCTTTATAATATTGCTCAATGTTTAATAGTGCAGACTCTGAAGTTAGACTGGCTGGGATCAAATCCTGACTTTATATTTACCAGCTGTGTGACCTTGAGCAGGTCACCTAACCGCTCTGTGCCCCTGTTAACTCATCTAGAATATGGGAATTATAAGAGTCCTTACTGAAGGGAGTTGTGAGGATCAAATAAGCTACCATGAAAAAACCACATAAGACATGTCTATTTGCTATATCATCATTTAAGAGTATATTTGGGAGGATCATTCCTTATTGGCCCATATAACATGTCCTCACTCTTTTTAAAAACAAAATAGCAATCCACCAGATGGCTACATCCTGTTTTCACCTCCCGCCCCTAGAAAGAATACATTTTGATTCCTTCCTATCCTTTGCTTCAGTAAGAATCTTGGAACATATTTCCGTGTGCACATGTGGAAATCTATCTGCAGGCAAAGGAGTTGTGCATTCTTAATTTTGATGTATATTACCACATTTCTCTCCAGGATTTGTTATAATAATCATGTATAACCAGGGGGGGAAAGCCATTTCCTTTCCATAAAGGGAGAGAAAAGAATGACTCTTAGTTCTTACCTTTTGCTCAAATGCAAAGATAATTTCTTTCCTACATTAAGTTGAATAAATGGCCCCTTCATGGTTTGCTATGTTAGTGTCAGTGATCAGAATGACATTTTATGCCTCTCAATGTTTTAAGTTGACAAAGCACCAAAAGGTTTGCAAATATTTTGCAGACTTTCTATGAATTCTCTCTAAGGCCACCGCTATAGAATATTGTATCAACTCAATAAGATTTTCCCTCCCAGTCAAGTAGGAGTAAAGCTATCATTTCCTCTACTTGATGCTCCTCTTTACATTAGTCAGCCCCCAATAAAGTCACTTGATTATTACATTATTTAGGAAATGAAATAGGAAGAACAGAATAATTGATACATGCTCTGCTTTACGGCTCCAGTGCTGGCAGTAGAAACTTAGAAAAAAATACCAAATCTTGTTTAAAAGGACTTTTTTTTTAAGGCAAAGAGCAGTAAGAGCTTCGACAAAAATAATTCTCACATAATGTAGTCTTCTCGCTTCTTTAATGTTTCCACCTTACTATTGCCTGCTTGCCTCCCAAATCTTTGTAGGACAGACATGATGGAGGTTTTGCTTGCTTTTACAACTTCTTCAGAGCCAATTGTGTTTCACTTCTTTTATTTATTTATTTTTCTTTAGGAACATTCATTAGTCTCTTTAGAAGCAATGACAAAGATATCTGGAATTCTGATTATGGACTGTGGAGACAATAACCACTAAGAAGCGAGCCGAGGTACATTTTCAACAAGGGGAGGATGTCATTGGAAGCTCTCTATGGGACTGGAAAAAGGTTCTAGAAAATTGTCTGAGTCACTCTTATTAGGAGAGTAAGAGAGGAGAGCAGCTGTGCAAAATTAGTACCAGTATCTTCCTACCCTCCATTTTAAACTTTTCAAAAGATTTTTTTCTGGTCAATTCTTCCCGAGAAGGGCAACCTAATCAGACATAATCTTTGCTTTTAGAGGTTACCATGGCGACTGACCAGGACAGCGATCTTCTCTCGGTGTCATAAACACACTTTGTATGGTGCTAAATAACCCTTGTATACCATCAGAGTTTTTCTCTGAGTGATAAAACAAGGAAGGAACGTTGAAATCAGAAATGATATTTCCCCATATGGATTTTTTTCTTTCTTTTTGCCCTTTTTTATCTGTACCATATCTCTTTAAAGTATACATCAAGGCACAGTACTTATTACAGGAAGCAAAAATACAAGGAATCTTTTTTTTTTTAATATGGACCACGATAGTGAAAGATTTACCTACCACTTATGCTCTAAGTGAAAGACAATTTCACTCACTAAGGCTGACAAACAACAGAGACTAGTACAGATAATCAGAAGGCACTGGTGTAGCTAAATGAATAGAAGAGCAGTCCTTAATTGGTGGGGGGATGGGATAGAGGAAATGATGCATACTAATTTTTTTTTAGTTTTTTTAATAGACTTCAATTTTTAGAGCAATTTTATGTTCATAGGAAAATTGAGCAGAAAGCACAGAGTTCCCAAATATCCCCTGCCCCCACACATGCACAGCCTCCCCCACTATCAACATCCCCCCCAGAGTGGTACATTTGTTACAATTGATGAACCTACAATGACACGTCTATATCGCCCAAAGTCCACAGTTTACATTAGTGTTCACTCTTGGTGTTGTACATTCAATGGGTTCGGACAGATGTATGATGACATATATCCACCATTATGGTATCCTACAGAGTATTTTCACTGCCTGAAAAATCCTCTGTGCTCTGCCTGTTCACCCTTTGTGCTCACACCCCCAACGAACAACCACCACTAATCTTTCTACAGTCCCCATAGTTTTGCCTTTTCCAGAATGTCCTCTTGTTGGAATCACAAGTATGTAGCCTTCCCAGATTGGCTTCTTTCACTTAGTAACACGCTCTTTAAGGTTTTAGCATTTTTTTTTTTTTAAATAGAAATTCCATTTTCTTCTTCTGCCATATTGACCATTTCATTTTCCTAAAGCTTCTGATTCTTTGATGCTTATGAGCAAAGAAAAGCTAGTCAAAAAATGCCAAGCACCCAGTGGTTCAGAATTTGAAATCAGACTCTTAGGGGGAAAAAAGAGAACTAGAGGAAATACACAAAAATCACAGAGACGAACAACCAAACAACACTACCAACACTAACACCAACAGAAGACAAGGAGGCGGAGAATGACTGACCTGGAATGCATGAGCCTTAAGAAAGCAGGGGAGAAGGGGTCTGTAACAGTGAGTGAGGACGTGCGTGAAGAGTCCATTAGCAAAACACTACCTTTAAGTTCTGGACCCTCCAAGGCACGATGATGCTCCTGTACAAGGGTTGAGAAGTGGTGAGTGATATCTGCTCCCCCCCCCCCAAATTACCCAGAGAGCCCAGGAAATGTCCAGTGAGCTGTTAACATTCTGTTTACTGGTAGGCTATGACTCAGTACTAGGTGTGAAGTTTTCTCCAATCCCTGATTAAAATTAATTGCCTTCTCCATGCTCCCAAACCTCTTTGTTTATGACTCATGAGGGCAGATTAATCATTTAGGTTTTGCATCACTATTATTTATATTTTATGTCTTCCTTCTTCACTAGACTGCAAATTCCTCTAGGACAGGAATCTTGTTTTTCTTCAACTTTGTGTTATCCAAAGTGCCTTACAGATGGTAAAGGTTCAGTAAACATTGGTTAAATAAAACTGAGTTGGAGTCTCTAGATGTGTGACATGATTTTTCGTCTTTCCCTAACAAGAGGATGTTTATGGATGACAAAGTTCGACTTTGCCAATTTTCCTATTGTCTAACAGAAACATGGCTATGATATATAAAAAAATTGTGGGTGAACATTTTGACATATTATCTTTTTCTCTTCCTGTAACTCCTCCCAAGTCTTTTTGGGTTTTGGTTTACAAAATGTCTAAACACTTGGAAGAAGGAATTTGAAGGGATAGACAGATTATCTTGAAATAAACTAGCACACAAAAAATAACCTCCCACCGAATATCCTTATAAAGAGATCTCTGAGTTGGGGTGGGGGAGAAATAGCAAGCTAAAGAGAGAGGTCTATGTGTCCCAGAAGCAGAGGAAAACTACAGTACAGAGCTGCTGGGAAAGCCACAAGACTCAAGAAAGAAATAGCTGTGAGGCGCATAAGGCAGATGGCCCCATATGCAGTCTGGTAAAAAAATTCCACGCTGGCATCATGGCTCAGAACCGCAGAGAATCCCTGGATCTGAAGGGAACCAGGCAGATGGGATAATGAATGTTCCAGAGAAAATCAGTGTGGACAAACGACTGAAAAGCAGATTGATTTCCCCTCCCCCACCTGCATTCTCCACCCTTCCAACTACACTTCCTGTAATGTCCTGGCACTCAAACTGTAGTCTGACCACAGGGAAGAAATCCTAAAAGTTTAGGAGATTAAGCTTCCCACCAGTGGTGTAATGGGGGTTCTGTGTAAGAAATTAAATTGAATTGTAAAAAATAAGCCAGGCCTGGTCCTGTGGCCGAGTGGCTAAGTTTGTGTGCTCTGCTTTGACAGCCCGGGGTTCACTGGTTCAGATGGGCATGAACCTACACACTGCTCCTTAAGCCATACTGTGGCAGCATCCCACATAGAAGTACTAGAAAGACCTCCAACTGGGATATATGATATATGATTATTAATAGTGCTTTGGGGAGCAAAAAAAAGGAAGATTGGCAACAGATATTAGCTCAGGGCCAATCTTCCTCACCAAAATAAAAATAATAATAAGCTAGTTTGTTACTTAGACAATTATACTTATGGACTGAGATTCACACTTGTGAAGCTCCCTCCATGTATTCCTTGGCAGTCATGAGGAACACCTACAACTCAGAAAGGCATCCCTTACTCTCCCCTCTCTCACTCTGCAGGTAGAACTGTCCACTTTCTCTGTGTGCCCTACTGTAGCACATGCATCATTCATTTATTCATTTACCAAACACTTATTAAATGATATCTGCTACATGCCAGGCACTGTGCTATGTGCTGTCATTCTAAGGGAGGAGATTCATGTTCTCAGTGACCATGAGTACTAATTATAACTGCAGTTTAGATGTGAACTTAATTCCTTCCTGTCTTTCTCACTCTATTATATTAAGGATCATTGAGCCTGACGCTATGTCTTATTTACTCATTGTTGCGTCTCCAGCACCACACATGGGGCCAGGAACCTAGTAGGCATTAAACAGATGTGCTGATATCAAATTTTCCTCTTGCTATCAATGATAAAGTGGAGTCACTTGAGGATTTCTTTTTTAAAAGTTACATTTTTTAATTTAAAAAACTGATGTATGCTTGTAAAATTTAAGCAATACAGAGATGAAAAGCTCAATGATTTCCACATCACCCCTAATTTCTCCACATTAACCAAGTTAGTAAAATGGTCCTACTCTTTTCTCTATCCCTCATACGAAGCTATACAAACATATATAAGAATTTTATTTGCATATTTTACAAAAATGCAACATATATTTTCATAAGGAATATCTATCTGTAGTTTTTTTGTAATGTCTTCAGGAAAGTTTTTAACTACAAATTCAACTTCTTTAATAAATATAGGGCTAATCAGGTTATCTATTTTTTTCTTGAATGAGTTTTGGTAGCTTGTTTGTTTTAAAAGCTTTGGCCATTTTTCTTAGGTGTTGAATGTGTTAGCATAAAATTGTTCTTTATATTTTTGGATAGCCTGATATCCCGTGTAAAATTTGATTGTGGTCCTCAAAAAGTTAACAGTAGAATTATCATATAATCCAGCAATTCCATTTCTGAGAATATACCCAAAAGAACTGAAAGTAGGGTCTTGAAGAGATTTTTGTATATCCATATTCATAGCAGCATTATTCATAACAGCTGAATCATGGAGGCAACCTATGTGTCTATCGACAAACACATGAATAAGCAAAGTATGGTGTATACATACAACAGAATATAGTCAGCCTTAAAAAGAAAGGAAATCCTGACATATGCTACAACGTGGATGAACCTTGAGGACATTACGCTGAGTAAAATGAGCCAGTCACAAAAAAAGACAAATACAGTATGATTCCACTTATATGAGGTCCTTAGAGTAGTCAAAAGTGTAATGACCTGGGGCCAAGGAGAGGGGAGAATGGGAAGTCATTGTTTAATGGGCATGGAATGTTAGTTTTACAAAATGAAAAGAGTTCTGGGGATGGATGGTGGTGGTGGTTGCACAACAATGTGAATGTATTTAATACCACTGAACTATACACTTAAAAATGGTTAAAATGGTGAATTTTATTTTATTTGTATTTTACCAGCATAAAAAATTTTAATTTGATTGTCGACACCTGGGAGCCAGGAACTGTCTTTCTTTTTAAGCTTTGTATCCATAGACCTAGAAAAATGTCTAAAACCATGTAGTATCTTGAGAAGCATCACTAGAAATCAGTAGTCAACAATCTTCAAGACACCAATAGACATCTTCTGTATCAAAAGCCAAATTAAAGCCTAAATCAGAAAAGGTGGTGGTGGGGAGGCAGCAGTGGAAATGAGCTAAATGGAGATGCTCATGGCAATGAGGGCCCTCACTCTTCCAGGGGACAGGTTTAAACTTTTAACTTATTCCTTTTGGGGTGGGAGGTCGTATATATTAACCAGGGATAAATACTTTTCTTCCCAGTAAGACAATCAAACAGTGAGACCAGAAGAACTCTTTTCAGGCTAACAAATCTACCCCACATCAAAAACTGAAATAGCAGAAAGTGTCTGGTGCCTGGAGACATCAAACAGCTCCAAGTTGCGATAAGGAGGCGCATTCCCACAGTGACAGGTGGCTCATGAGGGCAACCTAGGAGAATCCACCGACCGTGTTTGGGCGCAAACATCAGAACTGGATAAACTTCTTTTGGGAGGAGTACGCAGAAAAAATGAAAAACTCCGCAACATAAAGAAGACTAAAAACATAAGACTGAATAATGCAGAAGAGGAACTATAGATGCGTATGCACATATTTACATAGATACATAAATACGTGTATACGTGTGTCTATATGGATATAGATATTCACTAAGGGGAAAAGAATAAGTTTAAAAAATGGTAGTTACTTATTGAGAGATATTGTTCAATAGAGTTCTAAACATTTAATGTACATTACCTTTTATAACACACATGAAAAAGGATGAGATTATTCCCATCTTACAGATGAGAAGACCGAGACAAGACGTAGTAACATGCTCACAGCCATATGGCTTTGCAAATGGCAAAGCCGGGCTTCAAACTCAGGTAGTCTGACTCCAGAGTCTGAGCCCTTAGAGAGTAGAAAAAAATATGCCAAATGCTCTCAATAAAACTCTAAGATGATGGATTATAACAAAAGAATTAAAATGAGATAATATAAAAGGAACTACCTGGAAAAAGAGTTAGTTGAAAAATGGGCAGGCTCTAACAAAGAACTTGACGTTTTATGTGGTTACAAAATGTTATAAGGGCGTTTTAAAGCAGCAGAATTAAAATCAGCCTCAGAACCAATAAACAATAGAGGGGAATTCTCAGAAATATCAAATCAGTGGTAGACAGGAAAAACAAAACTTAAAAGGAAAAAATTTCTCTCTGAGTATGCAAATAAAAGAAAAGATGAAAACCGTAAGAGAGAATTTGTTACCTATAAAAGCTGGAGAATGGAGAATGCAGACGGAACACAGAAATACGTGACCTTTTCCTCCAGACAAACTGAACAGGATGTATACAACCCAGTGTAATTTCAATTTTCGAGTATAAAATTTTTGAGATCCTTTGAGCACTTTGCAAAAAGATTTCTTAGTAAATATCTATTTTGCAGCAAAGGAATTCAAAGTTATGGACAGAGTTTAAAATGGGACTCTAAACATGCATATAATTCAGGTCTGTGTATTTGCAGGAATCATTTTTATGTAGATTTCCGTATATAAAATTTCTATGGATGAAATATGTTCCAGTGACTGTTCTAAAAGCTTTTAATGTACTATCTCATTAAATTCTCACAAAACCCTCCGTTTATGAATGAGGAAGCTGAGAGTAGGAAGGTTAAATAATGTGTCAAGAATGATAGTTAAAGTGGTAGAGTGAGGATTTCAAAGAGACCACATAGTGAGACTCTAAGTCTGCCTTCTGAACACCAGATTAAGATCAGGACCTTTGTTCCAGCTCTATTTGACAAATAGTAACAATACTCAACATAGGCGGGATCTTGTGGCTTTCATAGCACTTCCACATATTTCACCTCATTTAATACTTAGACCATTTTTTTTTTTTTTTTTTGGAGGAACTATTGCTGTCGCTATTTTATGAATAAGGAAATTGAAACCCAGACAAGTTTAAATGACTTTCCTAAGGTTCAGCATCTAGTGAGGGTAGACAAATCAAGCCTACATCTTCTGATATCTCAAATATCACCCCATCCTTTATGCCCCCAATGTCTTTTGTCATAATTCACCAGGAGCTTCCCTAGGCAGCCTAAGTAAGATCAGCAGACTATGTTAGAAAGAGTATTTGAATTGATGCCAGGAGAGTTGGCAATGATCTGATTGGTACAATTGCCCTGCCACAATTTCAGCTCATTATAAAACCACAAAACAGTTTCAGAAATTCAGTCTTGGGATCATGATTAAGAAATTCATCTTTGGAAACTCTAAGAGTAGTCCTTTCTGTAAACTCCTTTCATTTGAACCATCTGGGGAGAATTCAGTTTCCACATGATTCAAACGGACACCAATGTATCAGTCACCTACAGTGTATGCCCATTACGTCCGATGGTACAGAGACACTACTTTTTAGCACAATACTTCTAGCCAAGGGAGCTTTGTATAAGCCTCAAAAGTGCAGAGGAAGGAAGGTGGGAAAGAGGGAGGGAGGCGGGAAGGGAGATAGGGAGGGAGGAAGGAAGGAAGAAAAGATAAAAGGAAGAGAATCAATTTCCTACCCTGGTGGGACCACTGGGGAACTGGAGGTTATAAGCCATTTCTCCATGCCCTTCCTCTGGATGAGAAAGTGTACACACAAGGCAGATTTTTAATAGAAGCAGCTGACTATCCCCTTTATTCTGTCCCTATGGGAACGTCTTTCTTATTCCAAAAGCACTCTTTACTTTTCAGTTCAACATAATTTTTTCACTTCTATTTGATAATTTGAAATGTTAAGATTGTTTTTCAGTAAACTCTCTTATACGCATAATAACCCACTCTGGGGTCTGTGTTGGGGAGTTACACTGGCACACCTTCGGCCTACAGAAGCTCTCTTGTGTATTTCTTTCCTCAGTTGGCTTCCAGCCTGCTTTGTGTTGGCTGCTGAACATACAGAATTGTATGTTATTAATTCCACAGCTTATTTTGAAACTTGCCCCTGGGACCATCTCTTCCATGGCCCTTCAGTCTGAGACGCAAAGCTTTTCGTCTTGAATATTTCTTTATCAAAATGGTTTATATTATCATTATTTTTCCACTTGCCATCCATAACAATATCATCTATCTGAGTTTTTATTAGACTTGCTTGGCCAAAGGATTCTGGGCCAGAGTAATTAAATGAAGCAAACGAAACATTTATTGACGGCAATATGTTATTGAGCGAAGGCAAGCATTTTAGAAGTAAAGATTTTTTTCCCCCACAAGTGACACATTGCCATCTGTTCCTATTTCACACAAATCAGCACTAAGGGAGCAACATGAAAGAGAAAACTAGGTCAACATTTACATTTCAAGTAAGGTTAGATTTTGCTTTGTCAGTTTCTTTGGACTGGGAATCTAGAGGTTAAAAGATTATTTCAGACTTGGGGTAAGTAAACCAGGAAATGGATCCTTCTGGGTAGCCCCATGAAACTGTGAGACTCAAATAGAGGCAAGAAAAATTACAGCAAAGAAGTAATGTTTTGTGTGATCTAAATGTGCCCTTAAATTTATGAGACCAAAAGCAATAGAAAACTCACTTTAACTTATTGTTGAATCTCTGTGTTCAGCCCTTATTTTCTAAGTGTACTTGGTCAAAATGCATGCCTCTAGGTTACATAGTAGCCTGCAAGGTTATCCATCTGACTGGTGGCCTAGAAATATTTCGTACTTAAAAAGATAAGTCCCAAAGCACATGTAATGCCTAAAATATTCTCTCTCTACATTTCTTTCCACAGCAAGGCTAAAATTTTGCAAAATCAGAAGACTGAATTGTGGAGTTTGTGGTCAAGGAAGAACAATAGAATTAGGAAACTTCCTTCATCCTACAAGAATATCTTGGAAGATTCTGTGCCAGGACGAGTTCTTCATGCTAACTCAGCTCTGTGTGTGTGTGCGTTTTGGGGGTGGCACTAAGATAGAACCTTTTTCCTTATTGTTCATTCATAATCCGTTGTATTTCTGTGGTATCTGTTGTTATTTCTCCTCTTTCATTTCTAATTTTATTTATCTAGCTTTCTTTCTTTTTTTCTTTGTAAGTCTGGCTAGAGGTTTGTCGATTTTATTTATCTTCTCAAAGAACCATCTCTTTGTTTCATTGATCCTTTCTCCTGACTTTTTTGTTTCAATAGCATTTATTTCTGCGCTGATTTTTATTATTTCTCTCCTTCTGCTGACCTTGGGTTTTGTTTGTTATTTTTCTAATTTAATTAGGTGCAGTTTTTAGATTGCTTATTTGGTTTTCTTGTTTGTTAACGAGAGCCTGTATTGAAATGAATTTCCCTCTTAACACGGCTTTTGCTGCACCCCATATGAGTTGGTATGCGATTGGAAAAAATGCTTGTTATAATTTCAATCTTCTTAAATCTATTGAGGCTTGCCTTGTCTTCTAACATATGGTCTATTCTTAAGAATGATTTGTGCACACTTAAGAAGAATGTGTATTCTGCTATTTCTAGATGGAGTGTTCTATATATGTCTATTAAGCCCATCTGGTCTAGCTTTTCATTTACTTCCACTGTTTCCTCATTGATTTTCTGTCTGGATGATCTATCCTTTGATGTGAGTGGAGTGTTGAGGTCCTTTACTATTATTGCGTTATTATTAATGTCTTCTTTTAGGTTTGTTAATAGTCACTTTAAGTACTTTGGTGCTCCTGTGTTGGGTGCATATATATTTATAAGTATTATTTATTCTTGATGGAATGTCCCTTTGATTATTATATACTGCCCCTCTTTGTCTCTCTTTACCTGTCTTATCTTGAAGTCTACTTTGTCTAATATAAGTATTGCAACAACAGCTTGCTTTTGTTTGCCATTAGCTTGGAGTATCATATTCCATCCCTTCACTCTGAGCCTGTGTTTGTCATTAGAGCTGAGATGTATTTCCTGGAGATAGCATATTGTTTGGTCCTGTTCTTTAATCCACCTCACCACTCTGTGTCTTTTTATTGGAAAAGTCAATCCATTTATGTTTAGGGTGATTATCGATATATGAGGGCTTAATGTTGCCATTTTAGCACTCGCTTTCCAGTTCCCCTGCATTTCCTTTGTTTCTGGTCTTGCGTATTTTAGTCTACGAATAGAGTTATGTAGTTTTTTATACTGTGTTTCTTCGTTTTCTCCTTATTTATTATTTGTGTCTTTGTTCTGCTTTTTTGTTTAGTGGTTACCCTGAGGTTTGCATTCAAGATCTCGTGTATAAGATAGTCCCCTTTCTGATTGCTTCTAATTTCCTTAGACTAAACCAATTCAATCCCTTTCCTCTTCCCCTCCTAAGTTGTTTTTCTCACATCTTATCCCATCTTGTCTTATGAATTTGTGGTTAAAATGATGAGATTATCCTTGTTTTTGGTGTTTTCCTTCCCTTTGTCTTTAATGCTATACTTGAGTATTTGCTATCCTGCTCTGATTCTGTCTGCCTATTTATCTCTTTACTCCATGCTTTGTAACCCCTTTCTCTCTTTTTTTTTTTTCCAGTATGATGGCCTTCTTGAGGATTTTTTTATTGGGGGGGGGGGCGGTCTCGTGGCTATGAAGTCCCTTAGCTTATGTTGTCTGGGAAAGTTTTTATTTCTCATGATATCTGAAGGATATTTTTGCTGGATAGAGTATTCTCGGCTGAAAGTTTTTGTTCTTCAATGATTTGATTGTGTCATTCCAGTCTCTCTTAGCCTGTGAGGTTTCTGCAGAGAAATCTGCTGAAACCCTGATGGGGGTTCCTTTGTAGGTTATCATCTTCTGGCTTGCTGCTTGTAGTATTCTTTCTTTGTCATTCAATTTTTCCAGTTTCACTACTCTATGCCTTGCAGTAGGTCTTTTTACATTGACATATTTGGGAAATCTTACAGCCTCTTCCACATAGATATCCTTCCCTAGGTTTGGGAAGTTCTCAGCTATTATTTCTTTGAACAAGCTTTCTACTTCATTCTCCTTTCCTACTGGAATACCTCTAATTCTTATGTGCATTTTCTCATTGAGTCGGATATTTCACAGAGACTTTCTTCATTTCTTTTTAGTCTTAGTTCTCTCTCCTCCTCTATCTGGAGCATTTCACCATGTCTATCTTCCATTATGCTCATACCCTCCTCTATGATGTCTGCTCAAGCATTCAGGGAATCCATATTTTGTTTTATTTCTTCCATTGTGTCTTTCATCTCTAATATTTCTGATTGATTCTTCTTTACAGTTTCAATCTCTTTTGTGAAGTAGCTCCTGAACTCATTGGCTTATTTCTCTACATTCTCGTCTACCTTGTTGAGTTTTTTGATGATAGCTGTTTTGAATTCTTTGTCATTTAGATTACATATTTCTGTGTCGTCAGGACTGATTTCCAGCTATTTGTCATTTTGTCTCTGGTCTGGAAATCTAATATAATGTTTGATATTGCTAGTGGTAGTGGCTCTGTTCTTTAGCATCCTGGTGTTATTTTGTTGCAGTTACCACCTAGTGCCACTGGGTGGGGGTCAAGAGCCACATATTCTGAGCACTCAGCCTTTAACCAAAATCCCAGGGGCTGGAGCCACTGTGGTGGGGGTGGGGAGAGGGGTGCTTTCTCCTGCATGCGCTTGGTGTTTTCTCCCTCTTCCCTCACTATCCACTCTCCTGGGGTGTTGGCTTGATAAGATCACCTCCCCCACGAAAGCATTCACCCCAGTAGATGGCTTCCCTCTAGTCTTCAAGGGCCCTTGGGAGTCCTTGATGTTCCTCCAAACAAACGTCCCTTCCCCTCAGAGGCTTCCCGCAGTCCCAGATTGCAGTCTTTAAGGACAGGGAGTGAAGATTTCTCTTACCCCCTTCCACCTCCTCTGAGGGGTGCTCCAGGCTCTCTGCCCTCTGTTGCATGGCTGTGTGAGACTCTCCAACATTTTTGTGTTGTGTTTGGATGTCCTCTGTTGGATTATGGATGTTTTTTATATTGTATATTGGAGGGGAACGTTTTCTGAGGGACCTCACTCTGCCATGGTGCTGACATCACTCCCTTATTGCTCATTCATCGATGGGCCTAACACCTACCTAAGCTTTATCAAAAATCTCCTTCCTTCATTCTGTAAATTTCATTTTTACATGTTTGATTTGGTGTTTATTTTTTGTTTTGTTTTTAGAAGCTTCTTCTTCATGGACCAAACCCATTTCAATGTTTTGCTTAGCATTCCTGATGATATTTGGGGTGGATGTTAGGAAATAGACAATGTAAAATTCATTGTCAGCTGTATATTACTCGCATCCCTGCTAAAATTCTTCAATATCTTCTCATTGCCCTGTGGATTAAATACAAACTGTTTATCTGATGTAAAAGATCTACATGGTCACTCTCTTAAGGCTTTCCCCATTTTAGGATTCTCTTCCTAATTCACTACCTGTGAGTAATTATTCTTCAGTTGTTGAGTGTTGTATTCTAAAATATCAATTAGGTCGATTGTTTAATAGATTTATACTCTTACTGATATTTTGGTCTACTTTTTCTAAAAATTTCTTATAAAGGATTATTAAAATCTCCAACTATGACTGTGGATTTTTCTATTCTCCTATTACTTCTGTCAATTTTTGTTCCATATATTTTGAAGCTCTTTGATTAGGTGCACACACATTTAGAGTTTTTGTGACTTCTTTACTAATTTTACCCTTCTATCACTATGAAATATTGTTTTTTATCTCAGGTAATATTTCTTGTCATGAAGTCTATTTTTTTGTCTGATATTAATTTAGATACACCAGCTTTCTTGCACTTATTGTTGCATCATTTTAATTTCAACCTATCTGTATGTTATGTTTGAAATATGTTTCTGGTAAGCAGCATATAGTTGAGTTTAGTTCTTTTATCCAATGTGGATAAAAAATGAAGTATTTAATCCAGTTAAAATTTTTATGTTTAATTTATTTTTACTTTTTATTTTAAAATACTTTTGGATATATATAAAAGTTACAATGCTACAGAGGGTTCACATATACCCTTTAGTCTTATTCCTCTGTTAACTTACATAAATGCAGTACAATTATCAAAACCAGAAAATCAAAATCAGTAGCATATTATCTATTCAACTATAAACTTTACTTGAATTTCACCAGTTTTTCCCATGATGTTTCCTCTCCTCTTCCAGAAGCTAACTCAAGATCTCATACTGCATTTAATTATCACATCTCTTTGTCTCTTCCAATCTGTGATCATTCCTAAATCTTTCCTTATCTTTCATGACCTTGACACTTTTGATGAGCACTAGTCACTTTGCAAAATATTTGGATTTGTCTGATGTTTTCTCATGATCAGATTGAGATTATGCATTTTTGGGGCAAGAATACCACAGAAGTGATGTGTCCTTCTGAGTGCATGATGTCAGGGGATACAAGACTTTGATCTGTCTTATTGCAGGTGTATTAATCTTGATCACTTGGTAAAAGGGGTGTCTGCTGAGTTTCTGCACTATAAGGCTGTTATATTTCTCTTTGTAATCGATAAATATCCTGGGGGAGATACTTTGAAGTTATGCTAATGTCCTGTTTCTCCTCAAACTTTTGCCCATTAATATAGACATCCATTGGTAGATAGCATATTTCAAACTTGTAAGTACTGCTCTGACACATTATTGGGTAATATGTAATTATGCTAATTTCAAGGGAGGTCAGAACAAGAAAGGCCACTGTGACAGGTATAAGCAGCCATGCCGCTTGAGGTAGATGACCTGGCAGTAACAGGGTAAAAGAGGTATCTATGGCAGAGAAAGATACCAAATGGAGCCCCCGGAGGACCAATGGGAGAATCACTACAGTTATAGAACTAGGCCGTGCCATCTGCAGCAGAGAACTTGTATATTATTTGAAAAACAGCTCATGACATGCTACAGGGCCATGGTAGAAGCTGAGTGCTTGACTATGGAAAAATCAAGTAACTTTCATGTGCTGGTTACTTTGAGACCCACCAAATTGTCAGGTAAGGCAGGCTGATCAGCAATTTATCATAAGATGGATATGGTATATCTCGGATTGGAATTGAGCAGGCCAGAAATTGCAGTAATCTACACGAAGAGGTTGCCCAGATATTTAATTTATGTCACCAGTTGTTGCATGACACCACTCCCTCAGCTCACATCTATGGCTTCATGAACTATGATCAGCTTATAAAGGAGCAAAAAAACCCAGATTGAGTTTGTGAATGGGCCACCTTGAAAATGAGTGCAAGATGGAAATTAGCTGTTCTTGCAACAAAGTTCCAGTCAGGGATGGTCCTGGAAAAGAGTGGTAAAGGGAAATCCTACCAATTGGTAGAGTGTTGTGAAGTGCCCTCTGGCCATCCATTTTATGTGGAGGGAGAAGTGGCTCTATGTAAAAGTATTCATAGACTCATAGGCAGTAATGAATGGCTTAGCTGGTTGATCAAGGATCTATAATGAGTGAGATTAGAAGTTCAGGGAGAAGGAGGTTTGGGGATGAGACATGTGCATGGATTTATGGGAATGGACACAAAGTGTGAACATCATTATATTACCTGTTATTATCATTGTAGAAGAGGCACTAAACAACCAAGTGGAGAGGATGACTCCACCAGTTTATGTCAGCCAGCTTCTGTCCTCAGACATCTCATTGCTAGCAAAACGGGTTCATGAATGTTAGAACCATGGTGGGAGAGACAGAAGCTACGCATTGACTCAACAACCTCGGCTCCGTCTCATCAAGACTGTTCTAACTATTGTTGCTGATGAATGTCTGTTCTGATGAGAACAGAGACCAGAGCAGGGTCTCAACTAGGGTAACTCATTTAAGGAAATCAGCCAGCTACATGTTGGCAAGTGAATTACACCAGACCCCTTCTATCTTAGAAATCACAGTATTCCTATTTCTGTACCAAATTACCAAAATTCTAGGGCCTTAACATAGCACACATTTATTTTCTTACAGTCTAGAGGTCAGAAGCGCAAATGGATCTCCTTGGGCTAAAAATCATGCATGATGATTTACGGCTGTGTTCCTTCCCGAGGCTTTAAGGGAAAACCAATTTTCTTATCTTTTTTCACTTCTAGAGACTACCTACATTCCTTGTCTCATGGTCTCTTCATCTTTAAAGTGAGCAATCACTCTGACTTCTGTTTGCAACATCACATCTCTTTCTCTGACTCTTACTTTGCTGCTTTCTTCTTTCATCTTCTAAGAATCCTTGCATTGCATTGTGCCTATCTGGATAATCTCCCTATTTTAAGATCATTGATTTAATTTTACGTGCAAATTCTCTTTTGCTATGTAAAGTAATATATTCATAGTTGTATTAGTCAGAGTTTTCCAGAGAAACGAAACCAGTAGAATATATAAAAATTTACATATATATATACATATATGAGAAATTAACTCACAGGATCTTGGAGACTGAGAAGTCCTATGATCTGCCATCTGTAAGCTGGAGACCCAGGAAAGCCAGTGATGCAATTCAGTCTGAGAACAAAGGCCTAAGACCCAGGGGAGCCAATGGTCTAATCTCAGTTTGAAAGGAGAAGATGACATGAGATGGCCCAGCTCAACAGTGAGGCAGGAAAAAAAAAAGGGTGAACTCCTCTTTTCTCTGCTTTTTGTTCTATTCAGGCCTTTGATGGGTTGGATGATGCCCACCGACATTGGAGAGGGCAATCTATTTTACCTAGTCGACCAATTCAAATGCTAATCTCATCTAGAAACACCGTCATGGACACGTCCAAAAACAATGTTTAATCTGGGTACCCCATTGCCAGTCAAAGTGACACATAAAATTAACCATTACAAGTCCATCCTTTGTCAATATGGCACCCACATACATCTACCTAAACCAAACAATCTCCAAGAAAAGACAGTAATAAAGTCCTAATTCCACCTAACATGATACAACTATCCTGTGTAACACTGAAATCACAGTAATCTCTTCCCCAGAAGAGGAGATAAAACCCTTGAGTGATGTTTACTCTTCTCCTTGATATCCCATAACTTAAAAACTATGATTCCATGATGCAAAATTAACAATATTTAAATAGTATGACATAAAAGCAATACATACGTCTCATGTTACATGATAAGGGAGTAAGGAAAAAAAAAGAGTTCACTCACAACTGTATTCGTAACAAAATAAGCAGGAAATATTCATAACAATTAGAGTCCTTTCTGTAATTGATCACATGGTCATATTTATTAATTACCTTCTTCTACTACCTATTTCGTATTCCCTTTGCCTTCAACAAGTACCTTAGCTGATCATGGTTCTTACCTGGTGGGGTGGCCCTAAACTTCATTCCTGAAGGGTGTAGGACATTAGTATTTCTGCTTGGATTGAGTTGTAGTTCTCCATTAACCTTAATCATAGGGCATAGTAATATGAAGAGATTCCCTAAGGGCCTGTATTCCAGACATGTTCTTTCTTACCTCCACTGTGGAGTAGTAGCCTAATTTCCCCTTAGTAGTCAGGATCAGCCATCTCCACCAGGACAGCAACTCTGCTTTTTCCCTGTTGAGTCAGAGGCACGAGGAGCCCAAAGTGATTGGGTGGCAGTCTTAACTTCCAGTTTGGTGCAGTCATTATTGTATTTCCTGGTGGAAGCATTCCTCCCTCTGGAGCCAAAACCTCTTGATCAGCACACCATAAAGTCCTGGGAACAGAAAGTAAAAATTTTGTTAGTGGATCACTAGAGGGAATAATAAGTGGTGACACTCTCAAATTCACCCCTTGGTTCCTGGACCTGTGATTCCTGGCTATCGGAGAAATAACATCCTATATTAGACGCTGATTGAGAGCATATACAGCATTCTGGAGAAGCTTCTCCCAGCCCTGCAAGGTACTGTCACCTAGATAGCTCCATAACCGAGTCTTCAAAAGGTTGTTTCACCATTCTATCAAGCCAGCTGCTTCAGGACCATGGGGAACGTGGAACACCAGTGAATTCCACGAGCATGAGCCCACTGCTGCACTTCTTCTGCTGTAAAGTGAGTTCTTTGATCAGAACAGTGCTGTATGGAACACCATGATGGTGGATAAGGCATTCTGTAAGTCCATGGATGGTAATTTTAGCTGAAGCATTACGTGCAGGGAAGGCAAATCCATATCCAAGAGTGTCTATTCCAGTAAGAACAAAATTCTGCCCCTTCCACGAGGGAAGTCATCCAAAGTAATCAACCTGCCATCAGTGGCTGGTTCATCACCCAGGGAACGTTGCTATATCAAGGACTAAGTGCTGGTCTCTGTTGCTGGCAGATTGAGCACTGATCAGTGGCAGTAGCCAGACCAGCTGCAGTGAGTGGAAGTGCATGTTGCTGAGCCCACGCATACCCTCCATCCCTGCCACCATGGCCACTTGGTTTATGAGCCCCTTGGGTGATGACAGGGGTGGCTGGGGAAAAAGACAGATTGGTATCTACAGAACAGATCATTATTTCCACTTGATTATTAAAATCCTCTTGTGCTGAAGTCACCATTTGATGAACATTCACATGGGATACAAATATCTGCACATTTTTTGCCCATTCAGAGAGGTCTATCCATATACATCTTCCCCAAATTTCTTTGTCACCAATTTTCCAATCATGGCTCTTCCAAGTCCCTGACCATGCAACCAAACCATTGGCCATAGCCCATGAATGGTTATGTAATCACACATCTAGCCATTTCTCCTTCCAAGTAAAGTGAACAACCAAGTGCACTGCCCAAAGTTCTGCCCACTGGGAGGATTTCCTTTTACCACTGTCCTTTCAAGAATGTTCCAGAGAGGGGCTGTAGTGCTGTAGCTGTCCACTTTCGAGTGATGTCTCAATATCATGCAGAACCATTTGTACACCAGGCCCAGGTCTTCCCTTCCTCTGTCAACTTTCTGTTATAGGGAACAATAGGGAACTTTCTGTGAGGCCATAGGTGCAGGCTGGGAGAGAGAAGACAATGTAGCAAGAGTGGGGACCATGGACATTTGGACTACTTCTTCACATAACCTACTTGTGCCTTCAGGACCTGCTTGGGTGCAATCACTCACACACACACATACACACACACACACACATATATATATATATATGTATGTATAATGTATATCTGTTTGATGATGGAATGTTGCTCTGCACATCCAACTTATGGCTTGGTGGCTCAGACAACCCCCAGTTCATGATGGGTAGCCCAGATTACCTGGTAGCTTGTTGCCTCATGGTCAAGCATTCGATCTCTATTAAGATCCAAATGCAGGCCAAGAGCTGTTTCTTGAAAGGAAAGTAGTTATCTGCAAATCATGGCAGGGCTTTGCTCCAAAATTCCCAAAACCTGCACTGCAATTTACCTATAAGGGCCTGCCAAGGGCTCCAAACAGCATCTTTATCTGCCACTGACATTTCAAGCACCACTGTGATGGGTCACATGGGCCAAGTGGCAGAGCAGCTTGCACAGCGATATGGATTTGTGGTGGAATCTTCTCTTATTCTGGATCCCACCCAAAACTAGCAGTTTTTTGTATCATTCAGTAAATGGGCCAGATTAATACACCCAAATGAGAAATATGTTGCCTCTAAATCCCAAAGATTCCCATGAGATGTTATGCTTATTTCTTGGTTGTAAGAGAGGCCAGATGCAACAACTTATCCTTCACCTTAGAAGGGATATCTCAACATGGCCACACCACTGGGCCCCTAGAAATTTCACTAAGGTAGAAGACTTCTGAATTTGAGCGGGATTTATTTTCCCTCTCTCACATGCATACATCTTACCAATAAATCTAGGGTAGTTGCTACTTCTTGCTCACTGGGTCTGATTAGCTTAATGTTATCAATGTGATGGACCAGTGTGATGTCTTGTGGAGGGGAAAGGTCATCAAAATTCCTGCTTACTAAACTATGACATGGGGATGGAGAGTTGATATACTCCTGAGGTAGAACAGTGAATGCGCATTGCTGGCCTTGCCAGCTGAAAACAAACTGCTTCTGGTGGGCTTTAGGGACAGGGATGAAGAAAAAGACGTTTGTCAAATCAATAGCTGCACACCAGTTACCATGGAATGTGTTAATTTGTTCAAGCAATAAAACCACAGCTGGTACAGCAGCTGCAGTTGGAGTCACCAACTGACTGAGCTTTTGATAATCCGCTGTAGTTCTCCAAGGCCCATCACTCTTCTACAAGTCAAATAGGGGAATTGAATGAGGATGTATTGAGAATCACAACCCTTGCATCTTTCAGATTCTTGAGGGTGGGACTAATCTATGCAATCCCTCCGGGAATGCAGTACTGCTTTTTGTTTACTATTTCCCTAGGTAGAGGTAGTTCTACTGGCTTCCATTTGGTCTTTCCTACCATAACAGCCCTGACTCCACATGTCAAGGAACCAATGTGGGGCTTCTGTCAGCTGCCGAGTATGCCTATTCCAATTATGCATTTTGGAACTGGAGAAATAACCACAGGATAGTTTTGGGGACCCACTGGGCCCACTCTGAGATGGACGTGAGCTGAAGTTCCGTTGGTCACCTGACCTCCATAAGCCCCTAATCTTGGCCACAGTGACGTTTCGAGTCTCTGGAATTAGAGTCAGTTCAGATCCAGTGTCCAGTAGTCCTGAAAGATATGATTATTTCCTTTTCCTCAATCCAAAGTTACCTCATAAATTGCCACCGGTCCCTTTGGGGAAGACTAGGAGAAGGATTAACAATATAAATTTTGAGTAGTGTACCAGGGCCCTTCCTCAAAGTTATCCAATCATCCGTACATTCAGGTGTTCTGGGTTTGTAAACTGGCTCAAGTCTGGGAATTGATTAAGGGGTTGTGATTCTGGTTTTATAATTCAAGTTAAACTTTTGTTCACTTGATCTAGAACATTTTCTGTTCAAGTAAGAATACAGCAGGCTTTCTATCTATTTCATTTCCAGGAACACCATGATCAATAGCCAATGCCAGTGGTCTGCACAAGTCAGACTAGTCTGATTGTTGCTTTGACCCCGCTGTCCATTGTGGTACCCACTCCCACCTGGCCTTCAGTGGTTAAGTGCCTCCACTTAGCCCCTGCCACCCCAGGATGCAATGGCTCACATTGCATTTAGGTTTCTGAAATCAGTGACTGCAGTTCCCACTGTGAGGTCTGGCCTTCAGAGAAGAACAATCACAGAGCTTTCAAGGATGCTGAGGCTCCCCTCACAAATTTATTCCTAACAGTATTAGTGACAGGTATGTCTTCTGGGCCCTCCCAGCCAGACCAATGACAAATCTGCTCTTTTTTCAGTGACATTAGGAAGAACTAACCAACATTATTATATTTCTTAATTTTCTAAAAATATTTGAAAGCATCATATATGGAATCATCTACCTCCTTACTTTTGTTATAAGTGGTTGATTAGGGGTATTCAATGCAGATAGTTTGCATTTCTCTGTAACAGTTCACACCACGGACTATCAGTGCTCTCTTTACTACTGGAAATAGAGTCATTGATATCTTTGAATCTAATTACATTAGAGGGCCCATTCTAGAAACCCAGAACCAATTTAGAAAACTCATCCTTAAAATTATGTTCCTCTAGAATCACCCTAGGTATCAAAATCTGTATTAGTCAGGGTTCTCCAGAGAAATAGAACCAGTAGGAGATGTGTCTATGTCTATATCTGTATCTAGAGAGAGTGAGAGATTTTCTGGGAATAATTGACTCACATGATTGTGGAGGTGAAGAAGTCCCCAATGGGCTGTCTGCAAGCTGGAGACCCAGGAAAACCAGTGGTATAATTCAGTCTGAGTCCAAAGACCTAAGAACTAGGAGAGCCGATGGTACAAGCTCAGGCTGAGAATAGAAGATATGAGATGTCCCAGCTCAAGCAGTGAGGCAGGAAAAAAGGGGAAGAATTCCTCTTTCTTCCACTCATTCAAATGCTAATCATATCCAGAAATACTCTCACAGACGCACCCAGAAATAATGTTTAATCTGGGTACCCCATGGCCAGTCAAACGGACACATAAAATTAATCATTACAACAGGTTCTGAGGATTAAGATATAGACATCTTTGGGAGTCATTATTTTGCCTTCTGCAATGAGGTTGACACTTCGTCTGTATTTGGCTTTGCTTTTCTTGATTGCACTACTTCAGACAGGACCACTATCCAACAGCTCAGAGTAGCTTATTCATCAACATGGAATTCTGCATAACGTTATTTCAGATCAAGGCACCCACCATACAGCAAAAGAAGTGTGGCCGGGGGCACACAGACATGGAATTCATTCATCCTGCCACATATTGCACTATTCAGAAGCAGAAGCTGCTGGCCTGACAGAGTGATGAAATGAATTCCTGAAGAAGCAACTGAAGCTCCAATTTGGAGATAGCGCAGTGCAAAAATGGGGCTCTCTGCTTCATGGAGCAGTACACATCTCAACCAGCAGCTGTTATATTGTACTATATCACCAACAGATGGAATATGTGGGTCTGGGAAGTAGGAGTGCCAGCACTCACTATCACTTCTTCTCTCTGTTATTTTAAGCTCTATGGGTCTAGAATTTCTAGCTCCCAACGATGAGAGGGTTTCACCAGGGCATGCAGTAAGAATCACAGTAAATCAAAAGTTTTGGCCATTATCTGATTACTTTGGGATCTCCGTGCTGTTACATCAGGAAGCAAAGAAAGGAGTTTCTCTATGCCATTACATCAGGAAGCAAAGAAAGGCGTTGTCATATTGGCATGGGTAATTGACCAAGATCGTTATGAGGGAATGGAAGTGGCAAAGATAATTGCCTACCGCACTTAGGTGATCCACTGGTGGGCTCACGGTATTCCCAGGCCCAGTTATAATTCTCAGTGTATGAGCACATCACCCATGGTGTTTTGGGGCACAGTAAATACGAGCTCAACTTTCTCAGGGATGAAGATCTAACAAAACCCAACAGACCAAGGTATCCAGACCAACAGAAGTTCTAGATGAGGGAAAGGGCCATCAGAATGCATGATGGATGACCAACGTAATGAATAGTATCAGTTATGGCCTAAGGACCAATTGCAGCAGCAGAGTTTGTAGTTTGTCCAAGTAAATTTCCTCGTGAAAGTTTTCCCAGAAATTGTGACCCACAAATAGTTCAAAGAAGCTGTGCCTTGATGGAGTGAACTTAATGTGAAAAGCAAGTAAATCTGAGTGGCAGAAGTGGTGAACCATAATTGACACTGTTGGTACCCCACTCTGATCCCCCTTAACAGCCAGTGTACCCATTCTCTACTGTTGTGTTGACCGATGAGTATCCAGCAAATACTACTTTGTTAGAGATTTGCCTTCAGCCAAATGGGAGCTTGGCCCAAGAGGCACTGTAGACCACTCCCACATCCCTGAAGGCTGAGCTTGGCCCGTGACTGACTGGCATGGAATACAAAAGCTTGCCTCTGTTGTCTCAAAGTGGGAACAATTCTGCAGTGCAATCTTTGTTCCAAACCTTGCCCAGGTGATCAGACTGAAACTAGTCTCCATCTGAGACTTTCTTTTCCCCGTTCTATCGTGCTTCCACCACCTCCTTTCTTCTAATAGTGCTCCCCAATAAATTACTTGAATAAAAATCTATATACTAGCTTCTGAATCTAGGGAACTTGAACTAAGATAATCACCACCAGATCATTTATTTAACAGTATGCATATGTTTATATTTAACATACACACACATAAATATGTGTTAAAAAAATATGTTTATAGATCTTGTATTTCCCACTTACTAATCCTTGAAGGCAAGATATGTTCTTTCTTATTTTCAGTCTTTTTATAGCCTCATGTATAATACTATCAACATAGTAGGCCTTCAATAAACACTTCCGGATGTAAAGGCAAGAACAAGCCAACCGTGTGATGAACTTTTCTCTGCAAAGCACCCCTTCATAACAATTCTGACCTATAGTCTCCATAAGTGAATTTTTAATGTATTTTACAGTTGAAAGTTGGCTGATAGAAGACAAGCACAAAGATATCACACTAAAGCCTCATGGTCTCAATTCCTTAGTGAACAGCATCATTTTTATTGTTGTTTCCAAAATGAGATCATCTTTCTCCTCTGCTTTCACATTAACCAAATTTGTCCAAAGATCTGGCATTAATATCATCAGCCTGGGCTATTGCATGAGTTATGCTAACTGAGTTTTAAAATATAGCCATTAGCATGCTATGGAGGAAGATTTGATCTCATCATGCTATAAATCACTTGTTTTCCTAAGAAGATTGGAAATATGACAGGCAGCTGTGCTTTATCAATGTTTTCATTTGTACATATATCTTTCCCACTTCAAAGTTTGCAGGAGAGAAGTGAGATAATGTGATTAGGTAGCCAAGCATATTCAATGTTCTGAAAAGTAGGTCATTGTTGAGATTAACTGATGGATTAAAAGGATTTAGAAAGGTGGTAAATTTTTGATTTGCATATTTTTCTAAAGAGTCTTGACTCTTGTCAAGTCCCCCCCCCACGTTTTGCAGAGCAGCAAGCCAGAGCACTACATCTAGCAATTTAGTTGTTGCAAATTACTCTTGCCTGTTTTTTTTTTTTGACCTTGAGCAAATTATCAGTATTTCCACACTAGATTTATTTTCCATAATCTATCAACTGCATTGCTTTGGGGGCACTGAAAATGAGACAGGAGAGTGCTAATGTGACAGATGAGGACTGAAATAATTAAATAGTGCTCAGCATAAGGCTACTATATATCTCTTTGACCAAGCATCCTTTGAAAATGCCTTAAATGCCAATTAAATAAAGGCTGCTTAGTGGTGAGCATTGTTCAATGCCACTCTTCCTTTTGGCAATTTTGTTCTCTTCAATGGCACTTTCAAAAAGATAAATTAATAGCCTTCTACTAGATGGGTGAACATAATTTATTCTATTTGGTTCTTTAGTTCATCAGCTAGCACTTTATTGTATGAACAGTACATATTATATACACGTAAAAATTTGAAAAATGATTCCTTTTAAGAATTTGAAGCAAAAAATCGAAATAAATATTCTCCCACTCAGTTGTTCATGCAATCATTCATTCATTTATTCAATAAACCAGCTCATGTTTAATGAAGAGAGAGGCATATAAATAAATGGTTACAATAGAGTGAGTATATGTAATAAGAGTTGTCATGTTCATGATGCACATATGAGAGCACAAAGAAAGGACAACTAACCTGAGGATGATATCAGGAAAGTCTTCCTGGCAGAAAGTATGATGCCAGCAGCTGTGTCTTGGTGAATGAATCACAGTCAGCCAGGCAAATTGTAGGACGAAGAACAGCCTGGGTAAGGTGAGATGCGGTGAAATGAATCAGGAAGAATGATTTCAAGAAGAGAGAAAAACACATATGAAATCAGTGTGGCAGGGCTAGATGAAGACTCCTAGAAGGAAATGCAAAATAACATGTTATTTTTTTTAAATGATACAAGATATACATCCATGCTGAAATTAAAATAACTTCTTTCTAGATTTTCTGAAGGCAAAATTCTGGATATATTCGTCCAAATGAATCTTTTATCATTTGGGGGATGTAGAGTTGGATGGGCGTGGATGTGGATTTCAATTTTCTGGTACCCTATTACTTAGGGGAATAATCTAGCAATGCACCAGGGTAGAAGGCTGCTAGCATGGTGTGGATGTGAAGTGAGCTGAAGTGTTTGGCAGGTCCACATCATGAATCCACTCTGATTGATATGCCAAAGATTTTGACCTTTATGGCTGACAACAGGAAGTCAATAAAAATTTACGAATTATAAGCAGAAAAGAGACATGAGACCTTGATGATATAAAGTCCTGGCCTACTGCTTATTTAATGCTTATTGAGCTCTAAGTCATAGTTAGGAGAGACATGGTTAGGAGAGGACAGAATAAATCATCTAAGTCATTATTTTCATGATCGTATGTCTTAACACAGACAGAGGCTTTTATTTTATTATTTTGAACATAATGTCTTTTCTTTCTCTAATGAAATAGGTTTTTCATTAATACAAAGCATGTCAAGAAGGCAGTTTCCTATTGACGGTCAATAACAATGAATAAATCAAGAAATATTTATTCAGGGTCTACAATGTGCCCAGTACTGTGCTTTCCTATGAGTAAACGGAAGTGAATATATCTGAAAACTAGTTTTAAAGAACTTAATGCAAATATTGTATAAGATAAAACTAAAGCCTGAACCCATGTGGTTTGATTATTTCACTAAATAATTGCTTGATCTTACATTAAGGGACAATTCTGTAATGTTTTTTTTTACAAATCCTACCCAAGCAATTGTAATTTTGATAATATTCAAAACTATTGTTTGTTCTAATAATTTTAAATTTTGAAACACTTACAGCAATCTGAAAACAAACTATATGTATTGCTTATTTGAATCTCCTGATTTTTGATGAATATCATTCAGTACAAACACCACATCATTTGAAAAAAAAATCATATAATTGACCAGTCAAGTTAGTTCTTCACATAAACTGTGGCTGAGAGAGGAGAGTAAAACAGCTCAGTGACACTACTAATGTAAAACCATCAGTACTTAATCACAAAGCCAAATGAAATCAGTCTCAGGGCCCTATTAAATCCATAAACTTCACCATTCACAATTAGAAACTACATATAGAAACTATATATATAGTTACCATACATCCTTTTTAAAACTACAAAAGGCATTCATTCTAGTTATAAAAAGTCAAACAATATAGAAGTGTGTAAGACGACAAGTGAAATTCCTCATCTTCCTTTTTCTCCTGTCCAAATCCCACATCAGAGATGGCCATTGGGTCCTGCTTAGTATGATTCTTACTGTCTTCATTCTCCATATTTACAAACAAGTGCAGGTGCAATATTTTAAGCCAATGAGATCATGCTATGCATTCTTTTCTGTGTCTTGCTTGTATTCACTCAACATTCACTTGAAAAACTTTTCACATCAATGCTAATAGGTATACCTTTTCCCTTACAATGATTGCACAGTATTTACATATTTCTTTATGAATACAAGGTATTTACTTGTATAGACACAGGATACTTTTTAAAATATTTGCTCTTTTGATAAATTCTTATAGCTTTTTATAAGTTGCAAACAGTGCTACAATGATCTGCCTTATATGTATTATATTTAAATTCACAGGTGCAAATATTTCTCTAGGATGAAATTGTAGGGTAAAATCCATACATCCTTTTACTGTTTTAAATGTTGTTAAGCTGAAAAAATATTTCTACCAACAATGTGTGATACATGATGTCACTATTCATTTCCCTACATCGTTGCCAATACTGAGTTTCAAAAAATCTTTAAAATTTTATTTAATTTTATTGACTAAATATGGAATTGCCTTGAAAGAATTGTCTATATGCTACTTTCTTAACTTTCTAGTTAACATTTCTGTTATTCATTGAAATTAAGTGAGTAAAGGCAAGACAAGTGGCAATTGAAAATATTTTGCTAAAACTTCTTCCTCTAAAGTTGTATATAGTTACATACAAAAGACTCTATTATTACATAGAGATCCAGGCCTTCTTCCAAATTATAACGCACAACATATGCTGAAAAATAGTTATATAACTACATATCAGGTATTTCAGTTTTGTACTACAATTTAACTTGAAAAGGAGTCTTTTAGAGTTAATAAAAGTCCTTATCTTTTGTATTGCATAGAAAATCATCATCATACTGTGAACTCATGGACAGCTGCTTGATTAATAAGTCTTACAAGAAGGTTGCTGATTCAAAGAGAAACAGGAGTAGAAATAGAATGGATTTGCCTTCTTTGGAAAGAATTGTTATTGTGAATTTCTACATGTGCTAATGAGTAATATGAAACATTGTACTTTATTCCACAAGTGGGTTCTTATTTTAAAAAAAAAACAACCTTGGTAATATTTTATTTTATTTGAAAACAAGTCAATGTAAAAAGGGAGATCACTGAGACTCCAGGATTTCTCCTCATTAAATCTATCACATTCTGTATGACTGTAGGCTAAGGTCCACAGAGAGCTAGACAAGCAAAGTCGTGTAGAGGTTTCTGCCATAAAATACAGTATTTTGTTATCCTAAAGGAGTTACCTAAATCTTTCTTGGAATAAAATGGTAAAATAATAATAATCATGACCATCATCAGCCCATGATTGAAGCAGAGGCCAAACTCTAACTGATACTCGAGGCCAGGAAAATTTGGATTCTAAATTTCTAAAAGACAAACTACAAAGAAAATCTAGACATGTATAAATGAATTTTAATGTTTATGATTGTTTTTTCCTATTTCTTAAGGTTCTCATGTGTTTTTATTACTTGGTTGTACATGAGCAAGCTAATTTAGCAAAAGCTACACTTAAAAGACAAGAATTTGAAAATCAAATATACGTATGAAAATTCATACGCAAGGTTTTTATGAACGATGCAAATATTCTTAATGGAAAGAGACTATTTCTTTTACAACACAAAAGATGGTTTATACTAGTAATGGTATCCTAACTCAAGAAGCCAAACTCTTGTTCTTTTTTTCTTCTTGTTTTACTTTTTAAAATTATTTTATTGAGGTCATACTGGTTTATAACATTGTGTGAATTTCAGGTGTACATCATTATATTTTGACTTCTGTATAGACAGCATCTTATTCACCACCAAAAGTCTAGTTTCCATCCATCACCACACATACGTGCCTCTTTACCCCTTTCACTCTCCCCCAACCACGTTCCCCTCTGGTAACCACCAATCTGTTTTCTGTATCCATGGAACACTTGTTCTTGACAGTTGTAGTATTCTGCTCTTCAGTGCTATCCAAATAGCCATGGTCAAATTACTAACTCATTTTAGGAATAGGAAACATATACCATTCATTCACACATTTATTCAATACCCATTTGAGAAACTTATTGACTCTTTTTTTTTTTTTTTTTTTGAGGAAGATTTTCCCTGAGCTAATATCCACCGCCAATCCTCCTCTTCTTGCTGAGGCAGACTGGCCCTGAGCCAACATCCATGCCCATCTTCCTCCACTCTATATGTGGGACGCCTACCACAGCATGGCTTGCCAAGCAGTGCCATGTCCGCACCTGGGATCTGAACAGGCAAACCCCCGGCCGCAGAAGAGGAACATGCACACCCAACCACTGCGCTACCAGGTTGGCCCCCTTATTGATTCTTTTCAGTATATTGAAAGTTATTTTAGACAATTTACTCTAGGATCAAACTGTTAAAAATTTCCAAATCTCAAATTTCCCTTCAACTACCTTCCTGGCTTTCATAGCTGTTTTTTGCAGCCTTTCCATCATGATATTCCTTTTTTTTTTTTTTTTTTAAGGATTGGCACCTGAGCTAACAATTTGCCAATCTTTTTTTTTTTTTTTTTTTTTTTTGCTTTTTCTCCCCAAATGCCCCCAGTAGATAGCTGTATACTTTTACTTGTGGGTCCCTCTAGTTGTGGCATATGGGACACTACCTCAGCATGGCCCGATGAGCGGTGCCACGTCTGTGCCCAGGATCCGAACCAGTGAAACCCTAGGCCAACAAAGCGGAGAGCACAAACTTAACCACTCGGCCACAGGGCCAGCCCCTGATATTACTTTTATAAACATTTTACCTGCTAAAAGGCATCCTCCTTATCTGCATCTTCATTAATCTTTCCTTGACCCTAAAGAGACCCCAAGTGCAATCTGTTGGCTTGTAGGACTCTTCACAATGCACGCAGGTCATTCCCACCTCTTTTCAAATCTTATTTCATGGTCACTGTTCTCTTTGCATGATATCCAGCTGCCACAGAGATTAATTGTTGTGTCCCTTGGTTGTAGAATGCTCTAATCCTATTTTAAGGAACAATTTTCATATGTTGATTACTTTAGAAGGACTTTTCTGTTCTAAGATCTGAAATATACTGTATTTAGTGAGTCAGGAGTTTTAAAACAAACCCAAAATATTTTTGAAGAAGAAAAAGAAATGTGGCACAAGTGGACAATGAGTGGTGATTGAAAAGCTTAAAACGTTTTCACTAAAAAAGAATGATGACTGCCATATTGACATAGACGAGTTGATCTTATTTTTTTCTTCTGTTTTGGGCCTTCGTGTTCTCTACCTAATTGGTTAGTGTTAAGGATTTAAAGGGTCCTAAAATTAGGTAATTTCTACTCTGCTACTTACTACTTTGGGCAAAATCTGTTTTTCACCTGTTCGATCAGAATAACACTTTTATGGCCTTTGGGAGGAAAGCTTTGCACGCATTTCCTGGTACATAATAATACTCAGTGGCAGCTAGTAGTATAGTGCCTGACTAAGAACTAACTACCAACAACCTCAGGCTGTTGAGCCGTTTCCCAGGAGTCCAAGGAGGAAAGAAACCAATTCCTGATGCAAAAGAGAAAATGTTTTTAAATCCAGGAGACTATTTATAAATATTTTTTGCTACTTGGTAAATGACTAATAATTCATAAGATAAAAATCCTTGCATTAGCAACTGTTTACGAACACATCCTAAGAAATATAAGAGGCTGTATAAGGAATATCATTGATTTCAGTTTCATTTCTGTAGTGGCAACTGCCTGTGGTGATGTCTGTGTTATTTTATTCAAATGAGGAATTTCAGATTGATATCAGATTCTCATGACATAGTAATTCAAATGTATTGAGAAATAGGAGGAGAATTCAAAATATTCTCATACAAAATGGCATTGGAAAAGACTGAAACACCTTGTCACTAAAGTGTCAAAATGAAAAAACAAAAAAAGTGCAATTGGGAGGATAAATTTTTTAAATAAAATTAGAAATTTATGTAGGGGCATTTCTAATTTGCCTGTAAATTATTTTCTCACTCTTTCCAATGAATTTTATAGTGCTAGAGCAAAGTGTTTTTGCATCTTTATTGACATGATTACACTTATCACATATTGCTTTCTTTTTCAAATTTATTATTTTGAACTGCTGGCTACTTCTGCCTATTTATTCTTTTCTGGCACAGTTAGCAATGAGTCAAGATGGTGTCATTTCACATGCAAGCTCCAACACCATTCCAGGCCCTTTGACCCTTCTTCAAATAGCTAATCCCCTGGAGTGAGGAGGTGGTGGCAGAGATGGCAGTAAATGACAAGGTGCTGAAAATTCTATTGCATTCATTAACTACTTAGCTGTCAAGGTCTTTATTTCTATATGCGACTGCTGAAACTAGTGTGATTTAAACAGACTGCAATATTTTATAAGAAAAAAATTAAGAAGAAGCTGATTCTTGAGAACCATTGTGGCAACACACCTATAAACATTTTCATGACTTTGATTTTTATTCCTACTACCTTTAAAACTAAAACTTCACTTTGGTATTCAATAGTTGTGTAAATTTCCATATCATCCAATAATGCTTTATATTAAATAATCACTGCGGCATTACCTAAAAAACAATTATTCAAAAGGGGTAATTTTCAGTAGGCTTTGTCAAATTTATTCATTGTCCCCTGTGGTAGGCAGAATTCTAAGATGACTTCCAATGACCCTCGATCTTGAATAATCTCTTCTTGAGTGTGGGTGGAAACCGTATAGATTAGCAGATATCATTTCCATAGTTGTGTTATATTATATGTCAAAAGGGATTTCTGCAGAGGTAATGAAGTTCCCGAATCAGTTAGTTTTAAGATAGGGAGGTTGTCCAAGTGGACCTTATCTGATTATGTTAGCTTTTTAAACAAACAAAGACAGAGGAAGTGAGAGATTCAAAGCACAGGAAGGATTCAACGCGCACTTGCTGACTTGAAGATAGAGGAGACCACATAGCAAAGAACGAATGTGGGAGGCCACTACGAGCCGAAAACAGCCCTCGATGACAGCCAGCAAGGAAACAGGGACCTCAGTCTTACAGACGGAAGGAACTGAATTCTACCGACAACGAGAATGAACTTGGAGCCAGACTTCCCCCCAAAGCCTCTAGAAAGGAAACCAGTCCTATAACATGGTGAGTTTAGCTTTGTGATGCACTGAAAAGACAACTAGCTATATCAAGTCCTACTTCTGACCTACAGAACTGTGAAGGGTCATTTTATGTTGATACATTTGCAGGACATACTTTGTTACACAGCAAGAAAAACTAACACTCCCTTTTTCCTCCCCAAAAAGCTTGAGTTAATTCGCACTAAACATTCCAAATTAACTGCTTGTTTTGGATGTTAAAAGTCACCTTTTTTTTTTTTTTTTCAGGTATCATCTATTTTGGGAAGCACTTTTTATTTTAATACCAGCTTTAAATGTGTTAACTTTTAGCTAATGTGGGAAACTTTTCTGAATGTTCCTACACTATTTTATATATTCAAGCCAGGTTTCAAATGTTCATTGATGGGGATGAAGGTAGGAAGACATCTGGGCCGTTAAAATTTCTCTCTGTTAAAAAAATCCAGATTGGAAAAGTAATAAAACTACATAGCTTGCTGAGACACATCGTATTAATACTAAATTTAACTCAGAGGATGAGATGAAAAGCAAACAGAAATGTAATTAAAAGCAATTTAGCTGAGGAGAAATCACAGGGAAGATTGCTCAGATTCGAAAAGGAATTTCATGGAGAATGATGCGTTTGAAGATACTATCTATCTTCTTCTAAACAGAGGAGTTTCCAGAGAGGGGCTCCAGGGGCAAACACTGCTTAATTTACAATACAAGTTCTCCTATTTATCTGATGTAAGGAAAGAATGGTAGACTAGGGCACCAGAGTACCTTCTGGTTTTAGATGAAGAGAAATTAAAGATTAATTCCCTTTTACTACCAAACAGCTAGGACAAGCCCAGGCAATGTGCAGAGCAAAGGTGTAAGAGACTGACTCAGATCTGGCTTGTTGGTTAGCCTTCTCCCAGTTCAATAGCATATGCTTCTATTTTGTAGAAAAGGGGGCAGTGAAAGCATTATTCTTTACAGTTCAGTTTTAATTTAATTTAGGAAAAGAGCTGTGTGGAAGTAGCCTTATGCAAAGGAACAAGCAAATACTTATTTGGGAAACTGTACACTAGTCAAAGTGAGGCACACAGACCTAGAGGATTATTAGATGTTGTCACTAGACCGAAAGAATAACTAAAAATCCATTATAACCACTGGATCTGCTGGGCAGAGTGGATTCCTAAGCATGTTAATTGATGATTTTAAAAAATGGTTGCTGTTTCCAGTTTAAATAAATCAACTTTAGGATCGGATTCTACTTTTGAGCTAGAGATGGAAAGCATCAACCTGCCCAACTCCCTCTTTTGGAGATAGAGAATGAAGCTCCAGGAAATTAAGGACTGCTTTTAAGTGCAAATCTAGGATAAGACCCAGGTCTTCTAAATTCTTACCAGGTTGCTACACCAGCCCCGGTGCCTGGGTGCCCTGGGTAGGGTGAGGGTGGTGGGAGGAAGTGGAAGTTGTCTGGCTTCCAAGAAAGACGTGGGAAGGGAAGAGTCATGTTCCCTTCATTTTTCATTTTCACTTTAAATTTTTATTTTATTCAAATTGGAAAATAAACACAAACCTTTGGCTTGTTTTGTGTAGGAGTTGGGAGTGAGGGAGTCTGAGAGAAAAAAATTGTGAAAAAATAATGGCTGAAAATTTCCAAACTATGATGAAAAATGTGAAGCCACAGTTACAAAAAGCACAAGAAACATGCAGAAAACACCAAAGCATATAATAGTCAAATTGCTTATAAGAGTAATAAAGAGAAAATTCTAAAAGAAGCCAAAGGGAAAAAGACATTATGTAGAGGAACAAAGGTAGGAAATACAGAAGATTTTTCTCAGAAATAAGCAAGTCACAATACAGTGGAGCAAATGAATGTAATTTAATGTACTGAAAGAAAGTATCAAACTAGAATTCTTAACCCAGAAAAAAATAACTTTCAAATATAAAATTGAAATGACCACTTTTTTAGACATGCAAAAGCTGAAAGAATTCAATACTAGAAAACCTGAACTACAAGAAAATATTAAAAAGAAGTCTTTCAAGATGAATTCACTATCTCGAAGAGCTATCTGCTTCCCATGTTCACTGCAGCATTAATCACAACAGCCAAGACATGGAAACAACCTGTGTCTATTGATAGATGAATGGATAAAGAAAAGTGGTACATATACTCAATGGAATGTTATTCAGCCATTAAAAAAGGGAAATCCTACCATTTGTGACAACATGGATGAACCTTGGAGACATTATGCTAAGTGAAATAATTCAGACAGACAAAGACAGATTCTGTATGATCTTATATGTGAAATCTAAATAAAGACAAACGTATAGAAACAAAGATTGGTGGTTGTCAGGGGCTGGATTATGGGAGAAATGGGGAGATATTGATCAAAGGGTGCAAACTTCCAGCTGTCAGATGAATAATTTCTGGGGATCTAATGTACATGGTGACTCAAGTGTCTCTAGCATCAGGAGACAATTTTTAAAGATCTCTACATTCTCTGCTTGTCATCTTACCTTCTTAGCAGCTGCTTTCTGGTTCTTTTCTGTATCTTACTCTGTACATTTGCAATTTAGGAGCTGGCAATTGCCTTCAGGGAAAATTGCCAGGAGAATATTGAGTTCATCTCAACACATTTTACTTCTCTCTAAGATCTTGGCTTTTCAAGACGCTGCCACTTGAGTTTTTCACTGATGCTTGTAGTCTGTTCCTCTATGCGTGTTATCCAACATACATAGTCATTCTCTGTGGGAATGTTAGTTTAAACCAGGTACTTCTCCATGATCATTGGTAGATGTAGCATATACACTTATATATTTTAAGTAATTTCCCTATTTTCCTGCCTTCCTCTCCAAATATAACGTGTAGGACGTGGTGGTGTTAGTGCTTGTGTTAGCTATTCCATTTAGTCTGAAGCAGCGCTGTCCAATACAGCTATCACATGACTCACATACACAACTTTAAAATTTCAATATGCACATTAAAAAAGTAAAAAGTAATAGGTCAAATTACAACTAATAATGTACTTTACTTAATTAAAATTAAATACATTTAAAATATTACCATTTTAACATACATGTCTTCAAAAATCCATTGTATATTTTATATTTATAATTCCCTTTGATTCATCCCAGCCTCATTTCAAATGTTTAAGTGCTAGCCTCACATGACTAATGGCTACCATACTACAAAAAGTAGGTCTAGATGTTGCAGAATATTTGAGGGAGGTGTGAAAGAACCAGAGAACGAATGTACCTTATGTGATAATACCGACTTGAAGACTTGGATTGTCTACCTTGGGAAACAAATGGGTCTCCATTTAGCTATACAAAGAATATTTTCATCATGTTAGGTGGAAAAATTTGCAGATTTTTTTAAGTCCTCAACATCAAATGCTCCTTCCTATTTTAGAGAAATAATAGAAATTATGTGATTCAATAGGAGGTAGGATTCAGCTTCCTTTGACTGAATCCCAAAGGATGAAAACCGCTCTTTCTGCATCCTGAAAGCCAAGATTCAGGTGTATAACTCTGGCTCGGATAATCATATCTGTCTTCCAAGGATTCAGTACATAAAGGACAGAAAAGTAGAGAAAGCTTTAAAATATTCTCATAAGTGGCCTTGAGCGAGGCAGGAAGGAGTCCCAGCAGTGACCTTCGTCTTGCAGTATCATTCTCATAGGACAATTTCTGGGTTGTGAATGTTGCTGTGTTGTTTCCTAGGCTTACTTCGTTCCTGAAGATGTTCAGACCATTACATGAATCCCTGATTCCTAGCAGTTTGTGGACTCGTAATTCTACTTTTTAGTACAACACAGTCATTAAGTGTATAAATTTAGGAGTCAGATGGCCGGAGTTTGAATCCTGGCTTTCCTGGAATCCTTTTTCATTAGTTGCCGGGACATAAGCACATTATTTTATCCTTTCTTTCTCATTTCTTCATCTCTCAAGCAGTGATGATAATCGTACTCACCTCATACGTTATTATAAAGGCTCAATGAAATAAGGAATACACAGTAAGTATACTTATATATACTTACCATGTACTGAATATTTAGCTCCCAGTAACTTAGCTTTTATTATTATTTAAAATATTTATGGAAGGTCTCCTATGTACCAGATATCCATAGAGCATTGCTCCTCATTTTTTCTACCTAAAATTACCCTAATAAAGAAGAATAAAAAAGAATAATTATTGCACATCCCTAGAGTTTTGGGAAGGGTTTATGTGTAGTCTGACAAGGTCACAGCAAGCCTAAAGTATCTGTAGTCTTAGGCTTCATCTTGAATTTTACTCCAACTATATATGTTTCACGTGTGTTTCAAATTATTGACCATTGAGGGATGTGCCATGTTATTTGGTGGCTTTCAGTAGTGTCGAGCACGTAGCCTACCACACCAGTTTAAGAAGTGTGGACAAAATGGTCTAACTTAATACAGGCAATAACCCTGTGATGTGGGCATTACTAGTTCCTTTTTTTTTTGGTGAGTAAGATTGGCCCTGAGCTAACATCCATGCCCAACTTCCTCTACTGTGTATGTGGGATGCTAACAAAGCATGGTTTGATGAGTGGTGTGTAGGTCTGCCCTGAACCTGCCGACCCCAGGCCGCTGAAGCAGAGAGCATGAACTTAACCACTACGCCATGGGTCCAGCCCCACTGTTTCAATTTTTAAGATGAGGAAATTGACTCAGAGAAGTTAAGTATTTTACCTACAATTACACAGCTGGAGTGTGCACAATTATACATTTTACCATGATCATGACTTCCATCTTCCTAGACGAGGACTCCAAACAGTATTTGAAGGGCTTAAACTTGTCCTACAGTTCATAAAAGAGTTCTGCCATTATCTGGAACATCCTTGATATTTGTGGAAAGGTAAGCCAAGCCTCAAGGAATGTGTGTCTCATAAATTCATTGCCTTTCACTGACATCACCACTTTCTTAATCCCTCTTTCATCTTCTCCACTTTTTTCCACTTCTTTTCTCAAGCCTATGACCATAAATATTTCTTTAGCTGTAAACAACCATTATTTAAACAGCTTTCATCGAAAAGAATTCTGGAAATTTACTTTAGGTGAATTTTCAAGGAGAGAATTGTGATTAATCATTTGCGAGAATGACTTCTAAGCTCCTACACTTGCTGTGCCTGCTAAGACAAATAAGTTAGGTTTTGACATGAGGCACTTGTGTTTCCAAATGCCACCCTTAGACTTTTCCAGAGGCTGACTGAGAGACCCAATCCAATGATTTGATAGCTGCGGGGGCAGAACAAACTCCCAGGAATTCAAATCAAAGGCTATATGTCTAAATTACATCTACTAATCGAATATATGCTATTTTTTTCCTTTTCAAGTATTTTGAAAACTAACAGAGGCATTGAAACAGCTATAGAATTTTGCTGATCAAGGCTCCCTCCTACGCCACTTTGACTCCTAACCATGAACATGGGTGAATTCTCTTCTCCCCTCTTTAAATCATCCCCAAAGCTTCTCATTTCACATCCACTTAGATGGTACTCTTTGCTATTTATTTGTGGAAATAATTCATTTTAAACACAAATAATGAACCTTCCTCATTAATGAAAAGTACCTCTGCTGCAGAAATATAACAGTCAGCCAATTTTCTTCACCTGCAGTTTGCCTTTGCATAATAATCGCATCATGAGAAATAAACTGCCGGCTTGATTGCAGCAAAGCTTCAGTTATTAGAAAAACACACCTCCTATCTTTTAGGTAGCACTGATCACTTTCCATTTGCATTTTCTGTAATGGTATTCCAAACTGAGTCCAATACCAGGTGATGAACAATGATGAACAAAAAGTTTTGCCAATTGAGAAGGAACTTGCTCAAACAATTCATTCACCCATTATTTAGAACACATCAAGTTTAAGAAATAAGCAATAAAGGTTTTTTTCTTTTTGGATTAATTTGAAAATCTCCATATATATTCTGTTTCTGAGAGAAATGCACAGGTTAAGTAGGTGATAAAGTAAACTATTGACTCATCAGCTGGAAATCTGAAGTGGTGCCTATATTTGTATGTGAGGGCTACAGGCTTTGAATTACATAACTCGTGCAAGAAGAGAAAAAGTTTATATCCAGATACATGGGCTCTCTAATGCCAATTTTAAAATAGTTGATCAGCAGAAGAAAACATCTGGATAACTGATTAAATGTTTTCCACTTCTAGTGGCCATATCTCTCCCTGAAAGCCAGACCTTTATAATCAATTGCATGCTGGGCATGGAAACTCAGATGTCCTCAGGTTCAAAAGTAAGTTAATCATCATGGGCCTGGCCCTGTGGCCGAGTGGTTCAAGTTCTGCATGCTTCACTTTGGTACCCCAGGTTCTCAAGTTCGGATCCTGGGCATGGACCTACTCCACTCACCAGCCGTGTTGTGTAGGTGTCCCACATACAAAAAAATAGAGGAAGATTGGCACAGATGTTAGCTCAGGGCTAATCTCCCTCAAGCAAAACAAAAAAAAAAAAAGAGGAGGTTTGGCAACAGATGTTAGCTCAGGGCGAATCTTCCTCAGCAAAAGTAAATTAATCATCATATGTATCCTGGACACCTGTATCTCCTCTAATATTGCTATATTCCCTATCTCATGAAAGGATGTCACTATTTGTATAGTGGCTCAAGCCTGAAATTTGATGTTTCTGTCTTTATGACGCCTCACATCTAATTAAGTAACGAGCTCCACAGTAGGTATCTACATTATGAATAACTCACTTACCCATCCACCTTTCTGTGTCTCCACCCAGTGTAGGTCCCTCCCTTAGATCCCGAGGCAGATTCTTAGAAGAGCTCCCAGCCCCTAGAGTTTTTCTTCTACTTCTCCTCCAAACCGTTCTCCACTCCCCCCTCCCCCCACCGGTGATTATTTAAAGATACAAGTCTCTCATTGTTTTATAGCATTACTCTGCTCAAAACCCATTAGGAGGTCCACATTCCCCTCCAGGTAAAAAGAGGGCTTCATAACAAGGTTTATAGGCTTTTTGTGGTTTAGTCTTCAGGAATGTCTTCAGTTGCTTCTTTGGCCACCCAGAGGCCCCTTCCTCCCCTACGTGTCAGATGTGCTATGCTTCCTTGCCTCTGGTGTTTTCTTGTCTATTTCCTTTTCACTGCATCTTATCTTCTTTGCTTGGCTCTTCCTCACCCTTTAGAGGGCATATGCTTTTTCTTTGCGCTTCAATAGCAATATAATTCCCTTATTGCAATACTTGCAACATTGTATAATCTCCGGTTCATTCCTCTGCTTTTCCAACTAAACTGAAAATTCCCAGAGAACAAGAACCATGTCTTTCTTGTTACCTGTTGTATTTCCACATCTAACATCGTGATAGGAACATAGGAAGCATTTAATAAATGTTAAATGAATAATCCAACAATGAATAAATGTTAAGATTTCAGGTAAATAGCTACATTTCTAAAAAAAGAAACAATCTAAAAAAATGTGAAGGCATAAGAAAAGCAAACTGGGAAAATTTGAAAAACAAAAATACATATTTATTAAAAATGAGAAATAGCTGAGAGGTAATGATGAAAATTGTTCCTGATTTTTCCCCCCGTTTCTCACATCAGCCCACATAAGGCCAGGACAAATAATCATTGGATGTTTCACGTCTTTAGTTCAGACCACAGTAAACATATCTGATAATTTTCTATATTAACAGTAATTATATCCCTTTCGCTGGATGCCTGGGGGAGGGAGAATACCCCATTAGCAAGTCGACCTACCCTCTGGATTGCTTCTGTGAGATCAGCAATGAATTTGCAACTAAATATCCCTTCTTTTGTCCAAGGCCAGAACTGGGCTCTTCTTCTGAACCTGGCTTGAAGTTTGCTCCCACTTGACCCCCACTCTTGAGTGTAAATCATTGTCTTGGAACTAATAATAGCTGACATGTCTTAGGCATTACTATACGCCAGGAATTACCTCATTTATTCTTCACAACATCCTGAGAAACAGACATTGTTTATAGAGATGAGGAAACTGAAGCTCAGAGAAATTCAGAAACTTGTTCAATATCAAGCAGTTGTTTTCAGACTATCGTGTCCAACGATGATGGATTCAACCCCGGTACACTACCTCTAGAAAGCTTCCGTTACAATGAAAATATGTCTTATCTGTAAGAAGCATATCGTCATGAAGAATTTGTATTGTGTAATGTGTAAAGTGTAATGGTGTCAGAAATTGGATTACAAATTATAATATGAGTAATATCTTAATGAAAACTTAATTATTTAACTTATCTGGAGTAAAGGGAAAAGGAGAGTCATGCTGCTCACGTTTAGATTTATGTATTGAGTCGACTTTGATTTAAAATGTACTATTTTAAGGAAATTAATTAGAGATAACTCTTGAATTTGTGAGCTGTGTACCAAATCACCCCAAAACTGTTAGTGTCTTAAAAATATGACGATATTATTTCTCACAAGTCTTTGAGCTGGAAGGCTGGTCCTTCTACAAATTGTCCAGGTCTACATTGGTGACATGGCCTTAAATCTTTCAGAGGTCTTCACAAGAGGTCTTGGAGATAAACCCTTGATTTGATCTTTGGCCCCAGGCATTGACTCACCTTGAGAATTTCTTACTGGCCGGCAATACTTAGAATGAAAGACAGTTTTATTTTTCAGTCCAATAAGTCCTGGCCTTTCTATATTTCCTCTAAATTCTGCTTGCCGACAGATGATTCCTTCTTTAACCCATCTCTGCCTTTCCATATCTTGTCGTATACAACTAGAAGAAGCCAAGTGTCACTTTCAACATCCTGTGTAGAGATGGAGATAGCAGGTCTTCAAGTTCATGAGGTACGTTTTCTGACTTTCACATTATTGTGGGCAAGTCTTTTGATAATTTTTTCTCTGCGACATAATATGGGTCAGCCTTTCTCCAGCCTCCAGAATGCCTTGGCCATTTTCCCAGCCTTTCCTAATAGATTTCTTGCTGCCTTTCCAGCCTCCATCTGCCACCAATTTCCAAGCCATTGCCGCATGTTGTAGGTTTTTGAGATGAAAACACCTCACTTCTAAGAGTCTTAATTAGCCAGGGTTCAGTCAAAGAAGCAGAACCCTGAATGATAAGAATTTTTGAATCTTAAGAACCTTTTGAATGTTCAGAATTAATTATTACAAAAGTTAGATCTTACCTAATTTCTGGAGGAGCTGGGGAAGTGCAAGTCTGGAACAGTGACTTGGAGGACGAGCAAAAGCATCTTTAAGCAGTTCTGCTGAAGCACTGGTGCAGGACGACAGGTTGGAGCATACAATAGAGAGCCTGAGAAGCCAGACGAGTCCAGTCACAGAAGTGGGATTAGGAAAGGGACATTTGTAGAGAGAGATATTGGACGTTCTTGCCTCTGTGTAGCTACCACCTCTGGTGGTCCTCAATTAAGCATGTGTTGGTGGTCCTGGGGACATTGTTGGTTAGAACATCCAGCAGTCAAGATGAAGAGCTGGATCTACAGGGATATAGGTCAAGGACAAACAGGAAATCACCAGGAACATCTGCAACTGGCAACTCTCTGTCACTTTATCCAATCATGAAGACCTTCCAAGAGTAATGGCAACTGATTAAATCTCAAATCTCTCCCAGTTTTTTTTTTTTCTGTCTCTCTCATCTTGCCAAGTAAAATCCAATACCATACAGAGAGGGGAATTCTGGAAACATATTTCTCAACTTGACCAACTTGACAATAGAATGATCCAGTACAAGGGGGAATAAAGCTGCTTCTGTTGCTGAAAGAATGAGATCTTTCTATATCCTCACACAGGTCTAGGATTTAAACTATGCTAGGATGCCCAGACAAGGCCAAGGTAATTGTCACGTGTCTAAGTACAAACAGGTGACAACGGTAGAACTCTAGGATGCTAGGACTTTCAGAATGTCAGCGTTAATGCATACATGTCCATGACTAGCTAGGCTAGGATTTGCCTCATAAACATCATATGCAGAGACTCAAGTGGTTAGATCTCTCCTACGTGGTGGATTATACCATCCAAATCTCAATTTGTCTTCTGTCTCATAAGTTTTAGAACAAACCCCCCCAATAGAAAGACTAAATGTCTGTCTAGAATATAGAACTAAATTATAGCTACTGTTTTCTTTTAGTAGTAGTTATATCTTTACTTTATTTACTACTTTAGTACTTTATTTGGTACTTTACTTAGTACTTTATTTGCTACTTTAGTAGTAATATCTTGTACGTAATAAATTTTCAGTATATTTTTTATGAATTCTGAAAAGCTAAGAGAGGAGAGCAAAGATAAGTACAAGCCATAGCCCAAAGAGTCATAACCATGTAGGTGAATCTGTCAGGTTCAAGAAATGAACTAAGGTGGGAGGAAAAGTCAAATGCATTGTGGGGGAGTCAGAATTGGCCACCCCAAAATGTATCTATTTGCCCTGCCTTGATTATTTTTTAAGAACAAAAGACTCTGAAAGAAGTATTGACCTTCCCTCTAAGTGCCTAAAAGAAATTTAAAATAAAGGCCTGCCCCCAGGACAGGCTATCACCGTAGATAACTCTGGGCATCACTAGGCTGTGAGGGTCCTTGCTAAACCCACTCTTATCAAAATTCTGTTTACCAAACATTTGCTTTTCCATCTCCATGTAAATTGCCTTCTTCCCCTTTGAAGCCCCAAACCACCCCCCCCCACATCTTCCTTTGTCTTAAGCTGAAGATGGTATTTAAGGTGAGAGCTTCCACCATTTTGGTGAGTTGCTCAGTTTTCCTGAGCGTCTCCCATGTATACACGTTATAAAGCTTTGTCTGATTTTCTCCTATTATTCTCTGATGTCAATTTAATTCTTAGCCTGGCCAGAAGGACCTAGAGTGGGTAGAGGAAAAGTCGTCCTCCCCTAAAGCATCATTGACAATCTACACATAGGAATAAGGGATCTAGATAAAGCCAGAATGAGTGAGAGAATCTAGAAAGAAACCCTCAAAAAAGACGCATTAAGCTGACACCCATTTTTAAGTAAAACCAGGTGATTCACAGATTCATATAAAGACCCCAAGCTTCTGCCTGCTACTTGATAGCTGTGTGATCTTGGATAGGCAGCTAAACTCCTCTGCACTGCTCTAAGCCTCAGTTTCCTCATTTGTAAGATATAAATAAGAATGGTAACTACCATGTGATTTTTTTGTAAGAATTAATTGTAATAGCACATGAAAAGTGCTTAGTGCAGCATAAAATACCCAGTGAATGGTAACTACTATTATGAGAGGTTGTGTCAAATAACATTAGTGTTTTTCTTAATGTGCTTAAAATATTGTCTGAGTGTAATATTCCAGGTATATTCCAATCATGCTTAGTGCAGTGGAATTAATTCTTTTTAATCTGAGGCTGCAATTCTGTAGAACTACTTTTTACATAAATGGCTAGAAGTGCATGATGGACAATGCTATATATGGGAACGATTCCTTGACGTGTTCATGGTCCATGTCAATTCTATATTTTCACTTTCTCTTTATTATCAACATTTTTATTAAAAATCTGATTGTGACCATGACTAAAAAGATTTGATGGAAGAACTTAATGTCAACAACTAAACATATCAAGAAGAACTTGACTCACGCTTCTAATTTGCCCTTACTTTGTTTTAGCAATGATTTAGAATTTACCTCCTTTTTTATGACTGACTGCGTGCAAGGATCAGAGCTGATAAATAAATGGCAAGCAAGAGGATATATTGGGGTATGTGAGGAAGCCATTTGGTTAAAACTAATTTGGCCTGATCTTGTTTTTCCAAAAGGGGCTGACGTGGCCGTTGAGCATGCATTGTATATCTGCTTTAAGTATTTACTATGTCCCAAAGACAAGAACAATGCCCTTTAAGATAAAGAAAGATGTAACTTCCCCCACATTGGCATTTCCTTAAGGATGAGCATGTCTCCCTAGGCTAGGGCTTCATTGCTGACCTGCTGTGACCACCCAGCTCGAGGCCACAGACCACCTACCTGCTGTGTTCATCAATTGCTGTGTGAATTACTGTGCTAGGCAACCACATGACTATTGTAAAAGGGACATTCCAATTATATGTGATACACACTCTTTGATGGTATATAACCACTCTGTACCCTCCTGCTTGTCTGGAGTGCTCCATTCCTTTGTGAAAGGACTCTCCCAGGTTATATGGTCCTCAGATCTGGCTCATAATAAACTCACCTCAATTTTGATTTATAGATTGGTTATGGATTATTCACGTCAACAGAGCAATACAGTTTTTACCTTTTAAAATCTTTATGCCTGATATGTTCCTTCTATTGGCAGACAAGTGAAGACTATTTAATGTAAGCTGAGCTTGTAAAGACCTTTGAATTGCTCTGAATTACGTGAATGTAGTCCCAGAAAGGAGACTGTGAATGTAGACATCTGTGGGTGTTCCCAGCACATGTTATTTGGAGTCTATTTTTTCCAACCTCTATCTCATCAGCCCTTACACTTGGGCTCAGTGATAACAGCTTTACTGTTCTTTTACTTTTCTGCATGTTCTTGTATTTCTCTTCTTCTCCTTCTCACTTTTTTTTAATAGTGATTATCTAAAGAGCTAAATAGAAATTACCCAGTCTAGTACCAGCTCTTGCCCTAAATAACAAATATTAGTACATCTCAATATCAGTTAAGGTTGCACCATCTTTCAAGATTTACTTAAAATTGCAAGAATCCCTCTTCCTACATGATGAGTCTGGGGTTCTTGGCACGATTGCAGTGGCTGACATTCTCATGGTTGCTTCTGGTGCTGAATTCCTCTTCCTGCTGAACTCTTGGTCCAGTGAGTTCTCACATCCTATATTTGTTCATGACCCTGCCCTGTGCTAAACTAAAGGTGAAATATCCATCTGGGATTTCTCCAAAATGCCATCCACACAAGATATTTGTAGGTGCAGAAGACTTTACCGAGATTTGGGGCAATAGAAGAGTGTTATATAGCAGCAATTATCCCTAAACTATTAATACTGAATATTAGATAGACCTGTTCTTCCCACCAGGAATTTCTCAGTAATCACAGACTTCCAACATCTCTAGCTTCCTACCTAATGTTGCTTTGTTTTCTCTCTCTTTCTCTTCTTCAGAGGCGGTAAGATCCGGTTTTCTGTCCTCTCTTACTTCTTGTTTTCTTTTAAAGTCCTATTAAATTTTTAAACAGAGAAATTTATCTTTTTTTCTTCCAGGATCCTTCCAGAACATGCCCTTAGGGTTCACATATCCAAAGCAGAATATCAAGGTGTTTTCCTAAACAAAGATAGTTTTCTCCCTAAGGAGAACTCTGAACCAGCTGTTAACATTACAATCTTATTTATCCTGCCACCTTTACTTAAAGAATAAATCAGTGGAGGCCTTTTGGGAATTAACTTCTCCATGGAAAGGCATATGTGACATGGCAGAAATATTATCATAATATAATTTTCTTAAAGGTTTTGATTACATTGATAGATGTAATTCAGCTGTCCCAGTGCACAGCACTCTATTAGAGAAAACTAGGTTGACTGTAATAGTAACACCCATTTATATCTACACATCATATGTTCACGCTGTATTCACAAACACTTCTGCTCCCTCCAAACATGGATTGCCATCGTTGTATCAAACTTTCATACCTTTTCCTTTTTGCCCTTAGAGTAAATTCTTTCCTTATTATCCAAATGTATTCATTTGCTTCTACAAACAAGTCAGGTGATCTTCCAAATGATGGACTAATGGATGGGAAATGCAATATTGATGCAAGGAGCGTAGCTACATCCCTGGCCCACGGTAGGAGTCAAGTCAGGTTTCTTGGCTAATTGTGTTTCTGATTGGAGTGGTCAAGAACTCTGATTTTTCTTTAGCAGTTAGGTGTGCCTATGTATGCCAACTGCATTATTGTCCCCAGAGTTGAAATCCAAACTGCTTGGAAACATTTTGGTCACAGTGTTAGTAAACATATCTTGATGGAGAGCCCACTGCAGGCAAAGCATTATGCAAGGAGCTATGAAAGAGATGCCAAAGAGTAAGTAAATCCTGCAATTCTTCTGTTGGAGTGACTTGGATGCAAGAGAAAGTGAGAGCAAGAGTAAAGATTTATGGGAGCTATGCTTACTTGTGTATGCACACATACTTGTGTCACATACGCAAACAAACATATCTGTACTCTTCGGTAACTATAAGTATGATAGCTAATCAGACTTCTGACTCTCTAGCTTAATCTCTTGCCACATCCAAGCAGTAACACTCAACTGCCTGTTGCTCTATTTCTTGCCTTTCTGATGTGCACAAACCATCGACTCTACTCCAAAGCCTTCACGATGATCCATTCTTCTCAGAGTAACTCTCTCCCATCCTTTAATACTTCTTCTTGGACTCAAATCCTCCAAGAAGCCTAGTTGGGGAAATACACTGATATGTCAAGTTAATCCTTGAGTTTTTTTTGTTCCTCTCTTCAGAGTGGGTCAGTCACAACCAGGAGACGTAGGGTTAGATGTTTTAAATGATCTGAAGCTTACTAACCTGGTTAGTGAAAAACCTACACATTTTCCTCCTCACAGCCACCTGGGTTTGTTTTTATAGTTAGCATCCAAAAAGACATCTCTTCTATAACCCTTCCCCAGAGTCTTTCTTACCGATTACAATTCTCCCCAGAACTCACCCTTCAGAGATGCTCCCCTGCAATTACTCAGCTGGCTCAAAGAAAGAAACAGAGAGGCAAGGTTGCATACTCTTGCGAAAGCAGGCTGATCCATGGCTGGATGCAGGACTGAAATAATGAGTTTCTCACCTTTCCCAGGGCATGTCAATTACTGGGGAGGTTCAGAGTCTTCTTTTTTCCGCTTGCTTCCTGCAATGCATCAAAAGGAAAATTGCACTGTGTGGACTCCTCATATCTTCCCTTAAGTTAGCCATTGCTGGAAGTTTGAGGTATGAGATTGGCAAAATGTCCTGGTTTCTTCCCAATGCATCATACTCTTTACTTTGCTTCATTTTAGGTTCTTAAAATCCAATCTTAAAAACTCCTTTTTGATATATTAGTTGCTTTCAGTGAGGACCATACCATTAGCCAACATGAACACGCCGTATTTTGAGACTGGAAATCCACATACCCACACAGAGAACTTACTCTCTGTCTGTTCTTGATGGGCATTGGTTTTGATATTTATGCAAAGTTATGTGCACATAAGTATTGCACAAACAAATGTCAAGGGATTTCCTGAACTACTGAGGTTACTGCAGCAAAGTAATGGCTCAAATGCACATTTTCCACAATATCTCCTGCACACACACACACAGAGCCACCCACACCAAGACTAGAGTTCAAATAACAAACTTGGCATTGTGTGTGTCTGCCTTATTCAAACACTATCTGCAGCCCAGTTTCTCAAATTACTCTGCTTCCTATAGAACTAATTTTAAAATGAATCTCCCACTGACTTCAAGGGGCTTTCATCTCTTTAGGATGGAGACGAAAACTAAAAATGTGTTCCTGGTGCCCCAGAACGCTGAAGAATAAGTCTGTGTCAGCCGAGCTCAGAAGTGCTGAAGCAGCCCCAATTCCTCCCCGGGTGCTGACCATTAATCCCTGTGAATTCGTTCAAAGGGTTTTAAGTGATAAGCTAGGAGAAAATGGGCCCCAGGAAAAACACTCTTCTTTCGATTGACTTCATATCAGCATTCCATAGTCTTATCAGCAATAAGATTGCTCAGTATTCAGTTCCTTTTGTGTTATGAATACAGAATGGTTTATCCTTAAATTTTTTTTTAACCTCAAAAAGATTTTGTACAAGGAATGCAGTTCAATGGCTGAATTATGAGAAACAACACAGGAAGTTGCTTTAAGCTCAGCATCTCAGCATCCTGGTGCATAATAGACTCCAAATGATTTCCAGGAAATTAAGGTTCTTTTAAATTGCTGAATAAGATGGAGAAATAATCTGGGAAGAAAATACGCACACACACACACACAATGAGGGAAATTAATTATGGTGCAATTACCGCACAGCTGCTCCAGAAATTTGGAGATAACCCTGGCTTTCTTCTTTGTTGATCAGATATAATCTGATTATGCTCTTTGCTTGAAATATCTCTAGTCCTTCAATCTCCAAAAATAAATTCTCATTGAAGTATGACATTTCCACATCTACTGCCTAATTACTTTAAGAATGGGATTTGTCTTGTATCGTTTTAACCTAATCCTTTCACTCATATAGATAAGATCACAGTTCGGGGGATGGACAAGTGGATTTCTGCAGGAGAGTAATCTATCAGAATTCTTAAGTGTGCCATGGTCTTTCCTCCTCCGTGCTAATATTCTGACAAGGCATCAGTGAAGAAAGCTTTATTCATTTGTTCCAGTATCTTTCTTAAGCGTGTTTCTCCTTTCTTTCTTCACTGAGTCTGTCTTCAATTTGCTCCCCATTCATCTCTTCTACTCTTCTTCAGAAATTTGTTATTTTTCCTCCTTTCTGCCATTGGTGTTTTTCTTCATATCCCTCCTCATACCTCTAAGAAAATTAACTCAAAGGCAATTAGTTGCATCCGTCTAAACTAAAGTATTTTAGTTTACCTCACCTCTCTTCCTAATCTAGATATAAAGCACTAATTAATATTTGCTTGGACTTTAAAATGTATGAAGTATTTTCACATCAATAGTGATAATCTTTACAATTCTTTAAAGATTTGTTATTAATTATTATCATTTTTGTAGGTAAAAAACAAGATTAAGAGATATTTCAAAACAGACACAAACAACACAGTAAAAGAGAGATTTGAACCTGTGTATTCTGGTTCCAAAGTTTGTTGTCATCCACTGCATCACAGTGACCCATTCAACCAAAAGCCTCTTAAACCACTACCCCTACAGAAATACTAACACACATCATAATTCTAGATAATAGAAAAATTCTATCATATCAAGGGAGACATTAATAGGTAATAAATACAGAACTCAGAAAATCGTGGTTTTGAATGTCATTGTCTGTCAAATCACATAAGGAATTAGAACCTAACCATGACAGACTGAAATCCTATTCCCAGCTATTGTTTATGAAATCAATTAGGTAGTCTATCCTCCTTGCCAAAAGCAGATAATTCAGAAGATATAGCACTTCTTTTAGGGTGACTTGTCGTATCAGCAGGAAGTCTTATCACATTAGATTTTAAGCACAGACTCTTTCCTTGAGATAGCTGTGGAATGAATTGCTTTCCAAAGGGTTTTGCATAATTTTAATTTGCCTTTTTATTGCTATTAATGGACCATCTGTACCTGCGGTTTTCTATGAAATTTAAAAAGAATATACTGAGCAAGTCTTGCAATTTAAAATGCAGAAACATATAATTCAATCAGCCACGTCAAATAGAATGAGAAAGAGTATTGATAAATTCTGAAAATCAGCAAAAATAAAGAATTTAATATCTAGAGTAGGTGTTCAAAAATTGGAACTAGTAAAAACTAATTAGAGTCAGCTATTAATTGTTGGCATGCCTTTTTTCTAATTTGTGATGCATGAGGAAACAAAAAAGAATACAAGTGTTTAATTTCGAATCAAATACTTTTCCTTCTAATTGGATTAAAGTTAGAAATAAGGAATAACTCAAATTTCGTGAACCAGTCTAAATTATGAACTGATCGTTAGTTTACTGTGGAAATTTAATGACATTTTGGAGAGAATTTTATAGTAGAATTTAACTCAGTTGAGGAACTCTGATTCTTCCCATTCTATCATAATTTTAAATCGTAAACTTTTCTTTTTTAGTTTTAGCATTTTTAACCCTATAATTAGGGATAGTTTTCAATGTTCATTCGTTCACTTACATATAACGCTCGCTCACATTCCACAGGCCCAAGCTTTATCATATGGCCACCCTAGTTGCCAGCAATGCTAGCAATTGTGATCTCTTCCTGGGTATTCTTGCGCCCACTCTTGTTCCCTAAACATATATGAACTACTAAAAGAGATAAAAGCAGAATACATATTGGAGGGTTGTTGACAGAAGTCTGCCCCTTTGCGTATCCTTTTCTGCACAAACAAAGCATATCTGTCATCCCGGTGGAGCCACCCATGGCGCATGCGTTTTCTGCATCTAGTTGGAAGTCCACAGTCTACTAGTGTGCCATCCCCTTCTTGGGATCCCTCACGTATAAACTACGAGAGAAGTTATCCACCCCATCCAGCCCTACCACCCAATAGACAGCGATGGGGTAGAAAAATAATCCATTCATAGAGATAAAAATAGAAAACAGAGAGAACTAAGCGGTGCACAGCATTTAGGTCTCGATGTGTAGGAACTGTGAAATCCCATTCCTGCTTACCTCGCTCTGATTTTGCTCCCTTGGAGCATTCTCTCAGTCACCATTTTTCATGACGTCTGGAGCCCTCTGGAAGTTTTCCCTTGGATTTTATACATTGTAGCCAAATCCAAAGTGAGTTTGGGAGGGTATGCTCTCTTGCGGGCTGTATAATTTTCACTGCCTGCTGATACACATTTGGGAACGTAAGGTCTTGCTTGTAGACCAGACTTGTGGCTGGCTTTCTTTTTTCTTTTTCTTTTTTTTAGCAATATTAATGCCCTTAAGAATTGAGTGAAGCTTCTGTCTATTTGCTTTCCAATCAGATTCTGTGTAAAAATTATCATACTTGATGATCTCTCCTAACAGTTCTCAGATCTGGAGATTCTGGTTTCTGTTCTACAGCCATCTCTCTGAGACCAGAGGTTGTGCTGAGAAGTTAACATGGTTTTAGATGATCTTTGTAACCAGGCCGAGCTCCCATTGTCTGACTGAAAGGCACAAATGGGAGGCTTTTGAGAAAGGCTCTGAGCAAGTCTTAGTCTGTTCAGGCTACCATAACAAAAATACCATAGACTGGATGGCTTAAACAACACACATCTAATTCTCACATTTCTGGAGGTTGAGAGTTCAAGATCAAGACACTGGCAGATTTGTTGTCTAGTGAGGACCCACTTCCTGGTTCATAGACGTCTGTCTTCTCATTGTGTCTTCACATGGTGGAAGGGGCAAGGGAGCTCTCCGAGGTCTTTTATAAGGGTGCCGACCCCATTCATGAGGGCTCCACCCTCATGATCTAAAGATTTCCCAAAGGCACCACCTCCTAATACCATCACTTTGGCGATTAGGTTTCAAAATATAAATCTTGTGGGGACACAAACATTCAGCGAAGTATTATCATCTGTAGTTGGGACATACAAGCAAAGGATTTCCCCTTTCATAAGAGGCACCAATATTTGATCAAGTTAATGTTTAGACTACTGTCAGAGATAGACTCTCTGAGCAAGGTCTATTCCTTTTTATCTCTAGTTATACATGGGCAATCCTTACTCAAGCTTTCTGTCTTTTACTTGGCTAAAAGTGTCAAGGAGCAGATAACATAGACACGTATTTAGTCTTTTCCTAATGATATTCCTTAGAGAAACAATAGTCATAGGTATGATCCACCTTTCTTTACAGTTGACAGTTTTACTAAATATTTTGCCAAGCCGTAACAAAGGTCGTTGGCCTTCCAGCCTGCAATACGTGTGTCCTTGTAGTCTACAATTAAACCACTAAGACAATGTCACATATTTTTAATAGCATCACACCTCTTAGGACACCGAGTTCTTTATTAGCTAAAGCATAGGCTAAAGATTTATTACAATGAAACTTTAAAATAGAAGGCCTGGAATTAGATAGAAGAATATTTCTCTCTTATGGTAAGTGTGTGATCCCCAAGAACTGTGATTGGCCAGTTGGCCATATCATCTTCAACATGTGGCTTTCATCTTTGAGTCTTAGATCTGCTAGGGCTGCTGTTCTTGGCCAAGAATAAGAGAAACAAGGCTACACTGGGACAGCAACTTTATCTTTCAAGAAATAATCTAGAAGTTGCACGCATTTCGGCAGTGCTTCACTGGCTGAAACATAGGCCCTGACTGCCTGGGAGAATAGGAAATGCAGTCTCTAGCTAAATGGCCAAGTGCTCTGGCCACCAAATTCATCTCAGAAAAAAGAAGAATGCATACTGGGGGACACAGTTTCTCTTCCGCCACTTTTTTCAGAGAACAAAAACCATAATGAAGGTTATCTTAAGATTCAAATAAATAAACTAATATACAAATACCTTGATAAAATCTACTAAGTATATTAATAATTTCCTTAATATAATTCATTTCTAGTATGGAAAAGACTTTCTCTTTTTAATGAGGAAGGACTTCATATTACTATTTATTTAAAATGAATATTAAGATTGATTCTTCATCAACACATACTATTTTTAGTTTTATAGCTTGGTCTTTTATTAGCCTACAAAGTATTTGCAAATATTAAGACCTTAGGCTTTTTTGTGTGTGTCCAATTATTTCCAAACACAGAAATTTCCAAATATATAATTAATTTTTTAAAAAAGACATATTATTTGATTACTAGAAGAGACTTACTGACCAACAAAGTAGCTAATGATTCCTATTCTCATTATTCTTTCTTTCTAACCTTAATTTAACCATGATCTGTATATACTTCATTTAGAATGTTTCTCGTGAATTCATTTTCAGTTCCAAGTTTAGTTAAATGTTTTTAGCCATTTGAGCTTAAATTTCTATCTCTGTGCATCAGACTTCTTGCACACTCCTTTATCTATCACGAACAATCTCTATTAACTTTGCAAAGTAATGACACTTCGAAGAGCAACTCCTTCACTCATTCTCTTACTCTTTGGTATCATTCGCAACCGTATTTTTAAAGTTGCATTCTGCAGAGCCCTGGGATTCTGTAGAGATGCCAATACAGGACAGAGATGAGGGGTAGGATTTCCGTGGACTCTGAGCTCTTCAAATCCACCTCAGAGATAAAAGCTCGACACCTACCTTTGCTATATATTGGAGCTTTGTTTAAGATTTTCCTTGAGAAAAAGTTCTATGGTTTAAAATATACTTAAAAATCAGAAATCTCTGAAGTTCTGTGCCATTATTTCCAACTTCCTACAATTATCCTCATCTCATGAAAAAATTTAAGGAAAATAAAAGAGCCAAATGGAGCTTCCTGTGCTTAGAGCTCCAGTCATTCTCCTTAGTCCTCTCCAAACAAAAATACAAAGTTAATTTTCCATTTCACTCTTTGAAATTGAAATATAAAAGCAAGCGAGTAATATGCCAGATCCCTCTTTCTGAAAGCTTTGCATGTGGAGCTGGATAAGCCGTTGTAACTTGATCGAATTGGTGACTAGAGCAGTGGAGATGGGGTAATATTTGTACTGGCACATTAAACACTGACTAATGTCTAATTGTGATAGAAAAGTCTCACTAATTACAATTGAATAGTCAAGGCCACTAAGTAATTTTCTAGGTCCTCTAGTGATATGGTCACTTTGATTTATATCCTATTTACAGTTTCTTTAAAACATTGTGGAAATATTCTAGTTCCTCATATGAACAAGAACACCTTCATATTTTACTAGTCTTGAAATATCAGTTTAATACACTCCATTGAGGAGCACCTTCTGGAAGTGTTATCGTTTTGACCTCTATTATTTCAGTATGCCATTTAATGAATAAAGAATAAAAAGCAGGTTGGTGTCTTTTTGACTTTTGTCTTGAACTCAAAGTCTGGAAGAAAACTGCATATCGTACTGGCTTTGGTCTATAGCATGCCTTTCTAATGAACAAGCATTATGAAATTTTCTTTTCAGTCATACGTATTGGTCAAGGCAGGAGGTATTAAGGAAACAAACAAAAAGCTTACCCTTTTGAAATTTTAGAGCATTTACTTGGAAAAATGGAACTCAATTTAACTAAAGCATTCCTTCTTAGTATTTATTGTAGAGGTGGAGGTCAACATGGCGGGGCGGGGAAGAGTACTAGATTGTCAGGTTTGCCACTAATGAGATCTCAGTTTACCCATCTCTAAAGTATCAGGTTAGACTAGGCTAATCCATTTGGACTTCCTTGTCCAAATCATTGCCACCAATGTGGGAAAGTTTAGCACAATTATTCAGGACTTTACAGACAGTTCTCAAATGTACATATTTCAAAACTAATTCTTAAAAAATTCATATTAAAGTACTAGATAGGGAAAAAAACCTGAGCATCCTAACTCATCTTTGACATACATGAGCATTTTAAATTTCAATTATGTTAGTCTTTTAATTCAAAAAAAAATCACCAGTTATACTTACCCAAATATCGAGGGTTCTATCAAAGGAAGACAGGCTTTCTACAGCTTTCCTTTTCTAAACTATCATCCTTGAAAAGAAGCTAATGAAAATCATAGTTGGTCGAGATGGGTCATGTTTCGCTTCGTTTTGTTCTATTAAAAGAGTATTAAAGGAGAACTAGAGACTTAATTTTACTTATTCATAATGCTGTTTGTGCCAAATTTCTTTTTAAAAGCAATGCATAATGGTTTTAAAAGTATAAAGATCATTTTGTTTTAGAACGGGTATTGCTGATTAAATAACCCTAAATTTGCTTTTTAATCTTCAGAGGAGGGTTACTTAGCATTGTTCAACCATAGTTTTTCCAGTTGCTCACATTAAAGAGAGATTTTCAAACTCAGCCAAATGCATTTCTCTATAATACTCTGGAGAGCAGGCACTTGGCTTTTATTTTCTGGGACAGAGTTTTGAAAAGGCTTAAGGCATTTGTTTTAATTTTAATTCCTGAGGCCTTTAAAATAACATTCTGGAGTGGTTGGAGAAGGTTGTTGACTATAACAATGAGTCTCCTTGGACTCAGCCCAGCGCTGCTATTCAGGGTTGATTAAAATGGTGGATTTAGACCTAGCGTCTCTTTAAAGGGCTTTATATTCATTTATTTGGTACAAATAAAAAAATACAGGACTGATTTTTCAACAATAAAAAATCAGCAAGCAGGGATTTTTTTTGTGATTTTTCTAAAATGATAAATACAGCTTTGAACTGCTACCTGGGACGAGCCCTACTGTGTACAGAAAAATAGATTTCTCGCAAGTGTCTTTCTAACCAATGGAATATAATCTTCCCCCTTGCTGTCAGTCTTGTGCTTCATTTCTCTTATTTGAATGTAGCGGTTTACAATTTATCTGTATTTCTATCATAAATTTGTGGGCATAAACAAATAAATGTAAGCAATATCTGTATATACTTTTACACTAAGGCCTGTCTGGATTTATAGAGGTTAAATGCAGTGGGTTTAAGTAACTACTAATTTAAGTCTAAATATATTTTACTTTTATTTGTGTGGATAACACAAAAGAAGATGCAATGACTGAGGCTTCCTTCATTCATTCAAGCATAGGATTTAGTTCAGAATTCTTTCCACTGTACACTTAACTTCAACACCACATTCTACACTCTGTCTAGAGTATGAGGACTATCACAGGAGAGCATAGGTTGGCCCAATTTTACGTTATAGATGGGTCTTTATCAGTTCAGCTTCTCTCAAAAGTTATACACCAAGATAATTATAATATTTCTGACACCACCTACAAATAGAACTTAAATGCTATGGAAGTTTCTGCCAAGGTGGTACCCTGGTACATGTAGTAGAAAGAGTATAGCTTTCTAATTCTGCCTCTGACTCATCATAGTTAGGTAGGCAAATCACATAATTGCCAAGACCTTCAGCGTTCTGATCCATAAAATGGGTTATTATGCAGGTTAAAAGAGATAATGTGAGATATTTATCTCAAACTAGAAACTCAGAAAAGTTCTTTTAGAACTACTCTTCCCAGTTCATTAGCTGTACTTAGATCACAATACTTGCATCTAAAATTGTTATGAGATAAATAAGGAAGGAAATAATCATCTCACCGTCGACAGCATGATTTCCTATAGAAGTCCCTCAAACAGAGGCTTGTGGAAAGTGCTCAAGCACTATCTGACTGGCATAGAGCAATGTGATTGAATGTGGATGTGAGCAGCTACATCCACGTGGGGATGTGCACTCATGGGGGTACTGCTTTCCTTGGAATAATCCTAGTGAGGTGATGAGGACTCCACTCTAACTTCTAAGGGCATCACCTCACAAAAACTTCTCTATTTCTAAAGATGATTTATTTTTGTTAAAAATATAACACATAAGGGTCAGCCCCATGGTGTGCAGTGGTTAAGTTCCATGCGCTCCACTTCAGTGGCCCAGGTTCTCAGGTTCAGATGCCAGGCATGGATGTACATCACTCATCAGCCATGCTGAGATGGCAACCTACATACAAAATAGAGGAAGATTGGCACAGATGTTAGCTCAGGGCTAGTCTTCCTCAAGAGAAAAAAGAAAAAGATTGGCAATGGATGTTAGCTCAGAGCAAGTCTTCCTCACCAAAAAAATAAAAAACAACAACACATAGTTACAAAAATAAAAACGAAAAACTATTTGAGATGACTACTATTAAAATGTTGATATTTTCTCTATGAGCATATGTGCATATATAACTTAGTTCCTACTATGGATAATTTTATAATCTACTCTTTATCAAACCATCAAACGTTTGTGAAAATACAAGTTTCAATTGCTGTACAATTATCTGTGATACGAACCTAGCATAATTTTTAGCCATTACCCTATTGGGGAACATAAAATTGTTTCCAACATTTTGCTATATAAACTAACACCACGATCAAGCATTGTACATTGTTCTGTCTGCATCTCTTATTTTTATTCTAAGAGATTTCTAGAAAATCAATTTGTGGTAAAAAATTTAAATATTTTGACTATTGGCCAATTTTAAGTGTCTGAGTGTATATAGTAAAGCGACTTATATTCTCATTGACACTGAAGCAATTTATATTCTCACTGACAGTATTTAAAATGCTCATCTTACTATTCCCTTACCAGAGACAACTGTTATCATTTTATATACACATACACACATGCTTGTAAGGATCATTTTTAGAGCTTATTTATTCAAGCTAGTGCAACACTCTTGTTTTCCTTCCTAATATTTAGTCTCACCAACACAACTGAACTTTCCTATAATAAGTAAAGCTTCTTACCATCCTTCATTATAATGCATATCCTAGACTTTATATCAAATATTTGTTTAAAGCTATACTTTAACATATCAACGGATGCCTTAGGCCATCAATATGGTGAGCTGTATTCTTAGTGAGTTCTAATGTAAATTTCACTAATACTAGAATTTTCTTGCGAAATTAAGCAAAATAAGAACTGGAATAAAATTACTATTTAAATTAGTATAATGAGAATTAAATTAAAGTTTTAGAATATTGACAGTGAAAATGCTCTCATTCATTGCAAAACAGATCCCCTTAATAATAAAGATTTAAAGGGACGAGGCATTTGTACGCACAGACTAATTATTTTAAATATGTTTATATACTATCAGAAGAGTCTTTATTTCTGGAGACCTAATTTAATGCAAGTATGTTTGCTCTCAGAGAATGAGAATAAGACAAAGCCACTGGGATTGGAATTGTGGTTTGGTCACTTATTGCCTTTGTGACCACGGTCAAATTACTTAATTTGTATGGTCATGTAATTTCTCATCCTTTAAATGATTAAGAGAATATCTGCTTCTCAGAGTTGTTAGAATGGCAAAATTTAAAAATCCATGTATATGTTTCTTGGGTATGATAAATATTCAAAATAGGTGTTTTGTATATGAGACTATCTTTGTGAGGTAATAAGAGCATCAGTTTTCATAATAAAACGTTGAGAAAGACTTCCTCAGGGAGAATTTGTTTACTACCCCACAGCCAAAAACTACAGAAGTATTTGTTCTTCAGAAATTCCAATTCTTGAACCCATCTTAAAGATAGCAGAAGTTCCACTTTTTTCCAGAAACCTTAATTTTCCCTGTTTTTTGGTCAAAAACCTTAATTTCTGTCCTTTTAAACTACTTCCTTCGTCTCTGACGATTTTAGTACTTGGCTAGGTTCCGCCTAGATTTAGGAAGTAAAATATGAGACATACAAAAAAATTTTTAGAAAGTGTTGAAGGCATCACAAAGGTAACTTCTTCCTGGCAAGTTGGGGAATCTCACTCACTTCTGCTTTCAAGCAGCCTTTAAAACACAAACTCTTTAGATTGTATTTGGAAGCTTAGCATTTTTCAAATGTTGTCCATAAACACAAGATTTAAAATTGTTCCCTTTGCTAAGCTATCATGGAGAAAGCCTATGTAAAAAATAGAAACCATTTCACGCAAAGATCGTAAGGAATATTATGATTCTCTCCTCAGATGTTTGTGACCATTTGCTATCTGTTCTTTCTTACTACCTTGTTACACAAACACAATTTTGCTGTTTTCAATCTTCCTTTGGGGTTCTTCTTTAACACACAGGCCTCCAAACTTTCTTCAGTGGAGCTTTGGCCCCTTGCTAATCCATGTTAAGAACATCTTTTGTGAACACCAATTAGCAAATGAGAAAGAACAGACTGCCTAGAAGAAGCTGAAATTGCAGCTGGGGGGAATTAGATGAGGCAAAGAAAGCATCCTTAACATTAAGTTCGGTTAGTCTTTGTAATAGGTTTTAAAGAATGTATCACTTTTTTTAGAAGTGTTCCAGCAAATCTTAAGCAAATGACCTAGACATTTCTCATTTTTATCAGGGAATAATAAATATTAATGAACAAATGCCCCAATTTCTTTTTCCTTTATTCAAAGCCGAGTTTCATCTGCAGCTGGCTAACTTGAATATTACAAGTTGTCACTACATCACTACTGCCACTACTGGGAGCAGTTACATGTCTAGAACTGTAACAATATGATCGATATAAATCTTGCTCATTCTACCTTTGAAAGTCACAATTGATCTTGGATTGCCAATACTCTTCCATAGAAATTCTTCTATGGTAGCTACATCTTGAGAGCTTAATTCTTAACAATTTACATGTCTACCATTCAATGTACTGCATGATATTATTTTGTATACTACAAAGTTCTAAATAGTCAACTCAGAATACCAGATATCCATAAATGAAGATCTTTTCAGATTTTAAAAAAACTGAAGAATTTCAGATTCAGTGGGTGAAGGAAGGAGATCACTGATCAGAAAGATGAATCATGAGGTCAAATCCAGAAAAAAGGGGAAAAGACCATTTCCTTTGCATGGCAGTGGTCAAGGCAAGTAGTTAGAAATAAATCTGTAAATAATGCAGAGTTACAGAAGCATTTCTATGGTGCTGGACATGTCAGATTCTTAGAAAACCAATAAAGTAGATAGCAATGGAGAAGAGCATGTTTTTATATTCTCAGCTTGCCCTCATATAGAAAGAACTATGGTGGCGTGAGGTAAAGTTTGCTAATTTCTCTCTCCCTGAGCTGTGAAACCTCTTTTGCAGATACAAGCCATTGAAATCGCCACTACGTAGCTACCATGTAAAGCCTAACCATATGAAACTGCCATGCCATTTTTTGACTACGTTTGATTCTAAAACTGATAATTTAACACGGATCCCCCTAATCAGACATGTCTTGACAGGGTCATCATTTTAGTTTCCTGGGACTGCTGTAACAAAGTGTTCCTGGACCAGAAGTAGTAGAGACAATGTGAAGGGACACATTTATGATCATATTAATTTGAATATCTTAAAAATATGGTATACGAAAGGGGAAATATTCTCATTAAAAAGGCCAATATTGTCAGAAACATTTTCTAATTACTTGGAACACTCCAGAATAAGCTCAAAATACTAAATTGTTATGCTCCTTGATTTTTGGAATACTTTGGTTATAAAAACCGCTAACTTTTGGAACTGCTTAAAGATCGTCTGCTGGGCATTTGTTATTCAGCGTCAGGGCTATGGATGGTGAAAGGACTCGTGACAAAAGTGTTCAGGTTGGCAGTGGCTTCCCCACTAGAGTAGAGGCAAGGTGAACATGTAGACAACCTTTGGGTGCTTTTCTGTGCAGAGCACCAGAAGAAGACTTCAAGATACACAAACATACATTGACAATTGCGTTGCTTCACGGAAGACTTTATCCTTATATCTCAAATTGAAGGGACTGTCTGACAAATTCTTAGCATATAAAATGCTTTCTCTCTCATGCTAAAGCATTTTAGAAAAAATATGCTACCTCCAAATGACTTTTGCAGGTCCATGGAGTGCATTAGGAGAACACCAGACTGTGTCAGGAGGCAGGAAATTTATTCCTGACTCTGCCACCAGTTAGCTGCACGATATTGGCCAAGTTGGTTAAATTCTCTGGGCCTGTTTCCTCATTCTTAAAATTGGTGGACATTGGACTTATGATTATCAAGGTCCCTTCCAGATATAAAATTATTTCTTCCTTCTATATTTCATGGCATTATGCGTGTGCTTAGTATTACCAGTCAACTTAAATAACAGAAAAATCACCTTTCCCCAATTTTTGTCTGAAGCATTATCTGGACCAACGCTTCATAGGCAGTGCTCTATAAATTCTTAGGGATTCTTCTCAAAGCCCGGGATCTACACAAGTTGGTAAAGGAAAGTTCTTAGCAGATAGCTTTACCAGACTTCTTCTCTGACTTCTCACAGGCAAGTTCTGGTTCTTTCTGCTTAACATATTGAGCTCTTTGTAAAATATTATTTGAAGGAAGTATTTTTCATTTTTAAAAATATGAAAACTGCTGATCAAAGCTATTTGACAGGAGTGGATCAACCTGGTACTGGAATAATTCTGTACTCAATGTCTTTCTTACATAACTGAATTATAAACTTTTGATTTCATGACTAGATCAAAGATAGGTAAGTTTGGCATGTTTTAGGAAGTTTGAAATATTAACTCATCTTGTTTTATAGGTCACACCAATTTCCTTAAACAATTTACTGTAGAAATAATCAAATTGGTTTGGATGAAATAAAATTAGATCACTTTATATATATTAAAAAAATAGGTCCAAAAATGCTGAAATCCTAAAATTCTGTATTAAGCCGCTGTTGAGTTGAGTTACATATATATTCTTTAAAGATTAATCTTTATCTCAATATTCTCTTTTCGAAGTTCTGCTGTTTTTCATTGCACTTTGATGATGTCGCAGTTACACACCAAACAGGGTCCTACTTTTGACTGTTTTGCATGGAATTTTGTGCTGAAGACGAATGTTGAAATTGAAAAGCAAACATAGTTCTACAATTCTGAACTCTGGTGAGAAGTGTATTGGAACACTTGGCATAGGCTTGAGGTTTCTCTGCGCTTCTCCTGTCCTTTGCGTGGACCCTCTGTGGGTACAGACAGCAGCCTACCTGCCCACCCTGGTTACAAGTGTATAAAAGATGGACCAGAAAGAGAAAGACCGAGACAGGCCTACCTTAAGGAGGCAGGCTCTGCTCCAGCCTGCTTATTTCGTTAACAAGCAAAGCAATAGGGAGAAGAGGAAAGCCAGGTCTGGCCTGAGGACCAGACTGGTCCAATCCTGGGTCTAGAGAAGAAAATGTGACAGAAGTGGTCCTGAATGGGCTCAGGCGTTGTCCATGATTGATCACTGTCTGATCAATGAGCTGGACAGCTTCTCTTCTCTTAGTAGAAGCTCAGAGGAGCTGGACTGCCAGTGAAAGAGAGAGGATCTGTCAATTTTCACAGAATTACTGTTTAAAATACATCTCAGGAAATGAAGGAAAGTGATCAAAAGGTACAAACTTCCAGCTACAAGATGAATAAGTACCAGAGATGTAATGGACATCATGACGACTATATCCAACACTGCTGTTTGATACATAGGAAACTTGTTAAGAAAGTAGATCCTAAGAGTTCTCATCACAAAGAAAAAATTTGTTCTTATTTTTTTTTACTTTTTCTTTTTTATTGTATCTATGCGAGATGATAGATGCTAACTAAACTTATTGCGCTAATCATTTCACAATACTTGTAAGCCAAACCTTCACGCCGTATACCTTAAACTTACACAGTGATGTATGTCAATTATATCTCAATAAAACTGGGAAAAAATACGTCTCACATATGATCACACGACTCATTCACCGAGTCATTCAATGCTCAACAGTGAACAAGGGTGTGACCTTGGTTTGGATTTGAATCTTGACCCTGTGATTCTCAAGTTTGGTTAAGTTACTTAACCTCTCTAAGCTTCATTTCCCTCACTTGTAAAATGACAATAAGGCATGCAATCCAAATGATTCTTGAATGATTTAAATCATGTCAGAGTGTTAAAACATTTAGCTCAGTTCTTGGCACGTACTAAATATGTGACAGCCATTATTGTAATGAATAGAATAAGTTATATCTGAGAATCCAAAACTCAACACAGGATTATTCATTCGCCAAAGACGTAAGTTTCCCATAACGTGTTCTGCATAATACTAATCTTAGAAGATAAAATGTATGAGGTTAAATAAATTTGGCAAAGTATTGAATCAAATTCTCCCTTTCTGAAGATTTGCTTTAGCCCATTGGAGGCTCTGAGAAGTCTTAAGGTAAGGGGTTAACTTTGTTTAACCCAGAATTTTCTGAACATATTTCAACACAAAAGCTCTTACAAAAATGGCTTCCATTACTTTTCTTACAAAACTTGTATTCTGCAGAAAATGTTTTGGGAAATATTACCTATAATAAAAGAGTTTACTACGTAAAATCAAAACAATAATATAGGAGTCATACTCTTGCCCCACTCTCTCGTGCTATTTTGTTTGAACTTTACTACACTCTGGAAGGGGGCTAGGAAGGTATAGTTATGACCATTTCACAGCAAGAAAGCAAGCCAATGTTTTGTGACTCTGGATGAAATGACACAGCCAGTAAGTGGTAGAATCAAGATTTACAGCCCGGTGTTTTAATACCCAGGCCAGATCTTTCTCCCCGTAAAGCCCTGCTTTCCCCCTAAAAATATTACCTAAATGCCTGGTGTGTGTCTGAATATTTTCTACGTGAAAGCTTTGGGTTTCAGACTTTTACAATAAGTTTTTGTTTTCCCACAGAGGGAATTTAACTTCTTGTTTCCCACTTTGTGCCACTCCTGTCATACATGTTGTCTCTGCTAGGCTAGACAGAGTGATTATGCAAGTGAGCAGGCATTATGAAGAGGGCATGACTGAACATCAAGCACTGTTGTTTTTTTCTTTTGTTGAAGAGAATTTGCCCTGAGCTAACATCTGTGCCAATCCTCGTCTATTTTATATGTGGGTAACCACCACAGCATGGCAGCCAACTAGTGGTGTAGGTCTGTGCCCTGGGAACCAAAGCCAGGCCTCCAAAGGGTAGTATGCGAACCTTACTCACTAGGTCATGGGGCCTGCCCCAAGCACTTTTGGATATGATGAGCTCACCATCTCAAAATCAAAGGACATACATGCCTTTTATGTAAAAATGTTTTTAAAAAATCAACTCTGCAATTTCTCCAATGTGACAACCTATAGGTAGAAGGGCAATAATGAAGACTATTATGATGTCCATATTCAGAGAGATTCCCGACTCAATTTACTTTGTGCTTGGAGAAGCTGAACTTGGAATTGGTGGGTAAAGAATCAGTGGGGAGCTTTCCATGACAAACAACCACGGTGGTGCATAAATTAAAGCAAGCAACGTTGTTGCCCAAGGTCAGAGACTATTGAGAATCATTTCTTGGTCCAGGGATGCTGGGATTTGGTCTGAAGCTTCAACAGCTGTGGCAACAGCCAAACAGGGTCTCATAGTTTCGATAGAGGCCCCTAAAGATGTCATTCAACATCGTTCACTCTGATAGTTATTAGTTGTGTGACTTTGACCTCTTTGAGCCTCACTGTAAGCTGGGGCTGTTAATGCCTCTTCATATAAAGTTTAGATGAAATCTACAAGTAAATGTATCTGGCACAGGATTCAACAAATGGTAGGTATTATTAAGCATTTTTTCAAAAAGTAGAACCCAGTGAGGTCATTTCTATATTCCCCATTTAACTCATAAAGGTAAGTAAATCTCAGAGAGGTCAAAAATGCACTTCAAGTCATGGTGATGTTATGAAGTGGGCATTGGGATTTAATTAGATCTTGCAACTCTAAGTAAATCCTTCTTCTCCATTCTGCCTTCCCTTATTTATTTTCAAAACATAAGGGACAGGGCTCAGTTGAAGTGTTTCTCAAGTTCGCATCATATACAACATTTAAAAAAACTCCTTAAGTCTACAAAGATTCTTAATGATTAATCACATTTAAACATGGTGCGGGAGCTGTGTTATCATCACTCTTCTCTGTGAAGGAGATCTTGTACCAGCGTGGCTGGTGTGGCCTGAACACTCGAGCCGACTCATAAATTGGGTATCTTACTTCACTCTGATCCCAGCAACTTCACAGAGAAATAAAACTCAGGGGCAGATCTTGGAAGAGAAGCCAGATATCGATTAGTTCTTACGTGCTGACTGCTATGGGAATTTTTGAGTTTCACACAAATGAAAGTACAAATTGTTTTTGGAAAGTGTTGCAAGAGCTTTATATAGATGATTTGTTCGTTATTTATTTATCAAATATCTCTCTCTCTCTCACACACACACACACACACACACACACACAAAGCTTAAACACTTACTTGGACAACTTTGTCTTCAGCTTATGTATGAATACTCACCCACCACAGGTAGCAAAGACGGGAGTGAATACGAACAGAGAACAGAGCAGCCTGTCCCTATGTGCTCTACAAATTGAGTTAAAATGTAACCTTGAACGTAAACTTTGTCATGTCCCTTCTGTTATTGATTTCATTTAACTAGTTCAACATGGCCAACAAAATAAATATTACATAATGCTTTTTAGCATTTGGGTTTACTAAAGGGAGTGGTTGAATGAATTTATTTGTGAGTTGAGAATCATGTGACATCTCTGCCATTTAGAGGTTAAATAGTTAGTCCTTCATTTAACAAATATGTATAGATTGTCTATTATATGCCAGCTCTTTGATAGGTATTTGGAATAAAATAATGAGGAAAATATATATGGTCTCTACTCTTAAGGAATTTATTATTTTGAAGGAAAGGCAAACATTAATAAGCCTAAAAATAAGTACCAGGAAGAGAAATATGGAACACCATGAGAGAATAAGAGAATCCAGCCAAATTTGGAGAGCTAGGAATAACTTCAGTGAAGAAGTCACCTTGAGGGGCCGGCCCATGGTCAAGCGGTTAAAGTTGCACATGCTCCGCTTACGCAGCCCAGATCTGAGTGTTCCAATCCTGGGTGCCGACATACTCCACTCATCAGCCATGCCATGGAGAAGTCCCATACACAGGATAGAAGAGGACCGGCACAGATGTTAGCTTGGGGCTAATCTCCCTCACCAAAAAAAAATGTCATCTTGAGAGAAGATAAGGAGAATAAGTTAGAGTTAGTGAGGGAAGGCACAAAAGGAAGAACATGGCAGACAGAATGTGCTGGAAGCCTCTAGAAAGCAAAAAAGAGTACAGTGTACAAAGAAGACTGAGTGAAGGCCATTACTGTTGGAGTTAAAAGAGAAAATGTGATATTGATGTATGATGAGAATTGGGAAAGTACAAAGATGAGACCCAATGGAATCTTGTGGGTCATAATGAGAATTTTACGTAGGTGGAACGCAATGGGTTAATGCAGTGGGTCAAGGTGTTTCAACACATCTTGTTTTCCTTGAAATGTGTAATTAATATACTAACCAATTCGACTAGCTTTAATTAAATTGCTGTTATTATTATTATTTTCCATATAATCTGCCAGATTGGCCATGTAGTTAATTCTGTCATTTGAGGTTGTCAAAACCACTTGTTTTACTGATTTTCATCCTGGGACATAGCAATTACCTAACATATGGTTTGGTTAAAAACAAAATGTGCAACTTTAGCAAACATATGCATTTTTAAAATATGATGCTTTCCTCCATGTCAAGAATATACAAAAATCTATCGAAATGTAAATGTCAACTTTAAGTGTCAACATGATTTTAAAGTTCAGTGTAAAAAGTCCAAAAGTAAATACTTCTCAGATTTTGTAAAACAATTTTTATAGCTCCCTTTTATGATTATATTTTGGCTCAAGAATGAGGACATTTCATCTTTTATTTGTCTGTGGATGCCTGGTGTAAACATTTTTCCTAACTTCACCTTTCTTTTCTTTCCACTGATCTCTTTAACAGGAACAATTTTTGTAATGTTTATGGGAAACATCTATTATAGCATATTATCTAAGATTTGGCTTCTTGAGTGTTCTCTGGGCTATGCAGTGGATATTCCGAGGATTTGCCTGTCTCAATAAATACAGTTAATAGAAAGAGAAATACTATAAGAACATTTTATAATAATATCAATAAGTAATGTTTTATAGCACATTTCCACTGAGAAAGCATTTTAAGATACATGATTTTGAGTAGTTAACAACTCTGGGAGATACAGTGAGTATTGTTATTTCCATTTTATAGCCCAGAAAATTGAAGGACAGAAGCAAAGTTCTTTGCCAAAGGACATTCAATGGTTGGCCCATGGTAAAATCTATGTCTTCTGTTCCATGTCTCATTCTCCTTTTGTTACTTCACTATCACTACTCTCTATATAAATTACAGCCTGTTGAATTTGTAAAGGTTTGGCAAATTGGAGACGTTTTTCTGCAACTTTCTAATATCAGAATCTGTGGCAGCAGAGAGTATCCCAAGAATGGAGCTCATCATTTCAAAGTAATACTTTTCCCTTTTGACATCCCTCCCTTGTGTTTTCAATTATCTCCTCAACGTATGGATGTTCTGAGACTCAGATAATGGTGCTCTTTTTTTCAAAAACTGAAATTATATTTTTCTCTAAGCATCCTCTCTTCTTTGTTTCCATCTTAGTGTTAGTGATGGACCTATTCTTCCTGTCACTGAAGATTTCAGCCTCATTGTGATTTGAGATCCCTTCTTAATTCCTTTTGACATACAGAATGGATGAATCCAATCATTTTTTTCTTGCAGTGCTGCTTGATAGTGTCTCTCCCTCTTTCCCTTCTGAAGTGCTGATCTGGAGAGAGACACCCAGTTCGCATATATTTACATTCTCAGGAAAAGACTCAACCCTTCCTTTCCCACTGTTGTAATCTCCAACAAACTGACTGCTAGGGTTTCTCTTGTAAGGGCCACACATCTCATTGAAAAGATCAGGATGAATTAATTAAAACATTTACTCAGTTGCATTTATACTCAGAACATCCTCATAAGATTAGGAATTTTACATAAGGGGATTTTCTGGTTACCTGAAGTATATTCCTTTATACATCGATTTTTTTTTTTTAATTTGTTACCCAAATGTCTCCAAGCCAGTGAGGCTAGAGATAGCTGAGTTTTACAGACTCCTTTATTCCCCTCTGCTCATGTCCTACCTCCACTCCTGTAGCTTTTGCCAATTATTTCTAAGTATCTCCAGAAGGATTTGACACAGTATTTGATATTGGACCTGAAGTGAGTTCTCTCACTCATTGCACCGTGTTCCAATCATTGATACCAGGTGTAGTGGAAGAAAGTAGGAATTCTATTGCAAAGCACTGAGCAAGGAGAACAGGCAGCTAACACTATAATCCCAAACTCCTCGAAAAGCTACAAGAAAGGGTTTTATTTGGGGTTTTAGATTGCAGCGGGGGAGATGTGGCCTGCTGGTCGGCACTTTCCCACTAGCCTGCGTTTGGCCTTGTGACACTGCTTTCAGGGAGGAGGGTGGTGAGGTAAGGGAATCCGCAGTTGGCTATCTCTGCTTGTCTGCCTCTGGGTGGATGATGGATTCCAGTGCCAGGAAGTTGAGGAGTTGGCCTCTAGGAAGCTTCATAATATTCTCTGGATATTAGTTTCCCTGTAATAAAACTTTAAAGGACCCATAACTAGCCAAAATATTAGCATGAGGCCACCTGGACTCTAACAATTTTTAACTTCTATTTCCTTTGTGAAGTTCAGAAATACAAAGGTTTTTAAAAAAAAAACTGATATTTTCATGTGAGTGTAACTTAGAGCAGCAGGGGTAGGGGATGAGCGTTTTTGGTTTTAACCCCATATATGCTGGGTTCAATGTAGGGGGACTGATATCAGGGAGGATATCATATTCACACTGCTCCAGTGGACACTGCATTCTCCCTTGACTTCTTTGGGAAGTCTAGTTGTCTCCTGACCCTGGAGCTGCTTCCCCACAGGGTGCATGGCCTCTGACCCTGCCCCACTGGGCTCCAACGTTTTTGCCAGATGGCAACACTGCTATTCCATTGCTCCTACCACACAAAATGAACTTTGCCTTCCCCTCTCTCCTTAGCTCCAGCTCCTACCAGATGCTGCCACTCCACTAGGTTCTGGGGGTCCCATTGGGATCCCAAACTGCTCTTTTGAGTGTTAAAATCTTTACTGTTGCTCTTCCGGGGGCGGCTCATTGATGGCTGCCTGCATATTCATTGTGCTAAAGCCACAGGGTAGCCTACCACAGAGACTGGAACCCTAAAACAATAACGTTTGGGTTAACATCTGTTTACGGTTCAGTTGAAACAACTCCCTCGAGTTCTATTTGTTTGTTTTGTTTTGTGGGATCTTAGGCCCAGGTCACTGATTTAATGATTTTTATCACTGATCTGCACAAAGTCCCTCTCGAATTTATTCATTTCTCTATATACTCCTTTATCTCTATTACTCACTTCCATTTCCCTTTTTCTTCATAGTCAATAAGTCTCATGTGCTTAATGCATATCCTTTTGATCTTGTAACTATGCTGTTAAAATGTATATTGTTATTTTGAATGAATTTTATATTGTGCCACATATTACAACTATTTTTTCATCTTGTCACTAAGCTTTCAGGTTTGCTGTAAGTACACCTAGTCTGTTGTTTCTTTTCTTTCTTTCTCCCCAAAGCCCCAGTACATAGTTATATATCCTAGTTGTAAGTCCTAGTATTTCTATGTGGGATGCTGCTATGACATGGCTTGATGAGTGGTGCATATGTCCACGCCCTGGATCTGAACTGGTGAACCCTGGGCCACCAAAGCAGAGTGCACGAACTTAACCACTATGCAACCAGGCCAGTCCGTACTCTGTTGTTTCCGACTGTTGCATGTGTAACCATGGCATTTTGCCCATCTACTTCCAGTGATGAACACCCAAATTGTAGACAACTCATCATCAACTCAAGTAATGCTGCAATTTACAGGAGGGATCCTGTCCCTATATGGTCCTGTGTGTGGACTTATTTGAAGTACATACCTAGAAGAATTGCTGAGTGATAGAGTATACACACACCTCTCTTAACTATGCGTGTTCAGGATGCCCCGAAGAATAACAACACCTGTCTACATTCCGACCACTACACAAGGATTTCTATCCATATCCACACAATACTAACACTTACAATTTTCTGGCAAAGCACTGATGTTCACCAACATTTTGATTGTCCTCTTTCTGGGAATAAGATAGTGTTGTACTTTCCCCCACTTTGAAGTTAGACGTGGTGATGTGACTTGCTTTAAGCAATGGAATATATACAGAAGTGATATGAGAGTTGGTAGCTGGGTTGCCAGATGAGGCTTATTACTGGGTCAATTTGTTGTACCTGGCTACATCTCTCTTTGTTTTGAGCTCCCTTCCATGAGATCCCTTCTAGTGAGTTGACATTGTGAGGTCCCTCAAATATTCCCCAGACGTAACCAAGTAAACTTGAATCTCCATCATTAGACATGGACCGGCCTCAAGATGAGATCCCTGGCAGAGATATCTACAACGTGCCCACCTTTTCCCTCTTTTTCAGATAGAGTTTATTGAGTATTTTCTTGATGGCCAGGTCCATCATTTAGAATATCAAATACTACAAAATACTGCATTAGAAAGATGCGTTCAGGAACTCCTGACATGTACAAGGCAGTGTGACCTCAAGCTAAAAGAGCCCAGGAAACGACGCTGTGTGAGATCTTGTGTCTACTTTTCTACACTTTCTGTTCTCCTTCTTCCTATCACTCTGCAGCTACTCTTCTTCCTGTCAGTGTGCTTGCTCCTTCAAGTGCTCTCTATTCCTCTCCCAGGCTGTAAGCTCCACGGAAGCAGGAGTAATCTCTGTTTTTATCACCTCTGCATGCTCACCACGTGCCTGTCTCATAGTATGCGCTTAATTAATCATCTTGTATTTGTTGTTTTGAATATATATGATTTGCAAAACATGAGAGGTAAGATTATTGTAACTGGACCTGAAACAACTGTAAATATTTCTTGAGGGAGGAACTGAGGGATCACTATGGATAAAGTGAAGAGGCTTTAGTGCAAAATTTAATGAGCTAATTTTGGCTCATTAAGGATCCTTTGCGCTACATTTTTTAATGAGTTATAATTGACATACAAGTATATGAGTTTCAGGTGTACAACATAGTGATTTGATATTTTTATATATTTCAAAGTGATGACCACAATAAGTCTAGCTAAGATCCATCACCATACATAGTAACAATTTTTTTGGGGGGATGAGAACTTTTAGTATCTACTCTTTTAGCAACGTTCAAATATACAATACAGTATTGTTAACTATAGTCTCTATGCTCTACATTACACCCAGGGACTTATCTGTTTATAACTGGAAGTTTGTGCCTTTTGACTGCAGGTTTTTAAATTACTGATTCTCAATTCTGCACCAATTAGTTGAGGTTACACAACAAATGTTTTTTGAAATAAATGCTATTATTATGTTAAAAGGCTTTTTTTTTAATGTTTGGTAAGTCAAGAGCCCAATACCTTTGAAGTATTTAGGGTAAAAAAAATCCTTCAGGGAAGACATTAGGATTTTTTTTTCTGGACCTGTGTTCTCTTATCTATAACATCATCTATAATATCAAATGTCTGGACCAGATCATCTTTTAGCCCCATCTTCCTCAGATATGCCATTCATTCTATAATTCTAGGTCAAAAGCTTTTAATTTTTTTATTGAAATCCCCCACATTTTAATATTCACAGATATTTTTAAATATCCAGATGCGTAACTTTAGTTTTATAGATAAAATATCCAGATGTGTTGGTATCCAGGGTCTACTTTTGGAAAAAAAGGGAGGCCTTATTTTAGAAACGAAAATTGTTTTTTTACATAGTCCACAGATGAATACATTTTAATGTGCAAGCAAAAAATCTTTTTTAGATAATACTTGTTTATCCATTTTGGAACTACTACTAATCTCATATTCTTAGAATTATGAATCATCATTTCAACAATTGAAATTTTCAAAGTGTCGCTAGACTGTTTCTATCTGAAACGTTTTTGAACAAGTTGAAATCAAGCAACAGGAGACCAGCCAAAGGCTCAGAGTTGCTGTGTAAAGACAACATTTTTTTTTGTTTTATTCTTAAAGGTGCCTCTTACCTGGTTTAACTTCGTGTGGGGTGGCGCTCAGTGGGGGCTGCAGGTAGGGTAGTATTAGTCAAGAGCTGCTTAGAGAATTAGTTCAGTTCTTACAACAGCGTGTGGATCATATACACCCCCTCCAGAGCGCAGAGAATCGGGAAGACTTGGTCCCCCGGCACCAATGACAGGCAAGAAAGAGCTGCAGTATGGCTTTTAAGGTGAAAAGTGGCCTTTACAGGCTCACAATAGTGTCTGTTCTGATCTAGAAGGGGAAAATCAAGATTCAGTCTGGGTTTAGCGATTTAACCAAGGTCAAAGAATTGATTGGAGAAGAGCTAAGATGAGAACTCATTTTTTGCCTCCTTCTCAGACTTTCTTCCTCCACAGCATACTGCCTCTGGGTTACGTCTTATATAACTCTTTTCTTTTCGGCTGTATGGAATAATTCTACATTTGCTGTTTCTTCAGACTTTGCAAAACAATGTTTCCTGACCTATATTCATTTAAAATATGTCACGTTCAGAAAGAAAGAAGCCTCATTCAGACAGAATTCTTTAAGGGGCACTGTTTAACTTCACCCATGCTAGTGTTCCAGAAGTTTCCATAGTTCCATCCAATTTGTAATAATAACCAGAGGTGTTTATCCACTTAGAGCTTTACACAGGCAATAAAAGCACTCGTTAAGAAAAATAAACTTGCACACTATAATAGGGAATGTACGTAGCTTACAATATGGAATACTCTAAAATACATGCTTTATTTTCTGAGACCATTCTCCATTCCCTCTTTAGTAAGTAATGTGACCAGAGTGGCTACAAATATTTTCTTTTAAGTTGGGAGAATTTTCCTGTGAAAAGAAGCTTACTCGGTCCCAACTTACATCTTTCTTGGGATGCCTACTTGTTGATTCAGGATATCTCTTCCTTAGCCTAATTCTTTTTTATGCTTAGTCTCAAAGCACCAACTTTAAGTGCAAAAGTTGTATGTTTTGATTTCTGCTGGAAGCTTTGCTCCCTTCCAATACATTCTGCAAAATCTTGCAAAGCCTGTGAGGCTTCAGTTGCCTGTTTCTCTGAGAATTCTGAGTCTGCTTCCTTTGCTGCCTACATTTTAGGTTTATTATTTCTGATGGGAATGCTATTTTAAACCTAATTTGCTTGGAAGAGTTTCCACCAAAAATGAATACCCCCATTGTACAAAACACAGTCACGGTTCTATTTCCTTTGTATCCCTCATGCAACAGTGCCTCAGAAGTGGCTCCAGGGAACTGATGGTTTAATCATTCCTTGTCCGATATCATGCAAGTTACAGTAATATAATTGTTTTTCTATCAGATGGCCTTGTAACATAATCCTAGTGCTTTCAGGAGCTGCTTTCAAGGCAGTGTCTATACAACATCATACATTTGACTGAAGAGTGGGAAAATCACTTTAAAACAAAAAATAATCAGTTTTATGTTTGGGGATTATTTATGAGTTTATATACCTTTCTAAGTGATTTGAGGTTAGATATAAAATATATATGGTAATGTTTAATTTAGGATAATTGGATTTAGTGAGTATAATATGGCCAAAAGGAAACAGTTCAACAATCAATTTTCAAGTGTATACTATGGGTAAGGAATCCTAGGAGTTACAGGGATGAGCAAAACCTAACTCTTTCTTCTAAAGAATCTAAAACAAGAAAGGATGAAAAGTTACGTATGTAAAAAACTGAAATAAGGGTCCCAGCTCTGGTCAACCCTCTGCCTACTGCTGCATTTTGGACTCCCTTGGACAGTCAGAATCAATCAACAGAACTTAATTGGCATCACTTGATGTGAGGGGTTGGGGCCGAAGGGACAGGAAGGAGCCGATGCAGGCGCTTACACTGTATTAGGTGGACATGGAGGAGGATGGGGCCAGGAAGAGCAGCTTGGACTCCATTCCAAAGGCTAGTCTCCAAGGTTGGCCCCACGGACTTTAAAAAAAATCTAGTAAGTGACCATTTTACTTTATTAAGAGCCTACTGTATTCACATAACTTCATCCATTTTCTACTAAATCCTCTTTATACTAAGGAAGTCTTTGTGGTTTTCCTTCTCCCACAACTGTTCTCAAATTAGTTAAGAAAAATGAAATAATTTCCCTGACATATGAACATACAGACCACTTGTAGCCAAAGCATAGGATAACTTTAAGGAAAATGTCTCTGTCTAATCTTGTCCAAAAAGAATCAGAAATGTATGTTTCTTGTGGAAATATCTTCATCACTTACTATTAAAAGATAATCACTTCAGCTATATGGAGACAGGAGCTATGGGGGAAAGGAAGAAGCTGTATTTTATGAAGGATTCTATGAGATGTGTGTTTGCAAGCCACGTACTTTCATGCCGAGGTGGAAAAGTGTGACACAGAGGAATAGCAACATTATCTTGTTTCTGTCTGAGCCATGGAGGATTTGGGGGAATACATTGCTGTTTTGGCATATGAATGATTTAAAACTTTAGAAGAGTCAACAACAGATGCCAAAACAGAATATGGTCCATGCCATGTGATAGCAAAGATGTCAGTTTGTGAGTTCAAGTGAGAACCTTCTGGAACTCCTCAGATAGAACTGAGGGAGATTTTGAATGGATGGCAATAGTCTGCTAGCTCAGGGATGGGTGATATGATTATTACTACTACCAGTGTGGTCCCTTTGATATGCACAGATTGGTAAAGCCTTGCAAGACCTGCTTTGTGTATCTGGGAGATGAAAAGTTAGTTCCATGAAAGCAGGCGCACAGCTGGGCTTGTTTATAAAGACATGCCCTGAAGATACAGAGATGTTTTGGGAAATGTCAAATATTTCCATTTAGGTGGTGTGCTGGGTACGTGAAAAATTCTAGTTGGGATAATATTAGAATACTCAGATGGAGACAAAACAGGGAGAATGGTAAATGTCATGGTGAGGAGTTGAGCTTTATTCCATAGTAATTGACAGCTGTTGAAGGTGTTGAATGGGAAAGTGATGGAGGAGTGTTGGATTCCTTCAGTCTATCACTTCTTATAGCATAAGTATTATTTCACTCTATCTTGAAATGTAAATAAACATATAGAAGAAAGAATTGAGTATTTCAGTCATGAGGTATACACCACATTGAGAGAGAATAATTCTCTTTTTCAAGGCAGAGGTATGAACCCTGGGAAGAACTAATGTCAATTATGGTACCTTGTTTTGCTGAGCAGCATGAAGCTTTAGAAAGAGAGTCAACATTTTTCCTCTGTAGTCCAAACAGGCCTGGATTTTCACATCTTTCTAGGTATGTGTCCCTGATGTCTGGGATTTGTTAAATGTTAAGGATGTCTTAGCCAACAAGATTGAGCCATTCAGCTACTACTTCCAGAATGACTATAGTCAATCAACATTTGCAGAGAACAACTTCAAAACAGCCTCAATAGGTACAGGTACAGATACAGATACAGTTACAGGTATAGGTAGAGAAATTGTACCTATACAGCTTCTATTTACAAAATGGACTGTCTCACAAATTTTCAAAAATAAAAGAGTAAATAGCACCATCATCCCAGATTCCGTTTGGTACCAGCTGACTTTGTTGACAAATGATATCTATATTAGACACTCTTATAGATAAAACAAAGATGGATTTCATGTTCTAGATTTTCCTCTCTGCCACTTTACTTTGTTTTATGTATTTATTTAAAATCTGAATCTGTATTAATGAAGTTACATTTATAGGAAAGTGCATCAATTTTGTGTCAGAACAATCAGCTGCGATGCGAAAATTAGGGTGAATTGATCACTACGTTATATTGGTTATGGCACGGTGTCATGGGAAGAAAATGAGCTTTAGAGTTCTGCTTTCCAATCTGAATTTGAGCACTTATGAGCTGGGAGTTTCTGGGAAAGTCATTTAATTTATCTGGGCTTCAGAATATCACCTATAAAATTGAGATAAAAATGCCTATTACCAGATTTTTATGATGAATAAATAAAATATGGAAAAATACTTTGCTTATTGCTTTACTTACAGAGACTCTAGACAAATTTAGTTGTCATTTCATTCTTTTCTATTTTACATCAGATAGCTGTTTTGAATAATATTTTAAAAATGAATGTTATTGAAGTTCCTTTTTTATTACCAACATTTATACATTGTATTGTTTATTTTTTGCTACCATCAAAATGAATGTGAGGCAGCTTACATTATTAAAAAACAGAAGAAACACAATTATTAAAAATTTTTAAATTAACATGCTGAATACATCTCACCAGAAAGATAAGAAAATGAATGATATGAATTAATAACTAAAGTTCTTCACTGTAGCTTTCAAAGCCATACACCATATACAGAAACACCTACTTTTCCATGCTTATTTCACACTTCACAATGTCACACAGTCTTTGCTCCACACAAAACCGTTTAATAATTCCTATGTAGCTCATTTACTTTTCTTCTATCTGAAATACATTTTCCCCCTCTCCAAACCTTCAATGAAAGCCAAGCTAAAATTCTAATCTCCTTCACAGAGACTGCAGAGTCCCATATCTAGATGTTCCCCCCTTTCCTCCTTGTTGTAGTTGGTGCCGTGGAGTCAATTCTAACTCCAACCCTCCCTGTGTACAGCAGGGCAGAACCCTGCCAGAGGTTTTTGCATCATCCTCTCATCTTCCAGCACTATAACAGACAACATTCTGCTCCTATTCATTGGGTTTTCATGGCCTATTTTTTCGGGAGTTGATGTCAGGTTCTTTTTCCAAGTCTGTCTTAGTCTGGAAGCTCTGCTGAAACCTGTCCCCAGTGGGTCACTGTGCTGGTATTTGGCATACTGGTGGCATAGCTTTCAGCATCACAGCAATAATTAGCTATGACAAGATGACAACTGACAGACAAGTGGTGTGGTTCCCTGATTGGGAAACGAACTCGGGCCATGGCCACGAAAGCGCTGAATCTTAACCACTAGAGCACCAGGGCTGGCTTTTCCTCCTTGGCCTCCTCTTAATTCAGTCTTTAGGAAGCATCAATAGTGCTATCCTACCCAGCCTTGTTTGTTCCCTTCCTTAGCTTCTTTACTCCCCATGACAAGTACGCTGGACAGTAATCTTGGCCAACACATGGATTGGGCCATTTACTCTGTCTCCCCTGCAGCACCCAGCATAATATTTTCCTCTTTTTGTTGTTCATTATCCATCAAACTGTTCTAAATAGAAATATAATACTGAAGTATTCTCTGAGCTTCCTAATAACAATGAAGGGAAAAAAGAATTAAATAATTTAGTTGTCCATGAGACAAAGCATAGTAAAGTCATTTGGAAAGATTATATATTTTAATCTGATTTCCAGGATGAATTGTCTCATAGATCATCATATAAAGTTTTTTACATGACAATTGGGCAATAAGTGAAAACATGGTTCTCCAAAAGATTAAAAAATCTTTGTTAACACTGGGCATCCACAAGTAAAAAAATGAATCTAGGCACCAACCTTACACTCTTACGAAAATGAACTTAAAATGAATCAAGACCTAAATGTAAAATGTAAAACTATAAAACTCCTAGAAGATGACATTGGACAAAACCTAGATGACCTTGTGTATGATGAGAACTTTTTAGATACAACACCAAAGGCACAATGCATGAGAGAAATAATTGATAAACTAGACTCCAAAATTAAAAACTTTTGGTCTGCAAAGACAATGTCAAGAGAATGTGAAGACAAACCACAGACTGAGAGAAAATATTCACAAAAGACATATTTGATAAAAGATTGTTACCCAAAATTTATAAAGAACACTTAAAACTCAACTGTAAGAAAACAAACAACTTGATTAAAAAATGGGCTAAAGACCTTGAAAGATACCTCACCAAAGAAGATATACAGTTGGTAAACAAGCATATGGAAAGATGCTTCACACCATATGTCTTCAGGGAAATATAAATTAAAGCAATAAGATACTACTACACACCTATTAGAATGGCCAAAATTCAGAACACTGACATCACCAAATGCTGGCAAGCACGTAGAGCAACAGGAACTGTAACTCATTGCTAGTGGGAATGCAAAGAGGTCCAGCCACTTTGGAAGACAGTTTTATGGTTTCTTATAAAACTAAACATACTCTCACCATATGATCCAACAATAGTGGTTCTTGGTATTTACCCAAAGGAGTTAACTTATGTTCACACAAAAACTTGAACATGGGTGTTTATAGCAGCTTTCTTCATAATTGTCAAACATGGAAGCAACCGAGATGTCCTCCAGTAGCTGAGTGAATAAATACATTGTGGTACATCCAGATGATGGAATACTATTCAGCACTAAAAGGTAATGATCTATCAAGTCATGAAAAGACATAGAGGAACCTTCAATACATATTAATAAGCCCAAGAAGCCAGCCTGAAAAGGCTACAAACTGTATGATTCTAACTGTATAACATTCTGAGAAAGTCAAAACTATGAAGATAGTAAAATGATCAGTGGTTGTCAGGGGTTCAGGCTGTGGGGAGGGATGAATAGGCAGAGGATTTTTAGGGCATTGAAAATACTCTGTACGAGACCACAGTGATAGCTATTTGTTATCATACCTTTGTCCAAACCCAAGGAATATATAACACCAAGATTAAACCATAATGTAAAGTATGGACTTCGGGTGACTATGCTGTGTCAATTTAGGTTCATCAGTTGTAACAGATGTACCCTCTGGTGGGGGCTGTTGAAAGTGGAGGAGCCATGCCTGTGTGGGGGCAGGTGTATATGGGAAATCTGTGTACTTTCCTACCAATTTTGTTATGAACCTAAAACAGCTCTTAAAAAAGTCTTAATAAAGGACATATATATATATATACACACACATTATACCTTTGGAGGAAGCTACTAACAACAATGATGAACGAATCTTTGTTAAGATGAATTTTTCCTTTATGGCCATATTGCAACTTTAACTTCAGGAAGATAAATGACACTACTCAGCAATGTTATGTCCTGATTTTATTTCTTAACATAAGTCAGAGCTTGGAGAATATCTAAGAGTGGCTGGGTAGCTTGTCTCTTTAAATCATCCCGTGTTCAAGTCAATTTTGACAAGACCTGGTTATTTGCACTCAATCTGTGGTGTAACTCTTGACAAGTACCCAAAGCACAGATATCTGTGTTGTTGATTAAAGGGCACTACAGGCATCTTACATACCAGATGTGCAGACGGCAGAGTTTATAAAATCTTCTGGAATGTTTGAAGCCTGTTTTGCATTCTCACCCAGATAGAAAGCCGTATAATTTCCAGAAAGCCTAATGGCAGGATGTAGGAGGGTAGGTGTGTGTCTGTGTGTGGGCAGGGTGGGGTGATATGGGGAGGCAGCCGGAAAGAGGGAGTATATTGGGACCCTCAATTCTGCTCAACTATTTGTACAAAACACTCATTAGCTATCTGAGAGTCCTATGTTTCAAAGTATAGAAGAGAAAATTATGTCCTGAAATACTGCTTTTGTTATATAACTTGAAAGAACACAAATTAGCAGTTTATTACTTTGACCAGAAAAGTACCACAGAGTAACACTGAAGTAATAGAATAGCTACTTTGGAAAAAACCCTTTATTAGTAATAGGCAAACATGTTGAATTGGGCTGAAGACTTTAGCAAGAATAAAGACCCGCAACTCATGGATGCTCTTTTCTTTTGTCTTTTTTCAGTAATAAATATTTAGATAAAATTCTTTAATAAAATTAATGGAACTCCTGAACACACAAACAAATTTTCCTTTGCTTCCTCCTTCCTTTCTTCCTCCTCTCTCTCTTCCTTTCTTCTTTCTTTAGGACCTACTACACTGGGCTTGACACATGGCAGGTAGCCCATTTATAAACAAAATCAGGCATGACCTCCCTGCTTTCATTGGGGCTTATCATTTACCTCTTTTAAATTTCTTATCCTTTTGTATTATTGTTAACAGATTTGTCCTAGCCCACTAGCTTAGTGAAGGATAATAAAACAGATGTTGGGATCCCTTTCATGACAACAAAATCAATAGGTATGGCTGAGCCTTCCCCATCACAATCCCTCCCATTCCCGCAGTTACTTCTAGATGTACAGAGAGTACCACAGAGCTCATCAATCTTCTTTGTTACTCCAGTTTCTGAGCCCTCCCACCTCCAATGACCCTTCCTCTTAAGCTAACCTCTGACAGCTGAGGGAATCAGCATCCTTAAAATGCAAACTCCTCTGGAAAGATTATTTTATTTGTTGCTGTATTTAACCATAAGTTTCCTAACTAATGTGAAAAGCCACCATGTAGGTCTAAAACACAGAGACAGAATTCTGATCCACCATCCCAACAGTTCACCCTCTGCCCATCCTCCTTACAAAGCATTCCAGCTTCACAGCAAGGGCTGTCTCTTCTTTTTCCCTCTACCTCATCCAAGCCTGAAATATGTGTTATATCGTCGTTGCTGATTCTTCTTCTGAAACCCTGAAGCCTTCCAATAAATATGTGATCTATGCCATCACCTCAAACATTTCTAAGACCCAGTTTCTGCTCCCTTCTAGGCAAGACCTTCTATACTTTCCACTTGTAGAGTGAAATTTTGTACATTTTTCCTGCTTAAGGCATCTTAAAGTTTTACATAGTAACTAAAATCTCACACCATCTTAAGAAAAAAGCTAGTAGGAAGTAGAAGTAGAAGTTAGTGTCCCTCAATGAGGGACTTTATAAATAATGAAGTGGAAATATTTGTTAATGCCTGAACTCATAACAGCAGGATTATTTTCAGAGAGAAATTTTGGTTTGTTTGAAAAAATACCTTTAAAAGTGCTTCAGAAAAAATTTTTTTCCCAGCAACTATGGACTAATTTAAAACAATCCTCCCATTGAAGAAACCCTAGGAAACCCATAAAAAAATGAACAAAATAATCTGCTTGAAGGTTCAGAAGAACTGAACAGTTATTGAGGATCCAGTTTACGATCAGGGGAAGATAGAGATATATGCAGGTAGGATTAGTGTAAGAAGTCTTTGTCCTCTAGGATACTTGCTGATTCTGGAAGAGATGCTGAGAGTCTGGGAAGCTGAGTGGTACTACTGAGTGTCTTATGGGGACAGGAATGAAAACGGGGGTACCATATCCAAGAGAGTGGGTACAGTGTAAGTAAACAATATGCACTACACAGAGGTTGACTAGGAAGTCATCTGGCCCTTGCAGAGAGGAAAATCCGGTTTTGAATCTCTGAATCAGATTAAAGAGATTGTAGGTTTCTTGAGTCAGACAGCTGGCAGAAAGAAAAGCCTATCATCTCTGGAGAAAGCAGACATCATTCTTGGCTTCTATATTATTTTCCAGATCTCAAAGCAAACTGAGGAACAACAGGACTGGAAAACAGGTGCCAGAATATGCTTTTGTAGTTGTCAGATACAGATTTTAAATAAAAATTGCTTACTGTGTTTAAGGAGATGAATAGGATTAGTGAGAATTTAAGAAAAGAATAGGAAGCTAAAGAAGTTTAAAAATGAAACTACAGAAATTTAAAAATGTAATAATTAAAATGAAGAACTCTAGAGATGGGTTTAGCAGTTGATTAGATATAAACAAAAAGGGAATTAGTGAATGGGAAGTGAAGCTAAAAGAAAATATCCAGAATTAATCTCAGAAAGAAAAAAACATGGCAAGAATAAATTCTACAAGGCAAAAACAGAACCACCCATGTGTGGCCACCTGATTTATGACAAAAGTGACAATGCAGTGCAGCAGAAAGTTTGGTCTTTGCAATAAATGGTACTAACACCCACTGTAAGATTCAATTCCAGATGGAAAGTAAAAGTAAACAGCAAAGATAAAATAATAAACCTTTTAAAAGAAAACATAAAGAATATTTTATAACGTTGAGGTGGTCATAAATTTCTTAAATAATAAATATTAACTCTAAATTTAAAGAAAAAATAAATTGGACTACATTAAAATTTAAAATCTATTTGTCAAAAGAAGTCCTTAAAAAAGGAAAAAAAGCGACAGAGTGGTAGAAGATATTTTCAATACAAATAGTTAACAAATGACTCATATTCTGAATGTACATGGACTTTTAGAAATCAATTTAAAAAGTACTCAAATAAAATAGAAAATTGTTACAATATTTGAAAAAACACTTCAAAATAAAGAAAAATAAGCAAATAGAAGTTGCTTAATTTTATTTGTCTTTAAGGAAATGCAATTTAAAACCACAATGAAATACCACTTTATACTCACCAGAATAGCGAAGATGAAAATAAACCCCAGTACTGAGTTTTGGCAAGGATGAGGAGCAAGTGGAAATTCCGTGCACTTTGGGAATGCAAATTGGCATAGGCACTTTGGAAAACAGTTTGGAAGTATGGACTAAAGGTATATATAGGCAAGGCCCATGACCCAGTATTCTCCTCCTAGGCATGTATCCAACAGAAATACATATATATCCGCCAAAAGACATGGACAAAGATACATATGATAGCACTATTCCAAATAGCAGCAAATTTAAAAACCAGGAAAAAAAATCAATGTTCATAGCAGCACTATTGTTAGTGGCTAAAAATGAGAGACAATCCAAATGTCCATAAATAGTCATTTGGATACATATATTGTGGAGTATTCACCACATATATTTGATGTATAACAGAATGCTATCCTTGAATGAGAATGAATAAACTATAACTGTAAACAACAGTATGGATAAATCTTACAGATAGATCTGGGGAAAGATGTCAGGAAGAAAAGAATACACATTGAATTATTGCATTTGCATAAACCTTAAAAAAGGCAAAACTGGGGCCAGCCCAGAGGTGTAGTGGTTAAGCTTCCATGCTCTGCTTTGGCAGCCTGGGGTTTGCAGGTTTGGATCCCATGCACAAACCTATGCACCACTCACCAAGGCATGCTGTGACAGCATCCCACATACAAAATAGAGGAAGATCGGCATAGATGTTCGCTCAAGGCCAATGTTCCTCAGCAAAAGAGGAAGATTGGCAATGGATTTTAAGTCAGGGCCAATCTTCCTCACTTTAAACAAAAAAAGGTAAATCTAATTTTGTTTTAAAAGTCATGACAGTGCCTGGATGGAGGCTTCTGAGGTGCTGTTATATTCTAGTTCTCGATCTGCTTGCATATTATACAAGTGTGTTGGGTTTGTAAATATCCATAGAGCTACACACTTATGAATTTTTCCCTTTTCTGTAAGTATAATTCAATGTTTACCCAACAACAGGTACTATTTAAAACATGTCAAATAACATCAAATAACTATAAATTTAACAAAAAATGTGCAATTCCTCAAGTCCTCTTCACTGAAAACTAAGAAATATTACTGATAGAAATTAAAGAGCATGTAAATAAATGAAAGGTCATACCATGTTCACGGTTTGAATGATTGAGCATTGTAGAGATATGTTCTACTCAAATTGATATTAAAATTCAATGTAACTCCAGGCAAAATCCCAAGAAATTTCTGTGTGAAATGTGACAAACATATTCTAAAATTTATAAAGGAAGGAAAATAGCCAATCTACTCTTACATAATAACACCAATTATGAAGAACTTGTTTTAACAGTTTTTAAGACTGTTAAAAGATAAACTGAGGGGCCAGCCTGGTGGCGTAGTGGTTAAGTTCATGTGCTCTGCTGCAGTGGCCCAGGGTTTGAAGGTTTGGATCCCGGGCGTGGGTGTGGACCTAGCACCACTTGTCAACCCATGTTGTGGCAGCATCCCACATAAAATAGAGAAAGATTGCCATAGATGTTAGCTCAGTGACAATCTCCCTCAAGCAAAAAAAGAGGAAGGTTGGCAACAGATATTAGCTCAGAGCCAATCTAGGTAAACTGAGGCATATGAAAATTATAAGAGTTTATTTGAGCGAAAATCGATTCCAATCAGGCAGAACTAAATGTGGCAGATAGAAAGGAGCTGTGAGGAGCTACACAGAGTGAAAGACTTCCAAGGCTGAAGGCAGCGGGAAAAAGTAGGTTGGTTATTGCAAGGTTACTTCCCTTTAGGAGATGGCTGGGGTCTCTCAGCGGATTACCTCGTGAGTGCTTATCTGGTGATTCCTGAGTGATTGGTTTAAGATTCCATTTCTGGAGAGCTGAAACTATAATTAAGTCAAGTCTTGGTTTGGTGACATGGAGCTTAGCATAAGCAACTCCATTTTGCGCCTGTTGTCTAATTTTTAAAAATTCCCTCCTCTTGATCAGACCCTCAGCCTAACTGAAAGGTGGGATCAAAAATACAAGGCATTAAGCACTACCCCCAGCTACTGCTCTGGAGTTTTTGCTGAATCTCTGCAGCAATCATAGGTCACAACATCCTGATTCACATTCTTTAACTTGGTCATTTTCTTTCTTCCTTTTCCAAAGTTGTATTCTTAAGACCATTTGCTTGGTTGTTTGCTGTAAACATGCATTTAAGGCTTTGAAGAGAGACTACTATGATTATTACAGGCAGGATAATTCCCAACGTCTGAAATGCACTTCAGAGCTATGGTCCCCAAAACCTGGCCATATTTTTGGGGCCCTCAATCTGACAGTTGCCAACCCAAGTTCTCAGGACACGTAACAAGACAAACGAGAAGGCAATTGCTCCCCCTGGGAGAGAAAGGATCAAGAGACAAACAATGAGTACCCAAAAGCAAATTCACAAGTCACAATTCAAAGATCTAATTCCTACAAATATTTTCTCTTGACAGTCTGAATTTGGAAAGGATGGGACAACATGAAATTTTACCTTCCTCTCTGCACCAGGCACCATAGACAGAGGTCTCAGAGAGCTAACTTCAGAATTCTTACCCTTTACCAGCTTCTGCCAGTTTTCCCAGGATCCTGTCTGTAGGCTCTGAAGCGAGTGGGGTGTCCCAGCAAGTTTCACCCTGGTCATCAGACATTGTAGAGGAGGAGAAATAATTTCCCCTGAACCCTTTTCAGTGAATGCTTAGCTGAGACCCCTTATTCTCTAGGACACCTGCAAATAGATAAGCTTATCTAGGTTAAAGGTTTTACACTGTGGCCACTGGAATTCAACTAGTTTTGGTAAGGTTAACCTGTCTGTTCTTCCCTAAAAAAAAATTTTATTCACCTGAGGCCTCACATTGGGCCTGGTCCAGTTTTTGTTGGAACCAGACGCGGAACCCAGTCTGATTTCCAAGTTAGACTCAGTCCAGTTTCTAAGTCAGGCTCATTTCAACCCAGAAACAGTATGGTTTCTAAGTCAAATCTGGTCCAACCCTGGCCCCGGTCTAGTTTTTCAGCCGGATCTAGTCCTACTCTGGCCAGTTTCCAGACCCAGTCTGGAAAGAGAGATGCTCAAACAACGTCTGAAAGTGTGTAACGCAGAAGCTGTGGAGCATCCGACAGGGACCCACTTACGACCTCCTGAGGCAGCGAGAGAACAGCGAGCTCAGGGGCTCCACAGGCACCAGGCCTGGTTGCTCACAGCTCCTGGGGGCCATTGGAGGGGGTCTCTTTCCATTCCCTCTTCTTACATCAAAACTCTTAAAAGATAAATTGAAGCATATTAAAATTTTAAGAGGTTTTGTTTTTTTTTTAATTTGAGCAAAAATCAATTTGAATCCTGCACCATCCGATGTAGCAGACAGAAAGGAGCTCCAAGGAGTTGGTCTCGGTTTGGTGCCATGGGGCTTAGCATAAGCAACTCCATTTTGGGCCTGTTGTCCTGTTTTTAACAAGACCTATGAAACTTTCTTAATACAATGTGATATTTGTGCAAAAAAATATAAAATGATGAAAGAGAAAAACCCAAAGAATCCAAAAACAGAACCACACATACATAGACACTTGATTTGTTACAAAGCTAACATTACATATCTCTTTTGAATAAACACTGCTAGAGCATTCAGATATCTATATTTTTAAAAATTAACATTTATAGGGGGCCAGCCCCATGGCACGGTGGTTGGGTCTGGTATGCTCTGCTTCAGCAGCCCAGGTTCACTGTTTCGGATCCTGGCCATGGACATACACCACTCATCAAGCCATGCTGTGGCGGTGACCAACATACAAAATAGATGAAGATTGGCACATATGTTATCTCAAGGTTAATCTTCCTCAAGCAAAACAAAAGAGGAAAATTGGCAACAGATGTTAGCCTTGAGCAAATCTGCCCCACCAAAAAGAAAGAAAAAGAAATTAGCATTTATAGCATTCACAAAAATGTATTTCAGCTATATTTAGATTTCTAAATGTGAAAGGCAAAATAGTAATGGTTGTAGAAAAAGATGTAAGACACTAAAGACCTTGGAGGGAAAATTTCTTAAATAGGATATGGTGATATTGTGATTTATAAGAAAATATATACTTGGCCTTCCTCCAATTCCTGGCACATAGCTCCCCAAACCCTTGTAATTTCCTGAGTGATTAGAGCAAGAGGGACATCTTTTATTATAATACTTGGTTTTTGTCATTAGTTCCTGAAATGGCTTCAGAGAGAGAAATGTGAAATGATCATCTTTTGTTGTTCATAACAAGCCCCCTTCAACCACACCTGAGTTTATGTCATTGGGGTGACTTTTGGAAAGCCTCTAAGGATGGGGCTGGTTGCCAGGGGAACCAAACATGACTCAGTTGGAACTTTCAGTCCCATCCCTCCATCCCCCAGCTCCCAAGAGGGAAGAAAGGCTGGAGATTGAGTTCTACCTCACTGGTCAATGATTTACTCCATCAAGCTTATGCAATGAAACTCCCATTAAACCCAAAAGGACAGAGTTTGATGAGTTTCTGGGTTGGTGGACACGTGGAGGTGCTGGCAGAGTGGTCTGCCCAAAGAGGGCATATAAGCTCCACATCCCTTCCCACATTCCTTGCCCTATGTACGTCCTCCATCTGGCTGTTCTTGAGTCATATCCTTTTACCATAAACCAGTAATTAGCAAGTAAAATGTTTCCTTGAGTTCTGTGAGAGGCTGTAGCAAATTAATCAAATCCAAGGAGGGGATCGCAGGAACTTCTGCTCTACAGCCAGTGGGTCAGAAGCACAGGTAACAAGCTGGACTTGCAAATGGCATCTGAAGTGGGAGCAGGGGCAGTCTTGTAGGACTGAATCCTTAACATGTGGGAGATAACGCTAGCTCCAAGTAGGTAGAATTGGAATTGAGTTAAATTCTAGGACATCCAGCTGGTGTTGCAGAATTGCTTGGTGTGAGGAAAACCTCCACACATTTGGAGACCAGAGTACAGAAGTGTTGAGAGTATTGTGTGCAGTGTAAAGGAAAACAGTAGTGTGTTTTCCCTTTATAGATGCAAGAATAATAAAAGAAAATATTTTCAATTGTTCACTAAAATTAAGTGGTTCAGCTTAGGAAAGGTATTATTTAGAAAGCATAAGAGTAAACCCAAGAGCAGAAGATATTGCCATGCATATAGTTTTCAAAGATCTTGCATTTGCAGTACATAAAGAACTCCTAGGAGCCAGCCCAATGGCTGAGTACACTCTGCTTCGGGGGCCTAGGGTTCACTGGTTTGGATCCTGGGCACAAACCTACAAACTAATCAACAAGCCATGCTGAGGCGGCATCCCACATAGAAGGACTAAAATGACCTACGACTAGGATATACAACTATGTACTGGGGCTTTGGGTAGAAAACAAAAAGAGGAAGATTGGCAACAGATATTAGCTCAGGGCCAATCTTCCCCACCAAAAAGCATACTTTAAAGAAAAAAAAAAAAACTCCTACATATCAATAAGAAGAAGAAAGGTAACCAAATGGAAAAACACACATCTTAAAAAAATATTTTGGAAGAGAAGAAAGTCAAAAAAATAGATGAAAAGGAGCTCAATTTCTTTAGTAAGCAAGGAAATGCAAATTAAAACCACAATGAAATATTGCTACAGACCCACCAGAAAGACTAACTTTAACGTCTGACAATTCCAAATGTTGGCAAAAGCAGAGCCACTTAGTGGAAGCATAAGTTTGAGAGATTTGTTCTTCTGTGTTGCTTCTTGCAGAAGGCAAACATGATACTCTTCCAAATATCAATTTGTTTTGATCTTTCAATTGTTTTCTATCAGACATCTTTTTTAATGGACAAGTTATTAACATAGAATATTTATTCCATAACCGTGACTATGATTTCATGTAAATTCTGTACAAGTCCTTTTTTACAAACATATCTAGGTTTATTTGCTCATTTTTGTTCATTTGCTTCTTTCTGGCTCCCATTAGACTTCACAAAACCAGAGGCAGAGTAAATAGTTTCCAGATGACTCCATAATGATTTTAGTCTGACAATATTTTGTTATATGGTTAGATGAAATATGTAGCCCCAAAATAAAATTTGTGTAGAATAGAGAAATTTTGACTTAACCTTCTTATCCCCACAATCTCACTAGTCAGTAACACTCAACAATCAGAATATAGGAAGTCCATTTCTGTTTCCTCCTTAAGGATGGGTACAAGTAAAGAAAAATGGATTATTCAATAATCAATGACATTAACTTTTGATTAGAGATATAAATGTGGTTCCCCCTAGACTTATCCTACAGATGGCCATTTAGCATTGTTATTGCATATCTATTAGTTCAGCTCAATAAACATTTATTAACTGGCTATTTTTGTGGCTTTAAAAATAACAGTGATGGTAGTTTCATTCTTCTCTTCCAGGAAGCCACACAAAAGTATACAGAGAATGAGAGATAAAACTACAAATGGAGTCTCTAAAGAAACTAGAGAGTGTTCTGATATATTCATTAAGTATACAAAATGTTACAAAATCTTATTAAAATGGATATTGAGTGTCTTATAAGCTCCAAGTGCTGTCACAGTGTTGGAACATACAGCAGCAAATAAATTATGCAAAATCTGTGAAAGGGCTGGTAAATTTAGTGACTATCATGAAGGAAAGTGGAAGGCTACCAAGAGGTAGTGTCCATGGCTACAGAGTTCAGAAAAATCTGGCCCATTCACCAAATGAAGTAGCCTAAACCTAGACTTAGCAGGAAATCTGACAACTCATTATTTGGACCCAGGTTGGCCTGAACACTTGAGGAGCAAGAGAAGATTGAGGTAAATGCAGAATCATGCACAGACAAACCCTATTTGCAGGAAACAGCCTTTCAGACGGCAAGATGGAGGGTAGGAGCGATGCATGGTGAGTATCCTTGTAGGGCCAGTCACAGTTGGCTCAGAGAATTAAAAGCTAAATAATTTATACATATAATCCTAAGTTAAATGGAGAATTATTCATAGTCATGGACATGACACTGGTTCTCCCATTACATGAACTACCTGAAAATAGTTGATTTTGGAAGGACATACCTGTTTGAAAAATGAGTCATAGTCATTAAGGAACAATTTAGAATCTCAGGAATGGGTTGCCTGTGGTCAAAGCTGTTTCTAATTTTCTAAAGCAGCAGTGATGATGTTTCTAGCAGTAACTTCCAGTGTCAAGGATCAGGGGTATCAAGGAGACAGCAGTAGTATCTCGGCTGAGAGATATCAGCAGTGTGTTCTCACGAGAGAAGTTCTACACGTGATTTTTGTAGCTATTTCTAGCAGTGTAGCCCCGTCCCTACTCCTCTGCCCTCCGTGAGTTCTGTGAGCCATTCAATGTGCTTTAATACATTCCGTTCCTCCTAAATTAGACAGAGATAGGACTTAGATGGGGTTTGGGGGTAAGTATGATCAAGTTAAGCCCGACTCTTGAGTTTGCACCTATCTATGCTTGCACCTGTGTAGTAAATATGACTGAAAGAAAATAAACACACACACCACACACTGCTTGGTCACACTTGAAATTCATCATCTCAATTGTGTCCCTAATTGTGGGAGCAATTTTGATTTACAGAGGATGTCATAATTTATTTAAATAATCCCATATTGTCAGTCATTCCAAGTTTTCACCAGTAGAAGAATAGCCATTATGGATTACTCAGGTAGCTAAATCTTTGCCACATCTATGATTATTTTCTTTATAGAAGTGGCGTTCTGATTCCATTATGAAGGAATGACTTGTATCGGACTAACTTTTCTGCTGTTACAGTAATTAAAGCTGACCAAGATATAAAATACAACTGTTTGAAGGCACTGGAATCAACCAAAGCAGTTAGAGACAGGAGGAACTGCGACCACTGTGGGCAGGCGAGCTCCAGACTGGCTGCTTTTCTCCTGAAGGTACTTAGAAATTTCCGCTAAGTGAGGGAACAGAGCCCAAGCAGGAAACAAGAGTCTCACAGGACCACGGAGACAGAAGTCAAAGTGTGAGTCTGACAGAGAGGGGACAAACTGAGTGACATTACCCCAAAACAGGGAGGTTTCAAAAGACTCCCCAAATCTCCTTTTGATTCTCTTCAAGATACTGATGCACTCTTAATTATGCAAGCAAGGAAACCCGTGGAAAGCGCAGCTAGGAGGGAAAAAAAAACAGAGCAGATTTCAGTACTGCCTACTGCCAGGGAGAGAGATTGGAGCTCAAGTTCCATCAGATCAGATGGACTTGCTAAATACCCAGGGCTTGTCATTAAGTTCCCAGAAGGGCCATGACAGAATATTAGGGACAAAGTGAAACACAACAATCTTAAAAAAAGAAACTAAAATCAACTCATAAAAGGATTAAGGTGATCTTCTGATATTCTATCTGCCTTCCACACATGCACAAAAGAACTTCTTTGGAAGATTACGTTATGCATACACTATGCAATTTTTTTAATCTATAATTTCTAGTATCAATTTAAAAATTAAAAGCATGTTAAAATACAGAACCAGTTGAACAAAACCAAGAGAGAAACATGCAATTGAAACAAACCTGTGAGTGAATTAGATATTGGAGTTATCATAAATTTTTAAATAGCATGATTGATACAATTCAAGAAAATAGATGAAAAAATGGAAAACTTCAGTAGACACCTAGAATCTACACACACGCGCACACACACACACACACACACACACAAGACACCTATCAAATGGAAATTCTACAACTAGAAAATATAATGACTAGGATGAAAAATTTACTAGAGTAGTTTATTACCGGATTAGAAATAGCAAGAAAACAAAAATAATTAGTAAATCAGCTCATAGGGCTGTAGAGAGAATCCAGAGCAACGCACAGGGGGAAAAGTGTATAGAAAAAAGCATAAGATACATGTAAGATAGAGACAAAATGTTTAATGTCTGTTTAATCAAAGAGTCAATAGTTGAAGAAATAGTGGCTGAGAATTTGCTAGACATAAATAGATATCAAGCTACAGATTCAAGAAGGTCTACAAACCCCACATAGTGTAAACAGAAAGAAAACTACACTTAGGGACAGCAGAGTCCAGCTACTGAAAACTAAAGATGGAGTGAAATCTTAAAAGGCAGCCAGAGGGAGAAAAAAACTTCAAGAAGAACAATTATAGGGTCAAACAGTTTATGAGTTTTTAAAATTTTGATGTGAACTTTCATTCTACTCTCCAGAAATTCTGTCCCTTTTCCCTACGCCCTTGAAAAGACAGTCACAAATCTTTCTGTGACTTTGACATTCTCAGTAGCAGACTCTTTAAACTTCTTTACTCTTTAATCTGTTGTGGTTACTGAATGACGAATGAAGCTCTTGGAAATTTTGTAGAGATTCAGTCTTTCTGAAAGTTTTCATGGACTCTGGCTGTCTTTTGGATTACTTAAAGTGCAGTTTATCATTTAGACAGTACTAAGATAGTGTTCCCATGCGTACTTAGGCCAAATTATGCCTACGTACATGCACATACAGTTGATTTTATAGGTTTCCATATTCATTCTTTTTAATCTCAAAGAACAAAATTGCAGGGTCTCTTAGTGTTTGCATTACTTATATATTGTTGCGTTTTTTTTCAAAAAATCCAGTTACACTCACTCATAGAATAGTTTAAACATTACAGTTAGTTTTCTAAGTAATTTTGATTTTATTACAGCTCTTGGTTTCATAGCATGCCTTCAGGTGTCCTTGAAAGAAGTGCTTTCATCTTTGTGGATTCAAATGCTCTCCTTTGGCTTCCGTGGGCAGCAATTACGGTGTCCTGTATCATCTGGGTTCTTTATATGGTGATCCCCATGAAGCTGAGATGCAAAGATTCTACCCCAGTGATTTAGATCTGGCCTCATTCCAAGTCTTAATTGATGGCAACTTTGTCCTGTAGCTAGCATTCAGCATAGGGCAAAGCATTTCTCATGAAATGATTCCAGGGCTGAAAATGACCTGGTTGTTGCCAGCCTCACACCAAAGTGGAATTACCTTCTGGACCAGGCCTGAGGCTTATTGCCATGCTGACCACCTTCTCTTACCAAGTAATTTCCTAAGATACAAACCAGACTCGTTTTGAAAATATAAAACTCTATTAAATGTATACAATAAAGTGAAAAGACAGGGTGCAAAATGTTATGCGCACACATTAAAATTATAAACAAAAACTTAATAAAAGCGTATGAAGAAAGCCTGGAAGGAATGCCACCAAAATAATAATAATGGCAGTTTAAGTACTGGAACAATAGGCAATTATTTTTCTTTTCACCATTTTACATATTTCCTAGATTGTAGTTATATTACCTTTATAATTAAACAATAAATTTCCCTTAAAAATGATGTTAAAATAACTCTCTGATAAAGATTTTGACAACCTCCTTTTATAATCTCTTCTCCTTAGCAATAGACCCAGGATTATAACCCTGGACTGTCATAATTAAGATCATAACATGTTAATAACCCAATGGATTTCTTAACATTAGAGTTTGCTTATTTTGCAATGTACTTCTTTTTAGCACCTGTACAATTCAAACTTTTTAATTACATTTTGCCTGACTGTCAGGAAAAGTAATTGCAAGCAAGTTTTCACATATGCATTTTTCTTAAGCTTGACTTATTATAGCAATCCACAGGTAATGGGAATACTGACTGCTTTTAACCAAGCAGGAAGACAAAGCAGTAATTGTGATTTCACCCTAAGTAATCAGGAATGGAATTTTCAAGTCATCTTTTTAATCTCACAGATGCCTTAATCACCAAAAGTAAGATGAATTTATTAAAAGTGTGTGAAGATCTCATATACTCTCTAGCAAATCTTCCAGACTACAAATGGAAGAAACATGAAAATTAAAAACTAAGATGAAATTTTTTTTCTTGTACGTGTCTTATTTGACTACAAAATAGGTTTAGAAATAGAATGAAAGATTTTTATATGCATTTAATCTTTGTTCTTCATGATAGTCTCTTTGATATTAACCCTACATAGTTTGAATGACTAGAAAATATCCATAGCACTTTAAGTTAGCATAATTTTTACCTTTACCTGCATGACCGGAAAAATATCTAGTTATCTTTAAACTAAAATAAATTTATTTTAGAAATAAATTGCAGAATAATATTCCTTTCTTAAAGGTGCTGAGACTAAGGAACTGCGGGCATAGCTCCCATGGAGACATAACAGCTATACAGCTACATCATGGCTGACTCCTTTCTATGTTGTCCTCAAAGTTCTGAAGAATGTTTGTTTGCTTTTTCTGTGTGTGAGGAAGATTGGTCCTGAGATAAGATCTGTTTCCACTCTTCCTCTATTTTATGTGGGATGCTGCCACAGCATGGCTTGACGAGTGCTCTAGGTCTGCGCCTGGGATCCGAACCTGCAAACCCTGGGCCACCGAAGTGGAGTGTATGAACTTAACTGCTATGCCACTGGGCCAGTCCCATTTATTTGTTCTTTTGGCAAGTTTATACCAATTTTCACATTTACTTTGAGCCCCATGATACGCATTTCAAATAAAGCCTTTTCTTGCCTGGGATGACCAGGGCAAGAAAACATCCTGTTTTGTGCTATTATCTGCTCACTAAACAAAGTTGAATAGGTGACGTCGAGCTGAAAGGCAAAGCAATTTCTCACAACTCCAACCTCACCCTACACCTCAGAAGAGAATGGGAATTAACGTTTGCTGCTCTGGTATTTTACAATCATGTGCTATCTCGTAGAATTATAGCTGAGCAGAGTCAGAAGGAAATTCTAACCCAGTGGTTTTGGAGTTGAACTCCTTTTTCGAAAATCAGTCTTGTGTGGAAGCCTGATACATAAAATGACATGAGCGGAACTCCTCCATTGATTGAGTAACAGGCTGCTGGACGGCCCCCACAATTCCATGGTCCTTTCCCTTCTTTCTCTGTGGGAGCTGTTGAGCATCTCAACAGAACACAAGGGTCCTCAGAACAGATTGCAAACCACAAATCTAATTCCAATCTCTCTCATATTACAGATTAGTCCACAAAAGCTTAAAGCAATGAAGCTACTTGTCCAAAGTTACAGGACACAAAGCCTTCTACACATTAGATCTCAAAATATAAGTTACCGCGGTGGGTGTTATATTAATCAGTGATAGAGGCAGACCTGAAATCTGGAACATTTTTCCATCAAGATTACTGTTGTTTAATAGAATGCTTTCTTCATTTGTCTGAAAGTGTTCAAGGAAAGTGTAAAAGAATGGTGGTTATGAAAATAAGCCCCCAAAACATGTAAATAGGTCAAGGAACTTAACAAGAAGCTTGGAAGAGAGCTCAGTATATTATCCTGAGGGAACTACAAAATATTCAGTCCCACTACCAATGCTGCACAGATCTGGTGGAACCCTGGCTGCCACCGGAATCAGGAGTGCTTCATTACCTATAGCGAGGTATTCACAATGAAATAGTTTCCCAAGAACAAGAGCTCTGGTCAGCTCTGGATTGGCTTGAAAGTCTGCTGGGTCCTCAGCATAGAAGATCTACGATGTAGATCATAGCTGAGCTCCACAATGTCACAGACAGCATCAGGCGCAGGAAGGTCTGGAAGTTTTAGGACTCCTAGGTATTCTAATTGTTTAAAAACTACAGTGTAGGGCCCAACCCCGTAGCCCAGTGGTTAAAGTTCCATGCGCTCCACTTCGATGCCCTGGGTTCGCGGGCCTGGATCTTGGGTGCGGACCTACGCCACTCACCAGCCATGCTGCGGAGGTGTCCCATAGACATAATAGAGGAAGAGTGACACAGATGGTAGCTCAGGGCTGGTCTTCCTCAAGCAGAAAAAGAGGAGGACTGGCAATTGATGTTAGCTCAGCGCAAGTCTTCCTCAGTAAAAACACACACACACACACAAACTACATTGTGTTGTGGCATACATTACCACTTTGTGTTAGCTGAAATATTTTATTTAACCAGAATACTGGTTTCTTGCATCAGAAGAAGGCACTTCCCCTCTGTACACTTCAGTTGCCCCATAGTTCAGGAGTTATGATATCATCATTTAGTAGAAATACAAAATAAGTTAGCACGATATCAAAAAGTTATGCTTATTACAACAACCATGTGAGATCTGTAGAGAATGCAACAAGACTGTTGCTGGGTCTCAGAATTTTGTCTGCAGTCTGAAAGCTGAGACAATGAAGGACAAGTTTTGCTACTTATCTAAAAGGAAGACACAGATTCATCCCCAAATGGCCAAACTGGTCCAGCCATCATCAATCCCAGTAGCCAGCGATGAAAGAAGGTTAGAGATTTGTTGGAGAACAGTCAATGAAAGGATAAAAGGTATATGTAAGACTATCACATGCCCTCTTCCCTCCAGTCAAATAAGGATGGCACCCAGAATGTCTGTCAAAAGGGAGAGCGACATTTCACTAACACACTGCCAATTCCTTGCCAAATGCTTATTAGCTGCACAAATGCATAGGTCTGCCCATACTGTTATAGAACGGTTGCCTCCAGCTTGGCATGTGCACCCTGGAGTTTGCGGAGAAAGGGAATGGTGCTTGTCTCTTGCCTGAAGAATTCCAAATGCAAGAGGTTGCCTCCAGCAGTCCCCATTTGCAAAACAAGAATAAAGGAGGCAGTGAACGGGCCTCACTCTTGGAGCACGTCAGGGCCAGGTGGTATGGGTTTTCACCTGGACCACCTGGATACCCAGAAAAGAAGCCAGGCTTGAATATTTTTGAAAGGACTCAGGTGTCTGCCAAGGGGAAAAATGGACCATTTTGCTTTACTATCATGAGTGGAGTGCGAGTTGTGAGAAGTCTTCCAAAGGATCCATGGCCTATGCCAAGAAATGGTGCAGGGCAGAGATGTCCAGCAATGGAACACGGCCTTTGCTGCCTTACTTTGCCCCGCTCCCTTGCTCCTGACCACAGAATAGTTAGAAGCAGGGTGCGGAGGAGGTAAAAGAAAGTCATATTTGAAGTCAGTAGGGAGAGGAAAAAATAAAGGGATCACTATATCTACTCTATTTAAAATAGATCATTTAGTACGCCAGTTATAATTTTCTAAACTTGTCATATAGTAAAGGAAACTGATAATCAGAAAGATGATAGGCCCAAAGGCACAGAGATAGGAAGTGACAGAGCCTGGACTCTCGGACTCCTGTGACTCTAAAATCATTCCTTGAGAGGATGCCACCTTCCCTTGATAGAGAGGCCGCAAAAACTCGAGAAGAATACATATACTCCACGCTACCTTTCTCTGGCATTCTCAACTTACGTTCTAGAAAGATCACACTGAAAAATTGTGACTGAGTATTCTGGCACTATCTGGGTGACGGTGGCTAAGTTGTTTCACCTTTCTGAGTCTCCTTTTTCTGATCCATAAAATACAGAGATTGGGTCAACTTAGCTCTAAATTTCTTTTTAGCTTTTCTAAAAATATAGTCACAGCTCAAAAAGAGAGATAGGAGAATGGAGGAGAGGAGAGGGCAAAGATATGTAAGAGCGGGTGAGAGTCTGCTGAAGTATTAGTTGAATGCTTTATACCTTAAATTTATATTTTTCAGGAGAGTCAAAGAATTGAATTAGAACTTCAAAAAGTGGCTTTATTTCTGTATTCTCTCCCTCCTCTTTCCCATCAATTCTATTAGAGGCATTGCTAAGATGATTTCATAATAAAAAAGAAAACAATTTTAGGAGATGGAAGCATTTCATGCTCTCTGAAATACATTCAGTTGTGGACCGTAAAGAGAATTCTGCAACCTCGGAAAGCCTCCCCATAATGGGAGTCCCAGGAGAAGTGGTGATATGGAAGGCTTTTTGTTTTGTTTTGTTTGTTTTTCGTTGATTTTTTTAAACATGTGATGGGAACGAGACTGGGAAATCGTAACTTCAGATGCTTTCTTGCCGCAGCTTTCAATCCTGTCACAATAGGTGTCACGAAGATGAATAAAGTTGGTGCCATCTTCTGTTTTCATTATCATCCAAGGGGCTGGGATGGGAAAGGATTCATTTTGTGCCACTGTCATTTCTCATTACTATCTTTGTCATGAGAGTGAATTATAACAGCTCTCTGATGCCAGCTATGGCTTTGCTCTCATTACAGACTTTCATTCTTGGGACAAAGACGGTAATAAGAATGGAATGTCGTGTAAAAACAGAGCTCACTTTCATGACAGTTAGAAATTGGTGATGAAAATGGAAAATGGCAGAAAAAAATTAATCCTTTTTTTGTGGCAAAAATTGCCCTGCAAACAACATCGTGCACCAGACGTAACCGTCATCATGGCAATGACAAACCAATAGAAAGGCAAACAATGAACGGCTTTGGAGCAAATGAGGAATTCTGCGGCATCCATCTAGCTTGGTGCTTTGGAAATATATCTCTTAATCCTGAATAATGCAACATCCATTTAGCTCCAAAAGTAATGTGATAGGCAATTAAGAGCTTCTCTGGTCTCCCTTCATGGATGTGAGTATCTCTATTACATACTGCCAGAAAGGCACTACCAAATTCACAGGAGCCATTAGAATTTCCACGTGGGATACTTTTCACACACACACTCATACACATGCATATGCATATCTCTAAGTATGTGTGTTCATATATAGAGAGTTCCAGAAAAGTATTTAGCTGACTCACTAATAGTAATACTCAAAGGAAGGACTTCCACTTTCTATTTTATACATTCTTGTATTCATCGATCCTTTTGAAACTGTGAACATCTACCACTGCTAAAATTACAGAAATGATAGCCTTCTTTCTCATCAAAATAATTGGCTCTGTTTACCACATAATTGCCTTTGCTGCTAGAATCTGTTGTCCACTCTAGGTCCATATTCTCTAATTTAAAACTGAAGAGGGGAAAGTACACTTTGCATCCACATTTTTTTTTAAGATTTTATTCTTTCCTTTTCCTCCCCAAAGCCCCCAGGTACATAGTTGTATAATCTTTGTTGTGGGTCCTTCTAGTTGTGGCATGTGGGACGCTGCCTCAGCATCGTTTGATGAGCAGTGCCATGTCCGCGCCCAGGATTCGAACCAACGAAACACTGGGCCGCCTGCAGCGGAGCGCGCGAGCTTAACCACTTGGCCACAGGGCCAGCCCTGCATCCACATTTTTAAATGAATGCCCTCAGTCTCTTTCTTTACAAATACTTTTTCCCACCATATTCCAACTATGATGTTTCTATTTTCCACCCAGAGGTTGTATCTTTTCAGAATGAGGGTTAGGGCCCGCTAAGGATGGAAAGGACTTGGTGTGAAATGGCTTTTCATTAGATTTCACTTAAAGCACTCTATTTAATGTTTTATCATTTGCTAATATGCATAACAGATTGTGGTATCTATCCACTTTTCAACACATGTCATTGTTTGGAGGGAAAATCGGCATTTTAATAAGCACATTGAGTACAGAACCATTGATAAGATGGTTATGGAATACAGAAATGTTTATGATGTACATCTTGGTGTCTGGCATACAATTTAAGGTTGCTAAATGTTGACACAGTTGACTATGTTATATGAACAAGCCAGGGAAAACAGGCATGAGAGACGACTTTTATTAATATGAAAAGAAGGCAATTACTCTGTAAGACATCGTCTGAATTCATTTGGTTTCTTTTACTTTAGAGTAGTTCATAGCAAGGGCACATTTTAAATCTTGAAATCTTTTAGACTTTAAGGAGCTAGGGTTGGGGGGGTGGATAAAATGGTAATTGTTAGAAAAAGAGGGAAAAAATGATTATTTTAAACTAGTAGAATTTTCTACACAGGAAATATGCAGGAATAATTTTACATAATTTTGCCAAGTCACTGACAGAGTGTTCTCAATTAAAAATCTGAAATAGTGGATTATTCTGAAGCTTTTTCCAAAAAGAGTTTTGTGTATCTCTGCAGAGGTTGAAAGTGTGGAACTCTTCAAATCATAAAAGGAAAGCTCATTTTAGAGCAAAGGTTATTAAACATGTTAGAAAACCCATGAGCATTTGTTTTTAAATATCTGTGACCAGAGGTTCTAATTCAGTAGATTTGCAGCAGGGCCCAGGAATCTGTATTTTTCAAAACTTTTTTAAAAATGTGATATATACCTGCATTAGGAATCGCTGTTTTGACAGTGATTAAAACATAAACTAGCTAGATATTCATTTTTTTCTATGGCTCTCTTGATTGATGCCTCCCCTCTTATTGAGGATATTCTTAATTCAGACCGTCCATCTGTTAAACATATATGTGAGCACCCATCATGTGCCAATATTGCAACGGGAGAAGGCTGGAAATACAGTGGTGACAAGGCACTCATGGCTTGCGTCCACAGCAAACAAAGAAGGAGGTCTTGATGGGTGTGAAGCATTCTGGAGGTTTTCCTTAAGCCTCAGTGCAGAGGGAGCAGGCAAAAACACCCGTCTCCCAGTCTTTCCCTGAAAGGAGTTTGAAGGCCTACTTTACAAGCTGCTGCTCGAAGGTTCAAATGATTCTAATTTAGCACATGTCTGGCGGCTGGTTGTGAACCTCCTTCGAGAATGGGGGAGCCAGGAGTATTCCTGCCTCCACCCCTACCCTCCACCCCCACCTTCTCCCTCTAGCTCTCTCTAATGATAAAACCAGATTGTCAACACCTCTCTGGAAGGATCTTGTACACACATCTGGGGCTCCAGCTGTTGAGACTGCTGCCCTAAGGATGGGCCGGTGGATTGCCTGGCTCTGATAGCTTAGGAGGCTTTCATGCATGAATCCCACAGTACTGCAGTACACAAAGAAACAATTTTTAAATGGGTGCAGGAACACCCCTCCCCTCCTCTCCATGGCTGTACATCTGGGCTTAGTACAAAAGGAACAGATAAAAATGCCTATCTCCCAGTTTCTCCTGGAAGGGCTAACTACATACTTTGCTGGTTGCTGCTTGAGGGTCCTGCTTCTAATCATCCCAGATCTAGGTGCTAACTTTGATCCTTCTCTTTGAGACACTGACAGGTCTCAGCACACCCTCAACTCCTGGGAGCCACTAAGAACAAAAATGGCGGCTTGGACAATCACAAAATATTGAGACACAACCAGGAGCTCAGGCCAGGCTGATAAACAGTTAATATCCAAAATAAACAAGGAATATACATCTCAATAGCAAAGTCAACAGCAAAGAAACCCTAAATAATCCAATTAAAAAATGGACAAAGTTCCTGAATAGACATTTTTGCAAAGAAGATATACAAATGGCCAACAGTTACATGAAAAGGGGAACATCACCCATCTTCAGGGAAATGCAAATCAAAACCACAATAAGATATCACCTCACACCTGTTAGGATGTCTATTATCAAAACAACAAAAAATAACAAATACTGTTGAGGGTATGAAGAAAGGGGAACTCTTGCACATTGTTCGTTGGAGTATAAATTGGTACAGCCACTGTGAAGACACTATGGAGGTTCCTCAAGAGATTAAAAATTGAGCTACTATATGATCCAGCAACCCCACTTCTGATTATATATCTGAAGGAAATGAAATCACTATCTTGAAGAGATATGTGTACTTTTGTGTTCATTGCATCATTATTCACAATAGCCAAGGTATGGAGACATCCTAAGTGTCTGTTGACAGATTAATTGATAATGAGTTAATATACATATATTTTCACACGCACAATGGAATATTATTCAGCCTTTAAAAAGCAGGAAATCCTACCATTTGTGACAACATGGATGAACCTGGAAGACATTCTGCTAAGTGAAATAAGCCAGACAGAGAAAGACAAATACTGCATGGTATCACTTATCTACGGCATCTAAAAAACAAAGTTGAACTCATAGAAACAGAGAATAGAATAGTGGTTGCCAGGGGCTGGAGTGGGGAGAGAGAGGGAGAAGCCGGTAAAAGCGTTCAAAGTTTCAGTTATAAGTTGAGTAAGGTCTGAGGCTCTGGTGTATAATAAGGTGAATACAGTTGATAATTCTGTATTGTACAATTGAAACTTGCTAAGATAGTAGAATTTAAGTGTTCTCACCAAAAAAAAAAAACACGGTAAATATGTGAGGTGAAGGATGTGCTAATTCAATGGTGGGACTCCATTCACAATGTATGCATATATCACATTGACCATTTCAATACCTTACAATTCTATTCATCAACTATGTCTTAACAAAACTGAAAAGAAAAGAAAATAAATTGTTTTGGAATACTAAATATTTTTTGATAGCCCAATTATTTAACCCTTAAACTACAATATTTACAATATAAAGACAACTTTTTTCTTGAAAATCATCTCTTTATATTTAAGCTCAAAAGAATTATAGATTTTATTTGTTGCATGTATATATACCCACTACATCAATAATATTTAGTCATTTTTAATCTTCAGTAACTGATCAATTAGTATCAAATCAATGTTACAAATTTTCTTATTTATGATAAAATCAGTTTTAAAGCAATGGTGAGTTTGGGGGTTTGTTAATGTTTGATTGGCTTATTATTGCCTGTTGGCTAATGTTTTTGTATGTTTCATTTGTATAAGCATGACGTTAGATTTATTATTTAAATTCAAGATGGAAAAAATAGCCTGAAGAAAATACTTTACCATGATGTTTTGAAAACTCGGTTCACAGAATTTTGGTTTGTGAGTGGATGCCTCAAACGTGGAGGTGGGAGTTGAGAATAGGTTGAAGTGGAAAGGAGGATCAATAAAAACCGGGAGACCAATTGCACCAGGTTTCATTCCTACTTCTATACTTTCAGCTATAGCAGCTCTAGAGAATGGGAAGTAGATGCATGTGTTTAGTCAGCCACTATTTACAGAAGCCCTGAAATAAAATTGGATATGTTACTTTCTTCAGTTTACATTGCGTCATGACGTTTTCTATTTTATTCAATAGGCTTCATATTTATTTAAAGTCTGAATCAAGACATTGCTCTATATCTTAATCATTCACAGGCTGTTAAATCTTAACTTCTATGGTTTCACTATTATAAATAATTCTGTAGTAAACATCTTTATGGGTATAATTTTTCTTCTGTGTTAGGTTAATTTCTTTGGATGCTAGAATGGAGTTGTATGGGTGAAATGTAGGAACATATTTAAGGCTCTTGGCATATATTGCCAAATTATTTCCCAAAAAGCTTCTGGAAGTCCACTTGAAATATATGAACCCAATAGCATTGTCATGTTGATTTTCCTTTTTCTGTTTATTTCTTTGTTCATTATTATTAATTGAGATATAATTTATACACAGCAAAAATTACCTGTTTTAGTAGCAGTTTGTTGAATTTGACAAATGTATGCTGTGTATAACCACAACCACAATCAATTTATATAATATTTCCATCACCCCAAAAAGTCATCTTGTGGACCTAGGTAGTGAGGTAGGTTCCACCTACCCATAGCCCCTACAAACTACTGATCTGATTTCTGTTGCTATAATTTTGTTTTTTCCAGAATATCATATAAATGGAAACATAAGGTATATAACCTTTTTTGACTGGCTTCTTGTACTTAGTTTAATGCTGAGAACATCATGTTGTTGATGTGTCATCAGTTTGTTTCTGTTTTGCTTAGTAGTGTTCCATTCTCTGAATGAACCAAAATATGTGCATCCATCCATCAGTTGATGGAGTTTGAATTGCTTGCAGTTTTTGGTGCTTATGAATATAACTGTTACAAACATTGAGGTACAGGTCTTTGTGTGGAGATATGTCGTCAACACTTGTAAAAATACATTGGAGTGGGATGGTTGGTTCACACGTTGAGTAAATATTTAACTTTGTACCACACTGCCAAACTGTTCTCTGAAGTGACTAAACCATTTTCCATCCCCACTAGCAATCTATTGGAGTTGCAGATGCTTTGCATCCTCACTAGTAATTTTTGTTATTGTTGGAATTTTTGCCAATCTAATAGGTATGCAGTGATATCTCATTATGATTTAAGTATGAATTTTCCTAATGATTAAAAATGCCAAACATCTTTTCATATGTTTATTTGATATCTATAGCTTTTTTGTGTCTGAAGTTTCTCTTCAAAACTTTTGTCCAAATGGAATACTACTTAGCCATAAAAAAGACAAAATCATGCCATTTGTGACAACATGGATGGACCTTGAGGATATTATGCTAGGTGAAATAAATCAGAGAAAGACAAACACTGTATGATTTCACTCATATGTGGAAGATTGAAAAACAGACATAGATACTGACAACAGATTGGTGGTTACCAAAAGGGAAGTCAGGGGTAGGCCGAAAGGGGTAAAGGGGCACATTTGTAGGGTAATGGATGGAAACTAGACTTGTAGTGGTGAACTCAACGCAGTCTGTAAAGAAGCTGAAATATAATGACGTTCACCTGAAATTTACGTAATGTTATAAACCAATGCGACTCAATAAAATAAAAAATTTTTTAAAAACTTTTTGTTCACTTACATTGGATTATGTATCTTATTATTATTGTATTTTAGGAGTTCTTTTGAGAGCAGAAAGTTTTAATTTTAAAGTACAAATTATCAATTCTTATTTTCTGTTTGTGCTTTTTCTATATAAGAATATTTGTCTGCCTTAAGATTACAGAGGATTTCTCCTGTGTTTTCTTCTAAAAGTTTTCTAAGTTCCACATTTAGGTCTACCACCCATTTCAAGATAAGCTTTTCTTCGTATATGGGGTGTGGGAAGAGAAGGGATGAGGTTTTGTTTCCCTAGCACAATTTGTTGAAAAGTGTATACTTTCTTTCTAGAAATACCTTGGCACATTCCATTTGTCAAAAATCAATTGACTATAGACATATGGGTCTATTTTGTTCCATCAATCAATATGTCTATTCTACCAGTAAAACCACATTGTTCTGATTACTGAAGCTTTATAGTAAGTTTTGAAATCAGGGTTGTGTGTCCTCTAAATTTGTTCTTCTGTTTCAAAATTGGTTGGGCTGTCTAGGGCCATCGCCTTTCCATATAGATTATAGAATCACCTCCCCAATATCTAAAAATAAGCCTCCTTGGATTGTGTTTAGTATTTTTTTTGAATCTATGTATCAATTTAAAGAATTGACAATTTAGCAATATCGAATTTTCCAATCCATGAACAGAGCATATCTCTCAATTTATTTAGATTATTTTAAAGTTCTCTCATCAGCGTTTTCTTTATTTTCAGCATAAAATGATCGTATATATCAGATTATCTCTGTGTTAAGTTTATCTCTAGATGTTTCATGTTTCCTTTTTCATGCTATTATAAATTATGAAGATTTAAAATTTATTTCTATATCCCATTATTCAGTACCGGTATATGAAAACATAATTGATTTTTGTAAGTTGACCATGTATCTGGTGACCCGTCTAAACTCATTCTCAATTTCGAGGAGGTATTTTGTAGAATTTTTGAGATTGTATTCACAGATGGCCATGATTCTTTGCAAGTAATTATAGCCATGTTTCTTCCTTTCAAGTCTGTATGCCTTTTAACTTACTTATCTTTTCTTATCACACTGGCTAAGGCCTCCCACACGATGTTGCATAGACATGGTGAGATTGGACATCCTATTATTTACAGTATGGGGAAAGCACTGTTCTTTTACTGTTAAGTATGTTGTCTGTTATACTTTTTTGTAGATGCCCCTTCATCAAGTTAAGGAAGTTCCCTTCTATTGTTAGACTGCTGAGAGATATTTTAAATTTTGAATAGATCTTGAATTTTTTCAAATTCTTTTATTGCAACTATTGAGAGAATACATTTTTATAGTACATTGTTTTGATATAGTGAATTACAAGGATTGATTTTCAAATGGCAAATCAGCTTTGCATTTCAGGGAGAAATGTCACTCATTCGTGTTGTATAAGCATCCATTTTCTTAAGGAGTTTGTGTAAAATTGGCATAATTCTTTAAATGTTTCATAGAATTCGCACATGCTGTCACCTGGGCCTGGAGTTTACTCTGGGGGAAGAGTTTAAGCTAGAAATTCAAATTACTCGTTAGATATCACACTATTTTGGTTGTCTCCTTTATGAGTGAGCTTCAGTAGTTTGTATGTTTTACGGAAATTTACTGATTTCATCCAAGTGTTAAAATGTATTGGCATGACGTCGTTCATAATATTTGTTATTATCCTATTAAGATCTGTAGTTATGTTCTCTTATTCTTGATATTGGTAATTTTTACCTACTCTCTTGTTCTTCAGCACTCTGGCTAAAGCTTTATCAGTTTGATTCTGATAGAACAGGTTTCCAGCTTCATTGATTTTATTTTTTATTGTTTGTCTTTCATTTCATTAATATCTACTCTTTATTATTTCCTTCCTTTTGATTACATTGGTTGTAATTTTCTTTTCTTTATGTAGTTTTCAAAGTGATGGCTTAGTTTATTGATTTAGGATATTTCTAATATAATCATTTGTTATCATTGTCTCCATGTGCTGCTTTAGCTGTGTCCCTCAAGTTCAATATGCTGTATTTTCCTTTTTATATATTGCAATATATTTCGTAATTCCCCCCGCCCCTTTGAATCATAGATTATTTAGAATTGTACTGTTTAAATCCAAAAGTATGGGGATTTTCCAAATTCTTTCTGCTACTGGTGGGTTTTTCAATTCCACCATTGCCAGATAAAGTACTTTATTTGATTTAATTCTTTTAATATGTTGATGTTTGTTTTATGACTCATGGTGTGGTCTATCTTGGTAAATATTCTCTGTGTACATTAAAAGAATGTGGCTTCTGTTGTTTTGGGTGGATTGTTCTATAAGTGTCAATTAGATCAAATTGGTTGATAGTGTTATTCTTTCATATCCTCTTTATCCTTTTTTATTTTCTGTCTTGTTTTATTACTGAGAAAGAAATTTCGCACACTCCAACTATAACGTCTCTTTCTCCTTTCAGGTCTGTCAATTTCTATTTCACATATTTTGATGATCCATAAGGTGAATGCATAGTTAGGATTGTTGAGTCTTCTTGACAAATTGATTCCTTTACCAGCATAATTCCAGTTTCATAGATTCTTGCAGAAGACACAAGACCCTTGGGTCAGAGACAAAGGCTTTTGTTACTCACAGCACAGAAAATAGCAGGAACTTCATGTTTACATTGATCCTCACTTTCCCCTAAATCTCATGAGTGCAAGGCAAAGGTAAGCCCAGGTGGACACTGTACACTCAGTAGGTTTGTGTCCAGTCAAGGAACCCTGAACTTAGGAAACCCTAGTCCTATAAAGAGGGCTGCTGGGAAAGCTGCCAACATCTTCCCTGGAGCATGTTATTTTTATTATCCTAGACAGCAAACAAATCGGCCTTACACCCTGGAGATGGAGGGAGACACTGTATCTATCTCTCAAGGCTGTTCACTATACAAACATCCTTGAAAGAATTGTCCATTATAAAAGCTTTCACAGGATGTGAGAGTATGTTAGAGACCCACGGAGAATTGTTTCCTAACAATGTCCTTCTTTATGCCTAGAGATATTCCTCATCTGTATTCTATTTTGTGTATTAATATAGCCACTCACTCTTCCTTTTGATCAATATTTGCTTGGCATGTATTTTCCTACCCTTTTACTTTTAACCAATCAATATCATTATATTTAAAGTGGGATTTTTATGGAAAGCATTTGGTCTCAATTTTTTATGAATATGACACTCACTGCCTATTAGTTGAGGGGTTTAGGCAATTTACATTAAATGTAACTATTAAAATGAATGGATTTAAATCTACTAACTGGCTATTATTTTCTATTTGTGTCATCTGATTCTGTTACATTTTTGCCTTTTTTATTATTTTTCTATGGTTCATAATATAGTCTATCTTCAAATTATGTTATCCCACTTACTTTACAACTGTATACTTCCATATACTTCCATTTCCTCACTTCCATCCATTTTGCTATATTTGTGCTACATTTTACTTCTATCTATGTTAAAAATCCTATAATGCATTGTTACCATTTTTCTCTTGGGCAGAAACTTATCTTTTTAATTGATTATAAAAAAGAAAAAATCTCTTACATTTAATTTAATTTATATGACTTCTGGGATTAATTACTTATGTAAATTCAAATTTTCATACAACATCTTAATTCTCTTCTGCCTGAGGAGAATGCTTTAACATTTCCCACAGTGCTGATAGGCTGGCAATGAGTTCTCTAAGCCTTTGTTTTTTTGAAAAAGTCTTTGTATTATTACCACTCTTCTGCTTATCTTAAATTTAATTTACTCCTTTCTCTATAGGTTACTAACGTGGAAACTTTGTTTATTGCTTTTAAATCTTCCTTCATTTCAAATCTGTGAATTTAATGCTATAAATTTCCCTTAAGCACTGCTTTTGCTGCGTCCCACAAATTTTGATAGTTTTGTGTTTTCATGTTCATTTGATTTTTAAAGTTCTCTTGAGACTTCTTTGTCTCAAGAAGGGTTTTGATTGGGGGCTGGCCCTGTGGCCGAGTGGTTAAGTTCACACGCTCTACTGTGGTGACCCAGGGTTTCGCTGGTTCGGATCCTGGGCAAGAACATGGCACCACTCATCAGGCCATCTGAGGAGGCGTCCCATGTGCCACAACTAGGAGGACCCACAACTACAATATACAACTACGTAGTGGGGGGGGGTTGGGGAGAAAAAGCAGGAAGAAAAAGAAAAAGATTGGCAACAGTTGTAGCTCAGGTGCCAATCTTTAAAAAAGAAGGGTGTTGATTAATTTTCAAGGGGAGATGGACATTTCTTGTGGCTTTTTACATCTCAAGTGAAAGCAGAACTTTGGTTTAGCTATAATTTCTCTCTTTTTTTCTCCTAGAAAAGTTAAACTTTATTCTAAATATTTACTCACTACTCTATTCTAAGACACAATTATTTTTTTTATTTTAACACTGAAATTAAGATGTGTCCTACGACTCATCTCCTTTTTCAATCATGATTGATCAGCTAATCTCATTTATTATTGCCTGAGCAGGGATGTAATTGTCATTGCTTAAGCATAGTCAAGCCTTAAAAGTACTATAAGCAAAACTTTCAGAATGGGTGTCAGTGATTTTACAAAAACCCAAAAAACCCAAAACCTGACTATAATACTCTAGTAAAACACTTTTCAAACACTTAATACGTAATGTGGTGAGGGCGGCGTGGATGATAAAACTAAAGTGTTTAGCAGCATTCCTGAAATTGAAAACAAAAGCGGAGCGATCCTACATAATTGCAAGATGGCTTAGAAACTGAGCACCAATAGCTTTAATTTCCTATGTAGACTCTCTTTAAGACATGCTCTATCTTCTTTAGTAGAGAGGATGACATGTGGAAAAACATGGACATCAAAGGCTCTGAATCACGGGATTCAGAAGGCTCAGATTCTGACTAGAAAGACATTTTAGAAATACCTTAACCAATATCATTTGCTGGTTTTTTCTTTTCATATAGACACAAGACAAAATTAATATTAAATAAGTCTAAAATACCTCTTAGTATTTGAAGGTAAAAAGTCTAAGTGTTAAGAAGGCCTTGTGTCACTTGGTTCGCTGAAGTTTTTCTGTCTTAGCTGTACAGAAAATGAGGTGCATCTTATAAGCAATGGCGTGAGATTCACTAAAATAAGACCATTGATAAATGTTCTGTTTACCTGTAGCAACTTTTAACGCTTCGTTTTTTTAACTCATTTCTATTCCTCTTTTGTGAATTCTCTTTTGCTTCTAAATGAAATGTTTTTATTACAATTTTTTTAAATGTGTTAATTCCCTCATCCCCCATGTAAATATTTACTTAAGTCCTTAAATATTTATTTCAACCTATAATCAGCTATATATTTTGCCTACATAACAAAATAAAATTTCATCATTTACTCTAACAAGCATTAACCAAAATCAGAGAGGACCAAAGCAGGAAAGACAAAAGAAGAAAAGGACAAAGGTGGGCTGGCATTTCTTCTTTAGAGCAGATTTTGTCATTTAGACATTGCCAGAGAAATGAGATTCATCAACTAGTCAAAGCTTTGTTTGATATCAAAGCATAAAAATTATAAAATTGGAATATTATTGTTTTAGCAGAAAGAGTAACTTCATAGATAAATTTGTGACATAAGTATAATTGTTCTGTGCTCCCAACTTGTGATAAGGAAGACTTTAAAGGTAAATGTGGAACTTCTTGACACTATTTATTCTCGTTCAGTATTTTGTTCACTCTCCACCTGTTTTTTAAGAAAAAAGATTCCTCTCTCTAAACTTGTTACAGTTATTTGACTTATTATTGCTACTCTTGTCGAGAAATTTAGAGACTCTCATAGTGGAAAGGCAGTATTGTTATGGTCTTGTCTATGGAGCCAGAATTGGGACTTTGTTCCCAATTTCTGTCACTTGTCAGCTGAGTGACTTTTGGCAAACCACCTAATCTCTCTGTTCCTATTTCTTCATCTGTAAGATGGGGATTAAAATGATAATCATTATATCAATAGCTAACATTCATAGACTACTTCTTATTCAGAGAACATATTAAACACTTCCTGCATATCATTCCATTTAGTCTTCACAAGAAGCCTACGGAGAAGGTGCTATTATTATCTTCATTTTACAGATGAGGCACTAACAAGGTCACTATAGAATTAGAAGAAATAATACTTATAATACTCTTGGTGTGGAGAGTAGGCACTCAATGTGGTAATTATGATGATTATGTCAATGATTGTGACAGAAATGGTAATGGTGATAACGAGAAAGATAAAATTTCTATGCATCAGTATTATGCCATCATCTTAGACGAATATACTTTTTGTTATTAGAAATATAGCATCAAGAGTTTATTCATGAAATACTTATTGACACCCTATTATGGCCAGACCCTGAAGGTATGAAAACTAAGATATAATGCTTTTTTCAAAGGGTCTCTAGATTAGCAGGAAAGGAAAAAACTATGATCAAAAGAGGAAAATATTAAGGGAAGGAATGAAGAGGGGGGAAAGGAAGGAAATAAGGAGGGGAAAGCAGAGAGAAGATAAAAGGAGAAAAGACAGGAAGACAGGGTAATCTTGTAGGAGATGCAGTTGGCTTCACTTGGATTGCACAACAGGAGGTATATTCCAGTCTCTAATACAAGCCATGCATCAGCGCCCATATTCAGAAATCAGCTGCTGGGAAGACACGTGTAAACACAGCAGAGCATTTTTCTTAAGGATGTGTGGTGATGCATAGCGCCTGTCAAACTGGAATCTGGCTTTATGCAAAATGACTGCTGGATCACTGGTCCTAATTCGGTGTGCCATCTGTAAAAAGACAAAAAGGCACTGTAGCACGTGTGTGTACAATTGATATTATGAAATGATGGTAAATTGTGAAATCCAGTGAGAACGAGATGGATGTTTTCTTTCATTCATGCTGTGACTAGTTTTTTCAAATATGCATATCTAAGGATTGTGAGAAGGGTAGAGAGGGATATGGAGAGACAGAGAAGAGGGAAGGAGGAAAAAAGGGCAGAAACATAGTAGCTTCCAGCTGCTTCAAATCCCTTGGAAAGAGGTTTGATATAAATTCTATCAAGAAAAATAGGTACATTCAACAGCTTTAGGTGTATTTTGTGCAGATACAGTTAATATGTCAAAACGTTCTGCTTTAAGCAAGGAGACAGAAAAGCTTTGCCACACCACAAAGGGGCACCTTAATCCCTTCACTCCTTTGTCACCCTCCAAGGAAATAGCATTATGTAAGCATCTGATTTGCATCAGGGGGGCGGCCTTGATTTCAGAGAAAGCTGTTTGCAATTCAATAAGCAACATGCACAATGATGCCTTTCATATGATTCCTTACAGTGTGGTTGATAATGATCATAATACTTTTTTTCCTCAATGGAGAACACTGAGGCAATGCTGGAAAATCTAACTGCCTCTGTGCAAATTAGGGAATATATGAAGATTGAGAGAGATGAGCCTTCATATTTTATGATCTCTGACCTGGATTAAGAAAATTTGCAAAAGGTCATTAGGTTGGATACTCTGCAAGGCTGAATTGATGGCCTGGAAATGAAGACTGAGACAGTCAGTAAATGGAGGGAGGGAGGGAGGGGAAATGGGAAGAGAGAAAGAGGGAGAGAAGGGAAGAGAGAGAGAAAAAGAAACAGAGAGACAAACGGGCTGACAGAGAGAGAGAGAGAGAGAGAAGACAAAGAAAAAATAGAAGTTGCTTGGGAGGCTGGATCATGGGATAGAAAAGCAATTTTGCAACCCTTGAGAAGGTCAAAAGTTCATATGAAATTCATCAAATGCTCATTTCCCTAATTCATTCCTCTCAGCTTTTTGAGTATGCTGGTTATGCCACAGGATCTTGTAAAGCCTGGGGTTTTCTTTCCATTTCCCATTTTGAATAGTTAAATAACAACCACCTCCTTTATGGTCCTGTAAATCTTAATTCTGTTTCCATGTGAGCTGAGTTGTTAAAAAGTCAATAATTTCGAGCTGCTTCCTGCTTTGGCTTGCTTCTATTTGACAGAAAACATTTGAGGTAAGGTACTTCTTAACGTGATGTGCCTGGCTATGCATCACTAACTTCGCCGCAGTGTTGGGAGCAAACTTCAAACACAGACATCTCTGCAAATGTGATAGAAACGAGTAAGGATACCACTGATATTGGGGAAGGACAAGGAAAGAGAAATAAGGAAAGCAATGGCTGTCAATGACATGCATCTTGTAGGCTCCATGCATCTTGTAGCAATCATCCCAGAGCCTGGGACAGGGCAGGACACAGAAAAGATGCTCCAAGTTCATCATTATTGCATTCAAAAACTTAAACTGCTTGCCCTGGTGCCTGTAATAAAGACAAGAACAAAACAAGATTTCTAATCTCAATTTGCTTAAAATCAAGCAAGAGTGAGGACATCAGTAAACGAGCAGAAGAAACATAAAGATCTCTAACATGTTGTCCTCATGTAACTTTTGTGTTCCCAATTTGTTCCAAATGGCATGCAACATTTTGGAGATATGAAAATAACTATATAAAGCAAAATTTCTCAACTTGACATTGTTGACATTTTGAGCCAGATTATTCTTTGTGATGTGGGCTGTTCTCTTGTGTATTGTATAATTAGTAGTACCCTTGGCTTCTATGCACTAGATGCCAGTAGCAACCAACCCCCAGGGTAACAAACAAAAACGTCTCCAGGCATTGCCAAATCTCTGGGGAGACAAAATGCTCCTAGGTGAGAAACACTGCCATAGAGCATTCAAGTTCTTTTTTTTCCTGACCACTCATTGGATTTTTGCTGTATCAGCCTTTGTTATTTTACATCATATATGCAGTAAAAGTGGCAAATTGCTAGATTTCTCCTGAAAACCATTCTCTTCTTCTTCTATGGTAATGAGAGCTCATGGACATTCCATTAGAGAGGACATAGCCCAGCTTCCTTTGCACATAGATGTGTCCATGAGAATAAGTTTAGTAACTACGTTAGGGAAGTGATTGGTGGCACTTGCAAGCATTGGCATTATAATAAAGAGCACACTCTTGTACTTTTCCTTTCCCTTTTACTATGATCTGAAACAGGGACTGGGTTGACCCAACTTCGAGAATATAGGAAAGACAACACCGTGGAGGACAGGAAAACAAAAGGATGGAATAACTTGGTCAGTGGCAGATTCCTGAATTACTTTGAAGAACAGAACAGTTTCATCAGTCTCAACTACCCACCTCGAGACTCATATGTGTAAAGGATAAAGCTTCTACTTCATTTAAGCCACTGTGTTGTGGTGTCTTTGTTATAGAAACTTAGCCTTTCAGGTCCTATTAGATACAATCTAAACAGATATAGAATATATGTATGATTCCATGTGCATATATATTTTATACCCATGCTCACATGCACATATGATCAATGTGCAAAATTTTGCTTAGGCAAGACATTTAGGGAGAGCAGAATATATAAATGTGTGAATGTCCATATTAGAATATTTCTTTCAAAGCTATAGGAACCTAGATAATGGAGCAATTAATTCTGCCACTGTGGCTTCTGGGCCTTAAATGATGAATAAGAGTTTGTCAGAAAGATTAATGAACTAATGAAAGATTGTTCTCTGGTTTTGAAACTCCAAAGTCTCTCATCCAGTAAGGTAGTGGTAGCCATACTGAGGGCAACAAGGATCATCTTACTTAGTCACGTGGAAAACAACGTTCTCTTTTATCAAATCGTTTAGCTTCCCTCCCGCCTCATACCAGGTTGACGGCCAGGTTTCTGGAAGTGACAGGTGCTTTGGCACAGACAACTGACTCACATGAATACTGAGTGTTTTGATTAAAAGAGATCCATGTTTCTTTTGCCTTATGAAGAGTCTATGAAAGAAACTAACAGAATTTAATGGGGCTTTTAATGATTCATCTTTCTATGCGTTCTTCCTCTATTTTCCAATGATTGAGATTGTATATCGCACGATCTCCTCTGAGTTAAATGCTGCCTTCTAAAACAGAACATTATCACCCAGGAAAACAAACTAACATTTGAAAATATACTCCTGAAAAAGGTGTATGACGATTCAAATAAATTTTCTTAAGTTAAACTAAACTCAAACTGTCTCATGAAAATCAATACGCATTATGCCAGCTTATTTGCATCATTGAAAGAATTAGCTATGTGAAAAAGCAATAGAGTTGCTCTGGCATCATTTTTTTTTCTAGAAACTTGTATTCTTTCATATGGGAAAAAGCCACATTATATTTTTAAGATGGATAACAATTACATCGCACTATAATGAATTCCAACATTCTTTACATGTTGAGAATTAGTGAAATTTCTCATGAAATCTTACCAAATTTATCTTTTACCAGATTTTTCCAATATAATTTGTATTTTTCCAGTGACCTATACTCTAAACTTCGCTCGTATTTGCGCTTACAAAATATCCTAGTGAATCCTGGTATCAACTTTTCTTATTTATTATTTTCTTTTTACTGTACACCATTGAGTCTCTTTTTAAAAAAAAATATAGGAAGTTTTATCCCCCCTTTAAAAACGTTTTTCTCAGTCCTTTTTTCCTGTTTGATAGTTGCAAAAGACCCTGTCTCTTCATTTAATCCTTTCTACTAGCAGCAACTCAATAATGTTAATTCTTCCGTTTGAAGAGGACGTGGGCCCTGGTACATCCACATTTAACTCTTTCATGGATATTGCAATGAAGCAGTGACACTTTAGAGAGTTTAATTGTGAAAATGTGTCACTAAATTTTTCTTAAAAATTTAATTTTGAAAATCTGCTAAAATATTCAATAAGTCCTTATAATGCCATTCTTATGCTAACTACCCACATCTAGCACAGACTTCATAGGTTAAAAGGAACAGTTTCCAATCAGACTGCCCATATGTCAGACATCAGCTACAAGTTTAGGGGCACCCAGGCCACCCACACTTCTGATTAACTAGCCACCAATTTGGAGGTTTCTACTATCCCATCACATTCAATGATTTGCTGGAATGACTACAGAGCTAAGGAAAATAATATATATATGAAGACCTTTTTATTATAGCAAATGGATACAAATCTGGACCAGCCAAAGAGACACATAGGGTAAAGCCTGGGAGGGTCCCAAATGTGAAGCTCCCATGTCCTCAGGACATGTCACCCTCCTGGCCCATAGATGGATGATTATCAACCAGGGAAGCTCACCTGAGCACCGGAGTCCAAAGTTTTTGTTGGGGTTTTATTGCATGGGCATGATTGATTAAATCATTGACCTCAGGGCCAAAATCAGTTTCGAGCTCCCACCCACGCCATAGAGATCACAGGTCAGGCTGATATCGTGTGGCTTAAAGCTCAAACTCTCTAATCATGTGATTGGCTTTCTGATATGAGCAGTTCACCCTAGGGACCCATAATAAGTCACTCATTTGCATAAACTCAGATGTGGCCCCAGGGGCCCATCATGAAAATCAAAGATACTTCTACCACTCAAGAATTTCTAAGGATTTACAAGCTGTCTCCTGGGAACCTTGGACAAGGACCACACAAATTCTTTATTGTACAACAACCCTCGTTTTAAAAGCAAACTCCATTTTATACATATACCTAACCAAAATATTCACTAAGTGAGTTTAATACATTTTATCTACTGCTATTCTTTTCAGGAAGAAGAACATAAAAGAAGTTTGAATAAAAAACCTTGGACCAAGAATAGAGTATGTGTGTTAGGAGCAGGCTTGAGCAAAATGGTGAAATGGTTGAACCTTAGAACTTGAAGAGATTTCAGAGATTTTTCTAATCCTACGTTATTTTTCGGTAAAACCAAATAGGTCAGGAGAATTAAGTGACTTGCCCAAAGGAGAAGAGAAAATTAACTCAAATAGGAATGAAAGTTCAAATTTACAAGCTCTTCCCGCCATTCCCCTCAGGTGTTCCTTCAGAGCCCGCCTGCCCCAACTCATCATTCAGGGCCTGCACCTCCCAGCTTCCCCACCTCATCCTTTCTTCTGAGACATCATGACATTAAGCTCTCTCCCTTCCCTACTGTTCTTCTCTTCCATCTTTCTTCCTTCATTCCTTTGCAACTCCAGTGGGCCAAAAGTGAACCACAAATTCTCTACCCTACAGATTGTGATCCCTGAAACCCAGCAAGGGCAGAAATGTGCTGATTAACTCATTTACAGCTCACCTAGATAGTATGAGACCTTAACTCAGTTTCTTAAAATTAACCTTCTGGATGGGTGTTCATGAAGGGGATCTCAGAAAGGAGGCCCTTGGCTCTTCTGTGTAGATGAGTGGTTTTGTATGCCACAGAAGGCAGAATCTGAGTAAATGAGAAAAGGAATTCTCTTTTGCAGAGTGGGTGGCTGACTGGGTGTGCTGCTCTCTGTGATCAGAGAAAGAATCCGAATAAGAGGAAAGTGACTGCTGCCTGGTCCTCTTATGGTGTATCTCTTATTCTTCTCTCAGAGTAACCTTTCTAAAATACAAGTCTGATCTGAAACACAGGGTTCAGAGTTCTTCAGTGCATCGTCATACCCTTCAGTCCCCTCAGCTTTGTATGCAGTGGCTTTCTGGATCTGGCTTCTGCCTGTCTTTCAGACAAATCACCAGCCACTCCAGCCAACATCACTTTGTCCCTCTCAACCATATTGTGCTATTCCACGCCTTCCACATTCTCTTCCCTCTGCCTGGAATTCTCTCCTCCTCATCCTCCTGGGCCTCTTTCATGCATACAGGTAACTCCTTGAAAAACAAGTATAAAAAATGCTCTTTCTTTCAGTATTTCCCTAATACTCAGATTTGATTAAGATGTCCCTGTTTTAGTCTCTTTTAGCAATCTTTAGAAACCCCTGAGTTAGCACTTTTCATGCTGTACTCTTTATAATGAGTTATCTGTCTCTCCCAATGGATTATATACTCCCAAAAGGTAAGGGCCGTGTGTTGCTTGATTTTGTATCCTCAGAACCTGGCACATAGCATGAGCTAAGTTAATGCTTGGTGACTGAATGAATGCATGAATGAACAATATACGTCATTGTCATCCTCACCCACCTTCATCTTTCCCAGAGAATTATGAAAACGGTCTTTAAAATGTAGACATTTAAAAATAATAGCCACTTCAGGCTTTGGAAGAATCAGTAACTTCCATAAAATTGTGTGTGTGTGTTTAAAATCTCTCTCTCTCTTTTTCAATTCCTCAGTGTTCACAGGATGTTATTTTGAAAATTGCATTTCATATCATGAATTTTTTTCCAAGAGGATGTGTTGTGATCTTTGTTTTCAAATATAAACAGCAGCATTTCAGGGCTGTGCTGAAAGGTAAATGTTAGAAATCTTCATTCTTCGCAGTGGTAAATATTTCAAAAGAACTGAAAGCACAGAATCCCCAGCTGCATCCACAATTGCCATAGCCATTATTATATTTTGACAAAATACACATGGAATTTTGGCAGTGTCTTTTACAAATATCACAAGATTGTTTTTTCCAACTTAAAGGCCACTGTTCTCTCCTGGCTTCTGCTGTCAGAGCATTGTCTTCACACCATAAACCCATTTTATAATTTACTCAACTCCATACAGTTCACAGAACATGTAAACAGAAGTCTAAGTTCATAACATTGTCAATTCTCCAAAATCAAAGATCAGCATTTTATTGACAAAGCCGTGGGACACCAGGCCCCTTTCCTCTTCTAAAATCCACCATTGTACCTTACTTTTCACTTCCACAAGGCTAGGTCTCTTGGCTTGGATTTTTATTTAAAAGAATATAAATAATGGATGAGTTAGTGGAAGTGAAAAAGGCATTATGTAATACTTAGCGCTTCCAAAAGTGACATTTCAAAGACAAGAGCTGATATTCAGACTGAGAACTTTTCATGGTATGAAATCTCTGTACATGTGATTTGGACAAAGGAACAATAATTGATTTTTAGAAGATAGATCACAAAAATTGACATTTAGTAACATAGCAGAATGTAAGTATTTGTGTCAACTAGTCCAGTTTTTCTTCTCAGAGATTGGCATCAGAAAAGATTAATGATATTTCAGCTATTTATTTTTGAATTGATATTTATACTATCTTTGCGAGCTCGCAGTAGGTACTTCCTTTTGAAAGTCCGGGCTTCCATTTTTGTTTACACATATTTAGTTTCTCTGATTTCCCATCTTTAGCAGACCAGTGATTTCTATAATGACGCTGGCAAAATTGACTTAGGCTATCGTAAAATTAGCACAATGGGAAAAATAAAGCAAGACACAAATAATGTTGTATGAAATATCCCATGGAATTAATAAGAGTCGAGAAAGAATGCTAGTTTCCCTTAGGAAGACCTAAGGATCTAAGATCAGTTCTATTTTCCTTGAATTAATTAAGTATAATTGTACCTTTTTGGGGGGGAAGAGGGGAAGCATGTTAAAAGTAGGCTCAGTAGTACAATTTCAGCATGCTTTAGATAATTTTTAAAAATCTAAGACAACAGTAAAAATATTCTCTCTTTTAAGATGAAATCTCAAATTTAAAAACACTGTAGCTAATAGTCTTTTGGCTTAAATATATGTCCAACTATGACAATTTAAGCATCACACATATTATGCTTAGGTAGAGCATCTGTACTTATGTAGAGTCTTGGGAAAAGTTGCCAGAGCAAAAGAGTGTGTATTTTTAGATTCATATTGTGATGTTCTGCTGTGTGGCCTAGAAGAAATGATGCAGCTTTCACGGTGAGGTCAAAGCTCACTCTGAAAGGTTATTAGTTTTAGTTACAACCCTGACACTTGGGATATATCTATCAATTGCTGGTGAATCACCATTTCTATCTAATCTATTTTTTTCCATGATAAGTAGATCTCTGTTATCTACCTTGTCTATTAAAACAATTGGGTAATATATCTGATATAGTCATTAAAATTGCTAAAATTTAGGTAATGTTGACCAAGTATGGCAACAATTTTATTATATTATTATTATCATTATTATTATTTTGGTAGAAGCATTCTTTGGGGAAAACAGTGATTGTTTTTCTCAAGAGGTCTTTTTGTTTCTCTGACTCATTCTCCCAGTTCTACTACGGCAATTCACTGGAATTAGAGGGAGGGAAGAGGATGTGTCCAAAGGACACTTGAACAATGCATTTTCCTGTTTGTGTTGATGGGTAAAAGACATTTAGAACACACACTGGCTGGTTTGCAGGACTTGCAGTAACAATTCAAATGTCTTGCTGATCCTAAGGGTGGCCTCAAAACAGGCTATAAATGGCAATAAGCCATTTAAAAGAAGTTCGGGGGTTTACTTTTGGTAGAGTGTTTTGGTAAAAAGTCTTTTTTTCCTGTGACTGTTCTGATGTAAAAAGGTTACGGACCACACTGAGATTGCAGAGGTCAACGAGGTTGGGAACACTGAGTTCTGCCAGTGACTTGCTGTGTGGTCTCCAGGAAAGGCATTTAAACTTCAAGGTTTCCACCTCCCCATGTATGGGAGAGAAATAATAGCACTTAAATATTTCTCCGAGTATTGCTGTAATTAATCCTTCTGAAATGCTTTGAAATAAACATCAAAGAGATTCACTTATGTGCTTCAGCTTTTGATTTCATTTGTTAATGAGGGAGAACATAGTCTGCATGAAAGAAAAAAATGCTTGAGAATACAAATGGTAACGTTCTAGGCATTATATTAAATTTATTCTACATGATTTCACTAAGATCATTACAGAAACTTTTGAAGGCCCTTTCCATTGCATGTGGATGTCCACAGAGGTGGTAACCTCCATCCTTGTAGCCACAAGCACCCCCAACTAAGCATCAGGCACTACAGATGCAAGATTACATAATGATGTATCTTTGGAAAGTTTGCATGTTAAAAGGCTTTCCGGATACCACTCAGGGTTGATAACATTATTCAATTGACTAAAATGGGTTTGTCAGTTAAGACATTTTCAACAGAAAATAACAGAAAACTTGAACAATGAAAGGACAATGAAGGACACCCATTGGCTTCTTTAATAGCAAAGATCAGAGGTAATAGCAGTTGCTTTTCGCTATGCTATGCAATAGAAGGAATTCCAAAATTGCGGTAGCTCACCACAGAGGTTTCTTTGAGGCAGGCTGCTGCTCTCCTTCAAGTGTCTACTTTATCCTGGTATGCAGGCTGAAGGAGCAGCCCCTCCTTAGGATATGCCATGGAATTATACAAAGAGAAATGGTAGAACCATGTATTGGCTTTGAAAGCTTCTTCTCAGAAATCACATGCCTTTTTTCAATTCAAAAAGCAGATTGCGTGGCAAAGGCTGATGTCAATGGCGTGCATAAATATAATTCTTAGAGATGTAGGCAGTGAATATTCTGTAATAATAACATAACTGGCCACTTAAAATAAAGCTCAGGCACAGTTTGATCAGGGTCACCCAGCTACATTTTCCTGAGTCACCACCCAACTTCACTTACTGGCTTTGACCTCAGATCGTCTTTCTTTTTGGTAGTAAACTGACAATCATCCTAGGTTTCATATCCAGAAATCATCCATCAAAAGAAAAGAACTTCTGGGGCCAGCCCGGAGGCGTAATGGTTAAGTTTGTGCACTCTGCTTTGGCGGCCTGGGGTTTGCAGGTTCAGATCCTGGGCATGGACTTACACACTGCTCGTCAAGCCATGCTGTGGCAGCATCCCACATATAAAACAGAGGAAGTTTGGCACAGATGTTAGCTGAGTGACAATCTTCCTCAAGCAAAAAGAGGAGGATTAGCAACAGATGATAGCTCAAGGCCAATCTTCCTCACCAAACAAAAAAGAAGAGAACATCTCTTTTTCCAACCATCATAAAAAGGTTTGGGTTTTATTGTGATTGGTCCCCCTTGTGTCACATGCTCAACCCGGAAATCATCACTGTGGTCAGGAAAGGCTAAGCATTGAGTGCCTGAGACCTAGGACGAAGTTCACCCTGGGAGACAGACCAACAGATTGCACCCTGAATCAGAGATTGATCTTGATTCCAACCAAACCACATTGTGGCAGGAGCAGAAGAAATATAAGGAACCAATCCCAGATCTAGAGATCCCAATCCATCTCATGACTGATCAACTTCCATATCACTCTCTCATGAGATTCCATTGCCCTCCCTACCCTTATGTTCTGTGATACAACCCCATATTCCTAATAAAACATCCTTAAGCTTAATTTAGTTTGAAAACGATTTCTGTTTCTTGTAACTCAAAGTGTTCTACTTGGTAAAAAAAATACAAAACTCACATACAATTGTTACATAAAAGAAGAGTCAATAAAAATAAAATATAATTGACTTGGTTTGAATCCAAATCCTCTACTTCCTAGCCATGTGAATTTCAACAGGTTATTAACTTTGCTAGGCATATTCCTCTATCTTTAATAAGAGAATCATGGATTTATAAGGTTTTTGGCAGAAGTTTAGTGAGCTAATGTACATATGTAAAAGTCTTGCCTAGTATACAGTAATGACTAATTAATGTGGGGTGTTTTATAGGTGTTATAAGAATTTAGAGAGGGTAGAGATCATAGCTTGAGGGATTAGAAAATCTTTGCGGGGAATGTGGCATTTAAGCTTGATTTTAACGTCTGCATAGAATTTCCCCACGAGAGATAATAAACAAGCATCTAAGTCCCCCTGGATTGTGTCCAGTAGAGGTGCAGAGGTGGGAAAACACACGCATGCTCAGAAAATGGGAAAGAGGAGAGGGAGTTCTGTGAAAGTTGTCATTCACATCTCCCTCCATATTTCATCTCTGTTTTCATCCCCAAGCCTGAAACGGTCCTTTTACCCCATCCTCCAGGTTATTTAGACCTGTGAGCCGGTTCAGCTCCGGCCTCCCCTCCCCCTCTCTGGTATTTCCTCCCTCTATGCAGGAGAAGTTCCGCATTCACACTTTTCATGAATGCTGGCTTATTCAGGCAGGGCATTTTCACTACTTTTACTATTTTGCCATACTGATATTTGTCTTACTTATATGTTAATATTTCATCATTTCTAACACACTCTGTGCATGAATAAAAAATATATACCTGTATTTAAAATGTGCGTAATTAGACTTTCTGCTGACTTGAGGGAAAAAAATAACTTTCCAAATGGAATTAATTTTATCCCCAAATGGGCAATTAATAATGTATATTATGTACATTACATAGAGCATTCCTCATTTAGAGAATGACACAAAATTCATTTTTTTCTAATTAGATTGTGCTTTGTTCAAAAGTATGTGTGCATTATTTATTGCTGTGCCTGGTTTCCAGAATGAAAGAATTAAACACCCTCAGTGCCACAGAACTAGTTTTGGTTTCCTTTAACAAGGTCTGTCCTTGTATGCTTAACAGGAGCTAGAAACAGTAGAGAGCTAACCAATTCCACAGACCATATCATCATCAAATTATCAAATTCAATACTCCCCAAATCCCCAATATAGAATATATCATTTCAGCTGCCTGTGCTCAGTCTCCTTTTTTCTGACCTTTATAATAAATTTTTCATTCATCTGTTTGAACTCTATTTCTCATGGTTTGCTGGTGATCTGAAAGGCTTTGCATAGTAAATGGAACATGTTGAGCTTCTAATGTGAAAAACTGGGTCAAAATGTTTGAAAATAGGCAGGATAATCACAGATAAACACGAAGTAAGGAAAAATAAAGAGGTAAAACAAACAAAAAGGGGGGTAAATTTTCTTGATAAAAACATTGCATTTGACATTCTTAGACTGGATTTTGTTGTTGCCTTTCTTGGTTCGTTTGTGTGTTTGCGTGTTTACTGGCATTTTTAAAACACCATCAAGTATTCAGTTATGTTGCAATTGCTGCATCAGCCAGGGAAGAACAAAGAGGGTTTCTGGGATGATTCTGGTAAGATTCTGACAACTGAGAGGGGAGACTTTGAAAGGCAGTCCATAGAGAACAGGGTGCATTCAGTCCCATCTTTACAAAAGCTAACACTCCAGGCATTCCTGCATCCTGAGAAAACATCCTTAGCATTTTTTATGCCAAGGAATATCCATTTTTTGTCCTCACAGTATGACTGTTTTGAACACAAATCAAAGGTTTTTAATCAGACCAGTTAGTTCCACCTGCACTGTACCAATCTGATATAAAAAGAATGTTCAGAGATTATTTAAATCCAAATAAACATGAAGTTTGGGCCATGTTCCCGGTCTTGGAAAGTTCTGATTTGCATCACAATTACCTCAAGGGTAATTGGTTTCAATCGCAATTTGGATGCCATCACTCAGAACCACCAAAAACGAAATATCAAAATGAACTGATATAATGGAAAATTTTGTTCCTGGGCATTCTGGATGATCTTTGACAATACCAAGAAGTGGAAGGCCCCAGATATATAGCATCCTATTTGTTAAGCTTAAAACTGGAATGAGGGAGGGAGACAATAAGGTTCCCAAATTTCAACCCAGAAAAAAAAAAAATAGCTGAGAAAACAAGTAATCATATGCATTGAGAAGTTAATTTATGTTTGTATTTAACAAACTAAAAGTAACTAAAATATCTACAAGAAGTATTCGATGATGTGGACTTTGAGGAAAAAAACATTTTTAAAGAATCCTTCAAAATGACAAAAAGAATTCATAGATCTACCTCTCAAAAATATTTTCTCGTCTTAGAGACCACAATTTCTCCGCAGAAGCCTGTCATCATTGGTGATGCTCAGTAATATAAATGAGTAGAACATGCAGAACCCTCCAGCATAACTCTCTGACAGCCCGTCTTTCTTCTCCTTCTACCTCATTCAGGAGCTCCTGGTAAACTTTTTTGAAGACTAAATCAGATAACAGATAATCGCTTTGTGAAGAGTCATACACTAGGCAAAACCAATTTGTTCTGCCTCTGCTAAGTGTTCTCTGAAGGGCAAGATGAAGCAAATTCTGATTATATCATGATTTTGCCTCCAGACAACTCATGATGATTGCAAGTGTATACACACATGTATACTCACATGCACACACACACATATGTATATATACACACATCATTTTAAATGGGAGAGAATTTTCAATTTTATAGTCAAAGAAATATCCCCTAAAGCACATGATTATTTCAGCTGCCAATTCCTTGGATTTATATGTTTGTTTGTGTTTCCTTATTGAAGCAGCCAGCTTTGCAAATTGTGCTCCAGGTGTAGATACACCATGGTTTTGAAGACAGGTAAAAGTAAACTGTCTGGTTGGTTTCTGGGAAACGTGTTGTTGCCTATCATTTTATTGTCAGCAGTGGCAAGGGTTCATTTCATCGGGGAACCTCCCGTCATGGCTACCCTTGCACTCCTGCCTGGTGAGGGCTTGCTAGGAAGAATCATTTCATGGGCATCCTATAGTGCGTTTTGTTTTCCTTTCAACTGATTACCTTTTACCCTGAAACTCATCCAAGTACTTTTCCACCCACTCACAATAACATTGTGCACCCCCCATCCCCAGCCTGGCATTTCACTACCCAGAGAGAGCTTAATGCCATCTGCAAACTGGGAAATTCAATTTTGAGAAGTTGAGAAAATGTGAAATATAATTGATCTTAGCATATTTCTAGTACAACCAGCTTTAACCACTTTATATCTATTTGAGCAAATGCTGTGGAAACCTAAGTTACACATATATATATTTTTTTTCATGTTACAGCATCAAGCAATCAAGCTTTATCCGTTTTAAATTGATTAGCTTTTAAAAAGAATTTTAACACATTTAATTCCTTCAAAATATGTTAAAATAAAACCACCACATATTGAAGACTTATGGTGAGCTGGGAAAAATGTTCAATATTGTAATTTCTAATTTAACCCTACAACAACCACAGAGGTAACTATTGTTAACTTCATTTTCCTATTGAGGAAGTAGGTCAGAAATGGTCTTAAGTTCCTTACCCAGGCACGCAAAGCTGGTAAAACAGAGACAACAATTTGAATCAAGTGCCGGGTTACTTACCTGTTGCAAATTGGCATGACCAGAGGCACAATTTTTAAAATCAGTTCATCTAAAGTTGTGTTTGTCAAATATTTCAGCAGTGACATTCTTTTCAAAAATAAATCTAATGCAAAAGAGATGAAAATTGCATTTTATTATGTGGTGTTTCTTGATCTGTTTCTCTTTGTTGACAACAACAATGTATACATACATGGTAAACATTCAAGCAGCATGGAAATACACAACATGACAAGAAGTGAAAATTCTGTTTGACAAACACAAAACTTTCAGACAGTAATTTAGGTGACAGTTGAAGTCAAATCACCCTTGGCATTCAATTTATTTTTGTAATTTACTGGGTTGTTTAGAAAATAGAACATCTTGACTCTTACAGACAAACAGGAGGGTACACCTTGTTTGTGTGTGTGTGTGTGTGTGTGTGTGTGTACAGGCATGCACAGATGCAAGTTACAAAAATATTCAGCCCGGAGTTATAACCATCTTAATCAAGGACACATGTTTGCAAGCTCAAATATAGCCCCAGAGATGATAAGATTTTATGTAAAGGCCTGCACAAAAATGAACTAATCTGGCAGCAGAAATCAAGATGCTGGTGGTCTATAATGCATTAAAATTTAGTATATAACACATTTGAATGTGTGTTTTAACAATCTATTACCATTAAAATATTAAATTGGAACCAAATGTCAATGGACCTCTCAAGACATCTTTAAGACCTAAGGTTCCTTAGAAAACAGTTTGAAAATCACTTCTCAAAACATCAAATCCACAACTAACTCTATTTAAGAATTGTAATCCTTTCTAACCTCTGGCTAACCTGTAGATCTTCACATCAGATAACTGGCAAGCATTAGGGGAATTGAATACACACAAACACACTCACACGCACACACAATTCTCTAAACAATCTGTAGCCAATACATACCCTAAAGAATATATATTTGACATACACCAAATATATTTTTGTTCTGGAGTTGTAGAGAAATAGAAGAAACTCTTAAGCCAAGGGCTCCTGATGGGCCATACCAAAGGATGGAATATCGTATGCAATAGACGATTTGGACAAAACGAAGAATATGGGTAAAAGCTGGAGGTAAACCCATAGAACGTGTGGTGAGGTTAGAGTTAGTGTTTAATATTTTTTTTTAAAAGATTTTTTTTAATTTTTTTCCTTTTTCTCCCCAAAGCCCCCCAGTACATAGTTGTATATTCTTCATTGTGGGTCCTTCTAGTTGTGGCATGTGGGACGCTGCCTCAGCGTGGTTTGATGAGCAGTGCCATGTCCGCGCCCAGGATTCGAACCAACGAAACACTGGGCCGCCTGCAGCGGAGCGCACGAACTTAACCACTCGGCCACGGGGCCAGCCCCAGAGTTAGTGTTTAATATTTTAATCCTTGGTAATAATCCCAAGCATGTCCATTCTTTATTTTTTCCGTGAAAATATTTTCTTAGCGGAAAAGAGAATTCTCAATTAGGGATGTTATCTTCAACACACATACACATGCAAATCAGTCATTTTAAGGGAGGTCCAGTCTTGAAGATCATAAACTTAGATGTAGTGGCAAGCAGATTTTCCTGTAAATTTGTTTGTTTGTTTTCCTCTTCTTGTGGCTGGACTTTAAAACTGTGAATAAGCCCTTGAACGGAGCCTCTAAGTAGTTTTGCCACTTTAGTAAGTGGGATCTGGCTAAGCTGCTACATTTGTGCAGATAATAGAAGAGGTATGCTAAAATGTAAAAGGGAGACCAATTTCTTCACATTTTTTAATGTTGGTCTTACAGCAGTTGAGGCATTTAATTATCTCCCTTTGAATCCTGTTGTGTTTTTTCTTGTTAGACTTAGTTCAGCTTTTATTATTCATTTCTGTGACTGCACAAAATGAACTGAAAAACACCAGGCACATAAGGAATTAATTTAACGTGGGTCCCAGTTAAGAATGAAGGCAAGTCTGGGTTCCGCGCCATTTTACAAAAGCGAGGGGCAACATTTTGTCTTGCTTTTGTACTATTTAATATACCACCGAAAACAGTCCTTTCAAATGATGGTTTTCAGCATGGGTCTTCCAGCCCGCCATGAAAGTCCTTGACAGTAATCTGCATAATAAAAATAGTACCAAATACAAGTAACAGAGGGAAAAGGGACTGGTTTCAAAAACATGACTTTCACTATAGAAAAAACAGCATTAAAAAGTATAGAAAAACCTTTTCTAAAAATATCATAATGAGGCTTTCCTTTTTTCTTTTTTCTTTGTTTTTTTCAGCATTACCAAGTAAACTGTGTAGGAGATCTGAGGAGATTTTCCTGTTTAAATGTAGTCTCTAAAATAAAAGATTTGGGGTAAATGCTAATATTTTTATTTACACAGCTGATTTCACATGTCAGAAGGTTTAACAACATTGTAAGAGGGAAATATAGATCCATAATTCCTTACAGAAAATTTTCAAAGTCAAATGTGTTTCCAAATTCAGAATTTCAGATTTTGGAAACATAATCCAAGACATATGCCATATATCACGTAATATCTCTAGAAGCGTCTGTCTGGGGCAGCACCTAGTAAATAAACATGTTAATACTATACAGCAGAATGCATGAATAGTCTCATTAAGTAGGATAAAGATCACAAATAACCTCATTTCCATCATTTCAGGGCAGGTCTTGCCAACAAATCTGTTTTCGGGATTTTCTGCATTTCAGAATTGTAGTTAAGGGATCATGCACCACTGTCGTCTAACAGCTCTCCAACATGGCGCACCAGTCCACTTTCCCAGCAGCACTTCCAGACGATTTCTTGGCAGGTCTTAGTCATCCTTGAATTAGTGTCCAGCATGGTGTCTAACTCATAGTGAGTATTAATTTTTTAATTGAATTATTTAAGCAAAATATCAGCATCAAGAAGAAGTACCAAAACAGCAACCTTTGGGAATGTTCACCTGAAAATAAGTTGAAAAACAAACATGTGAACTTTTCTCAATATTACAATTTGGTTTCAGTTTGAGTAGAAGGCTAACCTAAACGAGATCTGCATTTCACAAGGCAGTGGGGCCCCCAAGTATTTAAATGACCAAACTCTATAAGCAATCACTTATAGATCAATCACACGGTCAATTCAGTTTAGGAGTTTAAAGGGCCAAAATATGATGTGTTTCTCGTACCTTTAGAGTGACCATGCCAGGAGCTTACTGACAGTTCAAGATACAGGATTCCTCTAGCACAAAGCTTTGCAAAGTTTCAATATACATATAAACTTCGTCAGCTGAAACCTAATTCTTTTTTTTCCCCTATAGAATACTATGACATTTTCCCTATCCCATATCATCATGAAACAACAGTAATCTTCCCTAATTAACCTTTGAAAGTGTCTGTCTTAACAGTATCAGACCTGAGATATGCCAAACGTTTTCATAATATGTAATGTGATTCCACCCAGAAAAAGTAATTCTTGGAACACATCTCAGAAAGTAAGTTTCTCTCGGTTTAATACAAAACAGATTTGGCATCTAGAATTTTTACCATTTACTTGTGAAAACAAAGCTCTTGCCCATTTTTTGAGTGATGCTGGAGACATGTCCCTCTTCTCCATCCTGGGCTACCAGCTCTCCCTGAACCCCATAGCTACCAGGCTTGTTTCTTTAGAAAGTGTATATTCCAGAAGTGCATTTATGGTCAGCTCTGGATCTGGAGAACAACTCATGAATTTTCTCTGAACATCAAAGCTCTTCTCTTTCAGGAATTATAAATATTTAGAGGAGAGAAAATGTTAATTCAGAAATTTATTTATTTATTTATTTTTTTGGTGAAGAAGATTGGCCCTGAGCTAACATCTCATTGCCAACTTTCTTCTTTTTGCCCAAGGAAAATGGTCCCTGAGCCAACATCTGTGCCAAGCTTCCTCTACTATTTGTATGTGAGATGCCGCCACAGAATGGCCCAATAAGCACTGTGTAGGTCTGCACCCAGGATCCAAACTCACGAACCACAGCCTGCCAAAGCAGATTGCAGGAACTTACCAACTACTCCACTGGGCCAGCCCCCAGCAATTTACATTTTTTGTTTGCTTTGCTCTGTTTACCCCTCTTTTCAGGCCACCTCTCTCACCCTGCCATGGTGATATTTCTAAGCTATTAATCTATTTAATCATGTTAGTCCTTTTGTTAGAAACCTCTTTTGATTCCCTCTTACCTTCAGTGTAAAAAATATTATTTTGCTGGTTTTTTTTACTATAATTCTGAATCTCCTTCCCTGGCTTCATATCCCTTTATTCCCCACCTGCCCCAGGTCCACCTGCGTTTCAACTTCAGTAAACTCCATGCTGTTCTAAAAACACCAAAACCTTAACCTTGTACCTTTGTACATATTTGTCTTTCTATTTGTGATACATTCCACTCCTTCTCAAGCAAACACATATTTATAACAGTTCAAATGTCATCTTCTCAGGTAAACTTTGCCCAATGATCTCCTTTTGTGCTCTTATAATACTTTCTACATCCTTCTTTTGCAGTACTACTTTCTCAATGTCATTTTAAAAATTCTGTGATATTTCTATCTCTTCTTAATCTTTTTGTGTCTTCTCCCGAACATCTCAAATTGCCAAGCATATGTTAGGTGCTCCATAAAAATGTACCTTGATTGAATAAAAATAAATGAATGTTTCATGGATTTGTTAACAAATTTCTTTCGAGGAGAGGTCAGTTTGTGACATACTGTTTAGTAAGAGAACTCTACTCCTATAATAAGGAATCTAGGGAGTTTTTAATTGAATAAACAAATATTTTTCTTTTTGAACACAATTTGCGCTAACAGGAGGTAGTGTCACCCAATATCTGTGAAAATGTGAAAAGAACATCATCTGTCTTAATGAGGAGATTTGCAGATCTTTCTCAAAGATTGAGTGTTTAAATATCCTCTCGTGTGATGTCAGTGGTAAGGAAGAGTGATGCAAGTTGTAGGAAATGCCAGCAATTAAGGATTCTGAGAATACCAAACACTTGTGCTAAATTGGTTTTCTTCAGTATTGCACACAATTCCTAGCACACACAAGGCTTGAAAAAACAATGACAAAGAAGTCATCCTGGTCCTGACTTCAAAGCAGAGCAGAGCCTGAATTCTTCGCGGCGCACACTGAGCTGGCCCTTGGAGCCAAGGACTCTTCTCTGAGCTGTTTCCTGCTCTGAGGAGAGTAGGACGCAAGACTGCCTGAGCTGCCATCCCCCCTGCCTTCTTTCTCTGTTCTCTGCCAGTATCACCAAGCAGGGCCCAAGGCACCCAGGAGTGGAACAAAGCAAGCATTTAGTTGCTTACGTTTCCTCCCAGGATGATAAGCAATATTCACTCTAACTTCAGGGCCACAACAGCTGAGCAAAACAGGGTGTCACAAATGAAACACATTATGGTTAATCCAAGATATTTTTATTTGGAGTAATTGTCTCTCCTCCCTTGATGGCTGTACCAGGACATCTCTTTTCTCTAAATTTCCATTTTAACATTCTCATTGGCAACTAGAGGCTTATATTCTTTTACTGAATGTGATACCACCCAACATGAAATTCTCTATCAAATCTTCCTTTTTAGGGGAGAGAGGAGACACTTCGCATATTTCTATCTCTCCACATGTCATTAATCCTATATTTTTTTCTGCAGTCCTGAAAGAAAAGAAGTTTCTATACTTTTTTTATACTTGTGTTCTGATTTTACATAATCTTATTTCCTGACAAGATTTATAGAAAAAAACTATAGGAAATTTTAGAACTCCCAGATGTTATTGGCAAATAGGAATTAGGATTTGGAGATTGTGATCAGCTATTAGGAATTAGGGTTGGAATATTCTAAATTTCACAATTTTTATGTAAATATGGGTTGTGCTGGATATTCAGGAAGCTTTCCTAATATAAAGATTCAAATTCTCTCCTATGGAATATTGACTTATTGACTTATTTGTCTATTATGACAATACCCAACTGTCTTGATTACTGTACCTTTATAAATCCAGAAATCTGGTAGTGTTATTCCTCCAACTTTGTTCTTTTCCAAATTTTCTTTTCTTTCCTTTTGTTTTTTTTTTTTTTTTTGCATTTCCATACGAATTTTAAAATCAGCTTGCTAATTTCTCCAAAAATGCTCGGTGAGATTTTGATGGGGCCTGCATTGAATCTATAGATCAATTCAGGGAGAATTGACATCTTAACAATAATGAGTCTTCCAATCCAATCTTAACAATTTTGGGTTTTGGAATGGAGAGAAGATAAAACTGTCTGTTTTACTAGAAGCTTTGTTTATGATCTTTGATGTTTTTCTCTCAGTTTTCCTCTTCTAACTTCTAACATAGAAAGTGTCAACTGTTGGTAAAATAATACTCAATCCACTAACACAGTTATCTTTCCTAACTAGTTCTCTGTTTTCACAACCAGATGGAGTCAGATTGCTATTAATACGTATTCATCACTACATCTCTGAGATCCACTTTTACCTACGACTTTATACCACTAGTCACTAGTGTTTCCATCCCAATCAAAACCTAATGTTCGTTTTCTCTGCTCCTTTCTTTGATCTTTCTGTGTATTTCACCACTGCCTTTCCCCACTGTAAACCTCCCCTTCTCCAGTGAATCCTACGGACGATAGTTTCCTGGTTCTGACGCCGAACTCTTTGACTATCCTTTACACCAGCTGCAAGATCTAGCATAATATATCCTAAAACGTATTCCAGAAAGCACTAGCTCCTTGAGATATTAATTGACAAAAAGAAAAAAGATAAAGAGAAATAAGTTTAGGCAACACAAGCTTGAGGTTCTTCACTGCAGCCTTTAATATGCTCATGTGCATCGTGTATCATATAGAAGAAGTTACTACATATGGCATTTACCAAACATGCAAGCTGGGGATATAAGCCCTGAGCAGTCATAAGGCATTAAAAATTGCCATGCCCAGCAGGGGGACCTGAGTAATTCAGGCATCTTCCTACTCCTCAGTGTCCTCATCTGTTTAATTCTTGTCCAAATTTTCCTGTCTCATCTTTAGAATTCAACATACATTTTATTATTCAATAAAATGTTAATGATTGTTCATCATTACTGAACTATTCATCATTATAACAGTTATAATGATACTAAAATTTCAGAAAAATATTCCTTAACTTGATAAATATTTTCCTCCCAGCAGAGAATGGGATTACTTTTAGTTTAAAATGTATTTTAAAAATACTTTTGAGGGAGAGAGCAGAGGTGGAAATGGTGTTAAAGAAGAAAAATCACCTTGGAAGAGAGCATAATCCTTTACGGAAATATTCTAACCTTCCATTTTGTGGGCAGAGGGAAAAACTGGGTCTCAAAGGACCAATTATGGGTTATAGCAGTATGTTCAAGATGACTAGAAGTAGTCTGCATCACGATGCAGGACACTGTCGGGTCTGACTAGAACTAGATATGCACTTCAAAATGTTTCAACAGTTGGACTAAACCAAGCTGCCTCACACCCAAACAAAGAATGACTTCAAACTCTAGTGAAAGCATTGGTTTCCAGTTGAGGTGACAGAGTGGCCTCATCAATAATAAGTTGCAGAGAATCCTGGAACTCTTCTGCCTTCTTTGATCAGTATGGTATCTGTCATCTTTATGGAGCTCTGCCAAAAGGGATGCTCTCTGACTCCCAGGGAAAAAGTTGGCAAGAAATACCAAGCTCCATCTCCGTTTATGAAACCAAGAGCTTAGACTCAACTATTTGGAATTTAAAAACTAAGAGGAAAAAGAAAAAATGAAACAAGCATCCATTAATTTAAAATTAGTTTTTCATTTAAAAAAACAACAACAACCCAGGAGTATTCATGCTTGATAATAGAAGAGGTATAAGGGTCTATATTTTCTAGTTAATTTTACATGTGATTTATTTAACAAAGTTTCTAACCTGATTTTTAACTTGGATTTTTCAACTCACATGTTGCTTAATACTTACTTGCAAAATAAATATGCTTTCAATTTAGCTTTAATATGGAAGGCATGGGTATTTAATTAATATTAAATGAGTATTAAAAACATATTTATCTAGAATCAAAACTATGAGATACCACAAGGAAGGAAATATAGTTTTTTCCTATAAATCATTTATTTGATAGCTGTGCTGCCTGCTGGGTGTTTTAGAGCAATGAAATCTTTTCTACTATTTTTTTTATATTTAAGAATAATGAATGGCTTCGATTCAGCCTGTTCAGCTATCATGGTATAGAGTCTTACAACAGGAAAGATTGACTAACGTGTTTTTTTCATTTCAGGAAAATTAAACATCTTTCTTTTAAAAATTCTTATTTACTGTAGTTTTGATATGGGAGCTCTTCTAACAGCCCTGGCAGAATGATTTTCATTGGAAAGCTGATTATACATCCAGGTCCTCCAAAGTATGCTTTAAATGAAGATATTTATGGCAAAGGAATTAACATCTTCGAGCATGCCATAGTCAATTTTACGTGTCAACTTGGATAGCCTAGAGTACCCAGTTATTCAATTAAACATTAATCTGGTCCCCTGTGAAGGTTTTTGGTAAATGCGATTAACATCTACAATCTGTTGACTTTAAGTAAAGGAGATTATCTTTGATAACCTGAGTGAGCCTGATCCAATCAGTTGAAAGATTTTTAAGAGGAGAACTGAGATTTCACTGAAAAAGAAGAAATTGTGCCTGTGACCGCAGCTTCAGCTCCTGCTCTAGAGTATTCAGCCTGCCATATGGGTTTTGGACTTGCCTAGCAAGCCAATTGCATAAGCCAAATCCTTGCAATAAATCATATAGATTATATATGAATATATATATGGATATTCACACAAACACACATATATGTGCACTCATACACTATGCATATGTATATGTGTGTTTGTAGTTAGAGAATTTTGTGTGTAATTATGAAATATACGTATTTATCTTTTGTTGAGACGTGATTACACAATATAATTGCGTGTGTGTGTGTCCCACTGGTTCTATTCCTCTGACCCTGGGTCAATGGTGCTGCTTATAGTTGTGAGTCTCTGAGTCGCAGTCCTTAGTTACATACTCCAGGTAGCCTGTACCCTTACAGAATTAAAAACGACTAAGAATTTCCCCAAATTAATGTCAGACGCCAAATGACAGATTCAGAGAGCTCAGAGAACAGTAAGCACGATAAAAATAAAAATTTTTAAAACTACACTTAGGTATTCATTTTCCAACTACAAAAATGTCATTTAATTAAGTATGACTTAGAGTACCAGGAAGTAAGAGTACCAGGTTCTCATTTCTTGATGACTAAATATCTAGATTTATAGGTTGACATCAGAGTGAGGCACCTTATTGTATTAGGCCTTTCTCAACATTTTCTTAGTTCTGATTTGGGGCAAAGACCAGACATTTGAAAATTAAATATGATGTATGACAGGTGCTTAACATTTTAACATTTCAAATACTATAATGTGATTTACCTCAAATCCAGGATTTGGACAAAGGTTACTCTAGAGACATATGAAAATCCCCACACTCTTCTAAAATAACCAAACGTAGCCCACTCCTGAGGCTGTTTATTTTTACATGATATACAATGAAAACACTGTAATTAAGAATGGGAAAACCCAGCTGTGCTTTGGGTTTATCAAATTTCTTAACATTGTTGTTGACTATTTGGAGTCTGTAAAGACTAAAACCTACTTTTCCAAGAATTTTCCCTCAATTTTTAAATCAGTGTTTATTTTAAAAGAAGTATAATCCATATGGTTTTGATTCCTCCTCACTTAACTCATCCAAACTCAGTTTTGCGAGAACTATTTGAAGTCAAAAGCTTTTTGAAATTTTTATGAGCTTTTTTGTCTTTTTTTTCCTCCTCAGAAGAGGAAGCAATACTTTGCCAAGTATAAACCAAGCTAATAACTAAACAGTTTTATATTCTAAAATAATGAAACCGGATGGGGTGCTGAATTTGACAAAATGCGGTCGTTCATTTACGCCCAGTGAAACTGTTGCTAAGCTCATCCAGAGACCGCCTTCCCTAAAGGACAGCCCAGGTGACACCAGCCTGGTACCACCCAGACTTTCAGATCTGGCACCGTACGTACAGCAGCTAACTGAGTCCTTTCCCAGCCAAGGTTTACTAATAATATCTTTATTTGCCACCAAATAAAGTGCAATACTAAAGATCATGACAATCCAGGAGAGTTCGTGATAGGGCATGTAAGCGGAGAGGTAATGCTCCATCTAAGAACGAGCACCTCTCAGGACTGTCAGACTTGAGAAGGAAATCAAGGAGGAAAAAACACAGGACCCTGTGGGCACTTTCAAAGTCACATCTAGAAGAGCCGTCAGCAAACTAACTACAGCCCGTAGACTAAGAACAGCCCGCCGGCTGTCTTTGTAAACAAAGTTTTATTAGAACACACCCACACCATTCGTCTATATACGCCTATGGCTGCGTTTGTGCTCAATGGCAAAGTTGAGTGGTTGTGACAGAAACTTTGGAGTGCAAAGCCTAAAATATTTACTAACTGGAGTTTTACAGAAAAAAGATTGCTGACTCCTGATCTGGATGATACGTGGCTAATAGCTCTTAGCTTCTCAGCTCTGGCAATAATACAATACTTTTTTGAATGTCATATTTTCATTCTAGATCAAAGATTAGAAGGGTATAAAAATAAATAAAATAAAGATAAAATAAACATGATAATAAAAATAAAAATTAAAAATTTTAAAAAGATCTTTATTTTCTCAAAAAGAGAAAATATTATTAGTAAACACACATAGGATATAAATATATGCTATTTTTCACATGACAATAAGAAATTAACATTTGCCGAAAATTTCCCAATTTCTAGCTTCTCTATGACCAAACATATTGGGGATTTGGAAAATGTTTACAATTCTCCCAGCACTAAAGTATTTACAGTGGAGATCCCTTTGGTGAGGTGATGATTTTTTTCCTTCTATTATTAATATAACAGAAAAATAATAGTCAAATTTCATAAACCTTAACTTTGTGCTAGCACCTACGCTGTGCTTTTTTCACGCATTATTATATTCAATCCTCACAAAAGCACTTTCCTAAGTTATTTAAACTCTAGAGATCTTAGTTTCTCGTTTTGTAACATGTGGATGACAATATTACCTTCCTCACAGAACTCTTTTGAAGGTTAAAGGGTTTAATACATATATGATACTTAGGAGAAGACCTGAGCCATCTATCAAACCCAAAAACGGCCCCCTTAAAGCCAGTTGAGCCAGGAGAACTCAATTTATTAAACCTACTGCAGTAAACAGAAATACTGTTCTACAGTCTTAGGAGATTCTTAGAAGGGGGAAGTCAGAAGAAAAAAATATCCATACAGTCATGCACCGCTTAGTGGTAGGGACATGTTCTGAGAAATATATCCTTAGGTGATTTCATCGTTGTACGAACATCATAGAGAGTACTTACACAAACCCAGATGGTACAGCATACTACACACCAAGGCTATATGGTACTAACCTTATGGGACCACTGTCGAATATTCTGTCCGTTGTTGACTGAACATGACATCATGTGGCATATGACTGGATATATATAATATGTATAGATATGTGTATATATATGTGTGTGTGTGTGTGTATGAGTGTGTATCATACCATATATATGGTGTTAGAATTTGAGCTGATGATTTTACAAGGAGTCTTGAAAAGCAGGTGACAAGACTGGGACTGCGCCGTTCATGATGTGAGTTATGGATTTGTGGGCACAGTGAGGCAAGGGGCTTGGTACAAGTATTGATGTATAAGCAGTTAGTCTTGTTAAATAAGTTGTTCTAGTTGGTTTATCTTCTGGGAACAATTATTTCTTGGCCCACCGAGCTGTTATTTTTGCCTGGTCCCAGTATTGCTTAATACAAAAACAGGAAAGTGTGTTGGTTTCAGTTTTCACATCAGATGCAGTAAGTGCTAAATACGTATTAGCGATTTTCATTATTTTTTTATTATCATTATTTTATAGATGAGGTACTTGACACTTAGAAATGTTAGATAATTTGCCCAAGGTCACAAAGTCCACATGTTTTCATTATTGCCCACATGTTTTCATATCCAAATGCATTCATGTAAGTGTAGAATTACCAAGGTCTGTACTTTTAAACGTCTGTGTGTTCAAATAAGCCTAATTCAGAAGAATGAGAGAAATTGCACATAGGAGAATTCTTTATTCTTAATTTTAATGTGTGTGCAAGTATTTTCATACTAATCCAATAGGAATCAGTGAAGTTTGATGGAGCTGATGGCGGCGTGTGTATGATAAGGGATGGCAGTAGGGGAGGAGTAGAGAGGTGCTATGGCCATCGCCATCAACCTCCCCCCAAAACACAGAGAACATGACAATCAGGCAAAGCTAAGTTTATGAGACCTACTGCCCCAAGGGAGAGAATCACTTCGACAGTCTCAGTTGTGTGCCTAGAGGGTGAGCTCAGAGAGGGATATCTCTCAGGTTTGGATCTGGTCACACTTGGTTTAAGGTGGATCTTTCAAGACAGGAAACTGATCGAGGCTGGAGGGAGTTTGTGGCATAGAATTGGTGGACACGGTGAGGCAAGTGTCTAGAAGCAGCCACAGTAAGTAAAACGTTGTTTGATAAGTGAGCCGTTGGCCGGGTGAGTCACCTATTGTCCCGATAGGAGAGTTGTTTGCCTAGTTGAGAAAACTATTTGCCCAAATTGGTTTGCACAAATTTTCTGAAGCCAAGAATGAAATTATTTACCGGTTATATTCTTATCTTCCTGAGTGAGAATTTTCCTGGAACACTCAAGTCATGTTGACACAGGTGGGCTCAGTTCTCAGTCCTAATAATTAAGCTACATGGATGTAGGTGAGTTCAATTCTCAGATCAGACAGTGATGGATTATACTTGTGTTAATTCTCATTCCCAAGGTTATTTCTTTTTGAAAAACCTCTTTTAGTGTGTAAATCCTCTAATCAGATGAATTGCCTGCAGATAAACAACCAACAAAAAACTTATTAGGATAAACAATATTACTCAGATCAACAAATTAACTTATCATTGTTAAGTTTAACTGCAACATTCATAGAGGATTATGAATTTGTGGCAACTTTGTTAATACCTCTATACTATAAAGTGCAAGTGTTTATTTATTCACCTATTCACTGGAATTGTACTATTTTGTAACGTTGTGTCAACTGGGCTAAAACACTTTCCAAAGTTAAATGTTCTCTAGTCTTTTTCTGTTTGAATATATCTATGTCCATTATAATTTTTTTTTAGTTTTCTGCCTCTACATCGTAAAATTAATGGAGGATGACTGTTGTTTTCACACTGCAGCTGATGTCCTTCTTAGGGTTTAATAAAGAAAGAAAATAAAAAACACTGAGTTATATAATTGTACCTGAGGAAGCAGATAACCAAATCTCTGAAGCAAATACCGTGAGGCTCCACTGAGCTACGGGGCAAGGAAAAAAGAACGTAAGCATTTCAGGCAGAAGCTAAATAAATATCACAAGGGAGGGAGGAGAAAGGAAGAGAGGGAGAGAAGGAGATAAGTAAAATTCTAAAAGTTATTGAAAAAGAAAGTTACTCTTTAAATGTGCAGAAATATGAGCAACAGAAACTAATTTTTAAATGAAAGCAAGAAATTGTTCAGAAAGGGGATATTCCAAATTTAAAGATATAGCCAAGTGCGTGAAATGTGTATTGCAAATCGTTTGCGAAGATGCCATAGCAATGAAAAAATAAGAAACAATTAGGAAAGGGTCCATGATCAAGATTAAGCGGAAGTCTAATAAAGGACCATTATGTAAAGAGGCAGAGTCTGTCAGGCCTATGGGTATTGTAAGCAAAATGCAGAGAATATATCCCCCCAGATAAAATTATTTTATTAACTTCATCTCCTTTGATTAACCAACAAAGTTCTCCAAGTAAAACTTACAATTAAAGATTCATTTTCTTTCTATTACTGAGTGTACAAAAAGAAATATGAAGTGAAATGCAAATGAACAGCTCTTTCTTGGAGGGGAAAATCGTTAACAAGGGAGCTGTGTACTAACAAGAACCATACACATCTGACAAGCCACCACCAATTATAGTTTATAATTCATGTTAATAATAAGTCCGCCTGTCTATTTTTCCAACTTTACATGTATGCATAGCACTTTACATTAAGTAGACAGAAAGCAAAGCCAACAACTAGAGGATGAAGAAGAGCCTACCAATATGGCAGCCAGAGTTGGTCAGCTCACCGCACCTCTTATGGCAAGTTCTTTCTGAAGGGAGACCTGACCCAAGCACTTGATAGCTATCGTGGTCACTCCTTGTGCCTCTTCTCCCTCTATGTTGGGGAGCTGCTCCTCAATGGTTTCCATGGGCCTCTCTTCCTGAGGGAAAACCTAAGAGATGGATGGGATAAATTACAACCCCCATTGCCACAGCTGGTCTTGGGGCAGCAAGATGAGCCAGATGAGCACTTGGGGCAGTACTCATCCACCCTCTCCTCCAAGCTCCCTTCTAAATTGTCCTCACTCTCAGCTCTCACTGTGGCAGTTCTAGGTGGCTTACCTGGTGGCTTGACCTCAACCTTTATTTCTGAGGGATCTGAGCCCTTGGCAACCATACCTTTCTTAACAGGAGTTGTCTCTCACATCCATTCATAATTACAGTGGGACAAGGGAGTGTGACAAGGTGCCCCAGTTCCACACATATTCCTCCCCACCCTGTTGTGTAAAAGCATCCCTACCTCCTGCTACTGATGAGGGTCAAGTATTCCTGCGTGACAGTAATTCTTTCTCTTGCCACAAGGGGTCCTAAGTGCCCTGATAGCAGAAATAGTGTGCAGTTCAATACTGCCCTTGCTATTCCCCTGGTAAATGTGCATCTTCTAAGGCAGGGTTTTTCAACTTCGGCACTATTGACATTTTGGGCTGGATAAAATTTTGTGGTAAGGGCCTTGTCCTGTGCCTTGTAGGACGTTTAGCAGCATCAACGTCCTCTACCCACTGGATACCAGTATTCCCCTTCCCAGGTGTGATGGTAGGTGGGGCCTCCCTTGCTTCCGTCCCTTGGATTTCAGATCCCATTTATTCTTCCTATTTGAGACAGAAAGACGTATAGAGACCTCTGATTTGATATATATCTTGCATTACGAAGGATGCATGCCGTCCTTTCAGACTGTTTACTCCAAGCAGGTGCTTCAGTTGGGTCTTAGAAGAAGCTCTGCATTCCAGTTCTATATGAATCCAGTTAATTTTGGATTGTGTGGTACACGATGCAGTCCATTGCTGCACCTTATTTGCTATGAAGTGGGCCCATTGGTTGGATGTCTTATTGTTTGGGGTTTAATGCTTGTGGATCAGGCATTTCATAAATCGTGGACAGTTGAGTCGACTGAAGCTCCAAAGGTAAACCAATCCCTGCAATAGGCATCTGTCTCTATCAGGATGAACCACACAAGGGGTGTCATGTAGTCAGCTTGCAGCTAAGTCCCTGGTTGGTTTCTTCAAGGAACAGTGCCAGATCATGCTCTCAGCGTCGGTCTCTGCTGGCCACATAAAGGCAGCAGTAGCCAGAATGGCCATGGTAAATGGAAGTCCATGCCCTTGGGACCATATGTAGTCTTCATCTCTGCCACCATGTCCTTTCCATTAATTTGCCCATCATGCCAGTTCCAGGGCAGCCAATGACAAAGGCCACCTAATGTCAACTGACTTAGTCACTTTGTTTATTTGGTTGTTCAGTGGCTTTTCCATGTTGGATGTTTTCTAGTCACCATTATCATATGATACAAAACTCTTCACATTTTATTTCCACTCTATTATGTTCAGCCACATGCCTCTACCCTGGACCTCCTTGACTTCAATCTTCTAATTCTTTTCCTTCCAGGTTCCTGACCAGATAGCTAGGTCACTGGCCTGTGCACAAATATATATATATATTCTCACCTTGGGCCATTTATCCTTAAAAAAATTGAATAACTAGATATTCTGCTCACAGCTTGGCCCATTGGGAAGATTTTCTCGCCTCAATCTCTTTCAGGACACCCCTGATTTTGTTTATAATACAGCTTCCATCTATTTTTGGCTTATACCTACACAGCAAGGCAAGCTATTTATAAACCAACCATAGGTCCTTTTCTTCCTTCTTCAGATGGTTTATGGGAGCTGGGAGAAGGGCAGTTGGGCGACTAAATAGGTGACGTGGTCTGAGTTATCTGTTCATGTAGGTTACACATGCTTTGCGGTTCAACTTGGGCTTGATTCTGGATGTACAATTCGCATGTTACAGTGGAGCGCTGCTGGGCCAGTCTGCCTTTATAACCTATAAGGTCTGACAGGATCCAGCTGATAACAGGAAGTTGCGATGATTTGTCACTGATGCTCCATAGTCAAGCGTTCTGTCTCTAAGAGAGGACAGTGCCATGCCAGGATTGTTTCTACACAGGCATATAATTCTCTGTGTATTAGTTAGCTACCACTGTATAACAAATCACCACAAACAGTGACTTAAAACAACACATGCTTGTTACCTCACAGTTTCCGTGCATCAGGAGTCTGGGCCTAACTTAGCTGGGTCCTTTGCTCAGGGTCTCATAAAGCTGCAGTCAAGGTATCAGCTGGGCTGTGCTCCTATCTGGAGCTCAGACCCTCTTTGAAGCTTACATGGTTGTTGGCAGAATTCAGTTTCTCCCAGTTGTAAGACTGAGGTCCCTTGCTAGCTAACAGCTGGCAGTCACTCTCAGCTCCCAGAGGCAACCCTTAGTTCCCAACCACAAGACTCTCTCACAGGGTGGCAGCCTACTTCTTCAAGGCCAGCAGAAGAGTCTTGTTCCAGTCATCTAAGGCAGAGTCTTATATAATATAACATAATCAGGAGGGTGACTATCTCACCGCCTTTGCCAAATAGCATAACCTAAGCAAGGGTGTGACTGCCATATTCCATTGGCTAGAAGCAAGTCACAGGCTCTGCCTAAACTCATGGGATTATACAAGGGCATGACTCACTGTAAGGTCATCTCAGGGTGTGTCACCCACCTCTGTTTTGGATGGCATGACCTTACTCCTGGCTCCCAGTGGCTGGGTTGTGATTCTCCACTGGTGCTTATTATAAGCTTTGTATTGCATCTTTTCCTACCACAGACACTCTAACATCATAGGGTCTGTTAGGACATGAGGCCAAAGTGTTGGGCTGCTGGCCCCACAGCCTGGATATGCTCTAGAGCTCTTCCTTCTCTGGATCCCGCATGAAGCTGGCAGCCTTCTGTGTCAGCAGGTAAATGGGCCAGAGCAGAATTCTCCAGTGTATAATGTGTGGCCTCCATAACCCTAAGGGGCCTGTCAGGCACTGAGCTATCTTCCTTGTGGTAGGAGACACAAGACGCAGCAATTTCTTTTATTTTTGAGGTAATGTTCCAGCACAACCATGGCCACTAAACCCCTAAAATTATACTCAATAGCAGGTTCACGATTTTTCATAGAGTTTATCTCCTATGCTCTGAAGTACACATTGTCTTACCAAGATTTCCAGTACGCCACTTCTCACTCTTCCTGTCCAATCAGCTTGATGCTGTCAGTATAATGGATCCACGTGATGTTCCACAGGATGTCCCAATGGTCCAAAGCTCTTCAAACTATATTATGTAGTGAGAGGGACTGTGGTTAATGTAACCCTGATGCAAAATTGTTAATGAATGCTGTTGCACATGTATGCAAATTGTTTATGATCCTCTTTTCTAATGGGAATACAAAAGAATGCATTTGCCAAATCAATGGCTCCCGGCCATAGACCTGAGGCCTTCTTAATTTGTTCTAGAAATGATTCTACATTCTACACAACAGCTTTGATCAGTACTAGTAAATGGTTGAGCTTGCAGCAGCTCTAGGATCTATGTTGTCTCGACTGAGGCCAGACTGGTGAATGAAAGTGAAATATGATAGTGATCACCACGCTAGTTTTTCGTCGATGGCACTAATCTTTGCCGTCCCCTCCCCACTCTGCAATGTGATATAGTTTTTAATTTGCTATCTTGGCCAAGTGGAATCAGTTTCAGAGGTCCCTAATTGGTCTTTCCCACTATGATGGCTCTTGCCCCCAGCCAAGGACCCAGTATGGGGGTTACTCCAATACCCAGTGTTCAATTCCAATCGTATACTCAAGGTCTGAGGAAATGATGATTGTGTGGATCCTCAGACCCAGTGATCTCACTGAGATGGACTTTACTCAGGACTCTATTTATTACCTCGCTTTCCTAAGTCCCCACTCTAACAGAATGGCCATGAGAATGCTTTGGATCTCTGGTTATCAATGTCAGCTCAGATGCTGTAACTAATACATCTTGAATTATCTTTCCCAGTGTGTAGTCACTTGAGTAAGTGGCTGTAAGTCCCTTTTGGAAATGACTGAGGGAATCATTACATTATTTACTTGTGGCAGTGTTACAAGGCCCTTCATACTAGAGACCTAGCTATGTTTTCAGTTAATAGTTCCAGATCTAAAAATCAATTCAGCAACTGAGCAAGAAATTGTGATTTTTTTGTCTGGAAGACTGTCTCAGCCTCCTTTTCCTCCATTTTTGCCTACTTCTGGTTGTAGATATTAATTAGCAGTCTTCTTGCCTGCCTGTCTATTCTGCCCCTAGGGAGACCTGCTCAATCAATCACCATCTCCATAACTCCCTGGGGGTCACAGCTCCTTCACTGCCCCTCTGACCTTCGCAGTCTTAATGGTAATTGTGGTCTTCTGGACTGCAGTGGTTAAGAGCTGCCATCTGGCTTCTATTTCTCTGCAGTCTGTTGCCCCCAAGGACATTACAAGCCCAGTGCTGGTCCACAGAGAAGAATCAATACTGAAATCCCAAGTGGTGCTGGTGCCACAATCACTAGCACGTTCCTGAGAGTTGAAGCACATAGTGTTCTCTGGGGCCTCCTTAAAATACAATCCTCTGGTGGGTCTTCTGGCCTCGCATATTCATTCCAGCAAATGCACTTTCTTCAGTCTCTTTATTTCTTTCTTTACTCTCCAAAAGGGCAAATTGAGCAATCTCACTTTGCTCAGTGTTGGCCAGCACTGTCCATGCTTCTTAGGGTCGCCATAGCAGCAAGTTTGCCCAAGGGTCCATGGCAAGGTTTTAAAACCCTTATCATCAGAGCGTACCTCCAAGGCAGTGAATTCTTGCCTTCCTTGATCAAGCATCCTCAAAATCCAAAGCTAACTCCAGGCCCAGATGGCTTCACTTATGAATTCTACCAAACATTTATGGAAGAAATGGTCAATATCAATTCTACATAAAATCTTCAAGGCAACTGAAGAGGAGGGAATACCTTCTATAGGCCAGCCTTGCAATGATAAGATAATTCTTCATATACGAATGAAAAAAGATTAAGAATAATTTTTAAAAAACACTTTGTGAAAGAGTAATAGCTGGGAGAATTTACATTATCTGCCTTCAAGACTTATCATAAATTTACAGTGTGGGATTTGCATAAAGGTAGACACATAGATCAACGTAATACGATAGAGTCTAGAAATAGACCCACTCATATGTCTTCAATTGATTTTTTTTTATTGAGGTAACATTGGTTTATAACATTACGTAAGTTTCAGGTGTACGTCATTCAGGTGTACACACATAATGACTTCTGTGTAGACTACATTGTGTTCACCACCAAAAGTCTACTTGAACGCGGTTCAGTGGAGAAAGGATAATCTTTCCAACAAGTGGTGCTGCAACAATGAACATCCATATGCAAAGAGGACATTGTCCAACTTGCAACTTACACAAAAATTAACACAAAGTGGATCATAGACCTGAGAGTAAAATCTAAAACTATAAAAGTTCTTTTAGGGAAACATTGCTTAAATACAGAATGCAAAAATGAGGATTAACTTTAAAAAATTATAAATTGGACTTTATCAAAATTGAAAAAAGTGAACAACTTTTGCCCTATGAAAGTCATCAAGGATACTTTCCTCTGTGGAGAGGATATCAAAGTCACCAAGGTCCAGGATCTTGTGTCCTCATGGGAGATGAAAAGATAAGCCACAGCCTGGGAAAAATGCTTGCAAATCACATACCAGATAAAGGACTTGTATCCACAAGAACTTTAAAAGAAAAAAAAGCAAGCTAAATGTTTGAACAGACTTTTCTCCAAAGAAGATATACAATAGACAAATAAGCAGAGAAGGAAAATAATAATTATGGTAATGATAAAAATAATAATGAATTTAGAAAGTAAGACCTATAAAGAAATTCTTACTGAGTTAGGATCATCTAACTTAGCAATTTGAATTGGTTCTTCTAAGTTGGCACCAGAATTAATCAAACTGTGGACCTATGTTAAATTAACATAAGTGAGCCCTTTCTGCTACCATTCCCAGTTGTCTTTATTTATGGTTTTATGTTTGTGGTAGCAAAAAGCAAAGTCAGGAATTATTTGGTTGAGCTAAGCATAGAGATTGATTTAATATTTTCTCTGGGAAGATATACTACATTTTCTCTGCTGCTTTTGCAGTTTGTTGATAATGTTTCTTCGTTGTAAAATTGCAAAGGCCATTCCCATGGTAGAGGTGGGAGGGATGGTACAGAGTGGAGTGCTTCTTGAATAAGATTAGAGGGGGAGTCAAGAAATTATGTTGAGCCATTAACTTCAAATGAAAATGGTCTGATTATACATTGGAAGCATTTATCTTGGAAGTCTCATGCCGCCCAGGGCTTAAAAGGAAGGGTCCAAGGCCAGATCCAGAGAGAAACCTGGGATCTGGGCTCCAGAATGTACTGAAAGTCCCATTAGAAAAAACAAAGGGGCCAACTGGCATCCAGCTTAGTTGAAGCCTTAATACCTTGATTAGGCATATAATCCAACAAAAGAAAAGGCCAAAAAGTCCATTTATTCATTCAAAGCTGCCACTGAGCTTGGCATTCGCAGATGGGGGAATACAGTCATGAACAGAACAATCTAGGAGCTCTGAGTTTACAATCTGTGGTCAGCATTTGGGGGAGAGTGTGAAGACAAGCCTTCTGTACCCAGTTGGGCTTCTTCTTACTCCAAATCAGGTCAGGTTGCTAGATCTTAAATTCATAGAAGCCAGTATTAACATTAGGCCACATCATAAAAATTGAGATAGAACCCGTATGTGATCCAAATACACTGAGGGATCATCCAGATCCCCAGAGACAGAAACTTTATATCCAGTTAACAAGGCCTAAGTCTCTGCCAGAGTTCTTCTCCTGGCTGAAGACAAGATCCTAGACCTCAGCAACCTTGGTATCAAGTCAGACTCGATTCTTTAGGGAGAGCAGACCAGCCCACCCACAAACCCTGCATGTGTCTCTTAACTGGCTTCTTTGCCAAAACATTTTAAATGCAGCATGTGTGCCGTGTATTTCAAATTGTCCAAGCTTTTCATATACATCTTCAGATAGGAAAATTCGAGGATAAAAAGATGCTTAGATGTTTCCATGACTTTGGGGAGTTTCTTCATATCTCCTTTTACTGTACACAATAATTTAGAGAAGACTTTATTTCATTTGATTGATCTTAATGTTATTTAATTGTTATTTTAGGTTACCAAATGGGCCTCAGCATTCTAACAGATATACGTTGTTAACATATTTGTAATAAGTGACGACCTCCTCTAATTCATTTTTAATAACTTTTCTAGAATTTGATATATTTTGGTAGGACAGTTAAAGGAAGGATTCGCTTTTTGCCAAATATTTTTGCATTAATAAATGTAATATTCCAGAGCTGTATGTTATACTGATAATAATAATTAATTTCTGAACACTTACTATGTGCAGGGCAGTGTGTCAGTGCTTGCACAGATAATTTAATTTGATCTTTAAAGCAGTCCCATTACAAAGGTATTATTGATACTTTAAAGAGATTAAGAAGGTGAAATTCAGCAAAGTTAAGTAAACTATTAAAGCCCCAGAGTCAATATGACTCCAAAGGTCCTTCATCTTAACCTCTGCACTATATCACCTCACCACACTTAAATTCCCTTTGTTCTCAAGAAGCTAACATTCCAAACAGATGTTAATGTTATTATTTTTCCTTGCTATTTCCACTCATGGTTTGACCTAAGTCTTGGGTCATTTCTAGCTTTGGTTGCATGCAAAATTGGCTAAAGAATAACATGCATGAGGGGAAAAGACTCCATTGAAATTTCTACTGACTACACTGATCATCTCAGGACTTTAATGAAAGAAGTTTATTTCATATTTCAAAGGGAGGATAAGTTCGCCATGAATAGTCTTTTATTGCACAGTGTTCCAAGGCACCAGGCGAACAAGGAGGACCAACGTAATTGCACACATTCCCAGCTGAAGCGCATTAGTCATATTCTATTTTAGAAGAAGAGCCAGGTTTGGGGTAGGAAAGAAAAACAAGAGGAGTGGTTGTACCTTGAATTTGTTCTATGTGAGATGTGTACAGCAAAGGTGCAAAGGCAAACTCATAACACAAAGTGAATGACTGTGTCTTCATCCAAGGGGCACATCCTCTGTTTTTTGCATTTTTCATGACCATCCATATATAACAGTCACCTAATTAGTACAAAATTAATTGTTTGTTTTTATTCTAGACCACCAGCAGTTTTTAGTTTGGTTTTTATTTTTTCTCTTAAAAGGATTGAATGAGTAGCATCTAGTACACATTTCAGGGACATAGGTACAGTTTATATTTTTGGTGTGTAAATTGTGGAGTATTTAGCCTAATGTTTGGCATATAATACTAAAGAACTAAACAAATGCGCGATTATAAAAATAAATTTATTTCATGGTTTGGAGTCATTTCATGTTTAGATAAGAACATTGTTTAGTTAGGAAGCAAGTTAGGGCCCTAAAATAGCATCATCCACCCAGAAGTATTTTTGAGTGTTCATCTGAAAAGAAAAAACACACACTGGAAATAACTCTCTTTAAAATCTTTAATAAATTCTGATTAAATATGTTTTAAATTGTTATGATGTGGTCATTGGAGATTTGTACTTTGAGATGGGATGTACATTTAGGGCTTTAGAAAAGATAAATTCTTTATCATATTCTATATTTTCTGATCAGGATGCTTGCTCTGGTAACAATTGAATGAACAATTTATTTCACCCGGCACAAAATTATTTATCATTAAGGAGAAGCAGGAAGCTAGCTGGTAATATGAATGAGAAAACTTTTCCTAATTAGGCAACAGACTAGCTTTCATGAAGATCAACATCCTTACATCCTGGCAAATTAATCTCTCTTAGCAGGAACTAGAAAGAGGCCGTAAAGAGGACGCTGTCTTTATCTTGCACACAGAGTAGTGTTATTTTTGTGATAGTGAGAGATGGAAGGAAGCAAGACTGAGAAAAGACAACCCAATTCTGCTCTTTAGCTGACCATAAACTTCTTGAAGTCAGACACCAAATAGTATATGTATTTTTTATTTATCATAATATCTTGTAGAAGTTAGGCACGTACGTGTGTGTGTGTGTGCGTTAAACCTTTTTTCATATTGGCTATTAAGTTTTTCTTACTAGAAAGATGAACAGAAAGCATAGATTTTACATAGAAACAATATCACAGCTATAAGAAGAAAGGAACATATAATGACAGTTTTATTCCAGGGAAATATAAAGAGAGAAGGCATATTTTTGACAAAATGGACAAAACTAGAAGCATATTAAAAGATAATAAGGGTAGAGGAAGAGTGAGAAAAGTAGCAAATTGCAAAAGAAGTTTAATCACAAAACAAGTATCGGTAGTTTCCTTTAATCTCATACTTTTTAGAGTTATGTGTTGTGATCAAGTTTAAGCAGTTTGAATAAACTGTTGAAACAACTCTAGATTAGTCAGAAGTCTTTATGGCGGCCATGGAGATATGATGCTCAGATCTCCTTTCAAAAGAAAACCTAACCAAAGAAGTATAGTTAGATCACAGCCTCCAGGTCCAGGTGCCTTTAAGTTGTGCTGCAATGCAAACATGAGCCAAGGCCTCATGTGTCCTGGACAGTGCTCAACCAAGGAGTTTGGCAGTGGTACAGGAGGGCTTCAATTTTGAGGCAGCACAGGACTCCTCAAAAAGCAATCTTTCCAATGGGGCTCCTGCTGAAGTTGGCTGAGAGTTTCTCAAAGTTGCACTGCTATGTGAGGCTCATCCTACCCAAACCTTTAGCCCTCCTTCTCTCCTTCACAGGAACCAGAGCTTCGTCACTGCTTGAAGCCTTTCCTTGGATGTCCCTGCCCCTTTGCCTTATTATGCTTCATATGTATTTCCCCCAATACATTTTTTTGCACTTTTAACTCAATCTTGGTTTCTGCCTCCCAGAAGAACCAGATGACACAACGGATACTGGAAGTGGCCTGTGATAGCAGTGAAAAAGGTGGAGTTTTGCAACTGGATCATTTGCCACCCACCAGAGAATGAGGATCCCTTCCCAAGTGGTGTGTGGCTCATGGATAATTTTGGGTACAAAGCGGCAGTCCAACTGATAAACATCCCATCAGTGGTGACTTGGGAGAATGTCTTGTCAAATATGAATTCCCTAGCTGGGACAATACTCAGGCTTTTGAAAAATATGAAGCAAAGAACCCATGTAAAGACAATGGAATTGGCTGATTATTAGTAAGTTGCATCGTAGCTCTAAAGAGAGAGAGACTGAGAAACTGATCATAGTTAAGAAATAGCTCAAATGTAAGTGTGAAAGCAAGAAGGCATCTTGGGTAGCTTATGAACAGCTTCTTAGCTTTTGCAAAGGGAGAGTGGGCACAGCTGCAGAGAAAATTCAGGATCTGCTATTTAGGGCCACTGAACTGCAAAGATGATCGAATGTTCAGTTGAGGAATGTTCTTATGCTAAGCTCAGAGCTCTGCTTAGGAAAATTTGGGGCATGAAAACATAGGATGGGGACATCTGGGTAAATTCTCCCAAAGATCTACAACCCAAGAGCCTGCAGAGTTGGCTCAAAATTCTCTGTTAAGAGCTAGAAATTTTCCGTTCCAGGAGGACACTTCAGGGACTGCTCCCACATAAGTTAAAAGGTACATCCCTCAGGAGTTGCCTCCAGCTTCCATCCTGGCTTCTAGGCTGAAAAGTATGGTTAAATTCCAGTATAACCCAGCTGTGGGATGGATAAATACAAAAAGAAATAATCACCCCATGAAGCAAGCTCAAGAATTAGCTAACATGGACTATCTGTCAGATTGGATTTTCAGAGTTGGTCAACAGGGGTGAAACTTATGACTAGAAAAGCAAGAGATTATTGACTTGGTATTCTCTTGAAACATAGGGCTTAATGCCCTGACAAAGACCCCAGGGCATAGGGAAACTTGCTAATGGGTCTTAGAAACCTGGAGAAAATCTTTTTTTTTTTTTTTTTTGGTGCTGAGGAAGATTCACGTAGAGCTAACACCTGCTGCCAATCTTCCTCTTTTTGTATGTGAGCCACTGCCACAGCATGGCCGCGGACAGATGAGTAATGTAGGTCCATGCCTGGGAACCAAACCCAGGCCACTGAAGTGGAGTACACCAAACGTAACCACTAAGCCTCCAGGGCTGGCCTGAGAAAGTCTTGATAAAGTTGAAATTCCTGAATTGCCATTAAAGATACTGGAGGAGTAAAAGACTCTGGGAAGTGGGTGTGTTGGAATGGATATATTATTTCATGCCAGGAAATCCATCAGAGTAATATTTTCCATGGAAGAGCCCATAGGACACATAATTCACCAAGGCCATGGGGAATGTGTTGGTGAGACAGACACCAGAATCACTAATTTGCTCAGTCATGGCTCTTTTCTGAAGATCATGGCTGACAGTAGGAGAGACTGTCACAAAGCTTAGCTTGCTAATAGCAATGGAGATGATGGGAGGCCTGAAGAAACAGAGCCCAGATGGTAGTGCTTGACTGCTGGACACGAGGAGACTGCAATGCCCGTAATAACTGGCGAGGTTGAAGGGACAATGAAGAGGGCTGCATCTGCAGAAATTTTTTATGCCATCACAAAAGAAGATTAGAAACAGTGTGCATTTACGTGGAACCCTCAACAATACACATTTACATCTTTTTCTCTTGACTATGTGAACTCTACTGTCGTCTGTCATAATATAGTCCAAAAGAAGTGATTTATCTGATCTTCCAATCCTTTTCTATCTGGATCTCTGGCCAGCTGGCCAGGCTGTTGGTTCCTTTTCATGAATCCATATATCTTCTTATCCCAGGCTGCTTCTCATTCCTCACAAAGTGGGGACGTCAGGGCATCTCACAGAACATCACATTGTTCCATTACACTCAAGTTGATCAAAGCAGACTAGAAAGGCAGTGGCTAACAAGCTCCAAGTCTTGGTAAGACATAGGAGCCCCAAAGTGAGATCAAACATACAGGGTCAGGGACCTGCCACTTCTATTAAAATTTCACATGTCCTGTGTCCCTAATGTACTGGGTTATCCTCTTCAAAGTAAAACACAAAGTAGATTTATTTTGAGTCTCTACAGCAGGTCCAGGCTGCAGTGTGAGTGGCCCTGCCTCTTGGGCCACGTGATCCAGCAGACCCTGTATTGTTTTAGGTGTCGATTGTGGGAAAAGGTGCAGTCTGAAGTATATACCAAGAACCAGTGAGAAAATCACAGCAATGGCTGCTGCGGTTCTGGATCAAGGCCATACTGTCTACAATGGAGAATGATAAATCTTTGAAGAAACTACTCCCAGCATGCTCTTGGGCAATTGCAGAGGTGAAATGTTTGACCATCAAATCAAACAAGTGACCATGTACTCTGAACTTCCCAAGTCAAATGGGCCCAGTAGCAGTCCATCATAAAATGGAAATGGTACATCTTGGATCTAGTCAAGTAGGGCCAAAAAGTGAGTAAGCTGCATGTACAGGAAATCCGGGCTCCCATGTTATCCACTCTGGTTGAACCATGTCTCTACCTCACCATGCACCTAAGGGCATGTGCAAAGGCCTCATAAGACCAGCTGAAGCAGAAGAAAAAGTATGAACTTGACTTATGGATATGTCAGTTTGGTATATGAGTATAAACTGAAAATAGATGATGCCTACGTTATAACCACAATCTGGAATGGCCTTAAAATAAACTGATGAGAGGAAATTTTTCTAATAAGCAGAACTTCAAATGGTGCACTGGGTCATCCACTTTGTGAGGAATGAGAAGTGGTCTGGGGTAAGAAGATACATGGACTCATGGAAAGGTGCCAATACTCTGGCTAAGTGGTCAAAGATCTGGCTAGAAAAGTATCAGAAGCTTATGTAAAATGATATCAGATGTGGAAAGGTGATGTGGAAAGATGCTGATGGATATATGGAAACCGGCAAAAAGTGTAAAATTTATTTTATCACATATTAATTTCTATTAGGAAGCATTCACCACAGAAGTGGTACTGAACAACAAAGTTAAAAAAATGCCTCTCGGGGCTGGCCTGGTAACATAGTGGTTAAGTACAGCATGCTCTACTTTGGCGGCCCGGGTTTGTGGGTTCAGATCCCAGACGTGGACATATGCTGTTCATCAAGCCATTTGTGGCGGCAACCCACATACAAAATAGAGAAAAATAGGCACAGATGTTAGCTCAGGGCCAATCTTTCTCACCAAAACAAAACAAAACAAAACAAAAAGCCTCAGTAAGTTGATATTAGAAGATATTAGTTGATATCTTCATCATTGGTTACTGCAATACAGGCACAATGGGCATATCAACAGAGTGGCCACAGTGGCCAGTATGGATGCCAAGCCTGGGCCCCACAGCATGGATTCCCACTTATGAAGGCCACTCTAACTATTTCTACCTCTAAATATCCAACTTGTCAGTAATAGAGACGAACACTGAGCCCTTGCACGGCATTATTTCTCGAGAAGACCAACTGGTCACTTGGCTGAAATATGACTAGATTGGGTTCCTTCTTTCCTGAAAGAGGCAACAGTTTCTTACCTGAGGAATAGATACCCATTCTAGGTGTCTGCAGTTGTCTCTCTTGGCTACAGACCAACAGCTGGCACCACTAGCTGGAGGCTTAAGGAGTCGGGAAATAATGCAGTGAAAGACAGTCTACTTCACAGTGAAAGGGGTACAGGAGTGAGCCGTGAAAATGGGATCTACTGGTTGTAACACATACCAGGCCACTAGAAGCTGCCAGCCTGATTAAGAGAGCATTGAAATGACCTACTGAAGGCCGAAGCTGAAGCACCAGCTTGGAGGGAATGCTCTGCAGACTGTGCAGACTGAATTGACTACCGAGGCCGTGGAGAAAGCCCTGAGGCAGAAAGGCTGAGAGTAGCATGCCCAGTGTTTGAGTTGTGATGCTGTCAGCATCATCAAAACTGCTGAAGTCAAAGGTGGGCTGTGAGATAAGAGAAAATACATATATTGGTCTCTGACCCCGGTTCCTGGTACCGAGCTCCTAAAACTCTTGCAGTTTCCTAAGTGATGAAAGCACGCACAGGAGCATCTTTTGTTCTAACATTTGGTGTAATATCTGGTTCCTGACATAGAGCTCCTAAATTCCTTGGAATTTCCTGGGTGATAGGAGTGTCTTTTGTTCTACTGAGGAGACTTTGGGTTGGGTCCCAAATTGCTTCTGGATGGGGCCAGGTTACCAGAAAGACCAAGCCATGATTAGAAGCTTGGAAATTTCAGCTCCCCTCCCATTCTCCAGAAAGGGGAGAGAGGCTGGAAATGGAGTTAATGATCGATCATGCCTACGTGATGAAGCCTCCACAAAATTCTCCAAAGTACAGGGTTTGGACGGCTTCCAGGTTAGTGAACACGTGGAGGTACAGGCAGAGCTCGGTGCCACATCCCCATACCTTGCCCTACGCATCCCTTTCATCAGATGTTCATCTGCATGCTTTATCAGATTCTTATACAGGCATACCTCAGAGATGGTGCAGGTTCCGTTCCATACCACACCAATAAAGGGATTATTGCTCTAAAGCAAGTCACACGAACTTTTGGTTTCCCAGTGTATATAAAAGTTATGTTTATACTACACTGTAGTCTATTAAGTGTGCAATAGCATGTCTAAAAAAACTATGTACACACTTTAATTAAAAAATATTTTATTGCTAAGAAATGCTAACCATCATCTGAGCCTTCAGTGAGTCATAATCATTTTGCTGGTGGAGGGTCTTGTAAAAACACAGTTATCTGTGAAGCGTAATAAAACGAGGTATGCTTGTATAAGAAACTGGTAAACAGTAAGTAAAGTGTTTTCCTGAGTTCTGTGAGCTGTTCTAGCAAATTAATTGAATCTGAGGAGGGGATGGTGGGAGCCTCTGTTTACAGCCTTTGTCAGAAGCACAGGTAAAACCTGGACTTGTGACTGGCATCTGAAGTGTGGGGAGAGGGGCGCTCCCGGGAGACCGAGCCCTCAACCTGTGCGATCCGACACTGTCTCTGCCAGAATTCCTTGGTGTGCTAAGCCCCCTACACGTGCAGTGTCATAGTGTTCTGAATGTGGTAGCAATGTGACAGTAAAGGAGAAACACAAGAGTTGTGTAGCCATGTATTCTTTACACGGGCTTAGGTGATATAATATGTGGTACCAACTGTTTGCATCAAACAATCCACACTTGAGTTTCTGCTCTCTGCCGTGAAAACAGCATGTCCCAGAGAGTGGCTGCTTCTTCATTCTAGCTCCAGAATGGTAAGCCATGCAGAGCAGGATCCAGCAGAGTCCAAGTGAGCCAAGTAGAGCTGAAGCCAGCCCTAGTCCTCGTGGCATATAAACAGAAACTAAATGGCTACGTCATAAGCCACTGATACTTTAGAGTTCTTTGTTACTGCACCAAGAATTCACTAATACATTAACCAAAGTTTGGTAGGGGGTATTGTATAAACTTATCTATTCTTTCTGTTTTCTTCTTTTTAGTGCCAGAAGGAAGAAAACTCAGCTTCGCTATACATAATAATATAGAATTTTAATTGTCAAAATCATGAAAAATGGGCATTTCAAATTTCTATTTAACTGCTTTTTATAGTTTCACCTAGACAGACTGCATTACTATGCGGTGATATTTCCAGCTTGAAAAGTATTTCATAAAGAGTATTCTAGGAAGTTTATCTATTCAAAATGTAATATCTCTAAAAACAATTTAATGTATGTAACAAGGGCTTTTGAACAATCAACAAAGCATTTCAAAGGTTATTATTTTTGCAGCCTTGGGAATATGTTTTTCACTGTAAACCTCTTCAAAGTGTATTTTCACAAAAGAAAATGTTCATTTAAAATCAATAATGGTAAACAACTTTTTATTCATTTAATAGTATTTTAAAATAGTATGAAAACAAACAAGCAATTCTAATTTTCAGAAGATAAGGACAGTAATTCAAGTGATAGTTAATAAATCTGTACTTACTGAGTCAAGCAGAACAGAGTAGATAACATAGAATTTTGTAGAATATATCAAGCTGTTTCTTCATCAGATATAATTTGATAATTATCACAAAAACTATTTATTGTCTACAGATGAAATTTAAGTTGATAGCAACGTTACTTATCCCTTCAACCACTAACTAAGAAAATCAACCTAAAATGCCATTGAGTCATCTGAATATTTCTTTCCTGTAGGGACAAGGAAACTTAACAAAGTTGTTTTTCCAGTTGCTTTCATCAGATTAAAGCTGCTTTCCATCTGCTCTATACTGTTCAAAACCTCGTGACCTAGGTTGAGGCCAAACTTAATATAGCCAAATACTACTTAAGAACTGAGGAGAAAGAATCAAGCAGAAACTTTTGCTTAACACTCTCAATGGACTTGGAATTGAAAGCTCAAAATCTACCCCAGCTGCTTGAAGTTTAGCTCACACAGATTTCCCATGGTCACTGCTCCCTAGGAATTCTTTTTGGTCCTTGTTTTCCTTCCTCCCTGTCTCTCTGTAGAGTCTTCTTCCTGTCATACACACACTAAGGTGACCAACCAAGTTTGTCAGGGACTTTCCTGCTTTTAGAACGAAAACTCCTCCCAAGGCATGGGCAAGCCAGGACAGTGGGACATCCTCATCCGGTCCAGCTCTAATCCTGTTTGTCCTCTTACCCAATTCACCTTTAATAGTAGAATCTGCAGTGGTGTAAGAAGGAAAAGGAAAGAAAGGAGAAATGAGGATATGAGTATGAAAATAATTGAGAAGATTAAAAAGGAATTAGGAATAGGAGGAAAGAATGGAGGGGAAATTCCACCTGTTAAAGCTTAGTACCCCTCCTGGAGGGCCAGCTGTTCTCAACTCATGCCCATTCTCTCTCCTGTCACTTATACATCGGATCTGAGCAGCTTCTTCTGCCCATCTCTCCCCACCCCTCTCTCCAGCCCTTTCTGGAAGATGTGGTTGGGAACATTAGTCCTGAAGCCAAATGCCTAGATCAAATTCTCTTTCTACAAGCTGAGAGCTATGTGCAGGGGACTTAACCTCTTTGTGCTCATAAAGTCTGGATGAAAGCAGTGCCTCTCTCCGAGTTATTGCTAAATGAGTTAATACATGTACAGCTGAAGAATTAACTACATTATTACTGTTCTCCAACTCAGAGTCCATAACAAAAGGGAATTAGGAGCCTTAACATTGCATGCCAGGTTCTGATAGGCTGACCCAGGCGCCTCAGCGCAGCGTAGCAATGTTTCAGGACTGAATCTGCGGTCTAAGCAACTTACAACAAACTCTTGGAAAAGAAGCTTCTCATAAGCATGAGATTGCCTGTAGGTCAGATAAAATTTATATTGCATTTGTCATGCTTTGTTGCTGGAGCTGATCGTATCTGAGAGCAAAAATCTGGCATGAGCCATTTTCTCATACATTTTTAATTTATGGACTCGAGAGTTTGGAATAACATTCAAAGTCACAGATGCTTATCTGAACCAAACCCAAAATATTTTGAGGTTTTCATATCAGTTATAACCATCAGAGAACTGTAGCTGGAAAAGAAAAAACCTTTGGCTGAAAAAAATATAACTGTGAATTATTTTTAATATTTTTCTTGAGGAAAACTACCTCTAAATTTACAAATTATATCACATGTATAGACAGATTCACTTTTTTTTTTTGCCTCAATGAAACTTAGGTTAAAAATATGAACCCAGAATAAGGAATAGTCTTCCGAGAGGTATATATCCAATTATTTCAAGACATTGATCATCTGCAAAATTTTTTAAATTTGTAAAGAGAACACAATTTCAGGGCAACAAAGAAGAAAACCCCATCGTACTTGGGTTGGAACCTGGGATCTGGGCAAGGAATGAAGGCCGCTTCTCTGGGTGCTCTCGAAGATAATTCTGGATAATTGTAGTGATAGACTAGACGAATAGGTAGCTTAGAATCCAGAGCTAGCTGTTTAAGGAAATAGATATACAGTTTGGCAAATAAGGCTTAAAATCAGTGGAGGTCCAGTCCACAAAGCTAATCAACTTTCCTGGGAAAGGCACAGGCAATTACAAAATGACTCCAAAGAATCGAACTCGATAAAATCCTCTGAAGGCTGATCCAGAGGGTGTGTGCATTTGTGGGTAAGAAATTTATGAGCTCCATCTCCAATAATATTTGAAGGTGAGAAGTCATGAACTGAACCTTCCGTCTGCTAAAATACTACAGCAATTCGTCACTTTGTCTTCAGCAAAGACGTGTTTTAGATTTAAATGCAGATATGGCAGCTAAAGGTGGCATGACCTCAGGATGCAAAACGTAAAACAACAAACAAACATAAACCCCTAATGAACGTATTAGGGAAGATAGGGCTGCCAGTTCTTTATTTAAGATGGGAGTTTGAAGAGAAAGAAGCAAAAGACTGAACAAGAAATAATGGAAGCTGCATCTATGGCTACATTAAACCCCAATGGGGGAGGGGACGGTTAATTTAATGAATTCTTTACTATTTAGTTCGTCTATAAAAAAGATTCCATCAAAACAGTTGCATGTGTAGGCAGAGCTTTCAACTAATTAGTGAATGTTTTAATTCCTGATGGGTTGTCTGCAACGTGGACATAGCTCTAATTTGCATTTCACACCATCCTCTTAAAATCAAACCCTTCTGTGTAAACACGCCATCCTCACGCCCACCACGCCATGGCCCACCTCATTCTACTCCCACTCACCCTGTTTTACAGCCCTTTGCTCATGCTCTTTCTTCTGCTTTGAACCCCTTACCTCTTCTTAGTCTGATTGTCCGTAGTTCTCCTTGAAGTTCCAGCTACTAATTGCAGAATTACTAGGCTTCTGGCCCTGATGACCAGACTCTTGCTTTCTTGACTTTTACATCCTTTGGCCTTCATCTCCCAGCTTCCTAGCTATGACTGGTTTCTCCCTGGCACCTCTAACTAACTAAATCCTAAGTACTTATGTAACAGTTCATTTCAAAATCTAACTTCCAAGCCAGCGTTCCTTCCAGAACCTGTGGTTCTGTTTCTAAAATGAACAATAAAACATGAGTGATACAGGTAATTCTAAAAAAGAGGAAGATTTGAAAATAAAATTACCCAGGAAAGTACCTCCATTATCAATTTTGTTTTGGCACAGGAGATGGAGCCTGCATGAACTTTGCCAAGTCCCTCAACTTAGAGACCATAAACCCTGTAAAATGTCTTTTAAATGGAGATTATACTAATAACAAACCCCAGAGAGTGTTGTGAAAAATAACATAAAAATGAGAATGGCTTGCTTTATTAATGCTAAATGATAAATACCTAACTCCCTTATAAAATCGTACTGAGGATCAAATGAAGTAATGAATAACATAGTGGTTGGAAAATATAAAGTATGGTTTTTGTATGATTTAAATCTCAGATATGCAAGAAATGCCTTTTGTATTATTTTTAATACAAAAATATCCTACTTTTAACTCCAAGACTCACTTCCACCATATTGTCAAGAATTGCTGTAGCCTTACCAAAATGGCACCAAAGACTGAGAAGTTGAAATCTTCCTGAACACAGGGACGAGGCTGTCATGTTCCAGCTACCATGGTCACATCTGATTTTCTCACTATCCAAGAGATCTCCTTGAGGCCTGGGAGCTGGCCCCTGCTTCTAGAACAGTCTCAGGTGGGAATCTTTGGAGGGTTGGGAATCTGGGTGTGGTCACTTCTCCCTTATCCACCTCCATTTTTTGGGCTTCCAATATCTAATGTTGAACTCTGGAGTCATCCTGCCTCTCCAGCATTCATCTGGGGACCCGGGCTCTGGTTCCATTGCTCTGGGGCCAACAGTCAGTGAGTCTCTCCTAAATTATTGGCGTAGGCCTGGAAACCAAAGCTAGGAAGCCTTTCAGTCTTCTGCTTCTTGCCTGACCACCTTCCTCTCTGAAGGGATGAATCTGAGGCACAGAGTCTGTTACACCCTGGAACAGAAAGCATGGTCCAAAATGAAAGGGAAACATGACGGAAATGGGAAAAATAAGAATATATTTTTAAACACACATTTTATGCAGACATTCACATAAGGCTTTCTGTTACTGATGACCAGTTGTGGAAAGAAAGCAGCTTTGATTTCCTGTGAGGGATACTTTAGACCTCCAGGAAGGTGAGGAAGGCAGCTTCTTGTGTGCTTTTGGCTCCAGCTGCAGAGCTGCATCAGCACATGGGAAAGGATTTTTGCTTTCCTTCTTCCCAACTCTTCGGCTCCCACCATGCACTGTGATGATGGTACAGGGACAGCTGTCACGGCTGAGGCTTGAACAACTCAGCAGCTGTCAGGCGCAGGGAGATAAGGCACAGATAGCTCTCACGGCCTCTCCCACTGGCAACCACCCCCTCCTACTTCTAAACCAACCACTGGACACTCCCTCATGGTCTGTTGCAACTAAACGGTGGGTGATGAATTCCTTTAACTGGCTCTGGGCCAACATGATAAAGCCAAGACTATAAAACTCACAAAGTACTGCAAGAGAACAGAACCCACATTCTCTCCAGACACTGAATGTTGGAAACGACATATACACCATCCTTTGGGGATTGAGTTGTTTAGGAATATAATTCCTAGGTGGATTTTTTTTTTTTTTCCAGAAGGAGACTATTACAAAGTGAACGCAAAAAAAAAGGACTACCTTTCTAGCTTTTGTATAATTTGTTAGGCGAATAAAATACTTCTCTCAGCAACACCCCAGCCCCCATCTGTGTTTTATGGAAAAAGATCTACTACAGGCTCATAAATGCAGTTGGGACCAATAATTAGCAAATGCAATATTTCAGAGCAGACTATGCATTTCCTTTAACAGGTAATCTTAAAGAAATATTGCCCCTTGATTACACCTAATCACGCAATAAAAGTATGATTCCACTTTGCAGAGATGTTTGGTTTCCTTAGGTCTTTTATGCCACGCCAAGAATAAAGCTTAATTAAAGTTTCATTCACTAATGGTTTATCGTAAAAACTATACTCAAGACAAAAAAAAAACGTGTTGAACCTGTAGTTTTCTGAGAAGAGAACATGTAAGTAATATTTTTATCTGTATTTCTTTGCCGACGGTGTTCTGGACTGGGTAATCTGTATGGAGGTTAGAGTGTGTCCTTGTGTCTTTCTTAAAAACTTTGAGCCTATGAAGTGTCACGCCATCTTTGAATGATCACTCATTTAATGAAGCCAGTTTAAAGCCATGAAATGGCTTACGAGCTCCTACGTGTTATGTAACATTTCCAGTGGTTACTGTAGCAACATTTTGTCCTGTACAGCATTTCAGTTCCATGTGAAGTAATCTGTATTGTTATACGATGCTTTGTCCCATAGTGATAGCCATAAAGCATGCTTAAGGGTTTCAAACACTGACTCCCCACTCCCTTTTGTCCTACCTGAAAGGCACCTACCAAACCCATTTTCTCCTTTCATTTAAGATTAAAGGGGGACAGATGCTCTGAGGAGGTTCGTCAGCTGTGCAACAACGACCCCTAGAGGCGCCACTGCCTCGAAGGCGGCCAGAACCTCCGAAAGCTCAATGCGCTTTATTTTCCTTATCCTGAGAGCTACCACAGCGTTAATCAAGAACCGCTTTTACTTTGAGAACATGCGCTGTTTTTGATGCCCAGAAACGAAAGTCCAAATTTGTGGGAGCTTTACTATCTACCTATTTATGGCACATAAGTCTTTGCTTTCTTTTTGTGCCATTTAAAGGAATCCTGGACGAGTTGCTTTCTATTCATCAGCAAATCAGCATATAACAAACTTGTGCGTAGTCAGACTGTAACGCCTTTGCTAGCTTTTTCGTCAGGCAGAGAAGACGCTTAGAAAATAAGTTAAAAGCTCAGAAAGAAAGAAGAAAATCCTAGCGCTCTTGCTTTGCTAGGTTTGCAAATGTGTGTAGCCCCGGCAGCCGGCTGATTCATCCTCCGAAAGCCTGAGAGCTCCATTTGTTTTGTTGATTTCACTACCCCCTTTGTTCTGCTTCAAACCTTTCAGAGGGCTGAAATGCATTATTACCTTGTTAAATCTCAACCAAAATCATTTCTACAGCCTGAAGCTGTTTTGACGTGGGTTCAGCGTCTCACACACAAAAGAATTGCTTTTGTTCCCAGAAGCTCTCATTGGCTGAGTGGCCTTTGCCCTGAGCCAATCAGAAGGTAGTCGTTAGGCTTGGCTGGCTATTTTTAGCCTCACTCGCAGAAACTCTCGGTCTTGGAGAGAGAAGGCTGGAGAATGAAAGCAGCGTAGTTACAGCAAATGGCTAACTACATTTTGCGTGTCGCGGCGTGTTTGGCATTTTTCCTTTAATTCCTCATACGCTGTTGCATTAGGATGTGTTTTGGTAAACAACAAACTTAGAAATAAAGCTGCATGTCCTAGTTCCGAATTATCCATTTAGTAAAGAGGCAGAAAAGTCTAGCAAACAGCATTCCCTTTTTATCTAAAAGCACTGTACGCTCGTATCTAGTTATTTCACAAACACATAAAAATGCCAGTTACCATATAGAGAATACTAAGATTTTTTCCAGAGAATTTTTATAAATTTTCATCTTGAGTTAATAGAAATTTTCAACTTGCTCATCATGAATTATAGTCATAAAGTCGTCCTTTCCCCTTGCCCTTTAAAAATGTATATAATTATACAAACGAGTATGCACATGTTGTGTAGCAATTAAAATCATAAATATTCAGTGTTTTTTATGCATGGAGATAAAGTATTCTTTTGAGCATGTTCTTTCATTTAAGCCATTACTCAGTAGGCACAAGAAGTATTTTTCCCAAGTGCACTTGAAGTGACAAAGCATGACCACATAGCATTTGGTAATTATCCAGTATTATCAGGAAATGAAAGTTGCCAAAGGGAAAAAGTTGGTCCCTAAACTTTGATTTTTCCATCAACCATCTATTTAACTGGGCAAAAAGGGGGCAGAGCCAAAGTGAACCAAAATTTTATGACATAAAGCAATTTTAGTAGCAGGAGGGGAGACTTCCTGAGAAGAAAACAAAGGACCAAATCTATGTCTAATTCCTAAAATTTTTTACAGGTTGTAGGTTTTTCCCGTATTTATTACTCAAGCTTGGCCTGTGACCTCTGTTGTTGTTGCTGTTTTTCTTTGCTTGTTTTAAGAAAAATCTTTTTTTATTTCCAGTTGCAAGCCATTGAGGTGCCATTTAGACATATAGTAACAGGGAATCTGGATCATGGGCATACTGAGAAAACTGGAAGGCTTCCAGAACGAGAAAGATTCAAGATCCAAGCTGGGACTGCGGAACTAGTTTGCTGTGGGCTTCGGTGAGCAAGGATAATCAAGTACATGGTGGGCATAGATAGGCCGTGGAACTCACAATAAGTTCACCAGAGAGAAGGGAGCACCAAGGAGCTTGGGGAGGAAGCTACCTTGCTTGAAGCAATATGGAACACAGTGTTTGGGGGACATGTCCCCTGGGTTCCTAAAGATGAATTTGAATGGCTGAAATAAGGCACTTTGGAAAGAGTTATCTTTTTCTTTCCAACATCAATTTGGTGCACACTGGGACAGGTTTTAAGAAGGCAGCTATACAATAGCTCCCAGGAGTTCAGCTACGTTTTTGTAGGCGACCAGCTGCTAACAATTTAGTTTAATATGCAGTCCTAGTAAATTAAAGGAATCTGATAAAGCGAGACCCAGCACGATTCTTATTTGTTTGCTAATGCGTAGCATGTTGAACCCCAGCAGAAATTAACCCATTGCAATTTTTCTATTCAAGACCTGCATTTTATTTTCTTACTTCCCTGTGCCAGGTGTTTTGGCTCCTGACTTGGTCATCTGAGCAATTCCTTAATTTTATACTTGTCTGCTTAAAAAGTAAATACATAACAATAATAAAAATTTTTGAATCATCTTTATTTCCAGTTCTCTCTCTGCGTTTATATTTAAGCACTTTGAAGGTAAAAGTAAATAAAATGCAATAATAAGAGTCTGCTGTTCCTTTGTATCTTAACCTCTCTACTTAACATTTGGTTAGTCTTAAACCTGCGTGGTGTACATTTTGTTTTCTGTGGGAACTGAGACGCTTGTGGGAGGAGAAAGATGCAAATTTGCACTTAGCTCCATCTCCATGGGAGTGGTAACCAGAAAAGAGAAAGGATGCTTACTTGATGCCAAAAGGATAAAAGAGATGCAGACTGACTGGAGATACCAAAATTGAAGAGTGCTTATTTCATTTTTCTATACCTACAAATGATCGTGTTACCTGTGATAGCAGTTGTAAAATGTGCATGATTACTAATTGATAGAAAATTGTTCCGATATTAATTACAAAATTGTGAATGCTTGAAATAACTGGATTTTACCACTCATATCTATAAATGCATAGAGCCAATAAGTCAGACGAAATTATAACAGGTCAAATTATCATTCTTCTACAATGAAGTAGGTATTTTCTTAGAGTAACAGTTTCCTGTGTTCTTGGCAAAAGCACGGAGTAAGCCAAGTTTGTCACGAGTACCTCTGGCATCTCCTGCTTTCTTCTCACCTCATGCATGCAGCACTTTCAAGACTTTTTTGCTTTTTTTTTTTTTATTTTAAGGTATGCTTTTTGGTGAGGAAGATTGGCCCTGAGTGAACATCTCTTGCCAATTTTCCTCGTCCTTTTTAGCTCCCCAAAGCCCCAGTGCATAGTTGTATATCTTAGTTGTGAGTCCTTCTAGTTCTTCTATGTGGGATGCACTCATAACATGGCTTGATGAGTTGTGTGTAGATAAACACCCAGGATCTGAACCAGCGAACCCCCAGCCTACCGAAGTGGAGCACAGGACCTTAACTATTACGCCACTGGGCTGGCCCCTCAAGTTTTGTTTTAATTCTCCCTTCTGTGTAACCTCACCTCCGGCCAAGCCTGCCCCACTGCCCCAAACGCTCCTCTCACATCTTGTAAACTTGTGGTTAGGAGTGAATCGAAGATCCTTTTTTCTCCCTTTTTAGATTAAATTGAAAACACGACAACTTTTTCTAAAATTATTCATTATCAGATGTGTGTGTGTGCTTGTATGTGTATTACTGTCCATTGAACGTCAGTGTGTGGAAGGTGCCTTCACATGCCAGAGAACACATTCATTGCTCCTGGGTTGTCATCGTTTCAATCTGATTAATTTATGGTCTCATAGAAAATCTTCTGGGTGGATTACGTTAGCTTTGTTGAGACCACTGTGCAGAAAGTCAGTCTGTATAAATATTCTCCTAGGCTTGACAGTTTCACCTTAATAGGCTTAAGAGTTGCCTGTCACTTGTCCCTAGGCTTTTTAAAAAATCTTGTGAATGGTTCACTGTTGGGCCAACAATTTGTCCCATATTAATATGAAAACCAAAAAACATGAGAAGAAAATTAGAATCACATGCATAATTTAGCAAATTAGTTGTGAGTAAAGGAAAGCGCCTTTTTACAAACTTTTGAGGACCTTGTAGGAAATAAAAATCTTTAAGGACATGAAGATACCCAAAGTTGGGATAAGGGGCAGTTTGGGGGAAAAGATTTAAGTTGACGTCTAACTTTGTGCAAGGATGACTGACATTTGTAAATTTTAGTGTACAGACTGCAATAAAGCCTACAAATTGAAACACCAACAGCAACGATTGTAAAACAAATCGTCTAAATCAATCTTTTAACTAGAGTGAAGTAAATGCTGTGAGAAAAATGAAGATTTTTATTGTGACAAGCAATTCAGGAGCAAGTAGATGTCATTAAAATTTTTACAACTATAGGGGCCGGTTCCGTGGCCGAGTGGTTAAGTTTGCGCTCTCCGCTGCGGTGTATGAGGATTTGGATCCTGGGCGCGAACATGGCGCCGCTCGTCAGGCCACGTTAAGGTGGCTTCCCACATCCCACAACTAGAAGGCCCTGCAACTAAGATATACAACTGTGTAGCGGGGCGGGGGCGGGGGCGGGGGCGGGGGCGGGGTGGGGGGGTGGGGGGGAGAAGGATTTGGGAAATAAAGCAGAAAAAAAAAAAAAGATTGGCAACCGTTGTTAGCCTAGGTGCCAATCTTTAAAAAAACAAAAAATTTTTACAACTATAAAATAAAGACAAAGGAAAATGTTGCTAATCATAGAAACAAATGAAATATGAAGAATGAAAACAAAAATAGAACATGTAATTGGCATTTGTACTGCCTTAATTCTTCTGGCTTTTATCAAAAGATATATTGTATATTGCTAATATTTATTCTAAAATGTATTCCCCAAATGAGAAAATAGTTGTATTTACATTATACTGTAAGTATAAATTCAATTATGTTTTCAAAAGTAGATATGGAGAGTGTAATAATAGCCCTCAGGGTAAGAGAACAAAATCCCAACATTCCTTGATTTTTTAATAAAACACAGCTTATCTTTATGGCTTGTACACGAAGGAAAAATATGGGAAGAGCATATGTAAAGAAGGTGAGGAAAAACTTAGATGAGGCAAAAAAGCGTAAACAATTTCGAAATGATGTATAAGTAAAGCAAATTAGTTTATCAAGCTGAAGGAATCTGTAAATAGGAGTTTAACATTCTTTTTCATTGGCATCCAAAATCATTAATCATGTGAAGATTCGTCAATATAGTTAGATGTGAACAATTGAGAAGGGGTGTGGCTGGGCGTTGGTCACATAACTCTGAATTTTACAAACCCAAAAGATTTCAAGGTCTTAGGTGAGGTCTCCCTCTCCTTTAGAATATGTCCTGAATCAGTGGGCAGAAAGCGAAAGTGTGAAGTGACACTGTTAATAGTCTTCATCTTAGCTGTGTGCCTAAGGGGTCTTATTTACAGCCATCTTTCCAGTGGCGCTTCTTTCCTCTTTCATACATTTTGAAAGCCTCTGTAATTTCTAAGTGAGGATGATTTGTTGCTTACCACTGACAGAACTACCAAAGAATGCTTTTAAATGCCTGTTCCAAACACAAAACTATTGGGAAAATGCTGTGAAAAATCACTTAATCTTTCTTTTTTTTTTTGGCTGGAACGCTTCTGCCCTTCTGTGGAGTCGTTAAAAGTGGAACAACTGTAGACTGCCCTGTAGTCTGTCTTGACACTTGATGACTTAGGTTTGTTTTGAAAAGGCCATTTGTTGATGGATGGGTTTTCCATTCGGGAGTGAGTACTAACGTCCATGGCAAGGTCCTGCTTTGTTCCTTCGTTTGCTTACGGAAACATTAATGCTATGCTTCCTTTGATTAAAATGATAAAATACATGATTGACTATCTTATAGGATCCATCATACCACGACCAGTGCTTGTGACGCCAGAGTGCATGCTTCAAATGAGCACATGTGCTGTTCAGCAAATTACTCCTGAAAAGTGGCGTACGCACAGGCTTCTCGAAAACCCCACAGCTGCGGTGCCCAGATGCTGGCTGATGTGCCACTGAGGTCAGCGTGGGAAAAGGAGTCTTGATGCTTAGTGGAGGACTTTATATTAAACTTTACATCAGTTGCAAAACACAGTCTAAATTGATGATGGATGAGGTGGCTTGAAAGCTGGTGAGTATTTCTTTGTCACCCTTGAAAGGCATTACTCTTTACACAATAGACAACCCCATTAACCTCTGGGACTAAATCTCCTTCGATAAAATCATCCCAGACTTTGTGTAAACGTTGCTTTAAATGTAGTCATTGGTATCAAAAGACAATGAGACAACATGGGAAAGTGGACATAGAAGCATTTTCTGACAAAAAATATAAAAGATGTGCGTGTTCCATATGTAAAGGCTGAGAAACGCAAGATATTCATGTTAATTTCCAACCTTCCAACCTATGTTAGAATTTGTGGAACACACTTAGAACTAAGGAATCTGGAAGAGCAACCAAACACCTCTAATCCAATCAATTGTAGAGCTCCCCTTTTAGCATTTTATCTTTCTTCATTTAATATTATTTCTCAGAACAATCAGAAGTCATATGGTATGTTCACAAATCAGATTTCAGTTCATGAATTTTGCTATCACTATACAGTATACTCATAGCCTAAGGCTAATGCAGTCCATCCAATTTGGAGAGCAAGAGAGAAATTTTTTGTTCAGAGGAAGAGAGGAAGGCTGCTCAGAGAGTCATCTCCTACACTTAGAAGGAATTTTTCTTTTGGTTATTTCTAGGTGGAAGAAAAGGTTAGGTCCACCGGAGTACCGGAATAGCCCCTGATAAGGTGGAGTTAGCTGCCCTAGGCAGTACAAAAGATTCTGAATTACAAAGAAGTGATCACAGAGCTTTCCCTGATTAGGAAGGATATGCCCGTTTCCCACAAGAGATGTCAATCTGGGGATGCTTCTAAACAAAGCCCTGTCTGTGGTGCACGTGTTGTTCCCTGTTGGTTTAGTCAGTTGAACTAAAAGGAAGATTTGGAGAACATTCAGAAGTGAATATTTCTTCCAAATTATTTCTGACTTCCCTTAGGTCATTTTAGGTATACTCTTTATGTTCTTTCAGTTATTCGATATTGACATATCATGTAAATATGAAAAGATATAACTGCTATCCTTGAGAATTTCTTACGACTGAGCTGTAGACTAGTGTGGAGATATTTACAAAGTAAGCTATCCGGTGCTTTAATCAACAATAGGGGCATACTTAAGTCAGAGAAGATAGTGTGAGACCTTTAAACTAAGACCTGGAGGGCAGGGAGGCATTTAATAATGGGATGGAGGGGACAATCCAGGCAGAGTGGACTGCTTGTGCAAAGGCACAGAGGAAAAACATTCAGAGAAAATAATTCAGTAGGTATAGCTGGTAGCAGGGGATGGACACGACATTAAATGAAACCAGACTTTAAGGTGCATCCACATCATAAAAAGCCTCGCTCCCTTCTGCTATAAATAGAGTGACCGTGTCATTTATCATCTAAACTGGGCCACAGAGGGGGACGATGAGTGACATAGAGGGGTGCTATTAGTAATTACTCTGATGAAAATGTAAACCAGAAATCTCCTTGTTGAGGGCTGGCCCCGTGGCGCAGCAGTTAAGTGCACACGTTACACTTCTCGGCGGCCCGGGCATCACTGGTTCGGATCATGGGTGCGGACATGGCACTGCTTGGCAAGCCATGCTGTGGTAGGCGTCCCATGTATAAAGAAGAGGAAGATGAGCACAGATGTTAGCTCAGGGCCAGCCTTCCTCAGCAAAAAGAAGGAGGACTGGCAGTAGTTAGCTCAGGGCTAATCTTCCTTAAAAAAAAAGAAAAAGAAAGAAATCTCCTTGTTGAACTGAGACCTCTGGTTTCCCGGGCTGTAGGCAAAGGGTGACACTGAAGAATTTTGAAGAGGAAAGTGGTGAGCTAGGATATAAATGTTAGACTGATAACACTGATACCAGCAAGGAGGCTGGGTTAGATTTCCAGTCACTGAGATCTAGCATTTAGAAAGAACTTTTTGCTAGCGACAAGAACCTGAGGGCCCAGGTTTTCCTGGGTGGCTGAGGATGAACTCAGTCGGGTCAGTGAACCCACGAGAAGACCCTTTTCACCCATCTCAGATCTTCAAGAGGTGATGTTGCTTTGCCCTTTTGAGTCCATAGAAACATAAATTTGCTGGTGAGCTAGCTAGTCAGCAAAACGGGGCTCTCTACTTGATTGTCTTGCCATTTTATGAAAGTCAAAGGAAAATGCTGGAAAAGGGTTGGGGAGCTGGTGAACCACTGCTACTCTTCTCTTCCCGTGGTCCCAGAGTACTAATGTTTATGGAGCTGCAGCTGCGTCAGTGATGTGCTGCCCGCTGGGTCCCTGTGTGGTGCTCCCTGCAGCAGTGGGTTGATGGGACCACTAAGTGGAGGTTGGGACGGAGGCTTGGGGCTGCAGGGCACATTAAAACTTCAGTAAAATCACTCATGTAAAGCAACTGAGCCCGAAGGGAGTACAGCTGTTTCTGCTCCTGCGTACAAGGTTTTCAGAGTCAGACAGCCACAGCCTGAGCAAATACCTTTTGGGTTTATTTCTTCCGTCTGCTGGACTATGATTTGCAATTTGAACCTTTACCAGTGGAGGAATCACAGGTCTTGGAGGAGCTTCTGTTTTGTATTTGCTTTCTGGCTCCCCTCTGTGTTCATTAGATAATGACCAGCTTTCCTAAAGCCTCATTTTCACATCTTATTTTACTTTTCTCTATCTGAACTATACATTTTACAACATTTCCCTGAGGCAAAACAACCGTAGCCAAAGTTCCTATAAAACAGTCTTGTGTATATATCAAACCAGTATAAACAACATTATGGTTTTAGACAGCCCTTTCTAAGTGAGTACTGATTCTCCTGTTTACGTATTTTAAATTAACTTACATAAATTACTCCTGTTACGTATTTTATTTTGGTACAACAAAATTTTTTGAGCATACTCTTATTCTAAAAAGTGTTCTCTTGATGTAAAGAATTCCCATTTTTATTCATTCATATATAGAACAATTCTTTGTTGAGTATGTGTCACGCTCCTGGTGCTGTGCAAAATCCTGGGCTCATAGTGATTTGAAAGACAAAATCCTTCCTCTTAAAGAGGGTACAATTTATTGGAGGTAAATGGAGGAGGTTAATGGAAGGAAATAAGCTGTTTATCTATAGCAGTCGTTCTCGAAGTGTGGTCCCAGTACCAACAGCATCTGTATCACCAGGGAACTTGTTAAAAATGCATATCATTGAGCCCACCCCAAATCTATTGAACCAGAAACTCTGGGTTGGGGCCCAGCAGTATTTGTTTTATCAAACCCTGTGTTTGACCCTGATGCACGTTCAAGTTTGAGGACCACTGAACTATACTATAATAAGATGCCCGCGTTGGGTGGTGTGGGAGGACATGTGAAACGGGGCTAACTCAGTTTTATGGGGTCAGGAAATGCTTCTCAAAGAAGTTATTTCTAAATGAAAAATTGAAGGATCGGTAGGAATCGGCCAGGGAAAGGTAAGGTGGAGTGGGCAGAAATTAAGTCCAAGGAGAGCACGTACTGAAACAGGCTAGAGTTGAAAGATAGCGGGGCTTATTCAGAATTCTGGAGGAGTTCAGGATGGCTGGCCCTGCCACTGGTGGAGGGTGGGGCACTGTTGACATCTCCTATCAAAGGCCAGGCAAAGCCTCCCATCGCATCTGCAGATGACAGTATAGTGAAAACTACAGCTGCGGTCAGAGGTGATAGTGGGGTTTTTCACACTGGGGATTTTCACATTGGGGAGGTCTGGTAGGGCAGAGTAACGCAGGTGGGGAAAGAGGCACAGCTGGAAGCATGACGTTAGGGCATCTCTGGGATGCATCTGGGCAGACACGCAGAGAATCAGCAGGAAGGAGAACCCAGAAAAAGCGCGGCTCAAGTTAGGCCTCCTCCTCGAGAGGATAGTGCTTAGTCGGCTTGTGCTGCCATAACAAAATAGCACAGGCTTGGGGGTGAAACAACAGAAGTGAATTTTCTCACAGTTCTGGATACTGGAAGTCCGAGATCAAGGTGTCAGCAGAGTTGGTTTCTTTGAGGCCTCTCTCCTTGGCTTGCAGATGGCCACCTTCTTACTGTCCTGATGTGATCCTTCCTCTGTGCACACACCTGCTGGAGTCCGTTCGTGAGTCCTAATCTCCTCTTCTTAAAGGACAGTAGTCATATTAGATTAGGGCCTACACTACTGGGCTCAATTTAACTTAATTATCTCTTTAAAGCTCAATCTCTAAATACAGTCTCATTTTGATATATTAGAGGTTAAAGATTCAACATATGAATTTGGGGGACAGGATTCAGCCCATAACAGATGGCAATGACAAGTGAGACTCCAAGTTCAGAACAAATAGAGTCTTTGGGGGTTAATTAAGACATGGACCAAGGGAGGCAGTGCTGACCAAGAGAATTCAGGAGCCTTGTACCTAGATCTGTGGATCCGTGTAAGAAAATAACCTGGTTTGTCACAACAATACCTCAAGTCCCTACCTGGGACTCCTCAAAATTCCCTATGCTGAAAAGAAATTGGTTCCATATTTGGGACATCATGAACTCGCAGGTATGAGAAAAGAAAATGTGGTATTATGACACAATAAGTGCATAGAGAGATACAAACTGTTTGCCATAGAGGGAAATCATATGGTAAAAAGTCACCAGATTTGGAAAACAGAAAATCTGAATTTGAATGTTGTCACTGCTTTCTTCTTTTGAATGTTTTTTGAATGGATTTTCTCCTTTTCTCTTTGAGAAACTCGGATAGCTACTCAGTCTCAATTTCTCAACAATAAGCGAGTCCTATTAATACCTACTTCACAGGAGTAATGAGATAATATGTACTAAAGTACCATAAAATGCAGCAGTTTTAAAAATGTAAGCTATTGTTAACATTGTCAGACATAATCATTGTCACTTTTGTTGATGGTTTTCTATAAATCAGATGTTACATTCATGCCTTTACTTACAAGATCCCATTTAACTGTAATCTCTAAAGAAACTCATTCAAAAGTATCTGAAATAAATGTTCAAAAGAATCCGCACAAAAAAATATGTTTATTGAAAATAGTCCTTTCTAAGAAGTGATTTGCCAAGATTAGTTAGTAGGGGGCTTATCCAAGTTTAACACAAATGATCAGAATTTATCCACAGGACACGTGACCGAAAATAACAGTATATGGAAAGGAAGCAATACTCCATTTACATAGAATTATCTTATTTCCAATAATTCAGTGACATGGAGATTAGGTTTCATGGAGATTAGAAAAAAGATGGTGACTCAGAGATGAAGAAGGGGTTATAATCACTTGATGTGGTTATTTGGCTTTCTCTGGCTAACCCAACCTGTATAGTGAGGTTGTACAACCCAGTGAAAAGGGGCTCGTTCTGCTCATTCTGGTGCCAATCAATTGCAAACAAGCCAGCAGTTGAGAAAGGAAAATTTATATGATTAGCTAGCATAATTGGAAGATGGCAGACTACTGTCCTGAAGAACCATCTTAAGGGGCCGGCCCAGTGGTGCAGTGGTTAAGTTCACACGTTCTGCTTTGGCGGCCTGGGTTTTGCCAGTTTGGATCCCAGGTGCGGACCTATGCACCACTTGGCAAGCCATGCTGTGGCAGGCGTCCCACATATAAAGTAGAGGAAGATGGGCACGGATGTTAGCTCAGGGCCAGTTTTCCTCAGCAAAAAGAGGAGGATTGGTGGCAGAGGTTAGCTCAGGGCTAATCTTTCTCAAAAGCAAAGAAAAGAACCATCTTAAAATCATACAGAATTTTGAGGCAGTTATATAGGGAAACAGGCAGGGAAGGAAAGGGATTAGGGATGTCGGCCATCTGGTGTGGCAAACTTCAAGGCACCATATTATCTCTTCCTTCCATCATTTGTGATGGGTACCAATGCAGAATTTTTCTTTCTGGAGGCCATCGTGTTCCTGGGGAACTCAGAGAACAAAGTTGCCTTATCACAGCTGGGAGATATATGTAAGCAAGAGTCTTAGAACTAGCAAATAATGTATTTTGTAAAAGAGAGAAGTGCTTAATCATCTAGGCTACGTGCAAGCTAGAATGTATTCACAGAGACTAGTGAGTGTCAGGGTCATAGTTATGATATTGCTTCCTTTCCTTCAGATGGCTTCCCTCATGTTGACTTAAGATCTAGCTGTTACAGTGGGTGCATCAGGATATCAGAGCTGGGAGCACCAGCTAGGAAGGTTATTCTACAAAGTTCATCTAGTTTTCCATATCCACAAAGCGATGCTCCCACGGTACGTGATTTCTCAGGTGGGCATTTCAACAGAGAGAGAAAGAGCAAGCCAGCCATGGATGTTGTTATATGTCAATGAAAATCAAGTAACAGTAAATTCTGTCAGACCCTTCAATTCTATTCAACCAAAAACCTCAAAGACACTTTGAAATCTATTATTCAAAATATGAGATTCAATAATAATTTAAGTATGAGCCTAAAACATGATGTGAAAAGAACAATTATAAACGTTGGTTCTTAGGTAGCATACAGAGGGGCTTGCTACTGTTCATGGGCAAGGGGCAAGGGCCCCTCTACAGAACAGAAGACATCTGAGCTGGGTTATCGAACTGAATAGGAAGGATTCATGTGAATAATGTAAGAAAGAACATTCTGATTCTGATGTTCAAATCATGGAGGTTCCAAACCGCTGGGGAAGAGCTACGTCTGTGTGCAAGTTAATGACATTTTGTCCCTCCAAATCCTTCTTCATCTTGGTCTGTGCCCCCAGGAGACTGACTTTATGTAGGCATTGCATCATCCTTGCCTTTTGTCTCCTGTTTGGGATCAGTCAATGGGAGGCGGTAGACTCCAATACACACTGAAAGAAACGAGGAAATTGAGGCCAGGGATTCAGTCCCCTGACTTTCTCCTTGCCAGTTACTGCAGGTTGGTTCTGTCCCTCTACTAAAGGCCACAGTTCAACTGGGCAACCCCAAATCTTTAGATGCTGGTAATGGTTCCTTCTCCTTTCTCTTCACAGCCATCAATTTTTGCATTCCTTTTCCACATTTGAGTAAATAGTCCCTTTGTAAAACTTCCCTCAATTACCCCCCTTAAGTACTGCAACTATATTCTGATGGAATCCTGGTTGATCCATTTACACAACAACACAACTGAGTAAAAATCAAAAGTTCCTTCTGCCCAGAGTTGTCTGTGCACTTCCCAAACATCAGATTCAGTTGACTTGATTCTCTCCTCTGTTCTCTCATCTCTCCATTCCTATTGTGCTGAGCGGCTATTTAACGTTACCAAGGATGAGCAGAATGGTTTAGAAGTTGCCACTTGAAGAAGTGAGGAAACTATTTCACATCAAAATTTCCTATTGCCACAGAAGAGATTTCATGTTCCTAAGTCTGTAAAAGTCCTCAGAGAGATCACCTAATATTGTCCAGTGGTGCTGAAAACTGGCTCATAATCACAATCATCTAGACAGCTCTATAAAAATATATATATTTGTTTCCCAAGCTCACCAAAATCTCTTGCATCAGAATCTCTGGGGGCAGGATCTAGACTTTTATTTTATTTATTTTTATTTTTGTATCACTATGAGGTTTCCTGGCCTATGATTCTCATTTAAGGGATGGAAAACCTAAGGATCTCAGAGGTTCTGTAACTTTCTCAGCCTCAGATAAGAAGACACAGGCACAATCAGAATGAGATCCACTGCTCTTGACTCTCAGTTAGCTGGAGTGAAGGGACTTGAGAAACGGAAGAAACCTAGGGAAACTTTAGAGAGAGAGTTAATGCCCTAATTTGGAAAAGTATAACACTGAGCATACATCAAGGAAAACAAGGTTGATTTCCAAAATCTTACATTCACTGAACATTCTCCTGGACCTCACACAGCTTTGAAGACCCCTATTGTTTTGGTCCAGACCTTTCAGTAGAGTTGTTTCTTACCGTTAATATGATAACCAGCAGTCGCCTAGATCTAGTTACATACTAGGATTGCAATTCCACAGGAAGGACTCAGTGTTCTGATAAGTGATGGAAATAGTCATTTCATAAATCAGAAGATAACCTCGAGCCATTGCTTTGAAGTTTCGCTGATGTTTTCCAACTGATTTCCTAAGGAAAGAAAAACTGCCAAAACCCTCCAAGAAGATAAACAATATTTGGCCGGTGGAAATCCGGAGTCTGAAGACAATCAACTGATCAAATATTTTCTACCAGAAAATCATACAAAATCATTTCAGTTAAAAAAAAGTTTCTTCTGCCACAGCCCTTTTCTACAAATAAAGAATTAATATATTCTCTCTTCACTGGTGAAATAAGAATAGAATTGACAAAGAGAAGTAACCCATTCATTTCAGCTTGGATGAACTTCTTTGACCTCTGATATCTTACAGCAGATATTTATTGGCAGCCTCAACTGTCCAAAATCGGAGAAGGAAGATTCCCCAACACCAAAATCTGATTTCAGTTTAACCAGTCTGCTACTTTTCTCTTCATCAGTTTAGGTTGTCTGAGCATTGCAGAAGGGTGGAGTCAGGTGGACATGCCCACCTCTTAGGCTAGACAGTACCAGCTTAAAGAGAGAAATTCCCTGGAAAAGGGGGTCACTGTGAGCAGCTACCATCTCAGTGACTGGGGGCTGGTGCCGCAGCTGGGAAAGTGGATCAGGGTGAGGCACCACCATATCCATCTACCCAGATAAACAGAAGTCTTACTTATTGACTTTGGGGTTAAATAAAAAGTAACTACTTTCTCAGTTTAATAGAGGATTTATGACAATGCTATTTTTTCTTCTCTTTAATTATTTATCAATTAAATTAAAAGAAGAGCTCACCTTTGCCTAACAGGATGGAGATAGATTAGATCCCTGGTCCTCTCTGTAGTGCCAAAAAAAGCAGTAACGAATTTTCTAGGCCTCATTTTTTCAATATGTATGCAAAATTATGGCAGTTTTCAAAGTTATAAGAATTAGCAATTCCATCTCCTTAAATATGAAGAGATATTAGCATTTCAGGAATTAACGGTTCTGTAAACGGCACTGAGATAGTCTCCATTTTATTTGTAGGGCATAAGTTCAGAACTCCTGGGGCAGGAATAACTGGCATGGATGGAGTATCTGCACCGTGCAACTCATGCTCATCGTCCTTTGCATTTGAAATCACTTTTAACCCTCCCAACAAACCTGGTAGGTAGAGACTGTGATCCCCCGTTCTTCTAAGAAGGAAACTGAGGCTCAGAAATTTGGACTGACTTGCTTGAAATTATCCATCGAGCAGGAAGAGCCAGGATGTGAACACAAATCTGAAATATTCCCACTAGAATCCAGTGTCTTGCTCTATCTCAGTATTTTGATCAGTAAAGTACCTTCCTAATTTGGACAAATTGCTTGTAAGAGAAAATTTTCAGCAAATTCATTTGGTAAAAAGATAGTTTGTCATGTACTTTAGCTGATAGTCTCACGGAAAGTGTCAGAAGAGTATAACAGTAAAAGTTCTTTTAGATGTTCAGAGCATACTTCTGGTTAATAATTATGTCTCATCTGCGCAAATCCTACTACTACTCTAGAAATTCAATTCCTCAGATATTGGCTTTTTAAAAGACTGTGCCACAGGGCCCTGAAAAATTATACTTTCAGATACTCAAAGAAGAAAAGAAAGTTGTTTCTATAACTCTTCTCCTCCCTCATTGGATTCTGTATTTTTAGCCCTTTTTGCATGGCATTCCCCAGTTAGTTGCTGGTTCCTTCACCCTTTCTCTGGGTTCTCAATGTCAGGGGCTGAAAATGGGCCTTCATTTCCTTAGTGCATGTGCCTGGCATGATTAAAAAGAAAGACTTACTTTGTGGGTACCACAGCTCCCAAAAAATTATAGGTTGTTTATTTTTCTGAGGAAGATTGGCCCTGAGCTAACATCTACCCCAATCTTCTTCCACTTTACACGTGGGTTGCTGCCACAGCATGGCTGACAAGTGGTGTAAGTCTGTGCCTGGGATCCAAACCCGTGAAGCCAGGCCGCCCAAGTGGAGTTCACTGAACCTAACCACTACGTCACAGGGCCAGCCCTAAGAATTATGTTTTAAATGTAAACATTGCATATTGTTGCCATTTACTTTATGACTCATTAAGAACACCAGATCTATTATTTTCCATAATTTATTACCAGTGTTTCTCCCACTGCTTTTCTGTTTTGGATGCATTTTTCAATTGCTATATTTTACTTCTTCTTGCATTCTTCATGCCTCTTTAATTACTTTTGCCAGGATCCTGCTGGCAGGGGAGAGAGAGGAGGCTGGGGTGATGATGGGGTAGCAGGGAGGGTTTGGTGGTCCCTTTATACACCCTGTGGGAAGGATCTGGCCCCAATTGTTGGTGCATGCTTAACTGATGTCTCCTTTGAGTGTGGCATACATAATAGCTCTTTCTACTCAGCGTTGGTCCCTAGCAATCAATTCCAGGGCAACAGGAAGCATCACTTAAAATTTTGTCATAAATACATCATCTTGTTTAACTTCCCCCCAAATCCATTTTTCATTTGGGGAAACTGAAGCTCAGATAGTTTAAGCAGTTCATGTAAAGTCACACAGACAGTAGTGATAGATGTGGCCTTCAAGCTCAGGCCTGACTGGCTCTAGGCAACTCATATGTTTAATAAATGTGACCGCATAGAGGCAGAAGATTTCCCGGGGCCAAATTTTGGGAAACTTTTCTATGGATTTATCATAACTTATTAGGCGAGACATTAAAGTGTAAAATACGCAAAGCCATCCAGGCCTGTCCCTATATTTGGGTGGACAGAGCTAAGAGATCACCTGGGGGCCTCTGACCCATGCCCTGCCTGCCACCCTGTCATCATACACTGGGCTCTGCCCCACACCATATGGAATCTCCTGCCATCTCTTGGGCCCGGGGCGCTCTCAGTGAATGCACCTGGAGAAGGGGCCTATGCAAGTCCTAGAAGCAATCTGAGGGCTATTTTGACCAGGAAATTCAGGGTCCTGAGTACCTGGAGGAAAGTCTAGAAAGATGGGGAATGTGGGTAACAGATGGTCATGCACCATATAGCCTTGCCCTGTAGACTCCTCTTTTACAGGGGGGAGTGCAGCTGGCAGAGGAACAGTGCTGGCCAGGCCAGAGACTCCAGCGCCTGGGACCAAGGGCATTACTGAGTATGGCCCCATAGGACACCTGCTTTCAGAAACCAGCACAGCTTGTGTAATTAGTAAGCCATCAAATGCACAACATGTTAAATCTAACCTGAGACTAATTTGTTGTTATGAAGCATACCTGACAGTATGAAATATCCTTCCTCAGCTTGCTAATGCAAATATGTGGCCAGGGAGGGATGGCCACATCAGTAGGTTGCCATGCTAAAGAGAGTAAGTAGTTTAAAAATGATAATAAAAAAAAAAATGCCCAGAGTATTAGTTTCAGCTGCTAGTCATTAAATGTCTTTAGTTAAATATTTACTCAGCCACTTTGTGCCAGACACTGGAATTAAGTAGGAAATAATAATACAGAGCTTGATATTAATAGCAATAAAGAAGATAACCTACGATGTGCTGGGCACTGGGCACATTTACAGATACTGACATTACATTTTCAACCAAACAGACCTGATTCCTGCCATTATAGAAACTTACAACTTACAGCTACATAATACACACTGAAAAATGACTTATGCATGTAAATATTACACTTACGGTAACTGGTATTGAGAAATTTTGGGGTGTTATGAGGGTTGATGTTATGGGCTGAATTGTGTTCCTCCAAAATTCATATGTTGAGGTCCCAACCCCCAGTACCTCAGACTCTGGCTGTATTTGGAGATAAGGTATTTAAAGAGAAAATTAAGTTGAAATGAGGTCATTAGAGTGAGCCCTAATCCAATATGACTGATGTTCTTATAGAAGAAGAAAAGACCATGTGAAGAAACAGGGAGAAGACGGCCATCTTGGAGTCAAGGAGAGAGGTCTCAGAAAAACGAACTCTGTTGGCAGCTTGCTTTTAAATTTGTGGCCCCAGAACGGTGAGAAAATAAATCCCTGTTGCTTAAGCCACCCAGTGTGTGGTACTTTGCTTTGGCTCCCTAGCAAACTAATGCAGTATGTAACATGGAGTCCATATCTAGAGAGGGATGGCCAAAAGAAGACAATTTTTGAGGACGACTTCTAAATGGAGACCCAAAGAAGAAATAAGTTTTTACCTAGATGTCCAGGGGATTGAATAGAGTGGGGTGGGCTAGGTAGGCTTCCTGGTAGAAGGTATGGGCACAGCTCCTGAAATAGAAGAAATTGAATCAAGGATGAACTGGGAGAAAGTCAAGGAAGTTCAACCACAATGAGAAAGAAGTGAATCAGTCTTTGAACAGTTTCTGGGTTGGTGCAAGCTGACGGCAGTCGAACTGTGGTGGAAAGTTCGCTTTCCAAGCCCAGCCCTTTGACAGCGAAAGAAACCTTAGCTTCCTTGTTTATGTGTGTGCATGCCTTAGAAGGCTATCGTGGGAATTAAAGTAAAGGCTTTGTCCTTTGTTTGCTGGTATAAGGGAAAAAGAAAGAAAGAAAGCGTAAAAATTTTATTTACTTGATATACACCGCAAGACAATTGGAAGCTTTTGAAAAACTGACTGAGCACATCACTTTGTTTATAAGTGGTTGTAGTGCCCTAATATTACTTTTATAAGAAAATTTTACCTCAGAATCAGATCTAGGAAGCCTGGGCCTTGTTTTTATAGTGTATATTTATCGACACCTAGCGGCAGGATTCTGCATTGTTCTAGAACACTCGAAAAACAAGTTGTTCACACAATAGAGATTTCAAGTCATTCTAAAAAGGGATTTCTTCTCTTGCCTATTGTCCAACCATCTATTGATCCATCTTTTGTAGCCTGCACTGTGTTTTTGGGGAACTCAACCAAATGGAGCTCTATATCCTAATTTAACACACGTGATCTACACATTCAATCACGGCAATAGGCACCATTGATTGAGGGCTTCCTACACACTGAGCACGGGGCTAGGCAGCGCTTGCACATTGTCTCATTTGAATTCGACAGCCAAGTCCAGAGTTGCTGTCCTTTTCCTCCAATGAGGAAACTGAGGCTCAGAAAGGTGAAGGAATTTACCCAAACTCAGACAACTAGTTAGTTGGAGAACTGCAGTTAAATCTTAACCTGCCTGGCAGTAAAGGTCATGTGTATTCCTCTCTACACAGAGCATCTTAAACAACCCACATATAAATTCATATATTTAACATACATTAGCCTGTTTAGTTTATATATTTATTTAAGATATATGTGTATGTATCTTATATATATATATATATATATATATATCTTTGTGTGTGTGTATCACCTATTATATGCACACCAGGGACAGTACTAGATAAGGGTGCCTATATTCAGCCCCAAAATATTTTTTGAGCACCTATTATTTGCCATGCATTATGTTGAGTGCTGACAGTACATTTGGCAAAAAGATGTGATCTCTGTCCTGGGTGTGTTTAGAGCCAAGTTGAGCAGAGTGGCATTAATCAGATAATCACACTAATAATGTATGTAAATTACATTCTGGGGTACACTTTCATAGGAATGGTAGTTCAAGGATGTGTATACATAAGAATCTAACGGCTCTTAAGAGTTCAAAAAGGGGTTCCCCAAGGATGTGCTGCTTCAACTGAGATCAGAAGGATGAATATAACTGAAACTGTGTGTTTAGAGGAGGGAGTGGCAGGGGCAAGTGGGTAGGTGAGAGGAGTGTTCCAGACAGTGAGGATGGTATGTGCAAATGCCCTGTGGTAGAAGGGAGAGATGCACAGTCAGGGAAGAGAGAAAAGAGGTAGTGTGGAATCAACTGTGACTGGGGAATCAGGACGTAGCTAGATAAGGCGCAAGGCCACTCTGCAGACTTGCCTATGAGTCAGTATATTTTCCCCACTGTCATGGCAGAGGAACTCTCCCTCTGCTCTCCAGCTATAGCAAATAGGAGTCCTCCCCCAGTGCTGGGGGAAGGAAAAGTTAGTAAAGACCCAGGGCAACCTCTGTGTGTGGTCCTCACTAGGGCTGAGGCTGGGCAGTTGGCCACATGCTGACTCAATTCCCCTACAACCTCTGGGAATGCAAGCAATGCTTTTTGTTGGTGGCTCTATTCCATGGCACTTTTCATTCTTGTCCATGTGGCCCCTTCACATCCACTCCCATACACAGAACCCCAACATTATCACTCCTATTATCTCTACCCTCTTTGTCTTTTCTCTTCTACTATCTGAGAGAATTTTTTCTAACCAAGTTGATAGGGACCTTCTGCCATTTTGGGCCAAAAATCTTGACCTAGATTGATCCTAAAGCTCTCTTCCTGGACAGATTACCCAAAGCAGGAAGTGGTATTTACAGAACAGCACAGTTTCTTTTCTATTTTTCTTGTCCTAAACCTTGAACTTCTTAATATAGAATAAAATTCCACTAATGACTTCTGGACTGCTCCAGTCTTCAGCCAAAATTTTAGGATCTTGGCGCCTAATCTGACTCTTCCGCCCTTTCCCTTTATCACCTCCATGAGTTCAGGGTCAGCTCATTTTGACACCTCCCTCTCTCATATCCCTAACTTAGGAGAGCAGTTCTGGCTAGTTGTCCTCTGAATATCCATTCTTTACTCATTTTTAGTGATAAAACCCCAAACTAATTCGATTCAGTAATGTGCCCAGCTAACAGACTACATTTCCCAGCATCCCTTTCAGCCAGATCTAGACGGGTGACTATGTTCTGGCAGGTAGCATTAAGTAGAAAATTTTGGTAAGGATTTTCAGGGACTCTGAAAAAAATGACATGCAGTTAAGAAAAATCTGATTTTTTTTCTTCTATTTTTCCTTCTTTCCAAGTTGGAATGTAGATGTGATGCCTGGGCATCCAGGAGCTATTTTGGACTAGGAGGTAACCTTGAGGATAGAAGCCACATGCAGAAGATGGTAAAACACAAAGATAGGGGGAAACTGCATGGAGATACTTTAGAAGCCCTGGACGTTATATCTCTGGATTTGTTTTACATGAGGAAGAATTAAACTTCTTTCTTGGTAAACAGCTATTATTTCTAGTTTCTGTTTCAAACTGCCAACACAGTTCTTAACTTATATACTGAGAGGGTGGGAAGTGACCCAATGCAGTGTAGGTGATATTTGCCTCCATGAGTATGGGGGAAGGAACCTCAAGCTTCTGCTTACAGAACTATTTAGCGCCACTTTTCATTTTCAGAAATATATACTGTCCCTTTGGAATCCTAGATTTTCCTGACCTCCTCCCTGGGAATAATCATTCTCCTGAACATGGTGTTTGCAGGAAGGTGCATCTGAATTTCTGTATTAAATACTAGAGTTCTAGGCTGCTACGACTATCATCGCCACTTAGAATCTAATTAAGCATTGGTATATATGTATGCATATGAATTGTTATGCCACAATTCAAAAAGTTCCTCACATACTTTTCTGTGATGGAAAGGTTTTATGCCAGGAATATTAACCTGAGAAGAGGACAGTTTGTCTGACATTCAGAAAAATCCCAAATAGCGAAAGCTACTGGCATGCCCACGCTCCTCCTCTGGATCGGAAGTTAGCATCTGAAGAGCAGAGTAGGGTTAATATGGGAACTTCAGGGAAGGTGGTGGAGAAGAAGGAATGAGCTTCAGCTGCTCTTTACCTTTTCTCCTTCCTTGAACTGAATGCTCCAGCTTTACTCTGATAATTGAGCAGCCAATGAGACCTCCTATATGAGCCACAAAAACCAAAGAAAGCATTTGGGTCCCTTTGATTTATGGGTCGAGGCACATGGGTGATCGCTGACATTTTTTCAGATGTAGTGACTTATCCTTGTTGGGACACTACATGCCCAGTGTCTTTCACAGAGGTTTGCCAGAGTTGGCAATCACCAAGGGATGATTTCAAGGCAGCTGGCACCTTGAGGTGTTGTTACTTGAGCCCTTTCAGGGTTCCACCAAGAATAATTATGCCACTAAGTAGACTAACACTACAATGTAATTTGTATTCCCCAATAGTCTTTTCTGTTAATTAATGAACACTGACAGTGGTCTAGGAAATAATTAGGAGCATCCTTATAAGATGAAAAGAATCCCACAGGCTATATATATAAACAATTTGTTTGCTTTTGTTTTGCCCTTACTGGTCACACATATTTGATACAGTCACTTCTCAAGATCAGCCTTGAAAACCATTTGATCTCAAAGACCGTGTCCAAGGCCACTTGAACTGAGGGCACAGTGTACTGGTCTACACCAGTGAAATTCTTCAGTGTCAGAAGGCCTTGAGATATCTGTATTTTGTCATCTTTCTCATGAACCACCGTGATGTTAGATTCCTGAGGGGTACTGGATGGAGAAACTGGGCAATTAATTAGTAATCTTTGATTAGGATCTCACAAGTCTTTGATTTCAAGCAATGCAATTATTCTAAGTTCTAGCTTGGAACTGGCAAACCAATATTCTTCTGCATTCTATTGGCCAGAGCAAGTCACGAGACTAACCCAGGTATGAGGGATGGGGAAATGGACTCCATGGGAGGATGTCCAAAGTTTCACAGTAAAGGACATGAAATAGAGAGGCTTTAGCAATTGGGGTTGTGCCTGCTATCACTCGGCCACAGTAATTCAGCGCCAGGTGCCCAGGGAGCATATAGAACAAGCGTATATGACAGGAAAGGAAATCAGGAGAAATTCCCAGAGGATGTCATTTCCAGGCTTCATCTGGCATCATAGTTGTCATTGAAAGAGTGAAGATAAAAGTCAGGGGAGGGGAAGGCACTTCAAGGCAGACGGAGTGACTAAGCAGGCACAAGTCAGGATACAATACCTGTTTGAAAATTATACTATTTGTGGTGGGTAAATAAAGGAGAGAGGTTCAAAGCAAGTTCTTAGAGCATTCAGATTTTTGTGTAATTTGGAAATCTCCTATTCCCTTAATCAAATGAAATTTCTTCCTTTTTCAATTATTTTCCTACCTTGTTGATTGACTAAAAATTTTATGTTTTTACGTTCTCCTTGACATGCAGAAGCATAGGAAAATGCCCTGGAAGAACGTAATTTTAGACTTTCATTGTACATAGAAATGTCTTTCTGCCAGAGTTGGTTGTCCTTACTTGTATGTTTTCAAGGACTAATGAACACTTCTTATCCTGGGAGAGCCCAGAAGGGAACCATTTGGAATGAATGATGGGTGGATAGACAACTGTCAATCAATCTGTCTAAAAAGCAATTCTCTGAATGTCAGAGGATGGTGAGGAAGACTGGAAGGGATTTGAAAAGAGAAAGTACGACTTTTAGGCCATTAAGATTTTTTTCAAATACTCGATATGATGAGAGAGAGAGAGGAAAAAAATTCCAATAGTCGCTAACACATAGAACTGAAGGACAGCTAAGTAATCTAAAAATCAATGGAATGATTAGTCTGGATGAGCTTTCCTGAAACCACTCAATTCTCATCATTTTCTATTGACTCTTTAGGTTATATGCTATTCTACAATTTAAAATGATCTTATTTTTCATAATCGCAAACAAAATATCAAATTTTGTTAAAAGTTATGAAATATTGGCTCCAAACAAGACTAATTTGTCATTTATTTGGAGTGACAGCCAGACATATGTACCAGAACTGGAATATTTTCATAACTATAGGATGATATTATTCTTTTTAATAGTTTTTTTCAGTGTTCCAGCATTCCGCATCTAGAATTTCCACCTCTCAGCCATCTCCATTTATTTCTCTGACAAACCACTAGTATTTCTCTGAGTCTTAATTCAAGTTTATGTTTTCCTGTATGAAGCTTTTTATGTCTCTGCAACCCCTCGCTACCCCAACTTGGCAGCACTGAGTAATCTTTTTATGTGCAACACTAAATGTGGTACCAGTCTCTACTCCAATATCCATTATCACAACACATTGCATGTATTAATGTCTGTCTTCATTAGTAGGCTGTGATTTCTTCAAGGGTAAAGTCTGTGTTTTCTTAATCTTAGTGCCCTTCCTACGATGATGGTGTAGCAGCTTCTGATATGCCCTGATGGAAGTAAGCTATGAATAAATGAGCAAGTGGCTTTCAACTGCAAATGCAGCTTTGAATGAGATGCATGTTTCCATACCAAAAATTAAAGAAATAAAAATATATTAACTTAGATTTCTTTTTAATAATTTATTATTCAGAAAGCCCTTTCACATGCCCTGTTGTTCAACTGATACTTACAACAACCGTATCCTCCCCATTTTATAAGTAAGAACACTCGGGTTTACAGGAGGTTATGGAGCTACATGAAAGAAAACTCAAACCTTCAGCCACAGCCACACACCCCTTATTGCACACTATAGTGGGAAATAGCAACTAAATTGGTTGGCAGTTCTGCAATTCACTCTTTTTAACATGAAGTTTGGGTCGCTTCTTTTTTTGGATCATTTTTCTTATGTATAAATAAGGGTAGAGGATAAGGCGGCTCCTGGGTTTCCTTCAACTCTACCTTATGAAATTTACTCATGTGCTCATGAAATCTCTGCGTCTGGGCACCACCTTATCTGACCACTAGATGGCGAGGCAGCTTAACTCAGTGCCCAGGTCTGCAACCCCAGCATCTGAGGCAAGCTGCGCCCAAGGCCATGCCCCACAGTCGGAAGTTTTTGAAAGATAGATAGTCTATTGTAGTTGAGAATTCATCACGATCCTTTCCAAATGTGACTTCCTGGATTTCCTTTATGAAGAAATTTTAGGATGCCAGCCACCAATAAGTGCAAGCAAGAGGAACAATTTGAGGCTAGTGCTAGAACACAAATCAAGAAGAGAGCTCATTCAAATGACTAAAAACAAAGTGTGAACTCCGTGCCGGGCAATGTTACCAATGGCAAAAATGAAAAATTAAGAACTGGATACTCATCAGACGTTAAATTTCATTATCGCACACATCGGGTTTGTTCGTTGTTGAATTCCCAAAAAGCATGTACAGACTAAGTGCGGCAAGCATCTTCCAGGAGCGAATCGGTGTAGCGCGGCGAGGAAAGGTGGCCACTCTGCTGTAAGAGCTCACAGTCAGACTCCGATATTTAGCCCACATTTGCCGAACCCTGTCCATGTGCGGGCTCTGTGCTGGGTCTCAGGAAACAGCAGTAACAATGGCTATTATTACTGATTGATTGCTAGCTGCCAGGGCCTGTGCTCAGCACTCTTATACTTAACTCGTTAAATCCCTATGACAACACTCCGTATTAAGGTTTATTATCCCTGTTTTACACATAAGAAAAGGGAGGCTCAGAGAGATTAAGGAAATTTACTAAGGTCACTAGCAAGGTCACTGACTCCTGTTTTTACAATGAAGGAAAGACAAGGAGTGTTCTGATGGAAGAGGAGAGGCACATGCCAACAAACAGATAGATATTATGATGACAGATATTATTACTATTATGACAGATAGATATTAATATTATGACAGACAGATACTAATAGTATGACAGATATTATTCCAGACAGTAACTAGACGTGCAGTTGGACACTTTTAGATCACAGTACTTATTCTTTGCCTTGATTCTTGAAATTCACTTCCACTGGTTCAAAGAGGGAAAAGGTGGGATTTCTGATTTGTCTCACAATCGCCATTGTCTACCAACGCCCTCATGGCTGTGTGGTCTTAGGCTGGCTCACTAGGTGATCTTTAATCCAGAAGATTTTATTATCTCAGTTGCCACCATTACTACTGTGCCTGTATCCTGGGAAACATTATTTCAATGGCAAGACTCGTCCAACCCATGCAGAGGCCAGAGAAAAGGCGAAGAGACAAGTTCTCCGGGTGATGCAATAAGACTCCCTCATCCTAGGCTTGGTTTGGATCTGTGTTAAAACATAGTCATTTTTAGAAGTTTATATTCTTTCCACCAAGTTGCATATAAGTCTGGCCTCAATTTGGATGCTTTCTTTTGTTGACACATATATATCTATATGTATACATATCATACATATAAATATATAAGGAATATATATGTATCTATTCCTTTATTGCTAAACTGAAGGAAACATTTCTGGAAACAAAGAATAAAGAAAACAAGAAGAGGTCTTTTTGCCTGTGGCTTATAATCTAAAATTGACTGAGAGCCCCATAACGTGAAACATTAAAGAACTGAGAACACATTTTTTTATCAGAAGCTAAAAAAGATGAGATGAAATCAACCAGCTCCCTCCTAACAAAGGGTGGCACTTTTTATACACAAACTGGCAGCAGAGATTGTCATAAGAGTTATGCCTTTATCTCCAAGGCTAATTCTTTCAAATGACCTCAAAGTAGAGAATATTAACTGAGGGACAGAGTTTGGACAGAGCACAGAGCCAGTGTCTAGGAGACAAATATCTCAAAGATTGTAAATTTGCAATTTTTCGTTTCTGGTTGACTCGAAGCCTACTGTGGAAGAGACGCCAACGGTCCCTCAGTAGTTCTTCTTCCTTTATTCCTCTTAGTAATAAAAGCCCTTAATTTGAAGTGAAGCCTCGTGGCTGAATTCCCCAGCCTGCAATGGAATGCGAATGCAAGTGATGTGTCCAACTTCCACATCACCTTCGTGCCTTGGATGCGAGGACTGAAGACAAGTGTTGACAGCAGCCACTCCCAGTCCTACACAGCTCATCTCTGGTCATGAAAGGGACTTATTTACTATTGTCTTATAACACCCACTGCATTTAAAAATTACTTTTGTTACAACAACTAGCAATTACCCAAATTAGTGCCTGGATATTAAGCATTATTGTAACAAAAAAAAGAAATATAGCAGTTGATTAGCAATCAGGCAGTGAATGGCAAACAAATAGGTCTTGCAGCCTGGAGACCTGGTTAAGGCGCTATGGCCAAACATCTGGAGAAAGTACCACCTGTGAAAGCTTGAGGCCGACCTTTTGCCTCCTAAGCTCAGGGAACAGTTGAAGAGAAAGAGAAGTGACTCGTCCAAATTCACATGGTTGGACTAGAACTTAAGTCTCTGGTTCATTGCTCCTAATCCCCCACATCAAGCAGTATCTCTGATGTATGCTCCTCTGTTGGGTGTTCGGCTCCACTTTTGTTAATCCAAAATGCGTTCCCATAGGATATGCAAATACATCATTGTCTATCAGGTGAATATTTTCTGCTTTCATTAGCATCATAAATATAAAGATATGCCTCTTCGGAGGTCTTAATAGATAAAATTAGACTTAACAGCTTGCTTCTCATTCTTGACGTTTCTGTCAGTTATTCACTAATAATGATTCAAAATAGAGCTGGAAAATGAGCATTGTAAATGCCTTTGCTCCCCCTACTGTCCACCAAGGCCCCTCCAATCCTGCTCTCCCTTGCCTCTGCCATCCACCAACAGGCATGATTGTTTGAGCATAGTGCTGTTTCACACGAAGCCTCAGCTTGTTCTCAAAATCTTCCTCAACTCATCCTCCGGGATGGGAATATTTCCATTTCATAGGCACACTTTTAAGACACAAGTGACGCTAAAGGTAAAATTTTCCAGCGTACAACAAGGCAGACGCGAAGGTGATGAATCCACCATCTTTGAAGAGCCAGCCAAGGACTTCCTCCTCCTACTGACAAGGACAGGTCGATGTTTGTTTTCCCATGAGCGCCATCTATTTGAGTTCTGTGGGTCTCAACTTACACAGCAGTTTTCCAGGACTAGAAAACACTTTCATTTTAGCAACCAATGGCAGTGTCCACACTCTGAATTGGTGACGAGATTTGAGAGCAAACGTTCAAGAATAACTACCATTTATGGGGCCTCCAGGTGGGGTAGTAGTTAAGTTCACTCATGCTGCTTCAGATCCATGGGTTCAGATCCTGGGTGCAGACCTACATGCTGCTCATCAAGCCAAGCTTTGGCAGTGTCCCACATGCAAAATAGAGGAACATTGGCACGGATGGTAGCTCAGGGACAATCTTCCTCAAGCAAAAAGAGGAGGATTGGCAACAGATGTTAGCTCAGGACCAATTTTCCTCACCAGAAATAATAATAATATTAATAAGGAATAACTACCATTTAGGATTTTGTAATTGTTCTTCTCAGCAATCTTGAGGTGTGGCAAAGTGTGATCTTCCACCAGTGTAACGCACTCCCGTTATTCCCAGAAGAACTGGAAAACTCATCTTTGAAAAGTGAGGAACCATCATCATTCTTTGCATTTTACCTTGGCATTTTGGCATTCACTTTGGAATTTCTTCCCACTCTCTTATTATTCCAGTTTTTCACTGTGACTATGGGCTGTTAATGCCATTATTTTCTTATTTCAAAGGAAAGAATGTTCTATTGCTTTTTGGGGAATATTCAACAACCCAAGTCCACTATTAATGTTTCTAAGCATATGCCAGCTTCTATTTTCCCTTTTCGTTTTAAATTGGAAGACCTCAAGACAGTTTTCCCAAATCACTTTTTGTTTGTTTCAAGATTATTTTGACAGCAGCTTTGTTAAAATTATTTACATAGCTAATCAGGATATGATTTTTTTCTCTGAATAAATCAAAACAGCTACCCTCCTGAGATCAGATTTATACCAGGAAATATGTGAAAACTAGCAAAGGCTAGAATTATATAGTTTGAAGAAATATTTTTGAAAATGATTGAATTTTACATTCTGGATGGATTTAGCTGCCGCAGAGAATATTTTAAACACAATTCTAGACACTTTTTACTATAATACTATAGCTTTGGAAACAGGAAAGTAAAACATGAAATTTGATTCAATTTAGTTTTGTGATTTTGATGAATTCAAGAATTACAAATTATTACCTATAATTTGTGCCACCTAATGTCAAAAGCAAATGTAAGATATACACAAGGACTGTTGCCATCTGAAACTGATGGCCCTGGCCCTAAGGTGGCCGGTTACCTAGGCAAAGGACACCAGGAGCCTGTAGCCAAGTTCTCCAGGACAGTCACCAGGATTTTTATTTTATTTTTTTAATTTTTAAATTTTTTTTTGAGGAAAATTAGCCCTGAGCTAACTTCTGCTGCCAATCCTCCTCTTTTTGCTGAGGAAGACTGGCCCTGAGCTAACATCCATGCCCATCTTCCCCTACTTTATATGTGGGACACCTGCCACAGCATGGCTTTTGCCAAGCGGTGCCATGTCTGCACCCAGGATCCGAACTGACGAACCCTGGGAGGCAGAGAAGCAGAAGGTGCGAACTTAACCGCTGTGCCACCCGGCCAGCCCCTGACCAGGATGTTTATGGAGCAGCTGCAGAGAACCCCATGTTGTGATATTGGAGGCAAGGACTCTGATATTGGGGCAACTCATTTGTCTTTTACATACATAACTAGCAATTTTATTAAGAATGCTAAATCTGTGGATATGATATGATTTTTGAGTTTGTCTTCAACTAATAAACCAATGGCTCGCTTTGGGACAATGTAAAGAGAACCGAAAAGGATTTAGGGTACTAGGATCCATGACTATTTTGCAATCTTCAGGCATCAGTCAAATTGCCTCTCATGACTCATGTGCAAAATGCAGAAGCTGGGTTATTCCTATGATCTGAGAGCTGTTAGTGTGGACAGTAGAGAGCAATGAGTTCAGACAGACATAGGTTAGAATTTCAGCTCTGCTGCCCTTTCTACATGGTACTTCTGTATTTTTTGATAAGTAAATTGGGTGTAGGAATACCTACCTCCCAGAATTCTGAGAATTAACTGAGTTATTAGAGATAAAGCTACTAACACACAGGGAAATAGTGGCAGATGTTATTACCGCGGGTCTAATATACATCTCCCCACAAACGTCTTCCTCAACTCTGTTCCACGACCACCGTCATATGCCGAAAACTTCCACTCCCACTGGACCCTTCTTCAGTCTATGCAGGGCTAGGTGAGACCTATGGATCCATAGGCTCGAGAAAAGTAAAAACTAAAAAAACAAAACAAACAGTTGAGGAATAAATTGTAGGGTGGCACAGAGTGAGACCTATTTTTGAGAGCCTCTTCTCCTTTCTCAGCTGTGTCTAGGGCAATAATTCCATCCCTCCAGTCAACAAGCATTGACTAAGCTTTGACTATGTGCTGGGTTCTTGTCCATGTTCCCTGACCTACCTCTTTCCAAGCCAGTGTAGGCTAATCATCTGTTTTATGAGTTAAAGTGATGAATATTTTGGTGCCAATTGTCATGTAATCATGATTTTCTCATTTCTAAACACCAACGCAGCTTTTCTTTATTTACCTCCAGACTATTACTTGGCATATGGTTTGTTTTTTGGATATTTTCTTCACACTTTCCTAATTAGATCAACTTTGTCTTTAAAGTCTCTATTTAGAATATCTTCTAAGTCTGTGTTCTGGTTACTTGCATTTTTAAACTTGAAAAGAAATCTATTCAAGTTTCTGTGATTTTTTTTCTACCAAGCAGGTTTAATTCCCTTTTACATTTGTTTTGAAATGTACTGAAACATAATGGGAACCCAGAAGTTCCCAATAATGGGGGACTTGCTATTTGAAAAAAGAGAATCTGTGTAACACTCTCATAGATCATATTATAGGGTATTGTGCATGAGACAATCTAGTAGTGAAGAGACATAAGTTCTGGCCCCAAATTCGTCAGTGATGTGTTGTGAAGGGAGATATGATAGCTCTGGTCCTCAATTTCCACATCTTGAAAACTGAGAAATAAGATATTATTTCTCAGTGAAAGTATTATGAAAAATAAAATCAGTTAGATATATGATAGAACCTTTATAGTTATAAAGTGCTTTACAACAAATATCGGAGATTACCACATCCTGCCTGAGCCATGCTAGAGTGCTGAAGCTGGTCTGAATTTGAGCATTGGAGAGAATGATGTCACGGAATAGATTTGGGTTACTAGTTAATGAGCAAACACGCAACGCATAGGATGAAGACATTGTCAAGGATACTAGCCAGTAGGCCTTACTCCAGGGTCCTTCATTTGCCCTCACAGAGGGGTGCCCTGTGCTACAGAATCAGATTCAGCAGCCCTTATAGAGTGGGAATCTACCAGGACAGAGCACCCCACAGCCATGGGATCCAAGCTTTTTACATGACTTTTTATGGAGGGATGGGAAAAGGGAGGTCATGTACATCAGCACTTGATGGTCGGCCCTGTTTCTGTACACTAACACATGCACGCACAAACCATATCTTGCTGTGTTATGAGGCCTTCTTGGAGTTTCAGTCATCTGGCTAGCTGTATGTGACCACTGTGCTCCCCGAGGGTCTTCAGAAAAAAAGGAAGATTCAGGCTTCACCTTCAGCCTCCAGGAGGTTACTGAGTGTAATCAATGGGAAAGGCAAGGCATGCAGGCCACCCCCAGGAAACTGGAGACATGACAGAGAAACAGACACAAAATCCAGCCTGACTCTGGGATAAAGTAGGTTATAGGAGAGTTGTCAGTTATGTATTTTAGGTTCCTTCAACTCTTCAGTCATGTTCCCTTCTGAGCAGACTCTCCTCGCCCCAATCTCCCACTCTGCCCTAGATTCAATCCATCCCAAGTGCTTCAGGGACCACATACATCCCCTCTGTCTACAGACTGCCTGTCAGGAACCCACCTCTCCTCCTCCTCCGGCCCCTTGGAATGTTATTTAGTCTTTCCCATCTCATAGGCATGCTGATCTTCAAGATCAGTCTTGCCAGGTACCAAGTACCTCAGTCTCTATGAATGCAAACAGTATAATTTAAGAGAAAGATTGCCAACTTCAGAATCACATAGATCCGAGAATGAATCTTGGTTCTGTCACTTGCTGGGGGATTTTGGGCAAATGATCTCATCTGTCTAAGTCATGGTCTCCTTGTTCTTAAAAAAGGCATGATGAATCCTAGCTCAGAGGCTGGTATGGGCACTACATGTAAATTTTATATGAAATGCACATAGTAAGCTGTCAACAAATTTGCATCTTTCCATTTGCCCCGATCTGCAAAGTTGACAATTTCAGCAACAGGACTATGGGGAATGTTTTTGATTAAGAAACTTAACTCACCTAAGGGCTGCCTGTGATTTTAGCTGCTCGTTGCCTAGCCAACCTCAGCTCTCTGTGAGCTGTGGTCCACACCCCAAAGAATCTAAATGGAGGGTAAAATATCTCACGCGTCATGTTCTCCAGACATTGTTCTCCAAAAACGGTTCAATTCATATTTATCTTATAAAATATATTCACCATTTGCCTCTGATTAGAAATGAACTATACTTTTTGTTTAACTTTTAAATAATTTGATATCTAGGAGTTCCAATTTACGTTAGATATTTTAGTTTATGTTAGATCTTTCTTAGATATGTTTCTTTTTTTTTTTCTGAGTGTACCACATAGGTAGGAGTATGTTCATGGTAATGAAAAATATTGAGAGTGACAGTCGTTTTCTTTCCTTTTTTAGCATTTCTCTTTCTTATCTGTACATTAGTCTCTGTGCTGGTTGTTAGTCAGCACAGAGCATGATTTACAGTTACAATCACTTGGTAGAAAACTGAAATTTTCCCTGTACCTAGAAAATGTGTGAATGTTCTTTAAGACAATGCAAAAGAGAAGCACCTTTAACACTTACTCAGATTCTCTCCGGGAACCCTGCAAGTCTGAATCGTTGTACCATTTACCAGGATTATCGTGCAATTTATGCCTCATGGGGGAATGTTTCCACTTCTGGAAAATGCATAGTATTCTTAAGGATCCCCTGGGACTTGGTCGGGAGGAGCAGATGACCCTCCAAAATCCAACCTGGGTCCAAGATGACTTTCTTCTCCCAGGTGTGTTACTATTCCTCACTGTCTCCTAGGCCATTGCTGATTAAATGCTTTCTTACTAAATTGAGGGGGTTACAACAATATTTGTCAGTTAATAGTAAAATATTGTTCAGGCTTTGACTGCAATTTAGCCCTGAAGACTGTCTATGACTCATTGATGTGACAATCTGAAGATTTGATCAGAGCCTAAGACATGGGAGGTCGGTGCACTGGGAAATTCCCAGAAATGGGATAAAAAAATGTGAAAGGAAGAGGTGACATATATATTTAAAATAACCCTGTGGAGCAATAAGAAAAAGAAAATATTGGGAGAATCTGTGGACAAGGGAAAACAGCTGGAACAACAACAAAAGCATGACAGAAAACTTGTGGCAGCCTTCTTCCCCAGTGTGAAGAAAAAAGACTTTGATTGCAACCTCAACAAATAATCTATGTTTAAGTCACTGTTAAAACAGAAAGAAAAAAAGGAAAAAAATATTTTTCTGTTTATATTCATGCCAGCAAGGCATGGTTCAAGCTCATTCCAATTCTGAGAAATATCAATATCTTTGACAAAAACTCAACCTTTTGTGAATTTGCCAATTAAACATCAGAAATCTCTCAAGAATCTACAAATGTTTCCAACTCCAGTGGTTATCGGGTCTTTTTTAAAGATTTTTTTTTTTTCCTTTTTCTCCCCAAAACCCCCCAGTACATAGTTGTATATTCTTCGTTGTGGGTCCTTCTAGTTGTGGCATGTGGGACGTTGCCTCAGCGTGGCTTGATGAGCAGTGCCATGTCCACGCCCAGGATTCGAACCAACGAAACACTGGGCCGCCTGCAGCGGAGCGCACGAACTTAACCACTCGGCCACGGGGCCAGCCCCCTTATTGGGTCTTTTGTAATATAGATGGATACTGTGGAAATTGGTATTGAGTTACATTTTGTGATAGAAATATTCTATAATATGGAAAGAACGTATTCTTTTTCTTGATCCATGGATTCTCCTGAAGACCTGAATTCTCTGCAATAAGAAAGCAGAGACAACGCTTGGACATGCAGAATCCAAAATAACTATTTTTCATAAGGAAATACATGTCCTTGCAACTTGGTGGATGAGAAGACAACACAATTCTAGGTGTGCTTTATTTCTTATTTTCAGAAAGCTGAATTCTAATTGAATTACATTTATTTCAAGATCATGTTGAAATGACTGTATTTTTAATTTTGTGGGTTAAGCCACAGCATTCCAAGCTATACCTTCTAAATGAAGCTAATACAAACAGTTGCAATTTCCTACGTAGGATGGTAAGTACAAAATTGACACAAAGGCCATGTACGTAGTGGTATCACTGCTCTGAATTTTTAGGGCCACTCAGTTCTATTGGTATTCCATGGATGTTTCAAAAACCAGTAGGCCAGGCTCTCCCAAGAATTTGTGTGTACTGTCTCTCCCCCTATACTAATCTTGGCTGAATGATTTTTTTACAGTGAATTTGTAAAGCTAGGAGAGGTTATGTAAAGAATTTTTCCTTTTCTAGAGCAGACATAACTCCTTTACTGTCTTGGTCAGGAATCCCCACTGTTTTGTATGAGTTTACCCCCAAATGCACTTGAATCAGCTGTTTGTTATTATGTGTCTTAAATGGAAAGCTCCTTAGAGCAAGGTGCTCTTCATGAAGAAAACCCAGCAATGCAATTAATCCTCTCCACGCCTTTGTTTGGCTGGCTTTATCTCTGAATGGAGATTTACCTTGCTTCCCCTCAGCTCTTCTTGATCTTCTCCTGTTCCTCTAAAACTCATGACCAAAGAGGAAGAAGATTGTGTGCCCTGTCTCAGAAGTAAGGTCGGTCCATATTACTTATGGAATTGGCCTAAATTAAATTGCAAGCATTCTTTTACAACTGGAGGTATAAAATTGCCTTAGGTTAAGCCCACATACAACCCATAAACTGTTTGATGTGCCTCAAAGACAGAGCAGAGGAAATTTAGTTCATCATTTTGGTAAAAACCTAATGTTACCAAAACAGTATTTATAAATTGTTGCCTCGTTCTGTGGATGCCGACTGCTTTGCATAAACAAACTTCTCCTTCCTTGCTTAACCAATATAAATAATTTTCATGATGTATTTTTTTTGTTTCCTCTTTTCTCAGGGAAACACCAAGAACAAAATATTGCAAGAGCTATTATAAACAGAAAAAAGCTAAAAGTGTATTGTGGAGGACAACTTTATAAGAAGGAAATCCTCAACAATGTTTTTTTCCACTTAGGTTTTACAGTAAATTAACAGAAGCGATTATATACAAATTGCATTTTTCTGTTCCTTCTTGTGATGACAAGTATTACTAACAATTCGAAACTGACTTCCAGGGAAACTTTCCAAATATATAGCTTTTCTCTATCTTTCTTATGTTGAAATTCAGCTCATTCCTTTTATCCTTCTTATATTTTTGAGTGGATGATGGGAAGTTGAAATATAAGCTCCGTTGAAATTTTCTTGGTTGAATCTGAACAGATCAGAGCTTAGTTTTATCAGCTGCACTTGCCATTGCCTTTCTTAAATGGACACATCCACATAGACATCAAAAAAGAAAAAGAAAAAAGCCTGTGGCAAATACAAAGGAATTTTTCCTGTGGTATTAAATACACCCAAAGATTAGAGACGTGTTGGAATTCATAAAGTGCATGTGAAAAGCCACTGATGACAGGTACTTGAAAGAATCAGAACTTCTAAAATAATTTATTTTGGGAGGAGGCAATTGGATTTAAAGAGAGATGAGGTGCATTTGATAGAAGGTAGGAGGGCAATGGCGCTCCACTGTGTAAGTGTAATTCCTGGCATGCTCCGCTCCAGGTCATACTGGCCACCTTGCTGGTTCTTGCTTTTTTTTTTTTTTTTTAGGAAGATTAGCCCCGGAGCTAACTACTGCCAATCTTCCTCTTTTTGCTGAGGAAGACTGGCCCTGAGCTAACATCCATGCCCATCTTCCTCCATTTTGTACGTGGGACACCTACCACACCATGGCTTTTGCCAAGCGGTGCCATGTCCGCACCCGGGATCCAAACCGGCAAACCCTGGGCCACTGAGAAGCGGAACGTGCGAACTTAACCGCTGTACCACTGGGCTGGCCCCAGCTGGTTCTTGAATATACCCAAGCATGCCACTGCTTTGGATTTTTGACATTTGCTGTACTCCACACCTGGAACATTCTTCTCAGATATTCACATGGCTTACTCAATCAGTTTGTTTAGATGTCTGTCCAAACGTTACCTTATTAAAGATAAATATCCTATCCTCTTATTTAAATAGCACACCCCTGCCAACTTCTAACCTCCTTGCTTATTTTTTCTTCATAGCATTTGTCACCGTTTTAGGTGAATTAAACCAATAATATATCTTTTGTTCTGTATCCCCAATGCCTAAAACAGTGCCTGGAACTCTAGAGGGGCTCAATTTATGCATGTCGAATAGACAACTCATTTAAACTATTATATCTGTCTTCCAGTAAAATATTTTCTGTATCTCAAATATTATAATGATACCTGCTACATATGTCATTTGAATAAATAGAATAGGATAGTTTTGAAGGCTATTTGATCCAGGCTTTAAAAAGCCAAAAAAAAAATTTTTTTGAAGATTTTTGCTTTCAAAAAGACAATGATAGCTTTCTGCTTACTAGAGAGTTCTTTCTTATTGTGTAATCCAAAAAGATTTCTGATTTAGAGAATTTCGATAAACTTTTCTATTTTACCATTTTATTTCGTTAAGTGCTTACGATGTGTTTGCTATTCTCATTACAATTCTCCAATTCACTTCAGAGCACATTGTTGTTTGAGGACCTACTGTGGTTTACAGCCAATGGGCATCTCACAGCTGCCAGCCTGCCCAGGAGCCCTTCTGCCCGACACGGGTTCTGACAGACCCACCTCGTACTGGTATTCTGCTCTTCCTGACACATTTGGTTGTAGGTGACACCAGCTGCTATTCATAAGAAACCTCGAAGTGGTTATGGCTTTCCTGGAGTCACCCACAAGACTAACAGTGACTAACCTAAGGTGTAAATTCGAGAAGCTTCACTGACCTCTTGCTGTGTATTCACATCAAGGGAATATATTTTAGGTCGTAAAGCACAACATATGGTAGAAAGTTTTCATAAAATTTTAGGTGAATTAAACCTTTTCTCACTTTTCAGGACCTTTCGTAAGCCCTCCTAATTCACACCTGTTTTATTACCATAGCAAAATCAAATAAAGTATGGTCCATAAAAGAACAAATTGATAAACTGGATTTCATTGAAATTAAAAACATCTACCTTTCATAAGGCACTGTTGATGGAATGAAAAGGCAAGTCACAGTCTGGGAGAAAACATTGGCAAAGTATGTATATGCATATGATATATGTGCTTTATGATATATGATAAAGGATATTTCTTCAGAATATGTATGTAAAGAATTCTTACAACACATTAATAATGAAAATGAACAATCCAACTAAAACTGGGCAAAATATTTGAAGAAATACTTCACTAAAGAACATATGCTGATGACAAATGAACATGTTATTTACTTATTTTTAATTTTTTTTCTTTTTGGGGGAAGATTGGCCCTGAGCTAACATCTGTTGCCAATCTTCTTCCTTTTTTTTCTTCTCCCCAAAGCCCCAGTATATACTTGTATATCCTAGTTGTGTGTCCTTCTAGCTCTTCTATGTGGGATACAGGCACAGCTTGGCTTGATGAGCAGTGTGTAGGTCTGCGCCCAGGATCTGAACTGGTGAACTCTGGGCCGCCGAAGCAGAGCATGCAAACTTAACCCCTATGCCACTGGGCGGGCCCCCAAAGATGAACATGTTAAAAGATACCCAACATAATTAGTTATTTTGGAAATACAAATTAATGAGACACCACAACAAGCTAACATTATACACCTATTAGAATGGCTAAAATAAAAAAGACTACTATACTAAGTGTTGACAAGGTTTTGGGGGAATTAGAACCATCATTAACTCCTGTTAGGAGTTGTAAGATAGCACAACCCCTTTGGAAAATAACAGTTTCTTAAACAGTTAAACATAAACTCAGCTATTTACTAGTTACTCAGCTATTTATTAGTTATTTATTTCCCAGTTATTTACTCAAGAAAACTGAAAAAATATGTCCTTACAAAAACTTTTACATAACTGTTAATATCAGCTCTATTTGGAATAGCGAAAAACTGGAAACAATCCAGAAGTTACTCAGCAGATGCATGGATAAACAAATTGCTATATATTTATAAAATAGAGTTCCAGTCAATAATGAAAAGGAAACTATGCTACAGCATGAATGTAAATGTAAGCAAAATAGTTATGCTAAATAAAAGAATCTATATAAAACAGGGCACAATGTATGATTCTAGCAATTCTAGCAAATGAAAGTTAGCATATGGTGGTAGAAAGGAGATAAGTCGTTGTCTTGTATGGAAGGAAGGGGGGCAAGGGCAAGTGAAAGAGGGATGACAAAGGGGCAGGAGAAAACTCTTGGAGTTGATAGATTTGTTCAATGTTTCAATTGTAGTGATGGTAACACATACACATGGATACATATACCTTAAAACATGGTATGTATATAAGTTAAAACATCAAATTTTACACAATAAATGTGTGCAATTATTTTATGTCAGTTATGTCTTAGTAATTCTGTTAAAAAACAAAGCAAAACGTAAAACTCCACTATAACTGTCATCCATGTACCTCGATCTTTTTTGCTCCAGGTCACCACGTAGGTGTCACTGGTGGTACGGCTTGGTTGGCATCGGTCAAGGACTCACTGTTGGATTTCTCAGCTATGGGTAGAGTGTGGAGATGTAATAGCCATCTGTGGTCATCCTGAGCCTCTGTTTCAGGACTTGGCTTAGGCTGGAGGCTAGCAGCCATTCTCAGACTTGCCTGTTTAGTACACCATCCAATAAAAAGGAAAATGCAGATGTCATCAAGAATAGAGAGAAAATTAGTGAGGCCGGGTTCAGACATTTCTTACCACACATAGCCCCTCAGCCTGGTTTCCATGTCCAGTTTAGTTGTGTCCCCTTTAAACTTCTCTAGCACTTCCAATTATTCTGGTAATTTCAAACTTCACAATCCACATTCAAAAAATTAGATCGTTGCTGAGACTTTGGATCTTGGTTTGAAATATGATGCTCCACTCTGCCAGCCATCTTACTTTTACCACAACATTTTGACAGCTGTTTAAGGCTATTAATATTGAATTAATGTTCAAGGAAGTTTACAGTTGTTCACTAGGGGAAAAGAATGTAAGTTAACCACAAACCTTCCTCTTAACGTTGGCCAGCAAAAAGATGCCTATGGCTCATTGCGAAGTGACACTCGGATTTCGTCTGTCTCTGACTCACACAATTTGGTTTTCCTTTCTTAAAAAGGCTACTCAGGGGGCTGGCCCCGTGGCTGAGTGGTTAAGTTCACGCGCTCCACTTCAGGGGCCCAGGGTTTCCCTGGTTCGGATCCTGGGCGAGGACATGGCATCGCTCATCAGACCATGCTGAGGCGGCATCTCACATAGCACATCCAGAAGGGCCCACAACTAAAATATACAACTATGTACTGGGGGGATTTGGGGAGGAAAAACAGAAAAAAAAAGATTGACAACAGTTGTTAGTTCAGGTGCCAATCTTTAAAAAAAAAAGGAAAGAAAGGTAAGAATGACACAACAGGTTGTTTTTGTTTTTTAACTTGGGCAACTGAAAGGATTATAGTAGTATATATTTAGATGTATATATACATATATGTATATATATCACATATATATATACCACATATGTATATATACCACACACACACAATAGAATATTATTCAGCCATAAAAATAAGGAAATCCTACCATTTGTGACAACATGGATGGACCTTAAAAGCATTATGCTAAGTGAAATAAGTCAGACAGAGAAAGACAAATACTGTACAGTCTCACTTATATGTGGAAGCTAATTAAAAAAAAAAAAAAAACACCAAACTTTTAGAAAAAGAGATCAGATTTGTGGTTACCAGAGGTGAGGGATGGGGAGAGGGGAAATTGGAGGAAGGTGATCAAAAGGTACAAACTTCCAGTTGTAAGATAAATAAATACTAGGGATGTAATGTACAAGATGCTGGCTGTGGTTAACACTGCTGTGTGGTATGTAGGAAAGTTGTTAAGAGAGTAAACCCAAGAGTTCTCATCACAAGAATATTTTTTCTTTCTTTTTGTTTTTATTGTATCTATAGGAGATAACGGATGTTAACTAAACCTATTATAGTAATCATTTCACAATATATGTAAATTGAACTGTCATGCTGTACTCCTTAAGATTATAGAGTGATGTATGTCAATTATTTCTCAATAAAACTAGAAAATTTTTTTAAAAAAGAAACTAACATTAATAATGCTAGTATCTGATCTAGAAGCCAGGTTCAAATTCAGCCATTTGTACCACTGTTGTTCTTAACCAGCCCAGGGTCACATGTTGCGTATAGTTGTCATATCTCTTCATCTTCCTTAATCTGGAATAGATCCTCAGTTTTTCTTTGTCTTTCATGACATAGATATTTTTGAAGAATTTAGGCCAGTTATTTTGTAAAATGTTCTTCATTTTGAGTTTGTCTGATGTTTCCTTATTATCAGATTTAAGTTATGCATTTTTGGCAGGAATACCACAGGAGTGATGCGTCTTTCTCGGAGCATCATGACGAGCCATTAGTAGGGTAATAATTTTGTCCACTTGGGAAATGTGTACCTGCCTATTTTCTCCAATGTAAAGTTACCATTTTTCCCTTTGTAATTAATAACTATTTTGTTGAGAGCCACTTTGAGATTCTATTATCATCCTGCTTCTCACTATACTTTTGTCCACAAATTCATTGATGATTCTTACCTGAAACAATTATTACTAGGGTACTAGAGTGGTTTCTAAATAGTGATTTTTTAATTTCCATCATTCCTTCTAGCTTTATTAGTTGAAATTCTATTATAAGGAAGAGCTTTCCTTTCTCCTTGGTAAACTTCTTTTCTGAGGTCTCTCCATCAGTCCATCTATCTGTCTATCCATCCTTCTCTCTATTTACTTTTGTACCCATCCGTTACATCATTCCACGTAGTTCCGAAGAACTCCATGGGATAGACCTATTCGATTTTTCTCACCTAACTGAATTTTTACAGAAGACTTACAGTGATGGCCCTATTCACAATATTATTTCTCTAAGGATAACTAAGTATTCATGAGGCTTTTCAAAATTACTACTTTCTATGGTATTCCATGAGAAAGGATAAAAGTCCATTCTTTAAAATCTGTTGGAGGCTTTTCCATGAGAGAGAGATCCGTGCTTTCCGCAGTGACATGACATCATCAGATGAATCGAAATATATTCGTGAACATGTGTTTGGACTGTCTGTACTCCTCTCCCAGTCTCCTTATACAAAGATAATCCCCGATTAGAATGTAGGCCGAAACTATAAGGCTCAACTTCTGTAAATTTGATGTTTCTGTCAGGTTGATCGAATGTCCCATGCTTTTCATTTATTTGAAAGGTAAGACTTTTTACATCTTCTCATGATATCCCTGACATTGCAGAAACAGAAGTGTTAATAAACTTTCATTTGAAAATGTAGAAGAGGGCTAGGTTTTAGATTTTTTCTTATGTATAAAAATTGTGGAATAAAAGACTTTAATCAGAGATGTCCTTTATTCAGTGCCCAATATGGGTCCCGAGCACTTTACATATACTATTTGAGAGTCTCATAAAACCCTACAAGGCCCACTTGGATCTCCTAATTTTTCAAATCTGCAGTTGGAGTTTCAGAGAAGCTACATAATTAGACTGAGCTCAAAATTAACAAGTAGAAGGGCTGGAATTCAAATCCAAGTTTGTCCCAATTGAAAAGGCCTTGTTCTCCCTCTGCATTCCATTGACAGTACACCTGTTTTTTGTTGTGAGTGCCATCCAGTCCATTCCGACTCCCAGTGACCCTGTGCACACCAGAGCAGAACCCTGCCCAGTCTTTTTGCGCCATCCTCTCACCTTCAGGCGCTGTATCAGACTTGTCTTGCTATTCATAGGGTTTTAGGGTTTTCATGGCCAATTTTTGTGGAAGTGGTGGCCAGGGCTTTCTTCCCAGTCTGTCTTAGTCTACAAGGTCCACTACAACCTATCCTCCGTGGGTGACCCTGCTGGGTGAAATACTGGTGGCATAGCTTTCAGCATCACAGCAACATGCAGCTGCCATGGTGTGACAAGCGACAGAGGGGTGGTGTGGTTCCCTGAACAATATGACCACTGACAGACTTGTGGTATAGTTCCCTGTCAGGAAAATGAACCTGGGATGCAGCAGTGAGCGTGCAGAATCTTAACCACCAGACCAACAGGGCTGGCGAAAACACCCGTTACCAGTAATAAATACGCAGAAGAATAAACATGTATAGTCTACGAAATCAGCAAGGGTAAAAGCTGTTGGGATTCTGTGGCAGAAAAATCAAATTCTCTTTTCTTTAGTGTACAACAGAATGCGCAAGCTGAAAGTATTTATTTATTTGACTTGACTTTACCTGTTTTCTTCTACTTATCTCTTTCATTCTTGATAATACTAGTATATTTAAAAATCTGCACACATGCTAAAAAATACATTATTTAAAAACCTTAGAATCTGAGAGATGATGGTAATGGTACTTTAGCCCCGTAATAATTTATAATTAGATTGAGTTTTGTGCTTCCATTTCTGTAACTGAGTTGAACTCACTAAATTGAATTTTCCGTTTCAAACAGCAGGTGGTGGTGCTGGGTTACTCTGTCAAGTTTAAGTTCTTAATTATAGATATGGCTGTATTGTTGAAAGTAATATGTACTATATATTCTGGTTTCAGAACCATTACATCTTCCTGTTAAGATTTACTCTATAAAGTAATACACACGATAAGGTCTTATGTTATTTGAAAAATACCACATATATATAAATTCTTTAAATGAAAGAAAATGATGGTGTATATACAAAGCATATCATTTAAATCATTTAAACAGTTTTCTACTTCATACAATTGCTTAAATGACTTTAATATGTATGTTTGGTAATAAATATGATTTAGTATTGGGGATTAAACATTATATCAAATATACTCTAAATTTGTAATTACTATAAAAAAATAGTGTTCAATGGTAAAGACTAAAGAAATCTTTCTCATTTAGTAAAAGAATGGGTGGAAAAATGAAGCTTTTTCTCACTCCTTTAATTAATCCCTAGTTGAGTACAATGATTACTTTTAATCACTTTTAATTAATTCTGTAATATACTATATGTTTTCCATTACTCTTCAATCTACATTCCCATTCCACTAAATTCAATATCTCTAAACAATTTATTTCGAGTCTTGGCTACATTTCAGTTCTTAATAAAGCTGAAATGGAGGATGTGGGGTGGGGAGTTATTTTCCAGTCTTTGATCCAGAGCTGGATTTGATTGGATGGTGGGAAGGAGATAAGGAAAAAGGAGGGTGTTATTCTCTGTTAAAAGCCATTGCTTTTACCGGTGAAATAATATTTGAATGTTGTAGTTTGCTAGGTCATGATGATAATTATGATGTTACATTATTTGAGCCAATGTCTCAGAGGTCCCAGGCCACACAATGCAAAGGTAATATTTATATCCTTGAATGATTCATAGACAACACTCGGCAGCAGAGGGCATCTCTAAAGATTCTACTGACTGTTTCGCACTACCTGCTTATGGCAGATGGAACAGAAAAGTGGAGAGGCAGGTGGCTGGGAATTGTTGGAATGAGGTAGAACCAGGTGGTTGGCAGGAATTAGGGGTCCTGTGGAAGGAACGGAGGTTAAAATCAAGACAGCAGGTGAAGAGACAGAAGTTGAGTTAGCAATGGGACTAGTAGTGCTGTATATCGGTCTACACAGTGGAGGTGCGGGGACCATTTACATCTTATTGTAGGGCCAATCTATATGACTTCATTTTTATTGTGTCCATTGTGAAATTAGAACTGAAGTTTAGTGGTGAGGTCATTACCAAGGTGTTCTGTCTATGGCAGGGTTGATATGAGTCAATACCTCCCAATGTCTGCTCAAAGGGCTACGTCCAAAGAGAGCACTGAACCAAGCTGAGCCTACCACGCTCTCCCTGGCCCCTTACAGTTGTCGTTGTTTCCAAATAGGAGGCCACCCAATGGGGCAGCAAAAATTCCAGCTTATCTTAAAATGAAGAATGTCACTAGCAGACAAACACTAAGGCTGCTTTCAATTTTAAAATTCTTGGTGTATTTGATTCTCAATGTGTGATCTATAACTATCAGATTTAACTGGGATATAGGTATCCAGAAGATACCTATATATGGTATGATATATATATATATGGTATGATATATATATATATATATACACCACATATATGTGAACATATAATCATATATTATACATATATCATAAATATTATATATGCATATATTAATATATATGCATATATTATATGCAATATTTATATTCTTAAGGTTCTGTAGAGTGGCAACTTAGAAATAACATTTAAAATTTTTCTCCAGATAAATATTATGCATAGTATAGTTAAGAACCACTGGTTTGGATATTTTAAAGACTATTGTTAAAAGCAGTAACTTCATAATACAGTGAAATAAAACAAAACAAAACAGTACAGAGCCAGTAGAGGCAAACCAGATTTATGTGGCTTGAAACCCATAAATGTTAGGGTCTCTATAGAATAAAATAAAAATTTACAGATACAAAGTTAGATACAGTGCCTCAGAGTTAATCTACTTCTGAGGCATAAACATTGAGGCCAGCTTCACTTCCTACCAGCTTGGGCACGTTTCTAAGCCTTTCTAAGTTGAGAATAATGGCTTGAGGGGGGTGTCAAGATCAAATGAGCTAACAGCCCTTCATAAATAGTGCAACAGCTATGGAGATTTTCGTCCTCTTCATCTCTGACCACCTAGTTCACATGCAAGAGTGTGAAATGAGTAGAGAAAACTGTTCAAGATTTTGAGATGCTCAGTAGGATGATGATGTACACTTGCAACCCCTGCTCTTCTCCAACTTTTCTAGAGAAACCCAACACTTCTACACACTCAAATCATATTGCTTATTTGTTGAATAAATGACTGACTGAATGATGAATAAATGAATGAATGAGTAAGTGAATGAATGAAAGGCTGGGCTCATGGCCCACCTGCTGCTATGACAGGCCCACCTATCATAAAATATGGTTGGGCAGAGCCTTAGACGTGACTTGTCCTTCTGAGGATTTTAAATTGATGAACTGTTTGCTGAGATGAATGTGACTAATTGAGCTGGGTGGGTTTACCTGTAAGGGCCTCCTGGAGGAAGGGTTTTCTAGCAAAGCTTTGGAAGGAAGGAATGCATGTTTAAAAACAGCAACAAGAAGGCTTTCTACAGGGCATGTCTTTATTTCCATTCCACCATGAGGGAGCCAATAGTCTCATTCACCTTGTGCTGATGTACAGTGCAGTTTCAGTGAAAATTATTTGGGCTTTCAAAATAAGCAAAATTAATGTTTACTAAGTGTTTCCTGGGGAAAAAGCACAGGAAATTACACTAAATCTTCACCACAACCCAGAAAGTCAGGTTTTTCTCACTGGAAAACAGGGGCCTCGGGAGCTTAAAAACTTCCCAAGATCACAAGATCTCGGCTATTGCACAAGATGTTGGAAATAAGATTCAAACCCTAAGCGCTGACTTTACGCTCGTGTTCTATTATATTATTTTAAGTAGCAAATATTGTTCTTTGCCTTTTGTAAAAGGATGAGTAGGAAAAGAAGCTCTGTTTTAATCACTTCCCTGTTGAGAATATAAATGATATTTAATTATTTGCATTTATTTTATAACATTTTCTAATGGGGTCAAAAAAAAGCTATAATTTTTCTGGTAATGGCCACCAGACTGAATCTAAACTCCACTTTCCCACACACAAACTGGCAAAAAATGAGGACCCAAATTATGCACATGCACACACATGGTACACATCATACACACACACATACGTATGTACATATATATATATATATATATATATATATATAACCCTTTTTATTCTTTTGAAAACAGAAAAAGGAATTTTAAAAAGGAATTTTAAATACGATGTTTGGATGCTTGCTTTCTCCAATCCTGAAACATACGGAGGCTGAAGTACGTAAAGTTAACAACAAAATAGACCAGTTTGTAAGCTTGAGCTGAAAAGTATCAGGAACATTCTGGATACAATGTTCAACGTGCAACTCAAGCTTCTGGTTTTTTTGCCATGTCCTCTATGAATTTCAATGAAACATCTATCAGAAGAAACAAGGATTTGGTGGAAGCTACAGCTTAGAGAAAAAGAATTTATCAAATAATTACAAACAGCTTTTTCTTATTTTATTTGAGGCACCACCATAGTCTTGCAGCGCTAAAGGATCCTGTCTTAGAGCTGCTTACATGAACAAATATGCCTTGGAGTGTGTGTGTGTGTGTTTGTGTATCTAAAGGGGTAGAGCAGAGACTTTTAAGACCCATCCCCTTTTTCTTGACCTCAAAAAAACAAGTTTAAACCTTCCTGATCTTACTCTACAAATATTTACATCTTCTTTTATTATTCCAGTCATTTCTGATAATTCCTCTCCTTTATACTGACAATGTGGCAGAATCTGAACATACATGTTCTACATGCATCTGGTTTATGATTGCTTGGGGCGCAAATTAAATGCTAGAGAGTAACCCCAAATAGGGAGTGTGTGTGGGCAAATTACAGAGGTTCATGCAGCCACAGGGAGAAAACAGACATAGAGCTTCTAATTAGGAAAAGAATAGGACATTGTCTCTGGGCTCCCAGAAGCTCTTTCAAAATGTTAAATTTCCTTGGAAGGTCTTCATATTTATTTCTCATTTTAAGTTCCAAATTATTTTTGCAAAAATCAGTTCTAAGTCATACCGTTAAAATGTCTGTCCTCACTTTATTTTCAGGGCTCAAGGATTGTAGATATATACTATTGATTCGATTTCCAAATTCTGGTAGACCTCCTGAAAAGAAAAAATACGCCTAAAACTCCAGATCCAAAAGTACCTATTAGTCAGCTGTGGGCACGCCAAGTTGTCAAGTGATATTGCAGTTACGGTCTTTCAAGCATTTGAAAAAAGTCTGAATAACTCTGTGTAAAAGGCTGGACTTTATGGCTTTGTCTATGCCAAAGAGATTGTCCAACAGAAAGCATCCTGGTAAGCCTAATTATTACTCCACATATGGTACGTGGCACTATAAGCTATTTTGAGGTTTGGGAAAAGGGAAAGCTATGGGCGACAACCACAGCAGGCCATACTGAGGAATTTTAACTCCAACTCTAACATTCCCACATTGGCAGAGCATAAAACACAAAGTTTTGTTTTAGTAATCATTCTTTCATGTATATATTTTCAGGGCAAACAATTTTGTTAAAATTTATAGAGTAGAATGAGGAAGGAAACGATATACAAAAAGTCAGTATAGTACATCTATATTCAATAAAGATTGTACTTCAAAATATTATAACTGTTATTAACAAGGGTACCTTTCATTTCATACTTAAAATCATAGCAGCGTTTATGACACTTTATTTAGGGAATAATGTAGGGTCTGACTTGGAGTACATCTTCAATTAAATGTTAAAAAAGAACGCTTTGAATTTGTATGTGTAGGTGGTTGCACAAAAAAAATATGTCGGGAGAATGAACTCAGAGAAACATGGAAGCAATCAGCCATTTATCAGATTTGTCTCTATGCCTTTAATTGATTAATTTATTATGAAAGTTTCCTCAGAGAAAGAAAAGAAGAGGATTGAAGACATCAAATAAAGAGAGTTGTTTTATACTTATGACTTCAATATGTCAGTCCAATGAGAACTATTTCCAAGTGAAATTTGTGGATATTTCAATATGGCTTAAAATGAAATGAAATTCAGACATCCCTCTCTCTCCATCTCTTAAGCATTTTAAAGGTCAGCCTTGTCTATTGTTTCGTTGCAGAATCTTATGCTCGGTGGTCATTCTCACAGCAGAGGGCCCAGCCATAAAACCTGACACATGGAAAGGTGTTTACACATATTAAATGATAATCATGCTTACCTACCCTACCATTCCATAGGATTTAAAGGCCTTTAACCCTCCAAGTCCAAGAAACTTAGCAGATTCCTGGCACCACCTTTTTCTTGGTTTTGGATAAAATAAATAAAAAATCTTCATCTTTAGCAAAATAAGGGATTTGCCTCTCTGGTTTTCCATTCTAAATACAAAAAACAGGACACTACTTGAAGTTAACAATTATCTTAACTAGGATGGAGTAATGGAAGCAAATAATTAATATTCCCAGTAGATGTCTACTCATGATCAAGGCTAAAAGGAAATCTTAACGTCAGGATGTGGGATAGCATTTTGGTTTTCTGTAGTTATTTCAGACATTGTTTTAAAGCAAAATCAGATATACTTTACTTACTGCCATTAAAAAACCAGGAAAACCAAATCCAGGTTTTAATTCAGGTTTTATCTATATTTTTAAGTTGAATGACTTATAAACCTCTGTGGGATATAACTCCTAAACGTGATAATAAGATTAAAATGGTATTTACCTCTTCGTTTTTCTCGTTGAGAGTGAAATAGACAACGTTCTTTAAATCTGGCTTCTTTGATTCTATTCCTACTTTCCCCAGAAGGTGGCACTTGTGTAATCTTTTTCTTTCTCAGGGTGCGGAGAACCGGGGGAGCCAGGGGGACCGGGGTGAATTTTCAGAATTGTTTTTCTTCGACAAACTCCAAGGAGCCACGTCAGAAATCTGCGAGCTCCTTTAGGCTCAAAGAACCCATCCAATAAGAATTAGTCTGATTTTGTGAAAGGAAAATATGCTTCCCATCTTAGGTTTAAACTTTGTATTTCTTTTCTCCCAAGTCTGTTTTATAATGTTCTTCTTTCCTTGTGATCTTTGACTAAAGATCTCACTCTGTTTTTAGATAGCTGTGATCCATTTGAAGTTGTCTTTCTAAATTAGAATGCATAAGCAACACACAAGTATGTCTGGACTCTATCTAAACAAACCTTTCTGACAGCATAAATCCAGAAGGATAAATCATTCAGACAGGAGAAATCGTTTGAACTGTGAAGAGACAAAAAAGAGTGAGAGGCACAGAGGGAAAGAAAAACATTCTGGAGAGATTCTGACGATGAGACGGGAATTAACAGATGAGACTTAAAACCAAACATGCAAGTTCTTCCCAGCAATTCATGTAAATTTGCTCCCAATTCCTGTAGCTGAAAAGAATTTTAAATGTGATCTAAAGAAGTCCAACCACTTCATTTTACAGATGAGGAAACTGAGTCCCAGAAAGATAAAGGAGTGTGTTCAGTGGAACACAACTGAAGGCTGATTCTACTTCTGAGGAAAGAATGCAATCATCTGTCAAAGAGTTGCAAGTCATAACTTGTACTTAAAATCTCAGGCAGCTTTGAAAACTGGAGTCTGTTTAACAATGATTCTTTTTTTCAGCCACATACTATTTTGAGCCACTCTGACGTCTTAGAAGCCCTCCCGCGGCACCAAGCAGGAGCAGGGTCATTCATTAACCGTGTAAGTTAGAGATCTCTGCTGTCCAATATGGTAGCCATTGGCCACATCTGACTTTTAAATTGAAGTTTAAATTAATTAAAGTTAAATAAAATTAAAACTTGAATTCCTTGGGTACACTAGCCATATTTCAAGTGCTCAACAGCTGCATGTGGCCAGTGGCTGCTGTATTGAACAGGGCACACACAGAACTTTCCATCACTGCTGAAAGTTCTCTGGGATAGCACTGTTATAGATCATTCCTGTGGAGAGTAGGAAGGTTAGGTACATAGTGTGATGAGCTAATCCAGTTATAATGGCTAAAAGCATTTGTTTCCCAATTTACGTGAGTTCATAAGCCAGTTTACAACAAATTATGGAAAATTATCTGACTCGTGTCTTTTTTACACACTCTCTCTCTCCCTTTTCCCCTCTACTTTTGCCCTCTTTAATATTCTTTACTTTTGAGTGTTCAGTAAATCTTTGTGAATACCTTATTGATTCCCTCTTGTGTGCATCATTTGAGGACATTCCACAACGGCCACTGAGTGCCTACTGTGTGACAGACATTGCCCTAGGTAACTGAAAAGGAAAAATCAGATGCCCTGTGATAATGAATCCGGCAGAAGAAAGACACATTTGCAGAGCCCAATCAGGATAGAAAATGCGACCCTCAGACCAGTTTAATTAGCAAAAGCAAGTATTGTTAGCACAATTATGTAGACTAAGAGACGGCAGCTTATTCTGAGGGATTTAGTGACTTGCCCCAAATAATACGGATGGTAAAAAAAGGACATCCTCAGATTGGAATTCAAGTCTTTTAAAGCCAAGTCCAGTGCTTTTTCTAATCTGTTACCAATCCAGAGTAGAGATTGCTTTATGCCAATTGCCTAATTTCTTCTGACATCTGCCGATGAATCATCAAATAAGTAGTGCCTTGAATACATCAACATTCTCAAGTCCAATTTTCAGAATTTCTTTGAATAAAAACAGAATTTGTCTTTTTACATGGGTTTCTCTGTGGAGCTCTCAGCTGAGTGCTTATAGAAGGCCCTTGTGTTGAATTGATCTGCGCTTGATATTCTGTCAATACTTTGAACTCTTACGGGTTGACAGAGCTTACCTGTAAATTAAACAAATACTCTTTCTATCAAAGAAAGATATAATTCTTATCAGTTGGCAGATGAATAAAATCACACCATTTGCAGGCAATCAGGAGAGCATCAATAGCATGCAGCTTTTCAGATATGGCACTTCCCATGCCTTTCTGTTAACAGTGTGATTCATTTAGGCACACTGAAATCCAGATGTTATCCAAACTCTAGGTCCTATATAGATATTCTCTTTACTGCAGGGCTTGCTTCAAAATTTGACACCACCACCCCATCAGTCAAGTGGTTTAACAGGGTCCATTGCTAACTGTCTCTGCACCACGTTACTTGGATTTGCTCCACCTCCAAACATGCCATTCAGTATAAAGTGTAGTATGATACTTTCCCGCATGCATACAAGTTTTCAGTCAAATGTTAATTTTTATGTTTAGATGGGGTTCAGAAACCCTGTGTTATTTGCAATTATTTTAATCACAAAGTATAGTGAGATGGTACTACATTTATTTACAAAATGGACTTAGCTAGAGATTGTCCCTATCTTCATCAACAGAAGCTTCCAATAATCCTCCCATGTTGTCTTTTCCTAATTCATCAAATTTGCCATACAAGATTTAATTGACTGAAACGTTTTCTCAGTCCTTCATAGAGCACTGCTCTGATTCCATCATCCTTTTCATTTTGTCATACTCTCCTAGCAAAAAAAATAAACAAATAAAACAAAACAAACCAGCAAAAAATCCCCTTTAGAATGACTTTTCTACTTTTTATGGCTCATACTCCTTTCTTCTCATCCCATCAGTTCAAAGAATCTACCCCTTCTTATCCACAATTCATTTCTTCCTCTTTCAAGGTTTTCCTCTAGCATCTTAGAATTCAAAGGTTTGTATAACCAACAATATTGTTCACCCATCTTGAATATACGCTTCTTGCATAACAAAAGTACATTCATACATTGAATAATATATAGTAGTCAGTGTAATGAAATAAATTAACTTTTTCATAGCAGAACACTCTATGTGGCTTTGGGAAAATGACTTTGTCATCCTGGACTCCAATGTTCTTCTCTGAAAAATTAAGTGCAAAAAATATATAAAAAGAGATTTTTATTGCTGGCATTCTATTTTTCTCAGTCACTTTTCTTTTAAAAGTCAAGTAAGAAAAACATACTAGCTAGTAATATTTTTTTCCTATAGCTTGTGTGACAGAGACTAACTCAATTCTTTTCTAGAATGTGTTATCGCTAGTGAAAGTAATTCTGGAAAACAAAAAATTTTGGTCAAAGATAAAATTTGCTATTTTCTTGAGAATTTGTGTGATTCTGCTAGTAAGACTAGAACTGGAAATTTTGCAAAATAAATATATTCTGATACTAGCTACAAAAATAAGGAAAAATCCTTATACGTTTAGCTGAAGAGTGAATTTGTACCATTAAATTGTATCCTAGTTTATATTACATAGCATTAGAGAATGCCACAGTATTCTTCAGTACTCCACACTGGGAAATGGGACGCCTACTTCAAATGGCATTTGTGCTTGTTTCAGCTGGAATCATTCGTATTTGTTCTGTGGCTTGGGAATCTCTCCATCAAGTGAAGGAGCACAGAGAAGACTTTCTCCTGGTCAAGCCTCGCATACACACGCCTCTCTCACAGCCACAACACACTTGAACTAGCCGACTTGGCATTTTTTAAAAAGTCTCTATCTTGATCACGTTGAGATATGTGGCTCTCAGTACTAAAAGGAAATTTTGTCTACAACAGACAAATTCCAAATCTGAGTGACTACTTGAAAAATATTTTAGAAACCAAAAGAACTGGACCATCACTTTGTAGACTTTGCTTCCAACTAAAAGCTACCTATGTGGTCTATACACTGGCTAACGCACTCTGGCTGCAGTGTCAGCTCAATCTCAGGTGACCTGTGAGAGCTTGCTGAGAATTTGGGCTCCCAATACTCTGCGAATAATTAAGCACACACTGGCTATTGTCACTGTGTTCTTTCCTTCATTACTTATCTATCTCTTTAATATGGCTCTACTCTTGATAGAGAAAATGTAAAGGCCTGAAGCGCATGACCTATTTCTCAAACGTGCTTGACATGAGCAAAGCACGAACCAGGCTATAATAATCCTCCCCAAGATATAAACTTCATAAAAATTACATTTCACAAAAATTACTTTGGACAAATTACCCTTGAACAAAAAGAAAAAACTTGAGGAAAAAATAGAGAAAAGGAACACATTAACAGAAACGATTTGCTTTTATTAGTTTCCACTGTATGACTTTGACCTCAGTTGGTGTGTAATAACTACTTATTGATTTTCCATGAAAGACTTTTACTTCTTTCTGATTCTATGTTGGGCAAAATACAACTTATAATTATCATTCATTTTGTGATAGTACAGGATCCATTCAAAACAAAAGAACTGTATAGGAATTGATCCTATTTGAAAATGACAAGATAGTGTCTACCAGCTTAGGTTGTGAAAGTAAATGGTTTCCATTGTTTTATAAAGTGACTTTAACTGGGAAGATGCTGAATTTTTGCATCTACAGATCAAGGTCTGTTCGTCTCAAATATGATACCAAGAGAGGTAGCAAGCTGCTTTTCTAATGTTATTTAAATAGCGAAGATTTTTCTGCTGCCCTGTCTCAAATTTAACAGTGTAGACTCAGTACCTTCTGAGGTTCCTTCTCAATAGAACTTACTGGAAATTCAAGGGACACTGGAAACCATAATTTTGCTGTAGCTTGAATTTGCCCAGATTAAAGGAGGGACAAAATTCTAAACAAACTCTCCTTTGGCTACAGTCTGCTACTACTCCAAACCAAATACCTTTTTTTTTGCCTGTAAAAATGAAAAATAAGGGTTCTTTATAAGTAAAAGTTGTTATTTTCATTGAAAAGGATTTTCATTCATCTTTTCACGATTATGACAAATTTCACTAATCTCACATTTTTAGGTATCTTGACTTCTAAGCCTGCTTTTTAAAAAGATTTTCTTTCCTTTTAATTTTTTTTTTTTAAATTCTAAGTTATCTAGAATGACTGATGACTGAAGAATTTCCCAACACAGCCATAGACCTATTAAACATCAACAAGCAAGTAATGTATGAATGGATAAAATGACATTGGCAAATTCTTTTATTTGCAACATTTAAAAACTAGAGACATTGTCTTTTATCTCTCTGAGTATTTATATCCTGGACATAAAATGAAGTCATGGAAACGTGCCCATCTGTTTACTTTTTAAAATCTATGGTGTCAACAGTTCAGAAGTTTCAAGTAAAACCCAGGAATGAAGGCATTCTTGTGGGATGTAGTCAAATCAAGGAATTCTGTCCAAATCCTGGAAACAAACAAAATTTTTGGCTCATTTTCCAGGAAAGTTTTAGATCAAGCTTTTCATTTTTATAGTTTACAAACACCATTTCCACTGATATATACACTTGTGTGTGCGCAGTTTTTAAAATTAGAAGCAAAGTATTGAGGTGATTCCATTTTGCTTGATAGTTGTGAACACCTGGATGGCATGAAATGTGGATTTAGAAGCTTTTGGTGTTGGTTGAGGGTTGGCCACCAGCGTGAGAGGAGGGTAGAGAGATGGGGAGGAATCATCCTTATCTGGGTGTCTTTTTTGCTGGGACTTGGCTAGGAACATAACATTGGAGAATAGCAAAGCATGCTTGGTTGTTCTTTCTGCTCCCTTACTCAATGCTCCACCCTTCTCTACCCCATCTGGGCCTTGGAAGGCTAATTTCTGAAAACTGCCTCACCCTGGCTTCCTTGCCAGCTGGCTCCTGCTTAGAATCAGCCAGTGGTCCCAGTGGACTGAGATACAAAGGTAAAAAGACAGGAAGTTGTGTATTTCTCATCCCTCCCTCCCTTTATCAGCATCCTGTGCCTGGAAATAATTGTCTTTCTCCTTCCCACTACTCCTCTGAAATTCCAATTCACAAAGATCTATGATAACACCATTTCTTCCTTTTGTCTCTTTGGTCCTATGGGTAGAAACAACTTCCCTCTGTTGGTAGTCTCCAGGTGCCCCGCCATCCCTTGATTGCTCCTTTTACTGTGCCCACACACAGTCAGGACCCCAATTGATAAAAATAACTCTATTCTTTAAAGGCAGATTTACGCACAATGTGAGAAGGAAAAGTGGGCTTTGTCCCTTGTCTCCCTAGCCAAGGAAACATGATTAATTATTGTCACTCAGCCAGATATACATCAGAAATCAAAAAGTAATTCATATTTATTACTGGATAATTTTTAAAAAACGCACAACATGGGAAAAAATAAATTTTAAAAAATGGTAACATTTAACCTTTACCGATTGATGACAATGTGTTAGCTGTGTCCCTATAAAGTGGGCACTGTTGTTGCCCCATTTTAAACTATAGGAACCAAAGTACTGAAAGATGAATTGACTTGTGTTAGGTCAAACAGCTGTGGAATGGCAGAGGAAGAATTTGAACTGAGGCAGACTGGTCCCTAAGCCTACACTCTTAACTACTAAACACTACTACCTCTTGGAAAGGGAATAGGAGGTGAAGAGAAATAGCACTTCTGAAGTACCTATTAGACACTTCCACACGCATGATCTCATCTATAGCCCTTCAGAAGCGCTTGACACTGTCATCTACTCCCTATTTTAAGAACCACTTTCCCTTCTGGTTTCTATGACATCACACCTTGCTCTGGTTTTCCTCCTCTTTCCTGGCTACTCTCATTTTCCTTTGCTTCTTCTTTCTTGTTTATTCAACCTTAAAACGCATGAACATTTTTTTTTTTGGTGATAAAGATTGACCCTAAGCTAACATCTGTTGCCAGTCTTCCTCTTTTTATTTTTCTTTCTCCCCAAATCCCAGGACATAGTTGTTCATCCTAGTTGTCATTCTAGTTCTTCTATGCGGGACGCCGTCGCAGCACAGCTTGATGAGCAGTGTGTCGATCCGGGCCCTGGATCTGAACCACTGAACCCCAGGTCACCAAAGCAGAGTGCACAAACTTAACCACTCAGCCATGGGGCCATCCCATGTGTAAATGTTTCGAGGTTCCTTTTTCATTCTGTTTTTCCTGGTTTAACTCATCTAATTAAATGGCTTTAAAGTGCAAATGATATGCATATGACTCATGTTTTTATTTCTAACTTGTCCCCTCTCTTAAATGTCACACTTGTATGTTCAACTGCTTCCTGGACATATCCCTTTGGGTGTGTAGTAAGCATCTTTGCTTGCTAGAAAATGCTTGTTTCATTTCTTCTTCAACCTGCTTCTCTTTCTGTCATCTCCATTTCATTAAATAGCACCATTATTTATTCCAATTGATCAAGCTAAAAATTGAGGAATTATTCTAGTAGTCATGCTTTCCTTCTCCTGATGTCTAATTATCAAGGCATTGTGTCAGCTCCATGTACAAAGATCCAAGTCTCATCCTGCTTACTACCATCCTCTTTTGCCTCAGTCATTGTGATAATTTCCCAAGTGATGTTTCTATTTCCAGTTTTGCTCTCCTTCAAGGATTTCTACACATGGCAGCCAAAATAGTTATTTAAACATAGCATGACACTTTACTGTTTAAAATCTTTTATTGGTTCCAAACAAGGTGCAATCTGACCTCTCTTTTGCATAGGATCACAACCTTACCCAAGCTGCTCTCTGTTGAGTGAACGAATGCTATAGGAATGCTTAGTCTTTACATTAGCTCTTCCAGCTGGTTATCAGTATGTCCATTTTTTTTCCAAGTAGAATGGAGGCAAAGAGAATAATGTTGTATTCTTTCCGGAGGCTTCGAAATCAGTTTTTAAATAGCCTTGATCCATATATGTATATATAGATCATTATATATGTAATATATAATAAGCACCCAGTATTTTGTGAGTTACAATGGATTATGCACAATACTGTGGTGGGCATTTTTCATGTATTATCTTAATAATTCTCTAAATGACAGTTTGGAGAAGGTGCTACTATCTGTATTGGATATTAGAGAAACAAGGCTCACAGAGTTTAAGTAACTTACTCAAAGTCACAGTGCTGGTTAGTAGGAAAGGGTTGATTTGATACCAGGTCTGCATTCCAAAGCCCAAAGCCTGAACCATGTGGCTACTGTATCTCTGTGGAAAGATGGTGTGAACATTTTTTATTCCCACAAATTATATACACCCCAACTTTTTTCGCTTTCAAAGAATATAAACTTCTTTGACAGGACTGTATAGTATAATAAACTCTGTTTGTAGATGGAAGCCAAAGACAGCAGTTTTGTCCAAAATCTAGTGACTATTCTATTTCTCCTTGACTTGCCCCAAAACAATTACCAAAGAGCACTTAACTGTAAAATGCAGGGAAGGGAGACTTGAGTATGAATGCTCAAAGGCAATTTTTGAAGAAATACGTTTGTTATTGACATCTTCGTAAATTGACATTGTTATACATAATTTCTAATCAGTCAGGGAATTTGTAATAAAAAAATTCTATACCGAAGAAATGGAATCATTTATTCATGTGGTTATGATTACTTCTCCTCTTATAAAGGAAAATAATTTTATATCATGTGGTTTTGATTCACACTGAGAGGAAAGAACACAAAGATATTGTGCTAATACTTAACGCAGTGACAGATGTGCAACATGATCCCCCAGTTCTACTAAACCCAACATCAGAGTGACAGCCGGTAGACGGATTCCATCTTGTTTGTGCTGGGAGAGAAATACCTTGTAATTTTCATTTTGAATAATGATTCTCTAAAATTGCCAGAAATTCAGTTTACTACACAACTTGCTACTTTGACACTGGTGAGTGTTTTAAGATACTGTTCCAAGTTCATCTTTTGCAGAACTATTTCCTTTTCATGCCCAAAGAAATCACAAAGGGAATATACTATCTTGTTTATGCCAAAGAAATCATGAATCAAGCTTTATTTTCTTTCTTGCCTTGTAAAACTACTGCCAGGAGAAAGCACTACCAGTAAGAAGTCAGGAAATCTGGTCCTTAAAGCAATTCAAAGTGAAGACTACATTCAAAGTTACTTAGGTTTTTATTTCAGCACACCAAGTTGATCGCTTTATCTACATTCACTCCGATAACTTGCAAGAATAAGTATTTTTATTTGTCTGTTTTTAAAAATAAAGATCCAGATGCTATAGTATAAATGTGCAAATAAGCAAGTAATGATCATAATTTTGTGGGAATGATTTTTTTGTATGACTTATGAAGTGATCTTGACAGAAATTCCCAGAAAATGTTTCAAAAATGTCTTGAGCAACAGAAACGTCATTGTATGATATTTCCTATGATGACTATTGTAAAAGACACCGGCTATTTCTATGTGTGTATTCTGCTAAAATTATTATTTTAAAAATTATTTCCAATGCTTGATCATTTTTCCTTTTGTCCTTAACATGATAGCCATTATACCCATGGCCTACTTTTCTGCACTTCTCAAAGGTTTCTTCAATGAGATACGACAGAATCAGTAATGATTCATGTGGTCATTTGTTTTTGGATAATTTCTCCTCCCTTCCTCTGATAAACTCCGAAATAGATTTGGGAACATTGGGTAATAGCAGAATTGGATATGGACCAAGTCCAATTAGATGTTTAAAAATTAAAGTGCTTTTCATATCACATAGGATCAATCTTCTTTCCAGAGAGTATATACTGCTGAAAATATCCTCAAAATGAAGTTATCTCCTTTCTGGTCCTATAAGCCCTATGTAAACATCACTTAGTATTACCAATATATCTGGAAGGAATAAGATAGAAAATATATTAAGCATTACTTTAATAACTCAAATTCATTTATCAGATGTTCAGTCAGTCATCTACCAGGACCTGAAGGAAAAAGGGAAAAGAGCAGGCCTTAGGATTTTGTTGGCAGTGATGAGGAAAGAAACTGCCTTAGGACGAAGGCCAGGAGAGTCAGGCAGAGGATGAGTGGAGCTGAGCCTCTGACTGACAAAGACTGTCTCCTTGACCAAACTTGAGTCAGGCTCCACTAAGCACTTTTCTCCACTAGGCCTCATCCTTGGGCCTTGTCCTCAGACCCACATAGCTCAGTTTTAGAAAGAATTCTGCTAGGTCAGTTTAGTAAGAGTGCCCACCCCTCAATATCTGATCATTCTTGATTTCTGATCACATTCCTCACCCCCTTCCGCCAGGTAATATCTGATTATCCTGGCCTGCCTCCAGCAAGAATTCTGTTAGGTCTGTTTAGCAAGAACTCTCCCTCCCCTTGATGTCTCCTCTTAAAAATTTTCCATCCACCAATCCCCCAACCTGCTCCATTGGTTGTAAATCTCCTTGTCTTTGCTGTATTTGGAAATGAGCCCAGTTCTTTACTGAGGTCTCTTTTCCTCTATTGCAACAGTTCTGGAACAAAATCTTATACCACTTTACTATCTGGCTCTGGTTTTCTTTAGCAGCCTCAAATATCTCTTGAAAGAAAGTGGGACACTATATTGCTAATAAATGAGTAAGGGTGAGAAGCTGGGAGAAGAACTAGAAGAGAGAGGAAGACCTATTGCTGCTCAAGAGGTCAAGGGTCAAATACACTCCAATGTGTCTGGTCATAGGTGTGTAGACACCTCCCAACTTCCTCTGGATGAATAAAGTTCTTACTTTTTACATCTGCCAGATCTTTCCCTTCGTTCTGTTCTCTGTATTGTGATTTGTAACAGTTGGTCATTGGTCTTCACTATTTGTCCTGCCACTTTATTTCACCATGTTCTTTATTCGTGTTGCTATTTCCAGCTTTGAAAAATAATTTCTAGTCCTGTGATGCAATCCTTTCCATCAATCTTTAATATAGAAGTTAGAATTTGTCAAAACCTGATGTCATCTTTTCCCTTCTTAATAGTGAATCACAAAAATAGTCAACTTTGTGATTTTAATTTGTAAAGGCACTCTGAATGCAATTTTTCTTTCCTTTATGACTTTTTCTCTTTTCTTCCTACCTTTCTCCCTTGATTCAGGATCGATTCCTTCTCAACTTCTGCATTGACCTCTTATGATCTCTTTAGTTCAAAACACAGCAGGCATCGTCTCCTTTTCTATGGCCTCTTTACCTAATTGCTGCTCTAGATTGCTTCTCCCGTTTCTTCTTTCCATCCCTGTGGGTTCTGATGGACTTCCCTCTTGTGTTCACTCCCCTCAGCGAGAGTTACATTCCCCGAAGAGCGAAGAGTAACATCCACTGGACTCTGTTTTCTTTGCTTTCTTGTCTTGACACTGCCTGAAAATCATCTTAATTTTCCTTTTCTCTTCAAAAGCTTCTTCATCCTGTGACCATTTCTTTTAATGGCTTTTGGATCTTCCCTGCCTTGTGCAGATGTTACCACTCATTTTGTAAGTTCCTCTCTCATTCTAAGTCCTTGAAGCTGACCCAACTGCGTCTGTCTCCATTCATTTTGAATTTTTGTTAAGAAGTTTGCTCAAATTTGTTATTCTCTACACAAGTGTTGTGCACCGCAGTCTCTGCCTTGATTTTTTTTTTCTAAAGCAAGTTGTCTCTATATTCTATATACTCATAAGTTTTCTCAACCACAGATTACCTAAAGCTTTTTGCAGTCTCTGCTTGGATATCTTTTCCCATTCTGGCGGGTCATATTACTACCTCAAATTCACATCCCTCTATCCAAATTCCAAATCAGTCTCTTCTTGTATTGTCTATTACATCAGAACAACTCGACTATATCACAGTGCACTTATCTTCAAAGTCCCTCTAATCACCGTGGAAAGCAAAAGGCTTCCACCTTGCTCCTCAAAGTGTGGTACTTTGACTAGCACTATTGTCATCACCTGGGAGCTTGTTAGAAATGCAAATGTTCAAGCTGAGCCACAGACCTTCTGAATTATAATCTGCATTTTAACAGGATCCCTAGATAACGTATTCACAGTATAGTGTAAGAAACATTGATGTGCTACGATATTCATAAACTTGAGGGTGCAGAAGAATCACCTAAGGGAGCTCAAGTATTTTGTAACTTGTATCCAAATCATATTGCCAGCAAGGCTCCCAGCTTTTCTTGGAGTTCACATATAGCTATTACAGTTGCTACCCTCTTTCTCCTTATTCAAATTTAACACACTCTCCTTCCCAGCATGCATCGTGGTCACATAGAGGGACTTCTTTCCATGCCCAAAGGCAAGGGAGGACAATTATTCTATTTCCCATTTTACTAATAGAAAACTGAAAAGATTTTCTTAGGGTTACCCAGCTAATCACAAGCAGAATGAAAACACGTACACAAAATTCTTAACCTTTGGTCTAAAATCTGTACCATTACAATGCGTTGTCAAGTAAATCTATAAATGTTATTTTTCTTCATTCTCTCAATATTTTTTAATATGATGACTCTTAAGTTCCAGATTATTGTCAAAGACACATTTGGAAACGTAATTGTTTCTATAACATTCTAACGATTATGCCTTGAGAGAAAATAATCAAAAGAAATTGAAGCTTTAGAAATTATATGCAAGAAAGGGTGCAGTGTTTCTTTAGAAATGCACAGAGTTTCGTAACAAAATTTCACAAGATGAAATACATGAAGGCCACATATCTTTTGGAGAAGATAACTAGACTACTAGAACTATTCAGAGGTATGTGCCATCATCTTTAAATCTTTACAGTTGCCTCATCCAATTTGTCTTGACAGTCTTCTCCACAGCCCACCCATTAGCTTGTTTCCTTTCTCTTCAAATCCATGCAAATGTTGTCATTTCTCCTATTCTTCACGTACCATAAATTTCTGTAATATTGATATTAGAGGGACATGGTTTGGGGAAGAAATGGAGGCACATTGAGGGACATTAAAAGCTTTATGAACGTTCACAAATAATTAAGCAGTTATTTTCCCAGTGAATGTAAAGTAATAGTCTAATTTGTGAGTCTCAACAACTAGTTTCCTAAGCAATTTTTAAAAAGTTTTATAATGTAACAGTATGCAAAATACATCTATTAGCTAGTAATTTTACCATGTAATTAGAACATGAACATCTGTAGCTGAAGTCAGACTACACTACTCATACCTAATTTAAAATTCAGTTAAAATACCTCACCAGAATTTTCTCATTTCTCTATTGCTCTTGAAAACCTTAGTTATTGAGACAACATGACTTACAATGTGGAAATAAATGTCGTGAATGAAATCCAAATCACGGAGGCAGCATGTGGCATGAATATAAAATTTGGTATCATTTGAAGGACTGATTTTGAACTTTGTATCTGTCACGTTGTGTGACCTTGGGTAAGCGACAGAGCGAACTGCTCCTCTTGGTTTGCTTGAGACCTTCCTGGTTTTAAAATTGAAAGTCCTGCGTCCAAGGAACCCTCTTTATGTTGAGCAAACCAGGATGGTTGTTCACCCTAGTAAGTGACTTTGGTTTTCTAAGTATCACATCCCTTACTTGAAGGGTATACATATGAGGTGAGATTTAAATCTTCCTTTCTGTCTTCATATATACATATATTCTACCGTAGTACCTATCAAAGTTCATTCTTTAGCAGGACTTTAATACATAAATCGTAGTTATAATGGAGGAGAAAAATATCATAAATTGAGCAGTGGAATTTGCACTTTGAACACAAATTCGCTAACATGAGAAGTTTCTCTAAGAACTCCTGGGGTAAAATCAGATTTTGAGTGGAAAACAAAATTTGACCTTGATTTAGCAGTGGAGACAAGGGTTTGGGACATTTTGCAGTCTGGAAACCAAATTTTCAGTTTTTAAGAGTAGAATGTTTTGGTAATACTATTTAGTCCACAACTGAAATGAGGGAGATTGATGTCATTTTCCAATGAATCTCAACAGAGGTTTATGGGAGGATGTTCTTTAAACAGAATAACAGAGACGTCTCTCTGATTCATTTCCTGATCTTAGTCAAGTTTTAACAAGAGCCGTTATGGAATATTGAGAGTCCTGATTCCTGCGGAATAATTCTGTTATTTTGTCATTTCTGCAGTCCTCAAATAAGCACACGCTGGACTCTTCCTTCTCCACGTCAGGAACTGAACCCAACCTTGTGGGTATAAGGTTAACATCCTCCGCATTGAGGAACTCATGATTTACAGAGAGAGTCAGGTATGCAGTCAGATGGTTAAAATACAATCTGATAGATGCTAAAATGGAACTCTGAACAGAACTATAGAAACAAAAATGAAGAACAGCTATTTGCCTAAAGGAGTTAGGAAGGCTTCAGAGTTTGTGACACTTGAGTAGAGTCTGAAAGGATGAGTTAGAATCCACCAAGCAGAACAGGGTCAGAAAGGCATTCCCACAAAAGGAAACAGTATATCCAAATGCAAGAAGGCATGACTAAGCCTGTCATCTTCGGGGGAGGGCAAAACTGGCAGAATACTGGTATTGGGATCAGAAGGATGGGTAGAAATGAATTGGGAAAGACTTTCATAATATTAAAGTCTTTAGCTTTTTTCTTGTAGGTATTGGAGAAACATCAAAATTCTTTAAGGAGGGAATTGAAAAGCTTGGGTTCTTGGTTTTGAAGGAATAACTTTGGCTGAAGTGTGGCGGTCGGATTAGCATGGTGAAGAAGATTAGAGGTAAAGAGCTCAGAGAGAAGGCTACTGTGTTAATCAGGAGAGACATGAAAATAACCAAAGCAAGCTAGTGGTCGCTGAGAAGGGGGAGGAAAGCTGAGTTTAGATTGGACATTTTCTACAGGACTCTTCCAACCATTGAATGTTGAGGAAGGAGTGATATGAGCCAGATTTGTTTGGACAATCGGTTGGATTGAGCTTTCTGGATGGAATTTTACTGGCTTAAACTATCTCTGTAGCATCTGGAGAGTCATAAAAAGGGTCTGTGCTTGACCATGAGGACATTTGAAGCCATTGTGTCTTTGAAAGCCTGGAACTTAAAATAAGAATAATGCTTAGAGAAAGAGAGAGAAAAATGAGTGATCTTAGAGTCTATGTTCCACATGAACTCCCAGAGGAAAGAAATTGATCCGGTAAGAATAGGATTCGAGTTGTCAAGGTGAGCCCAGGGTACAGAATCTTATGGTGACAGAGTACACTGAAGTGGAATGTACATTTGGAAGTTCAAACAGACAGCTTTTAACTTAGAGTTAGGGCCACTCTTTCACAGAGCTTCTAATGCTTTCCAGGACCCCAAGCAATATTCAGCATTTATCTTGGGTTAAATCTAGAGTCTTTGTAATTCAATAAAAGGATTGTCTCTTAGAGAAACAAGCCAGCAAATGGTACTATGGAAACTGGAATGCATCAAGAGAAAAGTGTGCCTTTGGGTGCTGGCAAAGCATAAAGAACCTAGATGAAATCTTTAAGTAAACAAAAGTAGAGCAATGAACTACAGCAAATTAATAGATAAAAGTGTTGTATGTGGAAGGGCTTACCAGAATCCCCTTTTAAACTTGGCTACAGAGCCATCTTAACACACTGTAAATACTTGTAGGATGTAAATAACCATTATAATAAAAGAAAGGCTGGCATAGCTAGACCACTTTCAAGGCAAGTTAATGAAAGTGGGCAAGAAACAACTGGTATTTGGAGCTCTAGATGGGTGAAGCTACAAGTATGAGGTTTTACACAGGAAAGAAAGAAGTGCCATATATTTGATCTGCGAAGGAAACAAAAGTTTTCTTTATAAATATTCTTAGATTTAAAAAATATAAATACGTGTTCACTGTAACAAATGAAACAGTAAAGAGGAATAAAAACAACTTGAAAATAGCTCCAGCTGACACCCGGCCTCCTCCACTCCCATACTTCAGAGAGTAACAGATTAACAATGTCTCTTACAAACCACTACACAGATAAATAAATTTTTGTGGCAAAGTTTTTACAGAACCAAAATATGATCATATCTTTCTGCAACTTTCTTTTTTTCATTTTGCCATGGATTATGGACAGCCCTTCAGATGAGTGGTCAAAGATTCACTCCATCAATTATGGGCACTGAGGTTGTTCCCAATGTTGCCATTATAAGCAATGGTACAAACAAATAAAAATATTGTACAGATATTTTTATATATCGTGCTATCCTTTTAGTAGAGCTAAATAAAGAGCTTATGACATTTTAATTAGGATAGACATTGCCAGAGTATTTTCAAGAAAAGTTTCACTTAACATTCTCCCACTAGTAATGTGGCTAAGAAAGTTTCTATTTTCTCACAGGTCTCTTTTTAGACCTGAATGTTATAGGTATTTTCTAAAATTTTGCAAATATGATTAGTAAAATATGTTGTGTTATTGTTGTTTTAACTTGGATTTTCCTGAGTTTTCCTTTGAAGTATGGCTGACACCTTTGAAATAAATTTTCCCAACCTTTGCTTTGTCTCTCCTATGAACTGCCTGTTCATCTCTTTTACCAATTTTTATTGACTCTTTCCTTTTCAGTTTTTTATCAATTGGTAGGATTCCTTTATATATTCTTTATTTTTTTTTAAAGATTTTATTTTTTTCCTTTTTCTCCCCAAAGCCCCCCGGTAAATAGTTGTATATTCTTGGTTGTGGGTCCTTCTAGTTGTGGCATGTGGGACTCTGCCTCAGCGTGGCCTGATGAGCGCAATACCATGTCTGCGCCCAGGATTCGAACCCATGAAACACTGGGCTGCCTGCAGCAGAGCGCGCGAACTTAACCACTCAGCCGCCGGGCCGGCCCCTTCATTTATATATTCTTGAACCTAGGGCATCTACCAATTTATTCAGGTTTTGTTTGATAGTTTATTTCATATAGACAACTTACTTGTGTTACTAATTTCGTTACTAGGTATTTGTAGTTTTGTAGCAATATGGATGTTTTCTTTCTAACTAAGAAGTAGAGTACATCTAAAGAAAAGTATAAGAAAATATAAATGTGTACTTCAATGAATTAACACCAAACATACATCCAAGTAACCACTTTTAAATCAGAAAATAGACTATAACCAGCACCCAAAATCCCCCTGCTGTGCCACCTCTAAGTTGCTACCACTCCCTTCTCTCAAAAGTTAACCCCTTTCCTAAATTTGAACACTACGTATTTTGGGGTTTTGTGTCTTCTTCATTCTATTGAACAATATACAAAAGGTATAACACGATGTCTATTTTTTTGTGTCTGTTTGGAAGAAATGTTATGTATTGCAGATTCATATTTACTACATATATCTAGTTTCTTCGTTTTCATTGTTCTATTTATCCATTCTATTTGTTTTGTTTCGTTTTGTTTGTTTTTTGGGGTTTTTTTTGAGGAATATTAGCCCTGAGCTAACATCTGCTGCCAATCCTCCTCTTTTTGCTGAGGAAGACTGGCCCTGATCTAACATCCGTGCCCATCTTCCTCCATTTTATGTGTGGGACACCTATCACAGCATGCCGTGCCAAGTGGTGCCATGTCGGCACCTGGGATCCAAACCAGCAAACCCTGGGCTGCCAAAGCGGAACGTGCACACTTAACCACTGCATCACCAGGCTGGCCCCAGTATCCATTCTATTTTAGTGAACATAAAGATTATTTTAACTTTGGGACAATTACACATGCCATTATTGTGGTTTTTGCTTGCATTTCCCTAATAATTACAGGTGCTGAACATTTCTTCATGCACTTATTGGATATACATATATCTTCTTTGGAGAAATGTCTATTCAAGACTTTTGCTCATTTTTGAATTGGATTGTTTGTTTTTTGTTGTTGAGTTGTAGGAGTTCTCTCTATATATCCTGGATATTAATCTCTTCTCCCATATATGCTTTGCAAATATTTACTCTCATTTCATGTGTTGCCTTTTCACTCTGTTGACAGCATTCTCCCATGTATGAAAGTTTGTAACTTTTATGGAGTTCAATTTGTCTATTTTTGCTTTTGTTGCCTTGCCTTTGGTGTCATATCAAAGAAATCATTTACTTTATTGTTTCCCCACTTTTCAGTGTCATTTTTTCATAATCCAAGTGTCTATAGGTGAATAATTATTTTTCTGGACTCTCTATCTATTCTGTTCAACTGGGCAACATATCTATCTGCGTACCAGTATCACACTGTCTTTGTTATGTAGCTTTAATACAAAGTTTTGATATGCAGCAGAGTAAATCTTCACACCTTGTTTTTCTTCAAGTGTCATGACTATTCTTGCCCTTTTACATGTCTACAATATGTTTTAGAACCAGCTTTTGAAATCACACATTCACTCATAAACTTGTTGAGGTTTTTATTTGAATAGCATTGCATCTATAGATCAGCTTGAGAAAAATTGAAATCTTTGAAACACTGAGTTTTCTAATTCATAAGTATGATATATCCTTCCGTTAATTTTAGTCTTCTTAATTTATCTCAAAATGTTTTTTATTTTTTCTGTGTAGAAGTCATGAGCATTTTTGTTGGATTTTGTCCTGCCATACTTGATATTTTTTATTATTGTGACCAATGTTTATTTTGAAAATATTTTCTAAGAGTTTATTGTTGGTATAAAGGAAAACAATTGATTTTTATTAATCTTATAACCAATCTCTAAACTCATCTGTTTATTGTAATGTTTTCTCTACAGAGTCTTTAGATTTTCTATATACCAAATAATGTAATCTGTAAATAAAGATAGTTTTGATTCTTCATTTCTAAAGGTTATATATTTTAACATATTTTTTGTTGAAGCAAATCTATGTATGGTAAAGTGCTGAATCGTAAGTGTACAACTTGATTAATTATCACAAAGTGAACACGTGAAAACTAATCCCAGGTGAGAAATGAAACATGACCGACATACATGCCTGAACTTCTCATGAGGTTAAACTAAACTCACTGAACTGACTTCTAACCCTGTGGGAAAGTTTTTCATAGTATTGAACTTAACATCTTGACAGAAATGGAATCATACATGTGCTAATCTGGGTTCTTCAGAGAAAAAGAACAGTAGGATATGGATATATATATAGAGAGAGAGAGAGAGAACAAGAGAGAGAGATATAGGGAACTATAATAAATAATAAAGGAACTATAAGGAGTTAACCCACTTGCTTATGGAAGCTGAGAAGTCTCACAATCTTCCACTGGCAGACTGGGGACTCAGGAGAGCCGATGGTGTCAGTTCCAGTCTGAAGGCCTGAGACCCATGTCCCGGCTGAAAGACAGGCAGAGAGAGTGAATTCTCTTGTACTACACCTTTGTTATTCTATTCTGGCCTCCAACTGATTGGACAAGGAGCACCCACATAGAGGAGAGCAATCTGCTTTACCTGGTCTGCTGATTCAAATGTTAACCTCATCAAGAAACCCCCTCACAGACACACAGAATAATGTTTAATCAAATATAGGGACATTCATGGACCAGTTGAGTTGACACATAAAGTTAACCATCACAATACAGTATGAAACTTTGTGTTTACTTTCTTTTGCTCAACATTTTGTTTGTGAGACTCAGTATATTGTATGTTATAATGACGTTCATTTTTGGTGTTTTATTGTAGTCTATGTATATACCAAAATTTATTTATCCATTCTGCTGTTATTAGATATTCAAGTTTTTTCAGTTTTTGCTTATTACTGATAATACTGCTATGAACAGCATTTGTCTGTATTTTAGTACAAGAATGCTTATACTCATTTTGTGTATATAACTAGGAGTGATACAACTGCCAGTTTTCCAAAGTGGTTGCACCAACTTACACTACCCCCAGAAGTTTATAAAAGTCTTAATTGTTTTATATGTTTGGAAGAAATTCAATTTTTAGCATTTTAAATTTTATTCAGTATGAAGGTTATGATTCTGATTGTAGCTTCATGTTCATTTTTCTGATGATTAATGAAGTCCATCTTTTGAAAGATTTAGGCATTTCAATATCCTCTTTTGTAAAGTGCTGGCTCAGTTTTTTTCCCCATTTTTCTTATGGTTTATTTGTCACTCTTTTTTTAAAAAAATTGAACTTAATTTTTGTTATTCTGGATACAGACTCTATATTCTATAGGAGTTGCAAATCTCTTCTGCTCTATGACTCACCTTTTCTTGATTTTAATGGTGTCTTTGGGTGAATAATAAAAATCCTAATTTTAATGTAGTCCAATTTTTAGTTTTTTCTTTTTTTTGTGGCTGGGTGCTTTCTTTATCCCTTTTAAGAAAACCATGTTACCTTATAGAAATTTTATTGTCTTATCTTTTACATACAGATCTGGGATAGATTTTTTGTGTATGGCATGTTGTGGAGTAACGTTGAATTTTCTTTCTGTATAAGTATCCATTTGACCTGAACGACTTACTGAAAAGACTACTTTCTCCACTGCTCAGCAGTGCCAACTTTGTTAAAATAAACAAATGAATAAATAACAAATAAATGTTTAGGTCTATTTCTGGTCTATCCTGTCCCTTTGGTCTGTTTGTCTGTTCTCGCTCTAATAACGCACTCACTTAATTAGAGTGGCTTTATAATAAATTTTCATACTCAGTTTAAGGTTTCTAACTGTTCACCTGTGCAAGTTGTTTCTGCTGTCTTGGCCCTTTGTATTCCACATAAAATTTGTAAAAATTTATTATCCATTTTAGGGGAAAAGTATGCTGGGAATTTTATTGGGATTGAATGGGGTCTATAAATCAATTTTGGAGGACTGACATAATAACAATATTGAATTTTCTAGTTTATGAGCATGTTATTAAGTCTTGTATCTCTCTATATACAATTAAGTCTTTTTTCATTCCTCTCAATACTAATTTTTGGTTTCTTGCAGTGGTGTCACTCATTTTCCAAAAAAGTTTTATTGTCTTTTATACCGTTTTGCAAGTGTCATTTATTTTCCCTTGTGTTTTTGTCAGAGTGAAAAATACAGTTGATTTTTGCATATTGATGCTGTATCCAAGGACCTTGTCAAATTTACTTAGTAATTCTAATAGTTTTTCTGTAGATTATTTTGGATATCTAAAGGCAATCATGTCTTCCATGAATAATGAGAGTTTTCCTTCTTAATTTCTAGCACTGTGCCTTTTATATCTCTGACTAGCCCTTTGCATTTGCCAAGAACTCTTATATAATGTTGAGGATTCTTATCTTTAGTCCCATTTTTGAGGAAAAACTCTGAATATTTTTCCATTAACTATATAACTACTTTAGAGTAAAAAAGCTTTCTTCTGTTTGTATTTTGCTAAGAATTGTTTTTTTTTTAACATAAATGTGTGTGGGTTTTTCATGTGCTCTTGCTCTATCTACTGACATAATTTTTCTCATTTTTAATTAGGCAAATTATTATAAATTTTCAAATGTTAACCAATCTTGCACTTTCATCATTAACCTATTTTGATTGTATGTTTTTAATTATTGCCTGATGCAGTTTACTGATATTTCAGTTGGGAATTTTGCTTTGACAGTTATAAGTGAGGTTAGCATATAATTGTATTTTCATTTAATGTCTCTGTTAAGTTTTGCTCTTAAGTTTATGCTAGCCTCATAAAAGAAGTTGGAAACTGTTGTTTTTCTATTCCTCAATAGAGATTGATGGTCTTGTTTGGTTTATTTTTCTGTGGTCTGTATCAGTTTAAGTAACAGAAATTATCTAGTCTGTAAAGATAATTGTTATAGACTGAGTTGTGTCTCCCCAGAATTCGTATGTTGAAGCCCTATTCCCTAATGTGACTGTATTTGGAAAAAAGCCCTTTAGGGAGGTAATTAAACTTAAATGAGGTCATAAAGTAGGGGCTCTAATCTGATAAGGTTGGCATTCTAATAAGAAAAGGAAGAGACAACAGAGATCTCACTCTCCATGTGTGTAAAGAAAAGGCGCCATGTGAGAATACAATGAGAAGGTAGCCATCCACCAGCCAGGAAGAAGCATCTCACCAGAAACCAACTGACAGCACCTTGATCTTGGACTTCTTGTCTCCAGAACTGTGAGAAAATACATATCTGTTGTTTAAGCGAGCTGGTGGACCACATTATGGCAGCCCAGGCAGACAGATACAATGATTAAGACATAGGTAAAACCAACTGGACTAGATATCTTTTTTTCTTAAGTTGTTCTTTAATTCCTTTTCTGTCCTCTTCTATGGTTTTTGATTTGTTCAAGTTATCTGACACTTGCACTACAAATGGTAAGTTATATTTTTAGGACATCAGTCATGTTTTCTAAATATTAAAATTTATTCTTATTATAGCATAATCTTAAAGTTCAGATTTTAAGTTAATTTTGCAAATGTCTCCACTAATAGGTCAATGGATGATAATCCTGAAATATTAATTTAGATAACTTGGTCCGCGTCTTATGCTTTAAATGGTCTATTTCTTCCTAAACTTTTAGTTTGTGCCTTTTACCTATTTCTGTGCTGTTTCTTTTTTGCTGATTATTCCAGTGCGATCATCCACATCTCTTTTTTTCTCATCTCAAAATGATTGATAATAGAAAATATATGATATCAAACCTTGTACTCGGCTCAAATTCTTCTTCAACACCCAATTCTTGCCATTTTTTCCAGGGAGCTTCAGTGTTCTCATGGAAAACATATCCAATGCCCTGACTTCCAAATTCCTTGACCTCATTTCCAAAGATTTTCTCCACCATATCTAATCCACTGACACCTTCAGTCACACATATCTACCTCTCCTGCAACATGGTCCTTTTCTACCTTTCCCTATCTGTGAATGGGTATGTTGAGTTTGAGGAGTTAGTGAGGAATTAAAATGGATATCTAACAAATACAGTTAGAGTTGAGTCTGGAATTGAGAAAAGTTGTATGGACAGAGGTATAAATTTAAGAGACATGACCTTGGATAAGATGGCATGGGGTAGAGTATAGGGTGAGCGTAAGAGAGGGGCTAGGATTGAACCATGACTAGCTGCAGTATTTAAAGACCAGGCAGAGAAGTGTAAGCCAAACTTGCAAAAGAGGGAGAAAATAGCCACAGAGGTGAAAGGAGATTCTATTGTCATGAAAGTCAGCAGAATAAAGTGCTCTGGAAAGAGGCAATTAAATGATGCTAAGCAGTCAAGATTGGAAAATGTCCAGTAGTTTGAATCTTACTGAGGTTGTTTGAGTTTGTATTAAAAACCACTTTAGAGGCATAAAGGAATGAAAACCATATTCAAGGGATGAATATGAGGAGAGGAAGTTAAAAAATAAAAGAAAATGTATCACTATCCTTGTGGAAGCTCCAGCAGGAAGTTCTTATTTATTTATTTATTTATTATGGGTAAAGTTAGACCATAATTTCTGGTGAGTTTACCTCTTAAATTTCTTTCAAACAGAATGCCTTGTCTTCATTTCCTCTTCTGATCCACCTTTACCACCAGCTGTAATACTATCCTTTACTATCACTGTCACCATCGTCTTCCAAATTACCATCATTTTACAGGGAATATAGCAATAGCATACTTTTTGATGTCTTTTTATCTATTTCTCCCTTCCACTAATTGCTTCTCTACACAAAGCCTGTGTGATCTTTCAAAACACAAGATATATCGTCTCCAAGGTTAAAATTCTTTAATAGCTTCCCATTGCTCTTAGCATAAATCCTTATCTGATTTAAAACACTCCCTGTGACGTGTTCCTTCTTTCTTCTGTGACCTCATCTCATGACATTTCTCTATTTTTAATCTTAAGTGACACTGGGTCTATTTCAGTCTCCTAACATGTCCAGCTTGTCCACCAGACCCTTAGTTTCATGAAGGGTTGAATCAGGTCTGTCTTGCGGAGTAACCTCTCTCAGGATCTAGTAGAATATCTTACACATGGTGAGATTTATTGAATAAATTAATGGCACTTGTTGCGCTTAAATAAAATATGGCGTGGAGTGGGGAGGAAGAAATGAGGGGAAAGAAAAGAAGGGGAACAAAAAGAGAAGCAGAAAAAAATAGGTAAAGGAAAGAAAGAGCAATAATTACCTTTTTTCCCCCTGAATAAAATCCAGAGTCTTTAATGCAGCTGTGGCCTACATATCCTAAATAATTTCCCCCTTGAATAAAGTTGAAATTCTCTTCTGACCATTTGTCCACACTCACTCCAACACATTCTTGCACCTGTAGCCTACAGCTGAGCCCTAGAAAATTACATGCATTAGTTTCATATGAAATGATATGCATTATTTGCTATTGTCTCTCTGACCACTAAGACTTTGAATTACTATCCCTTCTGCCTGGATTGTTCCTCCCTACCCAAAGTCCAAATCATGATTTTAACTATTTCCTGCTAAATCATGTGTCTCAGCTTAGATCTTGCTTCCTTTTGAAAGTTTTTCCTTATAGTGCTCTAGTGAAGATCAGCATTATACCAAGAAATGAATAAAAACCTAATACTGCTCTTGGCACACGGTGTCAGCTCATTAAATAACAAATACTATCATTGTTGTTGCAGGGTTTTTTTTAATACAATATTCAGAGAGATGGAGGGAAATGCGTTTTGTTTCCTCCTAGAATTTACTACTGAGCTGTAACTTTAGAGTTGAATGTTAATAGCAACTACGGGCCAAAATATGATTAAATATATTTTATTAACTAAATTCCTACTAGTTTTAAGCTACATCTAAGTCATAATTAAAAGTATACAAGCAGATTTCTTTTGGTTGAATTAAGAAATTTGACGTTGAAGTTTTTTGTTATTTTTGTATTGTTGTTTTCTAATGGCAGCTAACAGTTGTTACACCAGAGATTTGTTGTTTGTTGGCAGTTTCCATGATTAAAAAACCCCAAAGTGATGTTCACGTCCTGGTGCTCAGAAAGAGAGGAAGGAACTGGTGTGTTCCTCTGAGATCACACAGATGCAGGAGAGAGTGGGTTACGTAGACAGTGATGGCTTGATTGCACACTGAGTACCTTCATCCTAGAATCCATACTTTTCTACACTTGAGAAGAAAATTTCAGAGCAAAATTCTGTTTTATTGACTTTGATAAGAGACACACTCTTAGGAACAATGGCATATGCTTGATCATCTGAGACAGTCTTATTTTCTTTAAGAAACAAAGCCCTAAAACAAATAAAAAACAGACAGAATTTGCTATTTTATAAACAAGATAAGTAGGTAAAAAATGCTGAAGTCATTCTCCTATATATCTGACACCATTAAAGTAACACCTCACTTAAAATCTTGGAACAGGGTTTACATGATGAAGGACAAAGCTATATCCAGTTGAATCTGAGTAAACAATGCCTTAGATACTCACAAGTTCAGGTTGGGCCTATTTCCATAATTATCATAACTTTAGATCAATTTCAAAATAATGAATTGATTTAATCATAAGTGCATATTATATGCCATTTTTCAAAGGAGAGGAAATCAATAATTCATTCACCAATATATACTGCATGTCTACTATGTGGCACATATATGTCATATACATATAACACATATGTTATTTATTTCAGTCGCTCAGGATATACCCGTGAACAAAACAGACATACATCTCTGCTGTTCTGCAGTTCCAGTCTAATATGAGGGGAGAAATTAATAAACAAATGTATAAATAAATCATATAATATGTCACTCTTGAGTGATATGACAAAAACGTTACTAAGTAGGACAGAAGCGGGACAGGAAGTTGGAGGAGTTGCGGAGAGTTGTTTGAGAAAGAATGTGAGGGAGGCTTCTGATAAGGTAAACAAGACATGAAGGTGGTAAGAATGTTGCTAGCAGATATCTGGAAGAAGAGCATTTCCAAGGGTAGAGAAGAGGAAGTGCAAAGACCCAGAGATGAGGTTGTGCTTAATGTGTTTGGGAAATGGTGAGGAAACTGGAGTGACTGAAGCAAGTTAAGCATTATTGGAAATGTGGTCAGAGAGGTAGAAGGCAGCTAGATTTTTGTAGGACCTGTAAACGACTAGCATTTAATCTAAAGAAATTGTATGTCATTTGAGAGTTTTGAAAAAAAATGGCATTATCTGTATTAAAGTTAGTGACAATGGATATTTTTGTATTTTTATCTAGCATACTTAGTCATGTGGATCCAGGTGCTGAAATCCAGGTGGAAAAGGGGATGTAACCAAGGTTCTGTGTATTGCCAGCCAGGTGAGACGAAGGGAGAGAGAGCAACGGAATTGAAAATATGTGCTAAGCAATGATTATAATGCCGATATTGAAATCGAAACTACATAAGGAGAGAACTATAGACATGACAGGAACAGTGAAAAGTTCATAAGGCCAATAGTTGTAGGATTTCCAGAGATGGAGTGTTAGGGAAATGGGGGTCATAAGTGGGGTAATTGAAATTAAGAGGAAGGAGTGGCATTTATTGATAATGGAGAATGCTAAAGTATGACCAAGAGAGTTGTTGACGGATTGAGTGAAGGACAAGGTTAATGGAAGAGTGGATGTCAGGGAAGAGAGAGGTCAGACAATTGGAAGGATTATTTATGTGGCTACTGAAATCATCACGAATGATCACGCAAGCACTGTTGGAAAGAATGACTGAGCTAGAAAAAACTCTTTAAGAAATGAATGGAGTGACCTATGGCTTGGTAAATGAAAACAACAAAAAGTTGATATATTCTGATAGCGTGACATTCGAAGGAGTAAGCAGTGACCTCAGGGGTGAGACATAATTCAATTAAAACAACAAAATGAAGGTAGAGGGTCAAAGTTAAAGATAGGGGCTTTTGTTGATGACTCACAATGAGTCAGTTACAAAATACCCAATGATTTGTCAACTTTAGAAAAGATGTTTTGTGATTTGGCCTCTAAGGTTTTATTTTGAAAGCCATACACATTAATGACTTATCATATTTGTTCCCAGGTTTGAAGGTAGAGACACAAGGAATGCCAATTTTCAGAACTAGTCTCAATATAAAATACATAGAGGCTTGGCTTTGTTCCAATTATAGAAATCACTATTGTAAATACACTTTGAGTTTAATTTCATTTTTCAGAAGAGGGCATGAGCAGGCATAAAAGCAACCATTTAACAAACTGCCTGAAGAGAAAGATATGAAAAATTGCCAAAAAGAACATCCACCTGGATAGGGCAAGAAATTATATTAAGAGGATTTTGAAGAGTTTCTACTCAATTTTCTTAAGTTCCAGGAAGTTTTCTTGGGAAAGATAGTGATGCTTGAAAACCACATCATTCCTGAGATAGTAGAGACTTCTGGTCAGCATATGTGACTTTAGGGAGAAATAACTAATGCATATTTTAGAAAAAACTCTATCTAAAGATGACTCTTTAATAAAGTCATAAGGTAAGCAGGAAATAGACATGTGTCTTCTTTCCCCAAACGCTTTCAGGACCCAGTGAATAATAAATGGAGGTAACAACGTGATTTTAAGAAGGCTTGTGTTTTAGCTGTCTTCTCTGTCCACACTGATATTAGTGTGTGTGGAACAGGGATTTGCCTTAAGCCATCTTACATGATGTGTGCCAGGGTATTTGTATAATGCTTTCTTATTAAAGGCCGTCGATGTTCCATATTCCTCCTTACACCTTCCACATTCTGGAAACGGGGTGGATATTCATGTATTGAATAAATTTGAAAAACAGGAACAGTTCTTATTTTCCAAATTTTACATTTTTCAATATATGAGTGAGTATCAAGAAAAGACTAAGTACCAAGACTAGTAGCAAGAAAAGCTTCGGAGGGGGGAAAATATATATATATATATGTATATATATATATATATATTTTTTTTTGTATTTAAGGAAAATTAAGTAAACATAGTCAAATCAAGGAGACAAGTAAAAATAAAGAAAAATGAATATAGACATGTTAGTGGTTAGCATTTGTACCTCACTGTCATTTCTTTTTCTTCCTAATGTTGCTTTCTAGTAGTCGTGCATAAAATTTTCATCTTTGGGGAGTAGGCAGCTAACATTTTTGAATGTATGATGAGTCTGCTGGTGACTCTTCCACAAAGAAAATTTCAACCTTTAAATGCAATAGGCATAAAAACTAGCTTTCTCGCGGTCTCATGCCAACATCAACTTTCAAACAAACAGCAGCTTGTCAACCAAGAAGTAGTTAAAAGCACATTGCAGTTTTACTGAGGTTTCTCTTGAAATTACCCAGGAGGGGGAGATGAGAAATATATTTTTAACGCTTAGGAAAACTTCTAATATATGTCCTTTCATCATATCTCTTATTTGAAAATATCTCCCACAAAGAAATCTCTCTCCTAAATGCCTCTCATTCTTCTTTCTGAACTACCCTAAACTCTTGACCTTTGCTTGTGTTAATCTTATATTTTTTCTCTATTGCCTTTATTTTACCCCCTGACCTGCTGCAGCCTCCATTTACGAGAAAGTATCCAGAAGTCTCTTGGTAAGACCAAATATTCTTCAGCTGAAGTGGGGAGGAAATTGGGCTGTGAAAACTCAAGCTTTAATATCTTAGTCTTGGCTAAATAAATTGTAGTGGGGGCTGAGTGGAAGTGGGTGAGAAAGAAAATTCTTTTGCTTGATCTTCAGAATTTTCAACAAACACTAGTAAGGTATATTTATGTTAAGCCTCTAAAGTCAAAGGATTTTGCTGAATCTTTGTTTTAGTTTAAATTGGAATAAAAATGAAAGCTCCTCATGACTCTCATTCCATATATGGATGAACTCCTTATCCAGATATTCTTTGGGTCCAGCTCCCTAAGATCTTCAGATCTTAGGGATTTTCTCACTGTCATCCCCATGGAAGAGAGAAGGGCACTCAAGCAGAAGCTTCTAACACTGAGCCGAGTAGAAAGTTGAGGAAAAAGGCAACTACTATTTTCCAGAAGGTCCTTAAAGTGAAACAGACCACAGATTCTCTAATTAGCAAGAGCAGACTCAAGACAAGCAGGCAGCCTTCTGTTTACCTCAAGACTAGGAAGGAGACCAGCTGGCTTTCCCTCAAAGATAACAAATGCTATTTATTGCTGCATGAAAGAACCTTGCCAGATTAAGTGTATTTGCAAAAAAACAAAGCTCACATTGGTATTTTTTTAAACCCTTGAAGAAAATGAGTTTGTTTTAAGAAGACGCTTTGGATGTCAAGTTAGCCCTGTACTCTTCTTTTCCTTCCTTCATTACAGAATGAAAATAATAGTTCCCAGCCCCTCAAATTTGTTGTGAGGATCACATAAGATGATTTTTGTGAAAGCATTCGAAGAAATAGGCTGTAGGTTTCCGTTTTCATTACACAAATGTAAAGTATTGTTCTATACCTCCTGGTTGTCATTATTGTTATTGGGTCAGTTTGTAAACCTAGCTTTCTTGAAATAAAATTAATAAGACAAGAGTTTGACTACTGGGTCCCTGTGGAGCAATTTAGGAATAATTGACTACTAAATAATCATTTAAAAATCACTTGGATGCAACATGAGCTGTAGTGTGCATTTGTATGTATTATAGTGTTTTCTTTGGTATTTGCATTTGTGACAAAAGAGGGAAATTTCTATGAAAAATGAAAAACTAATGAGATGTACCTAGTACCAAAAGGAAAAAGGAAAGGGATAATCAAAACAAGTTCCATAGCAGACTATCTTAATAATGTAAATAAAACCAAAATGCAACCTGAGAGATCACCAAAATATAGATTATTTCTAGACTTACAAACTACCTTTTCTATTGAATTAGAACAAAGAGAGAACAATTTTAATGTAAATAGAACATTTATGGGATGTACACAAATTTTGTTTCCGAGAAGGAATTTCACTCGGTAAGCCAAGTGTTGGTGTGGGTCTATATCACTGATAAATACTCTACACCAGGCATTGTCCATTGGAAGGGACGTTAGTGATGCTCCAGTTTTTCCTGGGGTGGAGGGTACTATTGGGAGTTAGCTAGGACAGTTCTTTATTGGGCTTTGGAAATGCTTAGCTTCCCTGTTCTCAGGAAAACAAATATCAAGAGGCTCTCCTAGTCATTATGACCAATAAAATTGCCAAAATATCCCCACAGACTTCCAGCACCCCATAGCTGGTGGTAAAGCTCACCCCACCTTTCCGGGAGCCACTTCAGTTTTACACATCAGGAATCAGAGTCCCAAGGAAGTTAATGGATTCTCCAAAAGCCACGGAGTGACAGACCTGGGAAGTAACCTTTCCATCTCAGTGCTTTTCCACTACCTCATGCTGCCTCTTCTCCAAGTCCCCTTAAAGCACAACTGGAACGATCTGGAAAACTACACAGAAACTTATAACAGGGATGACCTCTCTATAGAGGGAATGAGGAGACAGCAGTGAAGGGCATCTCACCTTTTCTTCATATTGTTGTGAATTTTTTGAAGAATTCACAATAAGTGCGCACTAGATTTGTGATTTTTAAAATAAAAGTAAATTCTCTTTGGTGTCTTTTCCTACGATTCCTAAGATAGTTTAGAAGGGAACATTTTGTAACACTCTGGAGCGTTTCTTTCCATTTTTATACAATGAAAGAAGTGATACCAAATACTGTTCTGGAGGTGTCACTCTTTTTCATGATCATCACATCCACTCTCTCTGTTCCTTTTAAAGTTGAAGAATCCCGAATAGGATTTTCTTTTCATTTGATTTTCCCATTCGGACTGTTTTTGTTTTTCTCTTCCTCCCGTCTTACTCTGCAATGTTGATGAAGTATTTCCACATTTCATATATTGGTACCCAGGTACTGAAAAAAATAGCAAAATCATGGCAGGATAAAATGGGTTGGACCATTGAAAAAATACAAATGGCAAAATAAAATTTTGTTGAATCATACATTTACAAATGTGGTTTTTTAATAAGGGCAGAAGGCAGACTAGATTAAGTCATTTCCAATACTAACAAATACAATATCTATTTTGAAAATCAAAAGTATCGTTTACTGACATAAGATCGCTAGTTTGTCGTACCAAATTAACTCCTCCCTCTTAAGTGGTGTGCAAACTACATTCTTTGGGACATTATTCATTTTTTCACATATTTGCTTACAAAAGCCTTTCATCCTGTGTCAATTCAGACGGGAATTAAGTTGAAATGAAAAGAGACTCAATGTACTACGAAGACACCTCCCTAATCGGGCCAACTTCTGTCTCCCTCTTCCCTTGTGTCCACATTTGCTGGGATTTTGTGTCTCCTTTGAATTTATTGTTGTCATAGAAACATGTGTTCCTAGGTGACCTTTTGTTTTCAAGGGAGAGATAAACATGCCCCCCACTCTGTGGGCCCAACTAGAGGCTGTTCCCAGAGAATTGCACCTCCCCAGCTGCGGAGTCTGACATGCTCAGGAGAGCAGCCATCTCCCAGCCTTGTTGGCAGCCACAGGCAGAGGATGGACGCCAGCTGTACTGGGGCTGGAGCTTCATGAACCTTTTCCTATCCGGCCACATCCTGTCTGTCTTTTAGGAGTGAAAGAATGTTTCAGGTCAAATAAAGATCAGTCTTATGCAACATAACCCCTAGGATTAATCTTTTGAAAATAACAGCAGGCAGGCCACCTGAGGTGAAGGTTAAGTAATAAAATACTTCCAATTGGACATAATGGAATTATACTATGTTTTATAGATTACAATGACTAAAAGGAGGAAAATCTTAATGTTTACAAGTCCTGCATACTGTAAATGGAGTTTAAATTTGGATCTGGACTCAAATCAGAGCAGCATTGCATCTAGTATATCCTGAGTCTGTGAGGAGTTGTAAGAAAGTGCTCCCTCTGGGGAGATGCCGCTGGGTGCCTCTGTGTAAGGCTTTAGCTGCACAAGTACATGAGGGAGCCCTGCTTGGATATCTATCTGTGTACTTGGCATCTGGACTTGGATGTTCCAGAAATATCTCAGGCTTAACATTAGAACTCTTGACTTCTTCCACAAACTTGTGTCTCCTCTATAGCCTTCCCCATTTCAGTATATGGAAGGCAAATACACACAGTTTTTTAAGCTAAAATTGCCGTTATTCTTGAGCCTTCTTCCTCTCCTTTTGAGTCCCCACTCAATTTGCCACAGGTAAACCGCCAGAAAGTCCATCAGTCTCACCTCCAAAATACTTCTAGAATGTACCTTCTTCTCAATTTCCACTGCCACTCCCAACCCAAGACACCAGCACCTCTCAGTGGACCTACAGCAGTGGCCTCTAGTCAACCTCCCTGGCCTCATGTGGTCCACTAACACCTCCATTCTCCACCCAGCAACCAAAGTGTTCTTTTACAAAGCCATCCAGGCCAAGTCATTTCCCAACTAAAACCCTTAAGTGTCTTCCAGATTTTCTTGGAGTTAAACTCATGGTCCTTATCGTGGCCTAAAATGTCGTGTATGGTCTGACCTCCGCCTAGCTCTCTATCCTCCTCACATCATTATCTACCCAACTCCTTGCACTCCATGCATTTCTCTCAGACACGCCAAAGTGTCCCCTGCTCAGAGTTTTACATATGCTGATCTTCTGCCTGAACTATTCTTTCTCTAGAACTTTCACACGACACACAACTTAACCTCATTCAGCACTGTTTTCTAATAGCACCTCTTCAGAAAAGCCTGCCTTGGCAAAATTCGTTAGAATGAAGATAAAATTAAATTAATTAAAACATTTAAAGAAAGGACAGCCTCTCCTAGTTACTGTTACAGCACCCCATTTATTTCCTGTCTAACAAGTATTGCGATATAAGGTTGTTGTTTCCCTGTTCTTTGACTGTCTCACCCTACTAGAAGATAGGGACCTCAACTGTGCCTAAAACATCACTTGATGGTGAGAGTTTTGCATAAATAAAGATTTATATAGATATACACATACAACTTTATGTAAATATTTATGTAAATAAAATACTCATACATATTTTTTATAAATGGGAAATTTCTTAATATCATGGAAAAACTAATTTCTCCTGTCCCCATCTATCATCAATGATGCTTTGAGCACTTATTTAGCTTTGTTGTATATGCCTAGGACTTTACAACAATTATTTAATATCCTCAAAACAAGCTATTAAGGTAAGCTATTATTATTCCACCAAATAGAAAAGAAATTCAAAAATGGAAAATTTAAACAACTTTCCCAAAACTCCACAGCGGAGATTTGAATTTGGATATACTTGACACCAAAACCTGGCTTCTAAACCATTATTGATGGAACTAGCACTTTGAGAATGAGATCAACTTTTATACTAAGCTCTGATAATAGCTCTGTGTCACCTTGGACAAGTGATTTAAAATTCTTTAACATCTTTCTCATTTTGAAAATAAAAGTGAAACTAGTTAATGTATAAATCTTTTTCAGTTTTAAATGTAATGATTCAGGAATCATAGATAGCTGTTAGTCAATTTCAGTTACCGTTTTTTCTTTTCTACCAAAGACAGCACAGTCGTGACCAGAGCAATGAGTCAGTGGCCATTGCTGTGCACTCTGACTTGTGAATATACAGGAGAAAAGTGACTTATGAATTAACTCACTTTTGACTATATAAAAAAATACAAGAAAATAGAATTAGGGCAGGAAGGGAGCTAAGAATGCTTCCAGTTAAAGGCCCTTATTTTACAAATAAGGAAATTTTTGGCCTAAAAAATTTATGACTTGCCTAAGTTACATAGTTATTTTGTTGTCAGAGATTGGACTACATCCAAACTCTTATTATATTATGCTTTCTACTATAGTATGGTATTGATTCCCCTCATGAAGTTCTTAAAATTCAGAAGGAAGAGTGTAAGCATAAATGTTGGTACACAAAATCAGAAAAAGCACTGAGAAATCTGCATCCAAAATAAATCAGTTTATCTGTGAATTTGGTCAAAAAACATTCCTTGACAACCTCTGTCTCAAGACTGCTTACACAAAGCATAGTTTCTAACAACAAAGAGCTTCCTGTTTAGTGGAGGAAGCAGATAAGTAAATAGACTGTTACAAACAATTATAGCAAATCCCATGATGGAAAGAAGCACGAAATACTCCAAGATGACACATCTTGTCCAGATTGGCTGGGTTAAAGCACTGATCTCTAATTTTTTTTTCTCATTTACCCTCTATACAGATTTCTGAAAATCATCTACCCTCTTGTCTATTTTAAGCTGCTATCTAAAATTTTTCATTGGTGATATATGTAGTTCCAAAGGATTTCATTTCTAGCATATTACAAATAGTGATTTTTAAAAATAAAACTATGACTTTCTTTTAAATATATCCAATGAAATTTAAGTTGCAAAGCAACATGTTATCCACCATCATCCACTAACGTGTACATGAGCAAGCTCTTCTTTGGCAGGAAGAAATTTCCTATTGTTTCTTTTAATCCCCGAACTCATCTTTCTATTTCAATTCTTCTATCGAAGTTTGTCAAACGTAACGTACTAGACCTCAACACGTGAAAATATTTTTCTGATTTTCCTAATATTATTTCTACAACAAAAATATTTACATAGATTATATAAATTTAAAATATAATTTTAATGTACAATTAAATATGACATATGATTTGATGTATATTATGTAATATAATTGAATTAAATAAAATAATTTATATTAATAATATAAATAAATTATATAAATTTACTTTATGTTTATTTTTTCAATTTCCTGGAATTTTATGGCTCTAAGTGCTGAAAGATTTTGTCTAGAGTTATCATTGTAATCTTTATTAGACCAACTGATAAAACAACAGAAATACGTGACTAATTTAATGAGATGGATAAGAATTGTTTTCAATCATTTCATGTATTTGTCCATGGATATTAATTATTGTTTGGACAAAGCAGGTTACAACATTAATTTTATTTCTGATTTAAAATATTTATTTTTATAGAGGTTACGCTTATAAACCCTTTTTACATAAATATATATGTGTGAATGGAAGGAATTTTTCAGAGAAAAAGTACCAATTTTAAAGATTTCTTTCCATTTACATGCCAAAAATCACATAATAATCTGCAACCGAATATTTTCAATGAATCAAAAGCTCAAATAGGCATTGCTTTAATTTCGCTGAAAGCAAAGAATTGAAAACTATCTGGCATTAAATGGATTTGTTATCGAGTCCTCGACTTTCTTAATTTCTGAAAAGTATACTTATAAAGGTAATCAAATTTGATCAAATTATTTTTAATTTTGCTTGTTACCCCTTCATTCAGAGGCATATTTATGAAGCTAAAATTGGGAAAAACTGGGGGTAAAATTGGAAATTTCACATTTTAGTATTTTTTCCACTTTGCTGTTTCAGTGTTGTTGAGTGGGTCAAAATGCTTTAAAAGGGCATGAGAAGTGAACAGAAAAACAGACACTTGATAATTATATTAGTAATTTCTCTTCATGATGGACAAGGATCATTTTCCTAATTATGCCTTTGACAGAATTGACATGGTTTATATCAACTAAAGGGGCTGAAAGTTAATCTTAATTAAGTTAAATTGACTTTTTAAGGCTCAGGATATATTTATACATGGATAACCTTTTGTCCTAATCTACTACACTAAATTAATATCAAGGAAAAAAAAGCAGAGATGTTGGGCCCCTAGTAATTGCGCCACTTCAAAAGGTATATTAATAATTGTTGTTAATTGTGTTATTAATTGTTGATTGTATTTCTAGAATCTAAAATATTCTACAAATAATTAACAAGAATAAATAATGAAAAAATATATATATGATGGCCAAGAAGATTTGAAAAACAGATATACTAAGTGTATGTTTAACTTTATAAGAAACCATCAAACTTTTTTCCAAGGGATTGTACCATTTTGCATCCCCACCATTGATACATGAGAGTGCCACTTGTTCCAAATCTTTGAAAACACTTGGTGTCTCTAGCTTTTTAAATTAGCCACTTCAATAGATGTGTAGTGTTTTATATCATTGTGTTGTAACTTGTATTTCCCTGTTAATTTATAATGTTGATCATATTTTCATGATTTATTTGCCATTCATATATCTTTTTCTTGCAAGGAAGGATTCACCCTAAGCTAACATCTGTTCCCAATCTTCCTCTTTTTTTTCTTGTCCCCAAAGCCCAGTGCATGGTTGTAGATCCTAGTTGTTAAGTCTGCTTAGTTCTATGTGAGCCACTGCCACAGCGTGGCAACTGACAGACTGCTGGTGCGGTTCCGTGACCAGGAAATGAACCCAGGCGGCTGAAGCAGTGAGGTCACCAAATCTTCACCACTAGACCATGAGGGCCGGTTTGTCATTCATATATCTTGTTTAGCCAAATATCTGTTCAATTCTTTTTCCTTTTAAAAAAATCAGGTTGTTTGTCTTATTATTGAGTTGTAAATGTTCTTCATATATTTTGGATAGAAATTTTTATCAGAAATATGTTCTGTTAACATTTTCTCTCAGTTTGTGGTGTGTCTTCATTTTATTAAAAGTATATTTTGAAGAGCAAAAGATTTTTAATTTTTATGAAGTCAAACATCCATTTTTGAGCAGTCCACTTCTAGATGTTTACCCAAGAGTTATGGAAACATATGTCCTTACAATGACTTGTACTCAAATGTTCATAGCCATTTTATTCATAATAGCCTAAAATGGGAAACAACCCATATGTTATCAAGTAGTAAATGAATAAACAAAATATTGCTTATCTATATAATGAAATACTACCTAGCACTAAAAAGAAATTTACTACTTTTATGTGCAATAACATAAATAAATCTCAAATGCTAAATGAAAAAATGTGCAACAGAAAAGACAATGTGCTATATGATTCTATTTATATGAAGTCCTGCAAAAGAAAAAACCATACAACAAGGAGGAGGTGGAGGACATTGACTACAAAAAGGCACAAGGGAACTTTTTGAGGAGATGGAAACATTCAACATCATGACTATGGAGATGATCATGTGAAGATATATATCTGCAAGAATGCGTTGAATTGAATACTTAAAAGTGAATTTTATTGTTTACAAATTACAAATTATTATTACAAATGTTGTAATTTGTAACATCTAACAATTTTTAAATGTTGAAAAAAGAAGTAGGGATTTATAACATCACTAATTTTTTTTATAAAAGTTAATAAAAAACATATAAACGTCACTTCCGATGTATGTTCCTTTTAACCAACCAATTAATCAACCAAATAACCAATTGTTAAGGTTAATTGGTGGAAGTAAACGTGTAGAGATGAAGAGTCAAGATCATTGAAAAAAAAAAGTAATCCCTTCCACTGCTGCATTCTACTATATCTGAATTAAAAACATTTCTAAGGCCACATGTTGCCCAGAAGAGAAATTTGTTTGGGATAAAAGATGGTGAAATTAAGCCCTATATCAGGTATCAACTTGATTAAGGAGGCTTCATTAACACCCACTCTTCTAATAGGTTCTTCAGTGTTCTAGAGGATTTTATGCCCTGGGGCAGGATGAGGATGGATGAGTGACCAAAACTGTCAAAAGCTCTTTCAGTAAAATCTCTTGTTGGATGTTCATAGGATACACTGCCTCTGGAACAGGGAGCACACAGCTGGAGGGGGAGACTGCGGTACCCACAAACGAATGGTGATTCCTAACAGCTTCCATCTAGATTGTGGAGTAAGAAAGAGAGTACAAAACCCTTCAGAGGATGGCAAAAGCAGAAGCTAAAACCACATAAAGCAGGTAAAGAGAAGGGAAATGCCATCAATAAAACACTTCTTACAGTCCTCAAAAAGCTGGTTGAGAAGTTTGAAAGAGCAGGAGGGCACACAATATTGGGCAGAAGGATAATTATTATACTCATAAGATTACTGTGTGTATACATATATAGATATCCCTCCCTACCTTCCAATAATCATTAATCATTAAGAGAAAAGGTACATCATTCCTAACATCATTAAGGGAGATGGAGAAATTTCAGGTAAGAACATCACTTGTCCTATTTTCACATGGTCTGAGTCTGATCAGTTATCTGCATGTTGTTGTTCTTGCTGTGGAGTCAATTCTGACTCCTCCTAGCACCCCTATACAGAGCAGATTAGAACCCTGCCTGTTCTATTTGCTCCATCCTCTCACCTTCTGGTGCTCTATCAGGCAGTGCTCCACTGCTATTCATAGGGCTTTCATGGCCAATTTATTTGGAAGTGGGTGGCCAGTTCCACCCACTAGACTTCCTAGTCTGTCTCAGTCTGGAAGCTCCCCTGAAACCTGTCCACCATGGGTGACCCTGCTGGTATTTGAAATACTGGTAGCATAGCTTTCAGCATCACGGCAACATCCAGTTGCCACAGTGTGACAACCAACAGAGAGGTGCTGTGGTTCCCTTATTGGGAAATGAACCCAGGCAGCTGAAGTGAGAGCAAATCTTAGCCACTAGACCACCAGCGCTGGCTAGTGCATTGACTGCAACTTTGCAAATAAAATAGCCTTCTCTACCTACATCATAGCCATTCTCAGCTCATCCTATACTGCCTGTTTCAATAACTTCTTACTATTTCTGTCTCTTGATTCACCTAAATAAAGCAATTTTTCTAATAGTCAACACATTCTGCTCCTAATGTTCTTTACTGTGATCCTTTTCCTTAGAATCCTGTCTTGAGAAACTTAAACACCATTGCCTTCCCCATATTCTTTCACAGATATGGAGCCATACATACACCTTACATCAGTTGTAAGCTTGTACTATGCTTATCTTACATCTCTATATGTTGCATATTTTCAGATCAGACATAGATCCCTTCCTAGGCTGACCCTTTCTCAATTGAAGACTGAAGGGTAATGGTCATTTGTGATGAACCTATGGTCATTTGTGATGACCCTACTTTGAATAGCTCATCCCTCCATGTGTTAGCCTACTCTGTGAGCTTAAGTTCAGTAACTTCACTTTGGTGGTGATGCCTTGCTATTCCTCATCCAAAGTTTGCATCTTCATCGTCTCTTTATTTTCTCACTTATACCCTGGAATTAGCTCAATTAATTTTAACTTAATCGTTTTCTAATTTGCTTTGTTTCAAATGAAGTTTAAAATTAATGAAGGATTTAATTTAGCAGAGATTTTCTAAGCATCTAATATGTGTAAGGTTCTGGGCTAGACACTATATAAAGATAAATAAGACAAAATTCTAGTCTTTCAAAGGGCATCTAGTAAGAGATGGAGGAGACAGGTCAAAAAGTTCTAACATGATGTATTATCTGATGTATGTAGTAAAAGAAGTGTAAAATGCTATAAAATCATCTAAGAGAAAGGCGTTACAAAATAAAGACGTTGTAGATAGAGATGGGGCCTGGGAACTTATCTAGTCCAGTGGTTCTCAAACTTTAGTGGGAATTAGAACCACTTAGAAAGCTTGTTAAAACAGATTGTTTGGTCCTGTCTCCAGAATTCCTGATTCAATAAAAGCTGAGGCAAGCCCCAAGAATGTGCATTTCTAACAAGTTCCTGAGTGATGCTGATGCTGCCAGTCCAGGGACCACACCCTCAGGACCATTGATCTAGTTCCCGGATTCTCATTTTGCAGATGAGAAAATTGAGTCTGAGAGAGGTAAAAACTTGCCAAAATGTGGATCACTTATTAGTGGTGAAACTGGGATTAAGATCCAAGTCCCCTAGTTACAGCTGAGTCTTCCTTTTCTTTCTATATGCTTCTTTGGAGCAAGACGTGGGAGAAGGGGAAAGATTTCTACAGACTGAAGTTAAGAAAAAGAGCTCCCCATGCCTAAGAAGCAGGGGCTCAGGTGAAAATACAGCAAGGAATTCAGTTTGGCTAAAGGGCAGAGTGCATTGCCTAGGGGTGAGGGTGGGCCATGAGCTATGACAGAATTGATCACTTAAGCAGTTATATATTGAGAGGACTCGGGGAGAAGGCCGCTTGATGGCAAGGATGCTGTAACATCCAATTGAGAGATAATAAAGGCCATAACTAGCGTTAAGTGAGTAGTCATAAAGTAACAAATTGTCTATTTATGATTAGGAAAGTCATTAGTTATCTCCCTTTTTGAACTAGAAAGCATCTCAAACAGTAAATTCAGAAAAACAAGCTGAAATTCCTGATCTCAGGAAACCATTAGTGCAAAGAAAAGAAAAATTACATATTCACTCATATTTTAAATATCAAGATTAACTCTTTATGCTGCATCAGAAAGATACTCTGAATATTCCAGCATTACAATGGTTGGAGTTGGAATAATCAATAATTTGAAAATAAACAATTTCCTAAATATTTTATTCCTAATATTCCTAAAATATTTTATTAATAATTCAAAATAGAAATTTTATCCATGCCTTCTGGCTCTTTATAGTCATTTTAATAAATTACCTGAAAAGATAAGGAAATTTAATTGAGTTTAGAGATTTAAACATGGTCTATTTAAAAGGTTGAAGATTTTAAACTTCAGAGGCAGTTTTTAGTGAGCCTATTCTTCAAGTTTATATTTTGGCCAAAACTACATGAAGGGTCTTGTTTGAGGGGAAATTAAAAGAGGATTTTGCTCAAGAATTTAATTTCCTAAATTTGACTTTCATTGATTTTTTGTTTTTACTCATAGAAGGTCAGCACAAAATTTCAGAATTACGCTCATCTGGCATTACTTTCTACAGAAAGACCAGAAACTAAAGGATTTCTTGTGTAGATAAAAGTGTATTTACTTCCTGGGCTTTAAATTCATGCCTGTGGGATGGTACCTTGATATTCTATCCAGTATTTTGAGACAGATCAAGAAGTCAGGGGAAATCATGAGGTTGGAACAAGTATCTCTAGTGTTCCTTGAATTAATGGATTATTTTCAACGCTTCTGAAAAAATCAGGAAAGCTAATGCAATTTCCACTTGCTTTAAGGATTAGACTGTGCCGTTAGTCATCCATCCCAACACTCTATCAGGCCACCTGCTTCTACATGTGGTATATGATGCAACTCATGCTATGCGGATCCTATGGTCACCCCTGTACCCACTTTACTGTGAAGTGGGCCTCGTGATCAAACGCTATTGTGTATGAGTTTCCGTTTGTAGATCTGGGACTACATAAGCCCTGAACAGTCATGCGGCTTGAGGTTCTGTGGAGAGAAAAAGCAAAGCCATATCTAGAATACGTATGTATTCCTGTGAAGACAAATGCTGGCCCTTTTAGAATGAAGGGAACCCAAAGTAGATGACCAGTGACCAGTTCATCTCCTTGAGGAACAGTGCCATACCAAGACTTCAGCATTGGTCTCCGTGGCTGGTGGGTTGAACACTCAGAGTTGTCTGTAGTCTCAATCAATGGAAGCTCATTGGGCCAATGCACAGTTTCCCTCTCTTACACTATGGCTACTCTGTTCATATGCCCATTGTGTCTGTTCTGGGATAGCTGGATACAAAAGCTGACTGAATGATCTTGTCTGTTTGGTTGTTCAGTGCCTCCCCCAGGGTGAATGTTTTATGGTGGATATTAATTTGCAATAACAAAAATCTTCACATTTCATGCCCATTCTCTAATGTCCATTCACATGCCTCTATTCCAGACATCCCTATCTCTGACTTCCAGTCCTTTTCCTTCCAGTATGCCTGCAGTGAAGACCCTGTTCACTTTTGGTGTACACTCAAATATCATGCCAATCCCTCAATAAACTAACTGAGGCTTTTTCCTCCTCTTTTATCTGGATGTATAAGACTGTCATATGGCCATAAGTGAAATGAAAAACTGAAGGAAGATCATTGAAGCCACTCTGGTACGTGATATGGGAATCTGGATCATTGCAGCTTACTCAGGCCCTCTGATTCTGTTGAGACTCAACTCCATTTCTTTCTTATGATGGACTGTCTTGGGCCCTTCTGACATGCGTGGCAGGTCTGACAGAACTCAGTTTATGATGAACAATTTCAGAGACATAGCCTCTTTGTGCACTATGATAAATTGTTCTGTATCTCCCAAGGTCCAGTAACTTACCAGGAGCTGTTTCTCAAAAGGAGTGGAACTGTCCTGTGCTGATGGCATGGCCATGGTCCAGAACCCCAGGGGCCTGTGTTAAGATTCTCTCTCTGGGGTTTGTTGTAACACCACACTGCATCTCTTTTTAACCACTTCGTCTTCAAACAAAATTGGGCTGGATCATACAGTCCAAGTGGCAGGACTGTTTGACTTCAGCCTAAATTGTCTGCAGAGCCCTTTACTGCTCTTGGCTCTACTTAGAGCTTTCAGCCTTTTTCTCACCTGGTACACCAGCTGGAGAGTAGACCTAGATGTGAAATGTATTGCCTCCAAAGCCTAATAGTCCCTCCAAGCATTGTGCTTCCTTCTCTGTAGTGAAGGGTCAAGATGCAGAAATTTATTTTTTACTTTGTAGGGTTGGATCAGCATGCCCCTTACCATAGGCTCCTTTAAAATTTTACTGAAGTTTCATGTCCTTGAATCTTCTTAAGGTTTATCTCACTGCCTCTGGAATTCATGTGTCTTATCAAAGCCTCCAGAATCTTAACACATTCTTGCTCATTCTAATTGAAATGCAAAATGCCATCACTGTGATGTTCTATGGGATATTTCTCTCACGTGGTCTATCTCTTTTTGGACTACATCATGACACAGGTTGGGAGAATTAACATATTCCTGGGACAAAACTGTAAATTAATATTGTTATTCATCTCACTTGAAAGTGTATACTCTGTTCTTTATTAATTGGATAGAAAAGAATGCATTTGCCAAATAAATGGCCACATACCATATGCCTGAGACGTCATTAGTTGGCTCCTGCAAGGAGATCACGTCCAGCACAGCAGCTCTGATGAGGGCAACTACTTTGTTGGGCTTTGAGTCAACTATAGTCCTTCTGTAAGATCTATCTAGTTTGCACAGGGATCACAATAGCTTATTAAATGAATACATGATAAGAACTATCTCCGTTGCATCTTTAGATCTTCAAGGATAGCACAACATTCTTCTCAACTCACTGTGGGATGATTTTTTTTTAATTTAATATCTTGGTGTGAAGTGGGGAAGGTTTAAGGAGGGGTCATTGAATTTTAGGTGGTCTTCCCTGCTATCAGAGCTCTTATTCCACAGGCCTGAGACCCAATGTGGGGTTACCCCAATTGCCAAGTATGGTAATCCCAATTACGCATTCAATGACCAGGAAAAGGAGGCCAGTCACCGCACTGAAAGATAGACTTGCTATCAGGACTCCACCATTTATTATCTGGCCCTGGACATCATCCTTTTCATGGGCGACCACAATGATGTTTCAGGTTTCCAGGTATCATCTCCACTCAGAGCCAACGTCCAACAGTCTTTGAAATGTCTGGATATTATCTTTAATCCAGTTAGAAACACCAGAGTAAATGGCCATAGTTCCCTTTCCAGATAAATAAAAAATTGAAAGCATACACAATAAAAAGCTAATAACTATCCTGCTGTAAAGGGAATCAAAACTGATGTATACTTATGCTATTTACCTTAGTGATTCATTCATACATACAAAAAACATTAAGGGCCTATTTTAGAACAAAATCTGTGCCAGATGCTTTAGTTTATATAAAAAAACAGTTCAGACACAATGCCAGGAGGTTCTGAAATTTGTCAGATTTCTCACTTGACACAGCGTATACATATAAGAACTATTTTTAAAGATAGTTGTTAGTAGTTTAAAAGGATATAAGCATATTTTGTTTTTGATAGTTTACATTTCTAAGGAGTTCTAAGCTCTCACTTATATAATTTATTATTCTTTTTCTAGAAAAATGTATTAGGTCTAGACCCTGTAAAAAGGTTAACACAAAGATATTTAAGGAAATAGGTTAAAATAATGTGGACATCGGCTTGTGGCCATCACATATGGCACTGTGCAACGATAGGAGGTAACATCCACAGGTACCATGACGTGACTGACACCCCTACAGTGTGTAGCATGCTGCCTGCACAATTGTATGTAAAGACTGCAATTCTGTTACCTCAAATCATGATGTGGTCAGAGCCTAGTATGCAGGAATGAGTAGGAAAGTTTTGCCTCATTCTCACATTTAAAAGCCTTGAATGCAAAACTTCGATAAATCCAAATGAGGCTGCATATCCCATTATTATAATGTTTTAATTTGTTAAATGAAAATATTTAAAATGCGCAATGAGTTTTTGAAACATTGCTTGTTTTGTTTTTTAATGAATATAGCCTTAAAAAACAAACAAACAACAATAAACAAACAAAAACAGAAGGAGTCCAGGCTTCAGTACACGCCATGGAGGTGGAGCAATTATTACTATTATTATTTCCATCTATCATTAAAAAAATTAAGTGAATTACACAAGACCATATGCAGGATAACAAATGCAGCTTCTTTCATGCTAATTGGAGGTCGAACTCCACCTCTGTGGGGAGATGAGGAAAGAAAAAAAGAGAATTTTCTACCCTTGCAAGGCTGGTGCTAGTTCTTTGTACTATTGGGAAGATGCTTCTGTTTCATAAACATTCGTTGTGCTCAGTCCTGGAGAAATAAAAAGGAATATGATATCCCCTTTCTCATGTTCTTTAGATTTATGGAGGAAGACTAAAGATGTGGTAATTAACTGTAATTATTTCTGTTTACTCTGTACATAATATACCATGTGTTACATACTCTGTGAAATACAATGGTAATTGTATGCAACTGCACAGGTCACTTGCCCGTGAAATGGGCCCTGCATACGGGATTCTTCTCTGGAGACAGACTGAGGGTAAGTGCCAGTGAGCCTATAGTAGTAGACATTTTATTAACTCCTTAGCATCCATCCCGTTCCACTCCATCGTTATTTGTATAGAATCCATTTGGTTGAGGCAGAATTGACCTTAACCTCAGATCCAAGTGGATCCTAATCAATATGAACAAATCAGTGTAATCTTATCTTTTTCATCTCAGTGAGACGTTCAATAACTCAGGCCTAAGCCAAACAGTCTCATTTTCCAGACCAGAGCCATCTGTTCAGATGGGTCCCATCAGATTGAAGTTTAGACCTATTATCTGACTTAGAAAGAAGGTCTTTCTCTGGGTGTTATCATATTCAGAGAGAGGTTTGGAACTTCCGTATGCCATTTTTCTACCATGAAGGACGCCAGCCTGGAGACACAGCTCTCAGACATCTGCATGTCAAACTCCTCAAGTCTTTATTTTAAGCCGGTAAAAATCAATCGTGGCTGCCAGGCAGGAGGAAAGAAGTGGAAGTGTAGGTTGGGTTATTATAGGCTTTACAGCAGCATTTCAAAATTCTAGAAAAGAGAAATGAAAAAGCAGACTACTGGATGATTAATGGAGGCATAAGCCACGCAGCTGTAGTAGTAGAAGAAAAAATGTTCTAAGAACAAAACAGGAAGCGTGAAACTGTAATCTGGCTGTTCTCAAGCCTGAATGCTCCCTTTTGGCCTCTCAGGGCCTTGGTAAACGTCAACTATCAGCTACAAGCAGGAATTTGGAAAGGAAATTCTAAAAATTTGGAGGAGTATGGAAGAGAAGAGAGGAAAAAGAAGAAAGAATAAAATTAAGAAAGAAAATTACAAACTGGAGACTCCTGAGTTATTTACTTTTCCTTCTGTATGACATAGAGATGGAAAAAATGACATAAGGAATAAAGATAGAAAAATTTGTAATGAATAGAGAAAGAACACTTTCTCTACTCCTCTTGGATAAACTTCCTCTTACATTCCTCCATTAGATATTCCAAATCTGTGCCACCTCCTTAAAGCGCCATCTAATTCATGAGTGGCCCGTTCTAGGCAAATTGTTTCTCCTACCACAGAAATGTGAGGCCATTGGGGACCATATAACTCAGCATTCTACCACTCTGACTACAATAGGACCTCCATCCATAAGAATCTTTTGTCCTTTCTCTCATCTCCAAAGAGGAGGTTCCCCACATCTTTGTTGAGGCTAAAACCCCCATCTATTGTCTTCGTCTTTTCTCTAGACTTCGGTTATCTGTTTTTATTTCAAACTTTTATTTTCTACAGAATCCTTCCTTTCAGTTTAGGTATATGCTTAATCTCCAATCTCTCCATCTTTGAGAAATTTCTCCAATTCACGGTGTTACTTTTTACCTAGCTTTTTGGGGGAAAAAAAAGTCTACACTTGCTTCTTCCACTCATACAGTATTACTGAAGCAGCACTGGCAGAGATAACAGACGATCTGATGACCAAATCCAAAGGACTAGGCCTCATTGTGACATTTTATTTTTTAATTATTCCTGCTTTGTAGGAACGCTGTGCCTTTTGTTTCTCTGACATTTTCTTTTGGTTCTCTTCCTACATATCTGATTCATTTGCTGGAAATCTTTTTGCCTGCTATTTAAAGTTCTGTGTTTCTGACTCAGATCACTTCTCAGTCTATACATTCTACCCTAGGAAATCTGAATTGCCAAAATCTACATGCTGGTAACTTTCAACTTTATATCTCTACTTTAGACTTTTTTGCAAAGTGCCTCACCCATAGAACCTATCGCCTACTAGCTATTTGCACTAAAATATCTCACCAGAAGTTATGTTTCCTCCACTCATCACTGAGCTTCGTCCCTTATTTCCTATCTTTATCAGAGACACACAGTCGCCCAAGCAAGAAACAGGGAATCAAATCAACTTCTATCCTTTGTTAGTCACTAAGCTCTCACCCCCTCCTGCATGTTCTATTGCAATAGCTTCCTATTCAACTGGTCTTCTTATTTCCAGTCTTATACACTTCCATCCCTTCCTCTACATGTTGCCAAGAGGGATATCACTAATAAAAGTAAAATATGAGTTTGTTCATGTTATTTCTTGTTCAAAATTCCCCTAACAGCATCCCAATACCTGCAGGATGAAAGCTAAATTATTGCTAAACAACTTTGGCAGGCGAATAAGAACGTGCATGCTTTGGTTCCTATGTACTTGTCCAGCCACATCTAGCTTATTAAGTAAACTGCTTAAAATTGTCCACTTAATACTGCAATTTTTGTTCACTATCTTTCTCCACTGTTACTCCATGACCTCCTTGAAGGTAGGAACTTTGTCTTATCTAATTTCTATTCCCAGAGCCTGGAATAATCTGATTCATATTTCATCTCGACAAATGTTGGTTCGAATGAATTAAATTCCAAAACATGGAAGATTTTTTAAAAAGAATATATAGGATATGAACACACCAAACTTCGTAAGGGAACAAGAGAAGCTACCTGGTTATGGGTTATGTAGGAACCTTAATTAATATGCCATATTCGTGACCCAGAGAATATTTTATGTAGCTTCCAAAGAAGCTTTTATGTAAGTTTCAGATGATAGTGGAACATGGATTTATTTTGGAGTCTGCACAATTACAAAAGGATTAGGACTTCTTCCACAGAGCAGATCAAGAATAAAGACCTCTGTTCTTCATTTTCAGTCGTGCAACAGTGGATGAAAGGCACAGCTGTGTCCTGGTAAAAAGATATGAGGATATATCAATGGTTTCAGGAAAAGTAGCAGATGAATTAAGAGTTTTACCCAGAGAATAAGTGAAGGGAAGAGGGTTGTTGTGAGGGCAAGGCGATGCATATAGCCTAGACACCAGGCATTGTTTCAATCAATTGACAGTGAGCAATTTTGGTGGAAAAAGGCACTAAATAAAGACATTCTATAGATGTGACTACAGAAGTATACATAAAATGCAGGGGACACTTATTTTATACAACAAATGTGTTAAATTTGGGAGTGAATTCCAACTAAATCTTGGTAGAATTTTCCTAGCATTGAAAGTAACCAAATAATATATAGAGAGGCAAATAAGAATTAAGGAGCTTCTCTAAGAGTTGAGACAGTCAGGATTTGGATATTGGAATGAATATAAACTGTGAAATGCGGAATTAAAAATAAAACCTGTAATAATGTTCTGTTTCTACCCAGCATCCAAAGCTTTTTCCTCTTTTAGGTCACTTCCCTACCTGTCAGTCTTGGTAGGGGCAGAGATGACCTCTGGTAGAAGTGAAAACTCATTTTACCAGATGCAATATTACCAGATTTTAACTCTTCAACTCAAAAGTGTTTAATGCGAAGAGGTAGGACTGGTGGGAAATCCATCGTGTAAGAGTTGAACAGCAAGTAAACATGCATCAAGTTCCAGAGGAGGCAACGGTTGTGATTCTGTCAGCCTGTCCATGTTCCCGTGTTCATGGTTTCCATGGTACAACAGCTGTGCCTGTGCCCAGTGGTGGTTGCATAGAGGTCTTTATGGGACTACCTCTCTGATATCACTTTAGAGATTGTTCCTGATGGTGTGGTCTCTAAGAAGAATTCTAAGTATTCTTTAATAAATACTTTGTCAGCTTAAATCAGCCTGGGCTGGTTTATGATATCTAAAATTAAGAACCTTGACTGGTCATCTACCTTTCTAAAAAATCCAAAACTTTAATCTCCTATGATCACTTACTGAATGCAAGGAACTCTGTGATGTGCTGGGATGAGGGGGTTGAGGCAGAGGTGAATACCAAAATGTAAGACACAGATCTGCTCTCCAGGGGCAAGCAGCATGAAACATCAGTAAACTGAGGCAGAAAGATGTTAGTGCTAAATTAAAGTACAAGCTGTGCAGTATAGAAGATGCAACAATTATTTCTGACTGATGGTATCACAAGGGGCTTCACGGAAGAGAGAGATTTTTAATCAAGTCTGGAGGAATGAGTAGGATTTTTGATAGGGAAATGTCTGGAATGAAGGAAGCGGGAATTCCTAGTAAGGGATGCTGGGCTTAAGGGACATTATAATCAAAAGCAAAGAGGAAGTAGAAAATGTAAAGGACCTGAATGTAAGCTACTGTGTCACTCAACTATAACCAAGTACTGAGGAACATTATTTTTAGAAACACGAGAGTTCCCAGGCACACACATGGAAGGGCCTGAGCTTTTCCCACAAGCCTGAGTTCTGAGCACCACATTCCCAGGCTTCTGGGAAGGGTAAATAGTACAGGGCTTTGTAGACCCAAGTTCCCAAGTTTACGTATGCTAAGCCTATCTCAGCCTGATTCTTGTTTCATGTTGCCCAGTGTTGCAAAAATCATGGGTCAAATGATGATTTTCAACATTTTTTATAGTACAAATAACTTATTCAAAATAAATATTATTGAAGAGTCTAATATTTAAAAGATATAAAGAAGATCTTCTCTGGTGGATGGAGACAGGGAAGATCTCACAGACTCGCTGTCTGCCCCTTACCTCTTCCTCACCACGTCATGCTCTTTGACATTTCACCTTAGAACTTCTAAGAATTTAGTGAATTCAAGTTTCTAAACCATGGGTTAAGCCAAAATGGAATTCCACAGCAAGAACTAGAGATTGTCATAGGAGGAGATAGGATGGAGGAATCCCACTGACATGTTCGATTTCTCAATACGCTGTATCAAAGACTCTTGGAATCATCTAATCTATATGATGATATAGAGGGGAGCGGATGAACAAATGAGCTACAACTATAAGGCCTTCATGGGAACTCACTAAAATTAAGAAAGAAAGAGAGAAAACACGTCATAACTTGGAGGATAAAGACATTTTTAGATATAAAATAATAATAATAATTAGATTAACATAACTGTTCTGAAGGTAAAGGAAAAAATAATTATTAGCTTTATTTTAAGTAATAAAATAAAAGTTTATTAGTTTCCTTGCTAAAAACTCAGTTACAACTGTGGAAAGTTTGCTGACACTCTATAGAAAAAGAATGAAAAGCATAGGTATAAATACACTGTTTATTGCTTTTATAATAAAACAATGTACAATAATTATAACTGAAATACACTTTTCAATGCTAACTTTTCAATGCTTTTCAATGTAAAAAATATAATAAGTAAATCTTTGATTTCTTTGGGTTCGAGACATTATGAAGAATACGCTAAGCTATCAATGTGAGGATTCTAGTGCCAGACCACCCACGAGCTAATTGGACTTGGTAAAGGGTGTGTTCCATTTGAATGATACGTGTGTGTTTTCTGGGAGAAAGATGTTTTCAGAGTGTGATATACTAATCTATACACAGATGCCCTCGAGCGGATGGTGAGTTCAAGCACGTTTATTCACCCTTCTATGCCAAATCTGGCAGAGCGAGATGTTTCTAAATCTCCCTTAAAGCAACAAGTCAAAGTGGGGAGGATCCTTTAAGGAACTGTGATCTAGGATTCTACACTACCACCCAGGAAGCACACAAAACTAGCTAAACTAGTAAAAAACCCATTTTTCCCCCTTTGTATAAAGTCTCAGTTTGTGCTTCTTTTTTACTCTTACATTTTATTATACCATTCAGTGCAAGGCTGCAACGTATCAAGCTGATAACGGGAATTTTACCCTAATATCACGTGTAATAGACAAAAACAGATTCTCAAAAATTATGCCTATCTATTTAACTTTTGGTGCTTTAAATTTTACTAGATATCTTAAAAATGGGAATGGGACCCACAATCTAAGAAATAACTGCATATCAATGACCTATCTATTTACCTATTTATCTATCAATTGTCTATAAATTCAATTCAAGAAACAGTTATTGGATGTTGTGTGCTAGTCTCTATCTTAGGTACTGGGGATCCACAGAAGAATAAAAGCATAATGCAGTCTCAGATGTCTACGAATTCCAACTTCACATTTTGAGTGAAAGGTCCTAATAAGTGTATGAGCCAATTCCTACAGGAACTATGCCTGGTGCTACAATACTGAAATTAAGAAATTGGCTTTGCAACCCAAGATCCCTGTGGTATCTCCCTTGTCTCTCTTTATGTTAAATTGCCTCACCCTATATGATATCAATCGAGATGAAATGAAAAGTGTTACATCAGAGTTCCCTTGAGGAGTGAGAAAATCTAACTATGTGGAACTCAAGTTTACTTAACCCATTTATAAGAGATCTTGGAACATGGTATCTATGTGAAAGGAGTGAAGTAGGGATGAGAGCATGACAAGATTCAGCATGAAAGAAAATCAAAATTATAAACTGCTCTGTGCTCCAAACAGTTCAGATTGTGTAATCAGAGCTCTCCCAGATGTTCTCAGAGTCCCAGGGCAATCTTGTGAAAAATGAGGAGATGAGGCAACAAGAGAACTATATATCCTGGGGATTTGTTTCTTTATAACAAAACTCCTTTAAAGTAATTTATCAAAGTCACCCAAGAACTGAAGACATTTAACGTGGCTTATAAAACCTCAAACGGAGTGCTTTTTTTTTGAAAATTGAAAAACCTGCAGGCTTTTTTGATTAGCATTTTCTTTACGATGTCAGAGTAAGGGAGGATGAGAAAGAAAATCTCCTCAAAAGACAATAGTGAGATGGAAGTTGGAAGGTACTAATACAGTTTATACTTGACGACATATTTTAAAAACATGACACGTGTACGTGTAAATAAGGCATTGACTACAAGAGCAAGGTCCAATTTTGGGGTGTTTTTTTTTTTTTGAGGAAGATTAGCTAGCATCCACCACCAATCTTCCTCTTTCTGCTGAGGAAGTCCATTTCTGGTTTTGAACAAACAACACATTCTGTGAATTTCAAGTCCAAAAACATCAGGAACTAATCTCTTACATAAGCCATTTCTATTTTCTTCTCCAAAATTGAAGTCATACACTAGGGAGATAGGGATGGGTTTTTTATTCCATACGTGGGTGAGGGCTGACTATAACTTATAAGTAAATTCATTTCCTTAATAAGTATATGTGCTGAAAATGACTCTTATTCATATCAGCCAGGAGTATGACTGTCTTTATAATAATTAAAGGTAGAGATTACTTTAAAATATTTTGGAGAATTTTGTAAAGAAAACACAGTTGGGCCAGAGTCTGCTGCCAGCTGGAGAACTGCTTTTAATTAAAACCTTGTTCAACATGCTTACTGCAGAGTTTTCTTATTTTCCTGTTATATAAAGATGTACTGATTCAGCAATTATTGAACCCTGGACACGTTATAAAACTTTCTTATGAGACTCGTTAGCCAAAAAAATCAGCTGTGATTCATTAGATAATAACACTACCATGAAGAACGTTTCTGAGTTCTCCCTTGTTATAGGTCATTGGTGGTTGGAGAACACAAAGGCCCAAACTAAGAAAAGAGCCTTCTCATTTAAAATTTAATGGAAGTCTCCATAATGAGATGGTGAATGTAGACTAATCTACATAAGGCCAGTGAGTAACAGAGTGTAAAAGTTAGAGAAACTGGGTTTCATTCACAACTTTGTTAGAGATTGCTTCAACATACGCCCTAGTACAACCACTATTACTCAATATTTACTTAGCACAAAAGGTCAAGTCAATTTTGTCGATTAAGGAATGCTGTGCAATTTCCACATAATATGTGCATGTTATAGTGGACCAGAAGAACTACAAAGGACTTAATTCTTTCGCATCCTCGTGGACTCCTGGAGACTGCCAAATATTTTTCCCCTGCCAAAACTTGCTACTTTTTCCAACTCCAAATTTGTCTAAGTATTTTGTCACCAGTTATATGGAATATATCAAATTTCTGTTACTGTGTCACTGTATATTCTGAGAAAGATATTAGCAATGGTGAAAGAACTTTCAAGATCACATTTTTCTGGACATCGAGTGCATAGCATAGTGATTATATTCAATATGATGTACTGTATTATCTACTTTAAAGCTCCCAAGCAACTTGATCTTAAATGTTCTCGATACAAAAAAAAAAAAAAAAGGTAATTATGTGACATGCTAGAGGTGTTAGCTAACTCTGTGGTGGTAATCATATTACAAGATGTAAATATATCAAAGCCAGCCCTGGTGGTCTAGTGGTTAAGATTTGGTTCTCTCATCTCCACAGCCAGGTTTTTTCTTGGTCAGGGAGCTACACCACCTATTTAACAGTTGTCATACTGTGGCAGCTGCATGTTGCTGTGATGCTGAAAGGTATGCCACCTGTATTCCAAATACAAGTAGAGTCACCCATGGGGGACAGGTTTCAACAGACTTTCCAGACTAAGACAGACTAGGAAGAAGGACAAGGCCACCCACTTCTGAAAAGTATTCCATGAATATCCAGGAATAGCAGGGGAGCACTGTCTGATATAGCTCCAGAAGGTGAGAGGATGGCGCAAAAAGACTGGGCAGGGTTCAGCTCTGTTGTACATGGGGGTGCTAGGAGTCAGAGTTTACTCAAGGGGGGTAACAACAGTAAATGTGTCAAGTCAACATGCATACACATTAAATTTGCCCCATGTTTTATGTCAATTATACCTCAACTTTTAAAAAGATTCCATTCCACCAAGTATTTTAAGAATTATGAAGTGATTAAAGTAGTATCTAATTCTCTTCAAAAAGGTGACAAAATCACAATTATAGTTGGAGAATTCAACAGTTCTTCTCTCAGAAAGTGGTAGAACTAGTAGGCAGAAAAATCAACAAGGATATAGAAGATCTGAACAACACAACCAACCACAAAGACATAATTGACATTTATAGAACACTCTACCCAACAACAGCTAGATACACATTTTTTTCAAAGACTCATGGAACATTTTCCAAGATAGATCAAATACTAAACAACAAAACAAACTTGACAACTTTAAAAGAATTGAAATCATAATGATGATGAAAGAATTAAACTAAAAATTAATAATAGATAAGAAAATCTTCATACACTTAAAAATTAGACACTACACTTCTACATAATTATGGTTCAAAGAGACAGTATCAGAGGCAGTAAAATGCATAGAACTGAATGAAAATGAAAATACAACATATGAAAATATGTGGGGGGCCAGTCCAGTGGTGCAGTGGTTAAGTTCATGCATTCTGTTTTGGCAATCCATGGTTCACTGGTTCGGATCCTGTGTGCAGACCTACACACTGCTTGTCAAACCATGCTGTGGCAGGCGTCCCACATATAAAGTAGAGGAAGATGGGCATGCATGTTGTCTCAGGGCCAGTCTTCCTCAGCAAAAAGAGGAGGATTGGTGGCAGATGTTAGCTCAGGGCTAATCTTCCTCAATAAATAAATAAATAAGTAAAAAGAAAGAAATATATGGGATTCAGGTAAAGCTGTTCTGAGAGGGAAATTTATAGCACAAAAAGTTTATGTTAAAAAACAGCGAAGTTCTCAAATCAATAATCTACATTCTAAACGCAAGAAATTAGAAAACTAAGAGCAAAATAAATTCAAAATAGGCAAAGAGTAGAATAATAAGGACAAGGGCAGAAATCAATGATACCAAAAGTCAGAAAATAATAGAGAAAATCAATGAAACAAAAATTTGCTTCTTTGAAAAAAATATAAATTAATGAGCTTCCAACATGACTGACAAAAATAAAAAAGAAGACACAATTCACACATATCAGAATATAGTTACAGTTCCTACAGCCATTAAGAGGATAAGAAGGGAATACTATGAATAACTTATGCTGATAAATTAAAACTAGCTTAATGAATGGACCAATTTATTGTAAGCCAAAAAGAAATAGGATGAGGATTTATTGTAACCAAAATGAAATAGATTATTTGAATAGTCCTGTAACCATTAAAGAAATTGAATTCATAATTAAAAAGGCTCCTGAAGGAAAAAATGCCCACACAGTTTCACTGGAGAATTGCACCAAACATTTAAAGAAGAATGAATACTAATTCTACACAATCTTTTTCAGAAAAAAAGAAAAGGAAGGAAAGTTCTCGATTCATTTTATGATGATAAAATTACCCTGATACTAAAACCCAACAAAGACAGCACAAAAAATGAACACTGTAGACTAATATTGCTCATGAATATATGCAAACAAATTCTAAGAAAATTGAATCCAACAATGCCCATAAAAAGAATTATACACCATGACCAAATGACATTTATTCCAAGTATGGAAGGCTTGTTCAAACTTCAAAAGTCAATCAGTGTGAACCATCACACCAGTGGGCTAAAGAAGAAAAAATATATGATTAAATCAATTCAAGCAGAAGCATTTGATAAAATCCAAGACCCATTCATTATAAAAACTCTCAGCAAGTTAGGATTACAGAATAATAACCTCAACATGATTATAAACATGTTCGAAAAAGCCTATAGCTAACATCACATGTAATAACGAAAGGCTTAAAGCTTTGCTGCAAAGATTAGGAACACGTTAAGATGTCTGCCCTCATTTCTTTTATTCAGCGTAGTACTACAAGATCTTGTCACTGCAATAAGGCAAGGAAAAGAAATAAAAGATCCATAGAGTGGAATGCAAGAAATAAAATTGTCCTTATTTGCAGATGACATGATTATCCACAAAAAAAATCCCAAGGGATTTTTAAAAATGTCTTAGAACTATTAAGTTAGTTTAGAAGTTTATAATAAACACACCAGACCAACACAAAAAATCTCATTCTTATATATTAACAAAGCATGTGTGGGAACTAAAATTAAAAACACGATATCATTTACAATCACTCAAATAAAATAAAACATATATACAAACTTAATGAAATTTATATCATATATTTATGCTGAAGATTACAAAATGCTGTTGAAAGAAATCAAAGAAGACTAAATAAACAGAGTGATGCACTATGTTCATGGACTAGATGACTAAAGATGTCGTTTATCCCCAAATTGATCTATGTGTTTAGTGCAGTTCCTAGGAATGTTTTTGTAGACATAGTCAAGCTTATTCCAAAACTTACATGGAAACTCATAGACCCAAGAACAGCTAAAACGTTCTTGACAAATAAGAATACAATGGAAAGAATTACTGCGCCTGATATTAAGACTTTCTATCTAGCTACAGTAAACAAAAAAGTGTATTATAGCATAGAGATACAGGCACAGATGAATGGAAAAGAACAGAAAACCCAGAAATATACCCACACAAATCTGACCAACTGATTTTTGATGAAGGTTCAAACGCAGCTCAATGGAGGAAGGATAGCCTTTGCCATAAATGATGCCAGAGCGACAGTATATCCACGGCATTAAATGAACCTTAACCTAAGCCTCACATGTTGTACAAACAATGAACTCAAAATGGATCACAGACTAAAATGTAAAGCACAAAATGTTGATAAATTGGACCTCATCAAAATTAAAAACTTTTGCTCTGCAAAAGATCCTGTTAAAAGGTTGAAAAGGCAAGCTCCAGACTTAGAGAAAATATTTGCAAACCATATATCTGATAAAGAACTAGTATCCAGAACTTATGATAAACTCTCAAAACTAAATATTAAAAAGGAAAGAATTAAATTAGAAAATGGGCAAAAGACATAGACATTTTTATGATGAGGATATACAGATAGTAAATGAGCACATGAAAAGATGTTCAATATCATTAGCTATGAGAGAAATTCAAATTAAAACTGCAATGAGATATTGCTACGCAACTATCAGAATAGCTAAAATTAAAAATAGTGACAAAACCAAATGATGGTGAAGATGTGAAGAAAGTGGATCACTCCTGCATTGCTGATGGGAATGTAAAATGGCGCAGTTACTCTGGAAAACAGTTTCTGATAAACTTAAACATGCAGTTATTTTATGACCCAGCAATTGAATTCTTGGTCATATATCCTAGAGAAATGAGAAGTTAACATTCACAAAAAACTATGTAAGACTGTTCACGATAGCTTTATTCGTAATAGCCCAAAGCTGGAAACAACACAGATGTTCTTCAACCAGTGAATGGATGAGCAAACCCTGGTATAGCTGTACCATGGAACATTACTCAGCAATAAAAAAGGAACAAAATATACTGTCGATATTGGTACACACAACAACTCAGATAAATCTCAAAGGAATTATGCTCAGTGAAAAAAGCCAACACCAAAAAATTACGTATTGTATGATTCCATTTACATAACTTCCTTGAATTGACAAAATTATAGACGTGGAGAAAATATTAGTGGTTGTCAGGCATTATGGATGTGGTGAAGGTAGAAGAAGGAAGGTGTTATTATTTAAGTACAACCAGAGGTATCCTTTCAGTGATAATTTATAAATAAATTTCTATTTAAAAAATAAAGAGGAAATGAAAGTAAAACGGCAATTCTTAAGAGCACTGCTGAGGTAACTAGCTGAAGAAATAATAAATCAAACAGGATATCTTTTAAAACTTCAACAGGGAGCTGGCTCGGTGGCGTAGTAGTTAAGTTCGTGCACTCTGCTTCCGCGGCCCAGAGTTCACAAGTTTGAATGAGAAGAGAGTGAGAAGCACTGCTCATCAAGCCATGCTGTAGTGGCGTCCCACGTAAAATAGAGGAAGATTGATACAGATGTTAGCTCAGGGGCAATCTTCTTCACACACACACACACAAAAATACATCAACAGGACTTTGAATTCATGTAAAAACAGAAATACTACTGCAATGTAAATAATAAAATAAATAATAATATTTAAAACAACTTATTCTTTCTGGAAAGAAAAAGCATTAGATATGTTACTTAAATTTTCAGAAAATATCAAGAGGCAGTTCTGGGAATGTTTCATGTGGTTATGCAGACTTTCACTACTCACTTGGTTATAAAATTTAGTCCGTTTTTGGCATTACAATATTGGAAGATTATGAATCATTTCAGAGTGTTTAAAAGAATTTCAGAACGTGATTAAAGAGCTGGAAGGAAAAATATCTCTAAGCTAAAGGTGAGGAATCAGCATAGTTTGAGGCTTCAAGTTTTGAAAAAGGTTATTTACCTAAGTTTAGTTGTTAGTGCCCTTGAGTTGATTCTGGCTCCTAGTGCCCCTGTTTATAAGAGGGCAGAACTCTGCCCAGTCTTTTTGCACCATCCTCTCACCTTCTGGTGCTATATCAGACAGTGCTCCCCTGCTATTCATAGGGTTTTTGTAGTCGATTTTTTCAAAAGTGGTGGGCAAGTCCTTCTTCCTAGTCTGTCTTAGTCTGGAAGCTCCGCTGAAACCTGTCTACCATGGGTGATGTCACTGGTATTCGAAATCTTGGTGTCATAGCTTTCAGCATCACAGCAACACGCAGCCACCACAGTATGACAATCGAGAGGTGACGTGTTTCCCTGAGTGAGAAACGAACCCCAGCCGTGGCAGTGAGATTTGCAAATCTTAACCACTAGACCACTAGGGCTGGCTTTACCAAAGAGAGTAGCTGGCTATTGTTTGTCTATACAGAGGTTGAAGCAAGGTAACTCAAGTTTACTTCTCTACATGAAAAAGTTATAACCCAATAATGAAGCTACTTCATTGACTATACAATAAGAATTTAACTTTACTTAACCCTTATGCTATTAAATAGACATTATTGTGCCGATAAAAATGGAGACACTGAGGGAGTTTGTATTTTGTCTAAGGTTGCACAATAGATGGTGGAACTTTAGTTCTAATCAAGAATGGCTAATTTCAAGGTTTAGATTTCCAACCAATGCACCAGGTCAGAGGTTGGCAAACTACAACCCATGGGCAAATCAGCCCTTTTGGTATGACCCATGAGCTAAGAATGATTTTTATATATTAATTATTTAAAGGTTAAAAAAAATCAATAGAATAATAGTTCATGGCATGTGAAAGTTGTATGAAATGCAAATTGTTGACTTGTTGCAACAGAGACTGTATGAAGCACAAAGCTTAAAATATTTTTTATGGAAAAATTTACTGCCCCCTGCACTAGGGCATCCCATGTAGTATGAATCTGCATAAGGAAAATTTCAACCTTGCAACATTCTCTTATAGGAAGTGGAGAAATCTTCTCTGAGGGATCGTACTCCAAGATATATGCCTCTGTGTGAAGAACAGATAAATATCCAGATTTTTTGAAGATAAGAGAGCAAACTAGACAAAGAATTTCCAAAGCAATTGTTCTTTGTATTTTTAAGCACTGGAAAATGTATAAGGAAATTGGAATAGAAACCTGATGTTTCTCAAGCCACACCACAATGGAAACAGTCAACAATGCGTATTACATTTAAGCTTGTAGAACATATGGTCTGGATCCGTGTGTGCCCCAATCATGTCGCTCACCTTTTGTGTTCTATACTGTTAAGCTCTAAATACACTTTTAAAAAAATCAAACCAAAATATAAATCTCAGGATGATATTTCTGAAAAGAATTCAAATAAATGTCATGCTATCAATCCAATATTTTCTTAAAATGAAATAATTGAAGGCATCTACGAAAGAATTGAATGGATGCAAATAAAAGTTCTCATGTCTAAGCCTCTCTTTCACACCCCAAATGATATCCTCAGTTGAGTAGCCATAATAGCAAGAGATGGCCCTTGACAGCTGCTCAACACCCCTTCAAGCAATGAAGCAGAGGGTTTGGGGTGAGAGGAAGGAAAGGTAATTCCTCTTTACTTTTCTTTGCTCTTTTGCTCATTTCAGAGATACCATTGATTTCCCTTCAACATATTTCTGTCTTCCTAAAGGGATCCTACTGCTCAGTTTATAGGTAGGTAAGTTCTTTTGAAATTAGACATTGTGCAGGTTTCCATTTTTAATAATTAAACTAGTCTTCCAGAATCACTGTGTTAGAAGAAGCATTTAATCTTTGAAAAACTCTTGAGACTCTAGCAAACATAATGTAACACTTATGCAAATAAATATTGCCTCCTGTCTTCATTTCAGGATTTTTTTTTTTTTCCATTTATAAAATCAACAATCTCTAAACTAACTCCTTCACATAGTCACCCTCAAAGGACCAAATAACTCTGGAGGCTAACAAAGATAAACATGATAATAGACTTTGACTTTTGAAATAGAATTCATCCTGCTCAATTAAACATCACTCCATTTCAATAGTAGTTTTGGTTTAAATAGCTTGGGAAGCAGAAAAAGAACATTTTTGGAATATCGGCCATTTCACTCTGGCACAAAACTGATATTATGTCTTTGATGGAACATTCTATAAATACAGACCCTGGCTAAATATTATTTATAATGTGATAAGTACAGAAAGGAAAATGAATTCTGATTGGATAGAGAATGGGAGAAGCCACTGTATGATTCATTAGTTGCTTCAAGAGTTAGGAAAGAACCGAAAAATTCTGTTTTTCCATGACTGAGAGTGGATGTCTTGAGAAGTTCAGAAAAAGTTCACACTGCCCTTGAACAAATATGTTTTCCATATTTCATTGCCAGAATGGGAAGAAAAAGAAGTGCCAGAAATTAGTGAAAAATTCTGATCTCATTTTGTGTTTCTGGACTTCCATAGAGTAGGAAGACTAAAAATCACCCTGGAGAGACTGATGCTTTTTTCCCATTGTTTTTGCCAGAAATGAAGAGTATTTTGCATAGCTCTACGCCTAAGCTACCAAGAGACTCTAAAATTTTAGATTTCTTCAAGCTCTCAACTGCTGACATCTTTTCATATATCCAGTTAAAGACTCAAATATTAGAAAAATTAATACCTGGAAATGACAAGCTAACTATAAAAAAGATTTTATTCATATAGAAATTAATATGATTTTTCCCCCGGAGGGAAATGATGACAAAAAGGTATATTTTTATTAAGATTTTAAGATATAACTCTTTCCTTGATCATTAGCAATATTTAATTTTTCCTGAAGTCAAATTGTGCTAATTTAAAACATCTTTGTCTTGCTATAATATAAAATTAAGTGGAAACTAGACAATCTATATAAATAAGCTGAGAGATATTGAGACATTTTAAAATTACCTAAATTTCAGGATGTATGTATGTGTATATGCATGTATTCATTCATTCTTTGTTTTATAGCTGATCCTGTGTTTCCCAGATATTTTCAAATTTTATATCTATGGGAAATTTTCACCCAAGGATTTCACATTGTACCTAGTTCGTTCCTGCATTACACTAGACATTTTTAAAAATTTTCACGACACATAGAAAATAGTATTATTGCTATGATTTAAGCTGCAGGAAGAATTGATTGGGTTTCAAATTCTAGCTTCACCACTAATTAGCTGAATAGCTTCTAGAAGGCTATCTGTCTTCTGACCCTCAGTTTCCTCATCATGAATATAGGTTAGTAATATACACTTAGCTGTTATAGATATAAGACGAAATAATCTATAAAGCGCCGAGCATAGTATCAGGCCCAAGGCATGTGATCCATAAATAGTGGCTTCTCTATTTTTCTCCTTTTTCCTTCCTTTCCTACACTCTTTTATTCCTTACCTTCAAAACCAGTGGCAGCAATAATGCTTATTTCATGAGCCCATTGTGTCTGTATTGGAAAAACCCTTCTTTTCCTTTTTGTGTTCACAACCAGCACACTGTCGGTCAGTGGAATAAATATTTGTGGAATGAGTCCTAAATCTTCTTTATGCATGTGGATGCAGCTAAAAAGTCCAATTCCAAACAACTACACATTATTCAGAACACACTAGCTTCTTTCTTGCTGTTTCAGAGGTGGTCCTTTTTAGTTAGATTCACAGTTTACACTTGAGTGTTCTAATGGTTGCTCAAAAAAGTATCTCATTGTTGATAACTGGCCTCCTAGACTATAAACTCCACAAGATCAGGAACATGGCCTGTTTTGTTCAGTAATATATCCTGAATGTTCCTTTCCTTTAATAGGGATTCATTAAACAGCTGTGTAATTAATGATTAAATGAATTAAGATGCATTAATGAGTAAATGAAGAACTAAGGTATGCTATGGCTATTTGATTTTCACAGTCCATAGCTATGCAGGCTGCTGTGTCATTTCCCTAGAAGTTTTGCTTCAACTTTTGGCTACGTTTTGCCTTACTCTATGGAGGTTACTTGGAAATTCCACTACTCACTACTCCCCAGGAGATAAACAATCCGGTAGGTCTGTGCTAAAATGCCCTCAATAGACAAAATCTCAAGACTGATTAGTCAGCATTCAGGTTTGACATTTACCATCCAGCGGAACTCCAAGGTCTTGTTAATGGAAATGTGCAATATACTTCACATATTATCTACTTAAGGCTCAGCTCCTCGTCCTTTAAGAGATCAGATGACTTTCTGCAATTAAGTCTAAATTTTAGACATACAATCGTTAGCTAACCACCTGCCAGGAGGCAACCACTGGCTATGTGTGTTTTTTATACCATATTATTTAACTGCAATTCCCTTATTACATTTATTATCAAATGTAACCACCAATGATTATCTTATCATCAATAAAGGAAGTACATATTGACTTTTGAGATTACAGTGTTAATTTCCCTGATCCCGTGAGGATTTAGAACTAGATCAAATATTTTTTCCATATTGGTGATAGAATAATGATTGGAAGTAATGGTTGGTGGCAGGTTTTAACTCTATTACTAATTATAAAATTGGCCTGTTGGTGGATTCTCCTGGGTAGCTTATCATAACATCTCATTTTCCAGTATTGTCAATGTGTGTAAAAAAGTCCATCACTAATGAATGCATATTTTTTCTAATTAGAAACTATACACATTCTTTGTAGAAAAGACAGACAATAAAGAAGAAAATAAATGGAAAAATATAATATTCTGATCACTAATTAGAATATTATAGTACCAGCTACCAATGTGTAGTACCACCTCCAGTCAATGACTATGAACATTTTAACATCTGTCTATGAGATATATATATATATATATATGTACACACACACATACATGTATGCATATAATTAAGATCATATTGTATGTATGGTTTTGTATCTTACTTTCTTCTGTTTAATATCTTAGAGTAATGAGGGTCACAACATTTTCTCATGTTATTGAAAACTTCTATAAAATATTCTTGGTATATGTCTAATATTCTATTGTATGAATTTATCCTAATTTACCTGAACCCTGCTGTTGAAAATGTATGTTGTTTCCAATTTCTATTAAATACGATAAATGATATCGTGGATAACTTTGCATTGAATATCTTCTCTCCATTTGCTGTGAAATGGAGGACCATCTACATGAAGTGTATATTTCCTTGGGTGGCTTTTTCCAGGATATTTGATGATGCTCACCTACTGAGTTAAAATCATTCCAGTAAACTTATTCTGCAAGGTCCTTGGTGCAGCATTAAAAAAAGTACTATGTAGAAGAGATAAAGGAACATCATTTTTATTATAAATTGTACTTAATTCACTGGTACTGAGAAATAAAATGGACAAGACATTCTACATTATGCATATGCAGGGTAATAAATGATTAGTACCAGATAAGTGCCAATATATAGAGTTAAGGAGAGGAAGAGATCATTAAGGGTCAGATTTTAATATTCTTCCAACTTTCATTATTTCACTTCCCATCTCTTCAGATATATTATTTAATTTTCCTGTTTATTTGATGTATGGTAGTAATAACATATGCACATTTTTTCATTGAACGGAGAACGAGTTAAAGTGATTTATTTGATTCACATTTTTTATTGCATTATTCCAAGATAATAGAATGCAATGATTTTGTCAATACCAAATTAAAACATCAGAATATTTTTCCAAAATTTGACAAAGCTCTGGATTTTCTCCATAGTATTATAGATTTTTCTCTACAAATTCTGATGAAGTTTTCCTATAATTGTTTCAACTGACAACATTGTTTCTCTAACGAGTTGTTTATTATCCCAGATTTCATTTATTCTAACTCACAAGTTCAGCAAAACCATTAAAGTCTATTCCAAAACATGAATTTTTCATTTTAAATAAATTATTAAAACATTATAATGAGGAGCAGTTGAAATTTTGCCAATGAAATCAACATTTTATTTCATTTTAAAACTTTGCCCAAAAACATGTTTTCTCAGTCTGTAGAAACCCACATTCTGCAACAAGTGGGAGCATGAATCTAGACTGTGATGACACATTCATTGATATTATTCTTTTTAACTTTACAATTAATAATGGAAAACATTCTGATGGTAACAAGGGTTTTTTTGTTTGCTTTTTCAACACTCTTTGATAAAATATCTCGGTACTTTTTATTAGTTTAAATGCTTTGTTTTGTAAAACTGTGTCACATCTTCTTTTAAAATTATGATTTCCCCATCAATGATTGCAATTTTTCTTTATTTTTTCCATGAGCTTTCATGTAACGTGATTGTCATTCTGATCAAATAGTTATTTAGCCCTTTCACCCTTAACAATATGAATTCAGAATATCATTGCATCCAACATTTTTGGCACTAGCATCAAAAAGCCACATATATTTTGTTGTTGTTGTTTAAGTAATCAAAGTTCTAAATACTGTATGGTCTCACTGATAAGTAGAAGATAAAAACAATGACAAACAAACACAGAACATTGGAGATTGGATCAGTGGTTACCATAGGGGAAGGGGGGAGGGCAAAAGGGGTGATTAGGCTCACGTGTGAGGGGATGGACTATAATTAGTTTTTGGGTGGTGAACATGATGTAATCTACACAGAATTCGAAATATATTATGATGTATAACTGTATAACTAATACTTATATATTTAGAAGCTGGAGCAACTACGTATGTCCAGGATAATGATAATAAATGGGTGATTATCTCAAGGCCAGAATATTTCATGTACAGGCTGACAAAATCATGTCTCATTCATACTAGGACAACACTCTTGATTGTGAAAATGGATAATGTGCATAACTTTGTCAGGACAGCTAGCATGAAGCAGGACTGCCTTCAGCAAAGCAGAAGATGGATTGAATCTACTCAGAAGGAACTCACATCCTAGCTGCATGTCTACCTGGACATGGGACAAAATGCAATCTACATTAGCGTTTATATGAATGATTATTCTACTCTTTACCAACCAGATAGAAGTATTTTAATTTTTAATGGGTTCAGCACACAGGCACATACTGGGTATTGTACCTCATGTGACTCTTCCTCACAAATTGGACTCGTAAACATCATATCTTTCCCTTTAAACCAAAGTAAAACTGATAAGTCCCTGTCCCGCAGAACTGTCAAAAAGTGAAGTTTCAGTCATTAACTTAGTCCTTATTTCTCACTCTGATCAATTAGTCCAAGTGCCCTTTGTCCATCAGGGTTACCACTTGGGCATACATTGTCCAAAATTTCAGGGTACCTTGCCGTGCGGCAATGCTATCTTTCTATGTCTTCTTGAGCAAAGAATAATTCGACAGGTACAGAAGTCCAGTGCCACCTCCCTTAATGTGTCTCTCTCCCATTTCCCTCAGTGCTGCGGGGTCTTTGGTCACCCCCACTCACAGAGAGTGAACCTCTAGCCTCTGCTGTGAAATGAGGCAAAGCTGTCTTCCCTTGACTGTTTCTCCCTCTTGTCTTTCATCCCCACAATCTTATTTTTTAGGAGCTTAAATTTTCTAAAAAGGAAAGACAGGAAAGGAAATTTGAGGCAGAATACAGTACACAGATTTTTCTGGGGCAAAGGAGTACAAAGTGTCTGCCTGCCTTCTTCATATGGAGAGAATATAGAAAAGAACAAAACATGAATTCTTAACCTCTGACTCTGCTGTGGTCCTCATGAGTAAGGCAGACCTACGCAGAGTGTCTCTCCAGACACCATGCTTCTTCCTCGACGACAGAAACAAAGCCTATGTTTACTCAATCTAAAAATGACCGAATGTTTGTGGCCTTTTGACCCTTCTTATGCATGGGTGGAAAGGAAGGGAGAAAGGGAGAGAAGGGTTTTCTGAGGTGCAAAATAAAAGAAGAAACACTCCAGTGACATCTCTGACCCAGTCTCCTTGATGTGGAAGACGTTGGCAGTGGAAAGGCAAATTCTTCTTTTTTCTCCCACATGTCTATAACCAAAGTAGCATTTCAATATCATTTTCAAGTTTAAACCTCTACTTAGTATAGTTTAGCATATGCTGTTTTGGATAAACCAAACCCCAATAATGTATACTTATCCCAGGGCCAATGACAACCTCATATTCCAAAAAACAAAAAGAGAGACAGATAAAATAGATTGAATCTGTAGTTGGGGATGCTTGCTGGCACGTCAAGAGTTTCACTGACCCACTGTTAGTAGAAAGTCTATTTTTGATAAAAAATTTTAATATTTATCTCCTATCCTGCAGGTACATATACATCAACCCTAAACACCTATTTGGCCAGAATGACAAGAAAACAGTGTTTCTTAATAGAGTGTTATAATTGAAATTTTGTATAGCTTTTTAGTGCTACAATATTTGTATTTAAATGCTAAATTGGATGTTTTCATCTCATTCAATGTGTATTTCAGATATTCCCTTACAATTATATTATTCTTGTCAGAAAAAAATTGGTGTAAATTGTGTGAGTAAGATTTTTTGATATATATATATATATTTATTTTTCTGTGTGTGTTTTTTCTCTAATTTGTAATCCTAATAATGTAACCCTATACATTCATGTTTACACAAGAAATCTGACAAAACTGTAGCTGGTTCTGATAACGGGACGCAAATCTTGTCACAAGAAATGACGTCTACCTTGCCCCATTTTTAATTCACTCCTACAAGAAATACGGATTTATATTAACACTACGTTATTTTAATAGAATTAGGTTAGGTGTGATCTCTGTCCTCCAACATTTAATACTGCAGTAGGAAAACAAAACCAATGAGTACTAATACGTCAGATATGTATAATGTGTGTGTGTCTCTGTGTTTGTGTTTGTGTGTAGTTTAGATTATATGATTAAGTGAATAATACATGTAGCCTAACTGGCTAATTCATTCAAGTTAAATGAATTCGAATGGAATGTTTTGATAGGCAGTTTTGCTTGATCATACAGAAATTAGGGACCACCTACTTAATAAGATAAAATTTCACTAAGACTTAAAGGACAAGAAAGGAATGATTCAGGACCCAAGGCAAAATACTTTAAAAGTTATTAGAGGAGTTTGTCAGTGACAAAGGGAAGCCAGTATTAAAAAACAAAACAAAGCAAAAGAAACAACAGGAAGACAGTCAGTCAAAGTCAAAAGTTAGGATTCTAATAATAAAAAGACTGGTTAAGTTGAGTGAAGTCAAGGTGATAAAATAATACAATCTCAAAGGAGATGTTAAAAGCATTTGAGACTACTCAATTTCTCAAATGAAATGGTTATGATATACTATTATAAGAGATTTATAAAATAGTAAAACTAAAAGAGACATGGAGATAAGTATGCGGATGAAGAATGGGACCACAGAGTTTGAGACGCCAATATTTTCACAGTAAGTCATAGGAAGAAGGAATTTCAGGATGCAGATTCCCAACTCTCAATTACCTCTGAACATTTTCTATAATCGAGGTACTGGGAAAGTAAAGCAGAACTTTCTGGAATGTTGAATAGAACTTCCTGCTGTGAGGCTATGAGCCATTGTGCACAGAATTTTATTTTTCAGTTTTAATAACAGGTGAATTTCCCCAAAGAGAATTGTTACTTAACTCAGACTAACTGGTCTTCATGCCCACTCATATTCACCTCAGGCCAACCAATTTCCCCTTTGACCAGATGGGCACAGATTTGCAGACAGCAGTGGCCCATGTGGTGTAGCTCAGAGCCTTTCCGGCTTCCTGTGTCATTACTTCTCCCCTGTGGAATTTGGACTAAGACACAAAAGTGCAATCGTCCAAGTTCTCCTCTCAGGCAAGAAACCAGAAAAGAATTGTTGAATCATTTATTCGGCAAGCTTTGCTTGACTCCTCTGCTTACTCTAGCGCTCACGCCACCCTCTATTACATTTTAGCCTCATTTTTAAACCAATCTTTTGAATCCTGGACTTCTAACTCTCCCATCCTTCATTTTCATTACTTCGAGGGCAAAGTTGACCATTGAAGTGGGCCATTCTGATCACATCTATGACTGATTTAAAATTCTTCAGATTCCCACTAGGCATAGCTTAAAGTTCAGATTCCCTACTATATCATATAAGGCCTCCCTGACCTGGAGCTTACGTTTTATTTTAATCCAGTCTCAAGACACACTCTCCTTCGCCTGTAATTTAGTTTTTTCAATATATTTGCAAATCCCCTTACCCCCGAAGTACGCTGTGTCTATTTTTAGTCTTAATATTTATCGTATCAATTATACTACTTGTCTGTCTCTGACCAAAGGCCTCAGGAGCCGTGTACTATTTTGCAATATCTCTCAGTTCTGGAAGCATGGCTTATATGCCTCCGTTATACCAATTATCACATTTTTGGGAAAAATTGTGATACTTGTCTGTCTCAGTACATTTTGAATGCTTGGAAGAGGATGATGTTATTCTGTGTCATTTCTGCATTCCCAGAACTTAACACAATACCAAGGATATAGAAATAGTATAACTATTTGATGAATATATTGATGGAAAAATGAACACTAGACTGGTTCTGTTACTATTGCTCAAGTACCCTTGTAAATAACTACTCATCTGCTCATAAACCTCATCCCTTTCTCTCCACCTAGTAAAATTCTATTCAGGCCAGTATTTATCACAGTGCTTGGTGAATATTAGCTACTTAAAAACATGTGTTAAATGAATGGATTAAAACTTCTCCCAAGTCGAATTCTACTTTCTACATATAGCATGCCTTGATCCCTATCTAGAAGTAATTTCTCCTTAGACTGAGTCCCCTAAAAAGTTATTTTCAAGACGATTTTTTAGCAATATTGGGTATTTCTCCCACACTTACTAGAAATTATCTAAATATTTTGTCATTATTTTAAAACAAATATTATGTCTTGTTTCCTTGTTCAGTTCTGGAGATTTTGAGTTCTTGATAATTATAACCAATATTATCTTCCTTTGACTCTCCCACGTCTTGTTAATATTCAATAGTTGTAACTGAATGGCAAGACACAGAAGAAAGAGACATGGTATCGGTCTCAAGTTAATGATGATGGTGGCGGTTTCAGGATGCAATCAAACGTGCTTTCATTAAGCTACAGAGCAATTATTAAGGATAAGATGAAGAAATATCAGATAATGTGATGAAACCTGTATGTATAAGGTGGTAAGGAAGAGTCAAACATAGAAATGATTGGACAAGTGAGAAAGAATTAGGGCAGTATCCTACAAGGAAGTGAATCTGGAGCATTCTCCTGAATCAGGATTACTGAAAAAATGTGAAGAGGGAATTCCATGAAGGTTAGTGACACAAGAGTAAGCAATATTGGAGAATTAAAGAGAAGGACAAGCTAAAGTGGTTTGGTCTGATCAGAGAAGCCATATCACAAGTTAACAAAACATGGGGTCAGGAATGAACATTTGTTAGGAGGATTTTAATAAAAAGTTATAGGAGTTGAGATAGTCTTGCTTATTTTCCAATAACTGATACATCTATTTCAGTGTCTAAAGTATTGCTGGGGTCCTGGAAGATCTCAGCCAACATTCTCAACCTTGTTATAAGCTTAACTCCAGAATTTGGGTGTGGCATGGGCAATATGACTTGGTGAGGAAAAAGAAAAACCACACAAGCAAATGAAGCTAATACTTTTAAACATTATCCTTAGTCTTTTGCAAAGAATTCCACAGAGTCAGGGGTCTGAAACCGTCATCTAGAAATTGGAAGACAACAGAGAAGATTAGAGTTTTTCCTCCCTCTTGGTTGGATTCTTGTAAACTTGCTTCATCAAATGAATGTACTCAAGAGGCATTTTTATTTGTCCTGAAATCTTGTGAAATACATCAAAAATCTCACATGCAATTTGTCTCCAAAGAAAATAGAAAAATATGTCCCACTGGATCTTGATAAGAACCTACCAAGGAAAACGGATTGCAATCAAACTAATATTGCTTGTTATCTCATTAGACCTTTAAACAGCAACTCCTATTTTAAGCATATTCTGGTTTTCATGCAGAGAATATGGTAAATGATGTTAACCACTGAACCCTTTCCCCTGCTTGTGTAAGGAAAGACAAATCTTTGCCAAACAGCTTTGGTTTGGGGGACACCCATCCCAGTCCACATCTGCTTGAGTAGCTATTTATGTGAGATGGAAAATGGAAACTTAACCTCATTTAGTGACTATGTGCATGGACTGTAAGTACTCAGTGAAACTTAAAAGCCATCAGAGCTGGAAAGAATTTAAGCTGGCAACATTAGACAAATGTGTATATTTAGTAATATAAGGAGCCCATGGAGAGCGACCACTGGGAATCTGTGAAAGTCAATCAAGTCTTTGTAATATGTAGGGCAGGGAGAAATTATGTGTCAACTGTTCTGTAACAATGCACTGGAACACCTTGACTTTTTGAATTAAACTCCAGACTGGCAGTCAGGAATTTTGTGCTCTATCCCAGATGTGATGAAGTCCCTGGCTGAAAACAATATATAAACAAAGCATTAAGTAAAACAAAATAAAACGAAATATTGAGAAAATTTATTTGATTATCCTAAGAAAATATATTTTACCCCAAACACAGGAGCTAACCAAAAGCCAATGGCACATTCATTCCACAAAACCTTGCAAAGCCAGGGAAGAATGAACTGTCAAACTTAAAGGAGCTGCCATGTAGGAAGGACGGCGACAAATATACAAAGAGCGGTCTTTTCACAAGACCACTTTTTTCATAGAGTATCTCAATTGTCCATACAATGGATATCTTCCCCAGCACATTCCTTCTTACTATTTTTAGTTCAATTTATCATATGCCTTGTTTTTAAAATAAAGTAAATAATACATAATAGATAAAGGTGCAGTGCTCTGAATTCTCTTTTCTTCTCCTAAAGTGTCCTTTCCTTCCTTCAGGGTACATTCATCATCGTGAATTTGATATGTACGTTTCCTGTCATTTAAAAAATATTGCTGCACGCATAAATATATGCTCATGAATGTTATATTGTTAATAGTACCATATCATATGTTTTCTGTCACATTCTAAAATTCAAGTTATATTTTAAGATCTACTGTTTTTTCAAATCTAATATGTGTCTTTTAACAGCTGGGCAGCATTTCACTCTATAAATATAATACATGTTATTTATCCATTCCATGTCCCTCTGAAGGAATTTATTTTTTTTGCCTTGTTTTCGACATTAGGAATAGCTCCATAGACATCCTCGCATACATCCTATGCAAATGAAGCACGTATTATTGTTATTTTCCAAGCACTTTGCTCCATAATCTAATTTAATCCTTACACAAAGCCCAGGAGAACTGTTGCTTCCTTGACATCTTAAAAGTTAATATATCAAAGGGTTAAGAAACATTACCACCTTTAGACAAATGATAAGAAGACGGGAGCTGGGATTACATTTTCACCTCTTGCTATTGAAATAATTTTGTTTGTTTAATTGTTTGCATACTTATCATCTGTCACACCCACCAGAATATAAGTCTCATTGGGACAGGGGGCCATGATTTCTGCCAATAAGTACTTGATAAATGAATGAACAAATGAATAGATGAATACAATAGTTCTCCTGTATGTTGCAGGGCTCAAAGAGTCAAAGAACTGCTACCTGGTCTAAGGTCCCTGAATGAATTAGTTTTACTTCTAGGCAATTCCATGTTCAAAAAATCCCAGGCATGCTGTTCTGGGTTTGGCTCCTCATCAAATGTCTGCGTTTGCTCAAACTGGGAATCTGGGGACGTGTACTGGGTGAGCAACCTTTGGATCATTTCAGATGACATACAGAGGGCTGGCAGTTTGTGGTTCTAAAGAAGAAGTCTGGAAAATCCAAGTCAGGAAAGTTCAGTGGCTTACTATAATATTTTTACTCATTTTGTAAACTCTGGAAAAAAGTAAATCTTCAAAGTTACAGCCACAAGTTTTGTAACACACCATACTCTTAAAATTGAGTAATTAAAATAATATGAATTGCTGGTGTTTTAAACCACAAGAATAGTCTTGATTCTGGGAAAAAGACAGTTTAGCAATCTTTGGTCTTTAGCGTTGCTGGCAAAAATTTTCCAGGCCTGCATTCCCTGCTATAAACACCAGATAAGACCTCAGGAAAATTCTTTGACTATTATCAGCACTCAGGACTGTTATCTGACCTGCATTTGTTTGAGTCGTGCATTTTATTCTACAATATTACTCTCCTGAAGCTCATTGAGTAACCCTAATTCATGGAGAATGATTAGTTCTGTTTATTAAATTTTCCAGTGAGATAAAACGTACAAAGGAAGACTCTCTTTTCTTTTTATCCTTATTCTAGCAACTTTCTAAAATGCATTAACATACTTTGAGTGCACTTAATATAACTAAGGGCAATCTTACTTTACAGATGTAGTATCTTTATGTATCTTAAAACTATCTAAGTTTTTTAACAGATTGTAGCAGATCTGTAGAAATCACAAGACGTAGCCTACAATTTGTTTTTCAATGACTACATCTTATCAGTCTATTTGTGTTCATTCTACTCTTGCCCAGATAATTGGACAAAATGTTAATATAGAGTTCCAATTAACTGAATTCTGTTGGATTCGTGTTTTACCAGGTTGAGTATAAAATGAACCAATGTGGTACATAAGGTATCACAAATGTTCACCTTTTGAACATCGCAGAAATAATACTTTGTTAACAGTACTGAAATTTCACCAGCATAAGAACAAAAATAAAATAAACAACTTTCTACGAAAGCAGAAATGATGACTCTAGGGCATGCTTATTTTCCAAGAATAATTTCTAGTCTCTTCTTGCTAGAATGATTATAAGCAAATGTTTTAAATTGACAAATACTTTGTACTCTGTACTTACTTTCTTTATAAACTATATAATACTTTGTTACCTCTATGTTATAAATTATAACACATTAAATGAAAGATGAGCTCTTTCTACTTATTTTAAAACTACTTATGTGAAAATTTTTAAATAAAGACAAAAGTTGAGAATAACCTAACAGATTCCATGAACACAGGACCAGCACAAGCCAATCTTGTTTCAACTATATCTGCCCTAGTATAAATATTCCTAGTATAAACATTAAATGTGATGAGGTAGAAACACCACTGAATGGAAGGCAAAAAACCTGGGTCCCAGTCTTTACTCTACCCTGGGGAAATGTCTAGTTTCTCCATAAGTCACCAGCAACATGAGGCATATGTAACCAAACAGATTCAAGTTCTCTTTGCAATCTTGTTTTACACACTAGGTTGTAGTAGTACATTTCGGATCAGTGTAGTCCACTGAATGCACCCTGCATCTTCAGTGTCCTTTTTCTTTCTAAATAGACACTTGGATGTAATCTACCTACACCACAAAGGCAAAATTATAACCAACTTTAAAAAGAAAATAGAACTGACAATGAAATAGTTCTTCTAATCATAGCAATTCAACCATTGTAATGATGTCAACCCTTAAAAAATGCTGATGTACCAAAAAAGAGGCACAAGCCAGATTTACCTTGATTATATATTTTACATATATGAAAACAGTAAAAAACAAAACCAATATCATAAATATGCTGTATGTAAAAATAAAACATTCTGAAGTGGGTTGATGGTATTTTAAAAACAGTCTAAAATTGTAAAATAAATGATTCTGTTTCAGTAGTGGAACAAAATACTCTGAAATTTATTTTAATGTGATGAGGATGCAATTAATCTGGCAATTAAAATTGATTACACATGCAGAAATCATGCAAAGATTAAGTCAGTGAAATAGAATTGACCCCATGTCACAGATTGTCACTATTTGCTTGTCATTAACTCCGTAATGCCACAGTTCTAGTCTGTCTTGTTCGTTGCTGTATCCCAAGGACTTAGAAAAGTACATAGCACGCAAAAAAATTTATGAGTGAATGAATGAATTTCTATTCAGTGTATGCTATGGAAGAAACATGAATACAACAAATACAAACTATGTATATCTGGTCATTTGGTTTACACTTATTGAAATGCTTTTTATACATATTCAAATACATTTTGGCGCTGATTATATTATAGTTATTTACTTCTCCCCATCTACACATGGGAACCCTAACCCTAATCCTAACCCTAATATATGACTATTATTTATCATATAGGCTTCTATATGAGATAAGCCTGAAATACTGACTTGAATAAATGGTTAGTACAGTGTAAGCTCACTCAATCATTCATTTAATGAATAGATATTGAGACTGTATCATGGGCCAAGTCTTGTTCTATGCCTCAGAATAAACCAGTGAACAAAACAATAATCGCTACCCTCATGGAGTTTACATTCTGATGAAGGAGCTACAAAGTGAATAATAATGATAAAAACACATTATGTAGCATGTGAGAGGGTAGTAAATGTGATGGAAATAAGCAAGGTAGAGCATGGTAAGGGAGATTTAGTGTCAGGGAGGAGGAAGGAACAAGATACAGCGTTAAATAGCGGCCACGTTAGGCCTCATAGAGAAGCAACTCCGAGCAGAGTTGTGCGATGTAAGGGAAGATTTTTTTGGGAAAGGGGTATTCCTAGTGCAAAGGCCCGAAGGAAGGAGTGACTGGCTTAACTGAGCAACACCAGGGAAGTAATGATGGTGGGAGTGGGGTGAGTGAGGGAGAGAGCATCACTAGATAAGTGAGAGAAGTTATTGTGGTGGTTGGTTGGGGGAATTGTTTCTGAAGGCCTCATAGGCCCTTTTAAAAGTTTTGCCTGATTCTTTTTTTGAACGGAAATGCAGAGGTATTGCAGGGCTTTGTGCAGAGGAGTTCTGTGTTGTCAATTAGATTTTAGCACCTCACTCAGATTGCTGTACTGAGAACAGACTAGAATGGGTTAACCCTGCTCTCCCCCAGCCTACGAGTCTAAAGTCCTTGCCCCACTGCGTCTACTGTCCTCATCAGTCATCTGATGATGCAGCTGCTCACATGATTTGAACAACTTCTTTGGGACACATGGTATTTATTTGTTCCCTTTTTTCTAATGCCATGTAAATGAGTCATGAACAAAAGACTTTTGGACACCTTAATAATCTAGACAGAACAAATGTGAAATTTTTTTGCCCCAACTTCTGCATTTGTGATGTCTCCACTGGTAAACCTGAAACACTGGAAATATTAATTAATTGAATGAATTAATTAAATAAATATTTATTGTATGTCTACTGTGTCTCAGGCACTGTTCTATGACTTGGGAATTCAGCAGGAAACAAAATAAATGAGGACTCTGTTCTCATGAAACATATTAAAATTCATACACCATATGCAACGTACAACCTACATAGTAAAGGACAGCTCCTGTACTTGTACTTTGAATTTCATTTCAGAGAGGTAAACATGAGGAAAATCATGCTTAGGTATACTATCCCCTTTCATGGACACCATAATATCCAAGGTCACAAGATATTTTCTGATCTAGTGTTGTGCCTTTGAAAAGGGAGAATGGTATTCTTGTATTTACCACAGTCATTCGTCCTTTTTCTTGGTAACAGTATGCTAGTTTTATTCTAGTTACCCCCTTCTCTGTGTAGCCCATGTGAATGAGAGGAAGATAACCCTAAACTCATCTCTAGGTATGATCCATGACCTAAGCCGTGTTCCTGGCCTTCAGGGATGAGTTCATAATCCAATTCAGGTCGATGTGATGGGAGGAGATGTTTTCTGAGGGCTTCGGAGAAGGAAGCTTTATTATTCTCCCAAGAGAGCATCTCAGACTGATGTTTCCTTCTGTTCACTGTAAATGAGAAGCTTGGCATCCACCAGCAGACACCGGCAGCCATCTTGTAACTCCAAGACGAAGCAGTCTCAGGTTGAAACAGGACTGAGAATTATGACAAGGAGGCGTGGAAAGGAACTGAGTCTTGTGATGCCGTCGGCACATTGGATCATACTTGTCTACAGCCTGACTACCCCTGGTGTTCAGTTACTTACCGCATTCAATTCCTCTCTTGTTTAAGCCTCAGTTTGAGTCAAATTTTGTGTTATTTCAACGAGACGATTCTTAAGTGATACGACTACTATATGTCTGGTGCTGGTAATAACATAGTCTGTAACATCAGGGGATTTACATGTTAATGACAGAAACAGAAAAGTAACAAATTATATAGTGATGAGTTTCAGGATAAAGGGAAAGAGAAGGACCCATCTAGCAAGGAAAATTCACTGAGCTTGTTAGTCAAAGGTTGCCAAGGAAGATTTCTTGGAGATGATTCCTGAAGTGCCTTTTATAAATAAGTGAGAGAGAGAAAGAAAAGAAGAGTCAGTCTACAGAAACAAGCCCAACACTGTTAACAATAATAATACTCCAACGTTGATGGTTTGCTATCTCTCTACTGTGCTAAAATGTTTGCAGATATTGTCTCATTTAATCCCTGCAACAATTCTATGAAGTGCTTTTTGTTTATTTGTGTGTGTGTGTGTGAGGAAGATTGGCCCTGAGCTAACATCTGTGTTAATCTTCCTCTATTTTACGTGGGATGCCACCACAGCATGGCTTGAGGAGCAGTGCTTGGTCCATGCCTGGGATCTGAACCTGCAAACCCTGGCCAGTGAAGCAGAGCACATGAACTTAACCACTATGCCACCAGGCCAGCCCCAAGTACTTTTTATAAATGGGGAAATTGAGGTGAATGAAAGTTAAATAACTTTCCCACATTCAAATAGCAAAGAAATTGCATATCTGGGAACTCAACCAAACACTTTGACTCTAGGACCCACATCCAAATCCACTCTACGCTACTGCCTCCAAAACTCTGAGACAAAAGCAAATATCCTTACACCAAGTATTTCTTTGTAACTGGAGTCTTGGATATGAGGCGGAGTAGAAATCAATGAAGGTGGAGAGGAAATCAGGGGCTATAAAAGAATATCAAGTTCCAAAGTTTAGATTTTAGGCCTGAAAATTTAATTTCTCATACAATGGAATACTCGATGTTGTATTCTTGGATCTTACTAAGATGTGTCTGATAACTAGAAAACATCTGCATCAAGTGGAGGCCAAAATTGGAGATTCAGTAATATCAACACAACTTGTGATTATCTCTGAAGCGTTGTAAAAATTCCTGGGACTCATCGATTGTATATATAGCTTGCAGTAATATAAACGTGCACAAAATGTAATAAACATTATTGCACGAAGCTAAAAGTGTCCTTAAAGAATCTTATGCAAAAACACGATTTTTCACATATATGGAACATCTTAGATATATATTTTAATAGATGGTAAAGTTTGTAAAACAATACTATTGGACATATTTCACATGCTTTTTATCTTGTATAAACAAGAATTCTTGTGATATGAAGTACAAGCTAATTGATGTTTATTTATCAAACTATTCACACTCAGAAGTTATTCTGACTGACTTTATTTAGATTATATTTCTTAAAATAAAAACATTTGTTTATAGAAACTTTCATTCATTGTGGGTGGGAATACGGAATAATACAGTCATTTTGTAAGACAGTTTGGCGGTCTCTTACAAAGTTAAACATAGTCTTACAATACAATCCAGCGATCATGCTTGTAGGTATTTACCCAAATGAGTTCAAATTTTATGTCCACACAAAAACCTTCCCACAAATGTTTATAGCAGCTTTATTCGTAATTGCCAAAAATTGCAAGTGACCAAATATCTCAATAGGATGATGGATGAGCAGATGATAGTACACCCATACAATGGAAAATTATTCATTGATAAAACTAAATAAGCTGCCAAGCCACAAAAAGACATGGAAAAACCTTAAATGCTTGTTGCTAGGAAAGAATAGCCAATCTGAAAAGCCAACATACTATATGATTCTAACCATATGATATTCTGGTAAAGGCAAAACTACAGAGAGTAAAAAGAGCAGTGATTTCCCAAGGTTCAGGAGGAGGGAAGCAGTGATGACTAGGTGGAGCACAGGGCATTTTCAGGTTGTTCAAATTTCTCTGTGTAATGATGTAATGGTGGATGCAAGACATTTGTGAAAACTACACAACATAAACGGTGAACCCTAATGCAAACTATGGACACATTATTTACACATAATGTAATATGGATAAATTAGGTAATGTATCCATATTCGTTCATCAGTTGTAACAAATGCACCATCCTAATCCAAGATATTCACAATAGGAGAAACTACAAGAGGGTAACACAAGCACATAGGCGCTCCCTGTACTTTCTTCACAATTTTTCTGTAAACCTAAAACTGCTCTAAAAATAAAGTCTATTAAAATAAAAAAAACCCATGTGTTTAGAGGCCATTTTTTGGCAACATAAGCTAAGGATAATTGAATTCTAAAGTTAGAATAATAAGTTCCAACATATTTCAGAATTCAGAGGGCCCTTGGACATTCACTAGTCTAAGCATGTCTTAGTCCCTTTTAGAACCTCAAGTCCTGAAAGTTTAATGACTGTCCTCATGGCCACAAAACATGCAAATGAGAGAATCTAGAGTTGAACTCAGTCCACTTGATCGTATCTCGTAACGGTCTTCACTATACCCACTGATTGATCCTGTAGTGTGCAAGAGACAGTGATGCCGAACCACCGAGCATGAGGTTTTTTGAACAGCAGTGAAAATGTGACTGTATATTTCCTAAATGCTTTTGGTTTTCCCAATAATGGTCCATATTTTGAAGACACACACATGTACACACGTGGGCATACACAAACACACTCATATATGCAAACATCCTCTATCAGGGCTTTTGATGTGTTTCATATAAAGAAATAAAGTTAAACTCTATAGCAGGGCAAAATCTGTTTTATTTTATAGATTCATTGAATAATATTTATTTGACCCGTCAGATTCCTGTCTTTTGGATGGGAGAAATAGTAGTTACTGAACAATTCTTAACTTGTATAAGTCCCTTCTCTTTCAAAATCTAGCATCTGTGTAGATTTTTGTAACTTGGCAGATCTTGTATCTGGACATGACAAATTTCAGCTGGAAAAATATGTTGTGAAAAATCTTTCAGATGTCACATCACAACTGGGGCCTCTGCTAAACCCAAAAGTGCAGCTGGACCAGATTATTACATAGCTGTTTTATTTGCATTCCTGACCCTTAAGGAGTAAGTGGATTTCCATCTGGTATATTATATCATTCTTCTATGAAGAGGGTAAACATTTTTTTGAAAAGTTATATTAACAGCATAACCACATTAACCATTATCAATCAAATTATTTGAAGCAACATTATTCGTTTCTAACTTAGCAAGGAACTGTAAAACCGACCAAATCTCAAAAAAAGAATGAGTATTCAAATATGGTCATAGTTAGCTAACTTTGCACGATTAAAGTTAAGAATGAAAAAAAGATAAAATTAAATATCTCTTATTCAGTATGTTTTTAGAAGAAGATATTTTTACAAATATCTATTCTCTTAGTGTTATGATCTCTTCAAAGTCTCAAAGCTAGTCAATATGTAACCCATGACCGAAACACCAGGCCTTCCCTGAGCTGGAGGACAGCAGAATTCATGTTGCCAGAAACAGAAAAAGAGAGAGACAGAGAGAGAGAGAAAAGAAAAAAGAATGTTTCTCAAATAAATTGTAATTTACATAAAGATTCTCATATCTGTTATGTGATTTCATCTCTAAAGAGAGCAAATATTAATATCCTAATGTCACAGATGAAAGTATGGCCACTTGTAGCTCTCCGAGCAAATGTGTAGTAGAGTCTGAAATTTACCTTAGTCTTCTGCTTTAAATTATATCTAGCAGCTTCTAAAGCAATAGAGAAGAGACCTCATAAAATGTCTTTTCTGTTTAATCACACCCTATGCCAGTATCTTATTACCTCTGAAATACTTTTGTAGATTAAATAATTTAAAAACACCAACCATTTCACACGAAATTAAATTTACTGACGTAGAAGGCAACTATTGAAAAGTATCTTATATTTAATGAATTCACCCTCTTCTATTTAGAGTTTTTTGTTAAAGACTCACAAAAAGACATTAAATACTGCTTATGCCCAAGAAGTGTGTCTTTGAGAGGAAAATGTGGTGACGGTCTGGCTGTCAGTCTCAGGGTTGGTGACATTGGAAGTGACCCAATAGAATCACACACCTGGTGTTCACATCAAAGCACCCTTGGCAATGGTTTTCCACTACCAGGCCAGGCCTGGAATGCTTCCAGTTCAGAGGAGTTTTGTGGACTTGTGACCTCAAGACCCTTGATTTCAAAGAAGAATTCCACATGGCTGAGAAAGAGTAGCTGGCATCCAGAACAAGGGGGCTGGATGGAGGCCACAGCTGTATCCTGGATAGGACAGAGGAGGTGCTTGCTCGGCAAGCAGACCCGGATTATCACAATTCATGCATGAGGAGATACGGGATCTCGGGAAGAAATGGTTAAGCTTAATGCCACTCTGGCTGTACTGTTTGCCATCTCTGTGCTGTTCTATGCCCGAGAGGTCTGACCTCTATGGACTTTTGTTATGGTGCTTCTTTAGTCTCTGGCTTCCAATGGGTCTGACAAAGGAGAGGAGTTTGCAGGGCAGGGGAAGAAGTGATTGGCTTCGCCTCCCTCCCACCAGCTGTGTTTGTGTCAGTGGCTGTGTTCCTCTGCTTTTGTGCAGCATTAATTCAGTGGCCACCACCTCCCAAGGCTACAGCTTCCCTGGATTCTGGTAACACCAGTCCCTTCCCTTTTCCTTGTAGAGATGGATGGTCATCATTTGTGACTGTTGCTGGTTTCTGGAGGATCAACCATTTCTTCTTGTTTCCGTATGGCTGAATACAACTTTGTGTAGCCCCTTCACTAAAGTCTTTTCAGTTCAATACTTTGAGTGTGCTGTGTTTGCTCAAACCCTAACTAATATAAAGTAATAGTAATAGCTAATAAGTATTACCATATGCCAAGTATTATGTCAAGAAGTGAAAATGATTTCTTATAAAAGCGTATAGTTACTGTGTGAGGCTATGTATTACTTACAGATAAATATAATTTACTGAGAAATATTAGAGAGGTTGAATGACTTCCCCAAGGTCATGCATCTCGAATGGATGAATTACAACTCAATCTCTGATTTTCTGACTCCAGAGCTTAGTCTCTTAATTATTACATGATCCTACATTGCAAATTATCACACCGTCAGCCAAATACCAAAAGAAGCAATGTATAAAAAGGCTTAGAAAAATTCGTAGTTGACAAAAATCAAAGCAGGACTGACTTTCCAAATTATTTTTCCAAAAGGGTAAAATTTCCACATTCTGCTTGACTATTACAGCAGAAGATGATACAGCGGGACTTCATACTTCTTAAACCAACCGTGGATTTTTTACATGTGGAGACTCTGGTTTTAACATCAGCTACGTGGTAGTGCAGTGCCTATGTAAATCTGCCCAACAAAAGTGAATGATACAACATCTGTCACTGTTTTCCCTCAAAAACACCAATCGCTGTGCAGACTAATCCCTTAGGGGCAGGTTGATCTCATCCCACATTTAATCTACCGAGAAATATCTACTGATCTGTAAAACTTATCACCAGCTGTAACAGAGAAAGTCTGCTATTAGTTGGTTAGTAAGTGTTAGTAGCTTTTTCCAGGAAAGCCTAATAACACTGGCAAGTATCTTGTCCACAATTACTTTTTTTAAATCAAGTGAAATTTTGTCTTAACCTTGCCTACTTCTTATTATTGGAGATGTAATATTCAGGCACTGTCTGTTAGAGTTATGCCAATGTTACTGTCAGAAGACACAAGGATGAATTCATGCTGGGGTGATAAAAGTAAAAATTATGGCTACAAAGCTGAATTAGTATTATTTATTAAAAATTCCTGGCAGTTCCTCTTCTTTGGTTTTGTTATTCTGTATCACGGAAAAGAAAGAGAGAAATATTAGCTCCAAGAGTTACAGAGACATGGTTTGATTTTGGTCTTCTATATTGTTCATTAAAAAACGCAAATGTCATGCTCCAAACAAAATTCATTCTTACTTACTTTACCTTATAATTCCTCTAAGAAGTAAAAACTAATTGAATGTTTTAATGAGGGGGTCAATAAATGAATGAACAAACCAACCAACTATTAGATTGAAAATATTTGCCCTACACACTGAGAACCAATTAATGTAACAATGATCTTATACAATATTTAAAAATTTCTAGTTTACTTCATTCTCCTTCTATGCATAGGGCAGTGGGAGGGATTTCAAAGTTATTGAACATCTATTACATGTGATATTTTGGCTCTTAAAATTATTTAAACATTAAAATAATTCTAGTATGTAGGCAAAGATGATTAACAGTTAAGAATAAGGCCTTTGGTGTCAGATCTGAGTTCGAATCTCAGATGGAGATATAAGTGGATCCAGTATTTCTATATAGAAGGGATATTAAATTTTTAGGGGGTCACAAGTAAAAGTCATCTTGTATATAGGAGATAAAGTAATAAGATAAATATGTCTAATTTACTGAGAATAAAACCTACATTGGAAGATGTGGCTTAGGTCAAAGACCAAATGGGTTGGTAATGCTCTCTATTCTTTGTATCCCCTCCCACCCCGCTTTAGAGAACAGCATATCCCACTCAAGTAAAATTTGAGGTCTGCAGAGGGCAAACCCACTTACTTACCAAAGATTGCTGTCACTCACAGCTCGGAGATAAAAACAGAAGGAAATAGATTGAATAGAGAACTCCCCAGTGCTTATGAACTTAAAATCATTTAATTCCACCTAGTTGAGCACAATGCCGACACATAATTTTAATAAATGGTAGTTATCACTACTACAAGGCACTAAGGTTCTAATTTTTCTATTTGAGAAAGGAAGTCTTCAATAGATAATATGACGTGTTCAAGTAACAGAGAAGCAAGGGTTCAAATCTGAGTCAGACTCTGTGGTAGGTAGAAGAAAACTCCCTCAAACCCCAAAGACATCCATGTCCTAAAGCCTGGAACCTGTGAACATGGTATATTACATGACGAAGGGGAATTGAGGTAGCAGATGGAGTTAAGGTTGCTAATTAGCTGGCCTTAAGATAGAAGGTGAGCCCAATGTAATTGCAAGTGTCCTTGAATAGGGTCAGTGTCAGAGTGATGGGCTGTGCGAAAGACTATATCAGCTATTGTTGGCTTTGAAGATGAAAGGCGGCTATGAGCCAGGGAATGTGCGTAGCCTACAGAGGCTGGAAAAGGCAGGACAATGGATTCCAGTCCAGAGTCTCCAGAAAGGATTGCAGCCCTACTGGCATCTTCATTTTACACCCGTGAGACAATTTCAGATTTCTGACCTCCAGAATTGTAAGAGACTAAATCTGTGTAGTTTCCAGCCCTTTCATTTGTAGTTATTTGTTACAGCAGTAATAGGAAACTAATACAGACTGCAAAGGCAAACACTTCTTCCCCACACCATACTCTAACCCTGGACCCAAATGGACAAGCACTGAATCAAAGGCGGAGATTTAAGGGCTGGGTTAGAAGGTGAGGTGGCATGAATTCCAGATGTTGAGCAGGAGAGGCAAGAAAGATATTCTGAAGCAAAGGAATTATTTGCCACTAATACGCTTTGAGAAATACTATATAGGAGGATTTGGTTAAAAGAGTAGGAAAGAGTGAACCCTCTTACCTCAGTGACACGTCCACTTTCGGAGAAACTGTATAAAATGGTAAAGAAAGAACATTTCTATAACATTTTTTCATGAACACATTGTGCTTCATGGGCAATTTTAAACCACACTGTTATTCTGTGGCTCTGTCAGTAAAACCTGGTTACAAAAATACAGATTACTCCAAAGTAAAAGAACTCCAAAACAATGTATCATGTCTATTTAACTCTACCTTTTAATCTAGTGCTAAACCAAAACATTTTGTGAAAAAAACCAACAGTAGGAGTAACTTGTTCTAATTTAGGAAATAGTAAAGACGGCTATTAATAGTTTAGGTTAATTATGGCCCTTAGGACATCAGTTGCCCTTCTGAAATGGAGCTTACTTTATGCCCATTCCTTTGAGTAGCAATTGGAGCTTTTATTTGAGTTCTATTGGGAAAGGGAACATGTGCCAACAAAAAGTTCCATGGGCTTCAGGTGGGATAGCATTAAAAATTGTAAACAATATTAATCACCCCTTGGTCTCTTCATAGCAGTTTATGGCAATGTATTCTAAGAAGTTCATCCATGCTATAGATTTTTTGTTCCTTTTTATTTTTTTTAAGATTTTATTTTTTTTTCCTTTTTCTCCCCAAAGCCCCCTGGTACATAGTTGTATATTCTTCGTTGTGGGTCCTTCTAGTTGTGGCATGTGGGACGCTGCCTCAGCTTGGTTTGATGAGCAGTGCCATGTCCGCGCCCAGGATTTGAACCAACGAAACACTGGGCTGCCTGCAGTGGAGCACACGAACTTAACAACTCAGCCACGGGGCCAGGCCCTTTGTTCCTTCATAAGAACCAATTTGTGGAAGAAGTGGGGCTATAATTTGACTCAGAATTCTGGATCTTCAGAGCATATTTTATCTGCTTGCTCACCTACCCCTGACCACTTTGCCTCTCTTTGGTGTCTGGAGGATAGAATTTAGAAAATTTCAAAGGGCTTTTGCCCCTTAAGACCACTACTTCTGCTCTCAGACACAACATGGAGCTTAGGATGGAGCTTCAAGGATCTGAGTTTTCTTTCTCTACCAATGTTTCTAGAAGAAGCAATTTATGAAACACATCTGGAACACACTCTTCTATGACAAGGAAATTCCCTGAAATGAGTGCATGTGATTAGTCATAAATATTTTGTTATGTATTCATTCACAGACTAGCTTGCAAAATTTTGAGTAATCATCCAGGAAAAACACATGTAGTCTAAATAAAGGTGGTATTAATGTGTATGAGATGCTTTCACAAATTTACAGCTATTTTTGAAGAACTGAAATTTGAATATGGATGTTCTTTGACTCCAGGAAATCATCACTCCAAATCAGGCACATGGGTATTTCTAGGTCTTCTAAAGTGAGTTTCATGTTTTAAAATCTTAATTTATCTATCTTTCTATGTAATCCTTGTATGTAATCCTTCCATGTGAATGAAATCTCTGTTCATACAAAGTGCAGTTTTTCTTAAACTAATCAATAACTACTAGGAACAAACCCTCTGTACCTTTTACTGGCTGTATCAGGGAACATCATTCTTTCTAGCATCGTTCTGAAAGCTTTTACAGATTGTTAACTAATTCAGATAAATGAAGAATGCCAAGAGTTATTTGTCCTCGAATAAAGTTTTGCTTTGTTTTAATAATGAAGTAGTATCCCCTACTTTATCTAGACATATCTGAAAACCCCAGCTCTTTTCTTTTCGACGGAAAGATAACTTGCCTTTGTGGGCAATGAAAAAGCATCATTCTCAGTACTGGCACAAGACTTAGTGGAGGATGAGCTGATGCGAAATCAAAAGGTGTTCATTTCAGACAGACGAGTTACAGGAAGGACCACCCTTTGGACAGATAATAAATTAAAGGCTGGAGTTAAGCCCTCACTCACACCCATTGCTGTGCACGCTGAGCCAGCATTTAAGCTGCCCAAAGGCGCCCAGGAGCCTCGGACAAAGCAGACCCTCAATAAGTAATGTCTTTGTTTTGATTTCTTTCTTTCTTTTCTCTTTTTTGTTTTTTGAGGAAGATTAGCCCTGAGCTAACACCTGCTGCCAATCTTCCTCTTTTTGCTGAGGAAGACTGGCCCTGAGCTAACACCCATGCCCATCTTCCCCCACTTCATATGTGGGACGACTATTACAGCATGGCTTGCCAAGTGGTGCCATGTCTGCACCTGGGATCCGAACTGGTGAACCCCAGGCCTCAGAAGTGGAACATGCGAACTTAACAGCTGTGCCATGGGGCCGGCCTCATTTGTTTTGATTTCTGAAAAGACTTTTCCTTATTCTTTTGCAAAGAGCAGTTGTGACAGGTTAGACAGACTATAGCCCATGCAAATAATGGATAAACATCAAGTGATCATGCCAGTGGGAAACAACAAAAACACCACAGTGATTACTTAGAGATAAGTGTTAGCAGCCTTGATGAAACTGTGCTGTCAGAGCTATGGAATAACACAAATAATCAACTCCTCCTGTGCAACACTGTCATCATTTATAAAGGAACTTTCCCTCTGGGGAGCCATTATTTCACTAGATGATCATAACAATTGTGGGAGGGAGTTGTCCTCATTTTTTCAGATGCAGACTCTAAGGCACAAAGTACGCACACGTAATATAGACACCATGTGAAAGACACAATAATGATTGTCATGCAAAGCAGTAGTTAAAAGTTCAAACATTGCAAATGTGTGGATTGTGAGGTGTGTGTTCCTACCATTGCATTTTGCTGAGACTTGAGAGTATCACAAATGAAATTTAGGCAAATATTTAAAATTGGCAAATTTTATATAAAAATCGTGACTTTCACTTTCTACAGTCTAAAATGGCACTAGACTGTTGCAAGTGAGAAGTAATGACCTTCTTAGAAAAGGTGTGTGCTCTTTCAGATGGTCGGTCTCTGCCACCTACTCAACAGAGGCGGGTGCATTTGCATCAGCACGCTTCAAACAAGAGGAAGATCCCACCAGTCGCTTTCTCTCTCCCATTCTAGAAGGCAGCAATTTTTTGATCACTCCCCTAATGTAGAGATATTTATTGAGTGTCTACAATGAACTGTTTTGAGGCTGGGGTAGAGCAATGCACGAGACAGACCAAGTTCCTGCCCTCATGGAGCTTTCATTCTAGTAAATGAAGCTTTTGATGGGGCTTTATGGGCTCTTCTATTATATTTCATCACAAAGGCCATAAGCAATCATTTTGAAACATATTCATTCATTTAATGTGATGATTGGGGTTTTAGTGGTGAATTATGAAGTTTCAGGTGCTATGGCAAGCATAATCCATGTCTTATCTAAAAGTGAGAGCCCCACAATAACTCTCTGTTAGGGTTATTATGTAGGGTGACTATGATCCTTATGCTAAACATGATTTTACAAATGAGATCTCAGAGAGGGAAACTTGCCCTTAGTTCATAAGCATTGAAATAGTGAAACTGATTAATATACAGATCCGACTAACACAAAAGACAAACTTTCTTGTAGTAACTTACCATATGCTGCTAAAAGCAATTAATTCCAGTTTCAACAATTTGCCTGGAAATAGTCTTGCCCGAATCTACCAGTTAATTGGATCCATTTACTATCTTTTCAGTTACAGCAGTAAATCCTATGACTAGGTAACCCACGAGTAGGTAACATGGACTGACATTTTTCCAGCCTTCAACTTCAACTATTTTCTTGCCTTCAACTATTTTCTTGCTTTCAACTATTCAGTCCCAAATCCAACACTCAATGTTTTAGGTTTTTGTTACAGCAACAGAATACTTTTTGGAACTACCTCTCCCAATAAAGAATTCACCTAGAGAATATCGGCTAAGACATAGAAACTTTCCCTTGTTAGCCATGTAAAACAAATGGCCATACATTTACGGTGAAGAGAAGAAAGTAGAGAAATATGTGAGATCAGATCAAATAATCTGAGTGAATAAGGAACGTTACCCTCATTGTCAACACTAATCACATCACATAGAATGTGTAGCTGTCAACAGATTCTACTTTAGATGCATGAATGTGAGAATAATGAGGCCTTAAACAAATTAAGTTCTAAAACAGTGAAGTTGATTAAGTGTCTGGCAGAGCTGTTTTATGGCCATTGCAATTTCTTTTGTTCATAGATGGAAATTCTCAAAAACAGATGAATTACTTTCTGCAAGCTAATGTTCTTTTTCTTAAGAATAAAAAATAACTTTTGAATTCTAATCTTCACCCACAGTATAGGTCAAAGAACTGTGTATTTATATGCTAAAAAAAGGAAAAAAGCAGCTCAAGTAATATTTACTGCTATCTTCAGGGTATAATTTAATTGCAAGTGAAAACATGCAGTAACGCATCCCTCCAAATACATAAATTATGTGTCTCCATGATTCATGGCTCCATACTTCACACAAACACTGTGAGAAAATGAATTTCTTTTAGAGAACAACCAGGTTTGGTTAGTAATTACTCATGAAATAAAGCAATAAGGGGAAAAAAGACAATCAATTGATAAGAAATTTGGAAATCTTGAGGTAACAGTTTCAAGAACTTCTGTCTTATGTTCAAAACAGGATTATAAAATGTCTTAATCCATCAATTCTTATGTTTTTTCCCGGAAGTCTTGTGAAATTTTCAAAGATAAGAATTGCGCTTGTGCACAAATATATTCTCCCTCCTCTATGCTTTCAAAATTAAAGCCCATCGTGGGGACAAGGTCTCTAGTAGGACCACTTGGCACTAGATTTAACAATCACAGCTTCTCAAATTTCGACTTTTAGCACTATCTCCAATAATGTTTGTACACATAGTCACAGAGATACACTGATGGAATTTAAGGGAAACTATAATCAGGTATCTTTAAAGACAATTTATTTCAAATCCTATTTTTAAGTATCTTAATTAAAAAACGTTAGCTTATAAAATGAAAGGGACATTGGTCTCTATCAAACTTTTAGAGACTCCAATAATATGGCTCTTATTATCGGAGGATTATTTTTTCAGAATAGATATTTATAAGATCATGTAGCCAGTTGTTTTGGGATGCGGGGGTGAAGAAGATTGTCCCTGAACTGACGTCTGTTGCCAATCTTCCTCTTTTTACTTGAGGAAGATTGTCCCTGAGCCAACATCTGTGCCAATCTTCCTCCTCTTTGTATATGGGATACCACCACAGCATGGCTTGACGAACAATGTGTAGGTCCATGCCCAGGATCCAAACTGGTGAACCCAGGGCCACCAAAGCAGAGCACATGACCTTAACCACTACACCACCGGGCTGGCCCCATCATGTAGTCAGTTTTTAAATTGATTAGTATCATAGGCCCAAATTTCTATTTGTTTATTCAACAAATATTTGCTTAGCATCTATAAAGTACCCAATGTGCTAAGTACTTAAGATAATAGAGCAGTACCCTTATCCTCAAGAAGTGTCCTGAATGCATACTGTCTTGTAGGGGGAGAGAGATGTATAAACAAAAGAGCACAATTGAATGTCATAATTGATTAGAGAAAAGACTTCCTAAGTAGATGATGGTGTGAATGACAAAAAGGAGTTAAGAACTACTTTTAAGGATCAGGACAATGGCAAAGATTAAGTTAGACTTTATAGAGGTTATATTTTAAATGAATATTGAAACAAGTAAATTTCACCAATTGATGGAAGAGACAAAGAAGCATAAGCAGGAGCTAGGGGTTATGAAACAATGTGATACATTTGGGGCCCTCCAGGTTATTCACTGTGGTTGGTGTTTACCTGGGGCACGAAAGGACACATTGAAAGATGAGGCTGGAGACCTAAGCAAGAATCTGACATTAATCTTGTATTACAGGTAGTGTGATTTGTTTTTGTATTGTCCAGTAAGATAACCACTAGCCACATGTGGCTATTTAAATTTAATTTTAATTAGTTAAAATTGAATATAATTAAAAATTAAGTTCCACAGTGCCCTTAGCCACATTTCAAGTACTCAATAGCCACTTGTGTCTACTGACTACCATTTGAGACAGTGAGAATATCAATTATTTTGATTGTTTCAGGAAGTTCTATTGCACAGCGCTGGATCATTTAGAATAGGAATTTCAAATTTTAATACCGACAGAGACCAGACAAGTAATAAAAAAATGAATGAATCTGGAGTAACATATATAAATATAAAAAGTAAGAACAGTTTTCAATTAGGCAAAGCAACGTATGATCCAATGTTGCTAGATCTTCCAGTTGTTCAAGAAATTAAATGAATTAAAATCACTGAGCTGAAGGCCATAGTCAAAGTTTAGCTTCTTATTTATGATCTTTACGTAGGTTTTGGAGAATTTTAAGCAACAAATATAATAATCAGATTTTTCAGTTACATATATCACTCTGGTCGTTTATTGGATGATAAATTGAAAGAACGCAATATTGGATGCAAATTACAGTAATTTATTTCAGGTATAGTGAAAGAGAACCTCAATCAAGGGAGCTCAAGAGGAGATTATGAAGAGATGAAGGGTAATTATGACATGAATAATCCTTAGACTGTTGATTATTTGGGTAGAGGGTTCTGCCATTTCCTGAGATGGAAAATATTCAGAGAATGCTTGTCTTGGTGAACGATGATAAGCTCAGTCTTCAACACGCTGAAACTGAGTTGCTTCTGGGATACCCCAGAAAGAATGTCAGTGGAAGGAGGAATAGAAGATTATAGTGCATAGGACAAATGTCTAGACTCTAGCGTGGGGTCTGCCAAATTGTGGTGCATGACCCAAATCTAGCCACCTCAAGTTTTCGTAAATAAAGTTTTGTTGGCACATAGTTGTGTCCATTCATTTACATAGTGATTGTTTTTGCTCCACAACGCCAATGCCGAATAGTTGCAACAGAGATTTATGGCCCACAAAAACAAAAATACCTAGTAACTGGTCCTTTACAGAAAAACTTTGCTTACCTCTGCTCTGGAGCAAGAAATTAGCGTAATTTTAGCAAACACACATCCCTCATCAAAGTGTGAGTTACGCCCATTTGATGCCAGGTACCTAAGTGTTACTGTAGATATTCAATAAGAACATGATTGCCTTTCGACCTTGTTCCTAACACAGACATAGATAATACTGTCAATTTACTGTTTTCTTGTTTAACTTGAGAGTTGACTCAGGGGTCTCAAAGATTTGTGAGCTTGTTTTTCAGAAGAAAGAGAACCCCTTTAGAGAGGTTGTGATCACGGGATGTCTGAGCTCCCAGCTGCTGTTGACGCCCAGAAGTCAGATTCCCCAGGGGCTTATCAGGATTGACCCCTTTGTTTCTCTGCAGCTCCTCTTGCCAAGCCCCTTAGCTCTATAAAACCCCATTTTCTGCTCTTATTAAGGTGGATTTGAGCAAACCCATGCTCCCACCCTCTCATCTTGGCCAATTCAAATAAAGCTTTCTTCATCTCCAAACACTGATGTCTCAGTGTTTGGCTTACACGAATATGAGATTTAGAGGTTCAGCATCACATTCATTCATTTGTTTGATCAATTAGAAAATATTATTTGTTAAGAATTATCTACATGCCTGGCATTAGACTAACAAATGACATATGGAAATTCATTGGTAAAAATAATCGTTCAACATGGTTGTTTTTTTAAATAAGCATATATAATTGTCATAAGGGAAAGGACTTAATAGTAAAGACCTTCTTTTTCTTATCAAGATATCACAAAGAAGAAAATCTTACCAAGGCAAGTATGTGAGTTCTGCGTGAGTTCTGCCAGTTTTGACAGTCTTGAATTTTGTTTGAATCATGAATTTCCTACCAGAACTTTAGGTGACATTGGCTTCTCTGTCATTTCTCCCAAAGTAACTCAACATTAATACACAGCTCCAGAAATGTGAAGAGGCTTTCAGACTGACACCTATGACACTCCAAAAGAAATTCCAGCCCAAGCTAGTAATTGGTGAGGTGGTTTGAAGAGAAAACTCTTCTCAGCATGTGTACAACTCTAATAAAATGGGTGACCATTCATTTAGACATTCATTCACCTATTTATTTAGCAAATATTTTTGAAGTATCTATTATTTGCCAAGTACTGTTTGGGACTTGAAGATATAAAAGTGAACAAGATAATGATTTTAGGAACCAATATAGATAATGACCTCATTGAGGAAATTATGTCTCATGGAATTCTAAGAAAATATAGTAGTTACATTTAAAAAATTGGAGGGCAAGTTGAACACATTCATTAACTTCTACTTCTTTACTAAACCCCATAAAAATATCAATAAAAAGGATCTTAAAAATATGTCAAAAAGGACAATGAAAAGAGGAAATAAGACTATGGCAATAGAATTCAGAAGCTAGAAAGAAGAACAAAGGTCATGGACTTAAAAAAATGAGATATCTCCGGTTTCAGCAACATATAAAGAGCTTGGAAGTGACACATATTACAATAAGAAAAAGATGAACAGATTGAATACCAACGACTTTTCTTGGACCCATCAGAAAACTGAGGTTTCATGGCAAAACACTATACTGAAATCTGGTTAGAGAAGTGAATTCAGAGAGTCACACCTGGAATCTGATTGACTAGAGCAGAAGCCACCGTAGCCATAAACTGGTAGAAACACTTAAATGGTCATTTTGATCAACTGCTGAAGGCTGAATGTCAACTAGCATAAAATAAGAAACTCCTGGGTTCTGATGTTTTAGGAGACCCCACATTTTCATGGGTTTTACCTCTAGAAATCCCACCCGGTTCTCAAGTTGAAGAACTGAGGAAGATCTCCTCATGGCTCTGGAATGGGGAGAAGACAAATCATCATTATGTAATATATCCAGAGTGTTCTCTGCAACAAAGATCTGCTATCCAGGCAAAAAGTCTTCACCAGAGTCTTATCCTAGCTGAAGGAAGAGGGTCCCTGCCTCTCCAGCTCCTCTAACCATCTTGTTTTACCAAAGAAGGTCAGGGGGCAAGCTATACCAGGAGAGAGATAGTTGTGAAGGTCACAGTCCAGATAAACAGGCACGTAAAGAACTAAGATTTAATCATAAGATTATAGAACACTATCTCTCCTCCATTTCTTATCATGGTAGAATAAAGATCAGTCTAATAACAGTGGATTCCAGCTGAAAGAACTGCAAGGCACAAACTCTCTGAGGAGTACTTAGGGCAGCCCAAAGCCAAGTGGGGAGACAAAACAAGGACACTAGAAGAATTATAAAAGTCTGTCATCTAAAGCCACAGCAAATATAAATAAAGTGCAATTCCTAAGCAAAATAACGTAAATCTTTACAGTAAATCCTATTTAGCTCAACTCCCGTCACCTGATGCACCTTGCCAGGCTTTCATCAAAAAATTACAAGGCATGCCAAAAGATGAGGGGGAAAAGTCTACGGAGACAAAATAAGCCTTAGAACTAGACTCACATATGACACAGACATTGAAATTATAGCAAGGGATGTTTAAAATCTTTGATAATATATTACAGGATCTAATGGACAAAGCAGACAACATGTAAGGACAGTTTAGCAATGTAAGGAGCGAGATGGAAACCCTGAGAAAGAATCCAAAAGAAATGCTGGCAATCACCAACTCTATAATAAAAATGAAAAACACCTTGCGTAGGCTTATCAGAAGACTAGACATGTCTTAGGAAAGAACCAGTGAGCTTGAAGACAGGTCAATAAAAACTTCCCAAACAAATTTTAAGAGAAAAAAGAGTGGAAAAATAAAACCCTCTAAACCTAGAACATCCAAAAATTGTGGAACAATGTCAGAAGATGTAACATATACATAGTTGGAATACCAAAAGAAGAAAGAACTATTTGAAGTAATAACAGCTGAGAACCTCCCCAAATTAATGATAGACACCAAACCACAGATCCAGGAAGGTCAGAGAACACTAAGCAGGATAAATACCAAAACACTACATTCAGGTACATCATATTCAACTTTAGAATCCTCTCCCTCCAAAATAAAGAGAGAGAGAGACAGAAAAAAACCTTGAAAGAATCCAGAGGGAGAAAAATGCACCTTGCCTACAGAGGAACAAGAATACAATGGGTCTCTTATCAGAACTCACACAAGAAGAGGAAAGTGGGGTAATCTTTAAAGTGTTGAAGAAAAAATAAAAGTACCAGCCAAAAATTCTATATCCATAAAAATTATCCTTCAAGTGAAAGAGAAGTAAAGACTTTCTTAGACAAACAAAAACTGAAGAAATTTATTACCAGCAGACACATAATCAAAAAGTATTAAAAGATATTTTCAAACAGAAGATGATGTAAGCCTCAAATTTGGATCTACATAAAGAAAGAAAGAGTGTCAGATAAAACAAATAAATGAAGGGAAAATGAAAATATATTATTTTTATTATTCTTATTTGATATAAAAGATAACTGTTTATTTACAGATGTTTAAACTTTTTGTTTAAACAATGTTTTCTGTGATTATAGCATACAGATAACTGGAATGAATGGCAGCAATGTCACAGAGAGAGGAATGAAAGATTGGGAATAGTTTGTTACAAGGTACCTGCACTACAAGTGAAGCAATATACTGTTATTTAAGTGAAAATTAGATTAGTTAAAAATGTATATTGGAAAATCTAAGGCAACCACTAAATTAAAAAAAAAGTAATTTGTATCCTAAGATAGGAGATCAAAGGGAATCATGTAAGATGTTCACTTAAAGCCAGACAAAGCAGAAAAGGGGGAAAAAGAAAGAACAAATTCAACAGATAGAATAAAATTGCAAATGTGTTAGATATTAATACAAATATATCAAGAATAACTCTGAATGTGAATGGTCAAAATACCAATTAAAATTCAGAGACTGTAGGATTGGATAAAAAAACAAGACCCAACTTTTTGTCATCTAATAGAAACCAACTTTAAAAATAAAATGTTAGACTGGTTAAAAGGGATGGAGGAAATTATATAATACCAACAATATTCAAAAGAAAGCTAAAGTAGTTGCATTAATTTCAAACATAGAATATTTCAGAACAAAAAAAAATTGAGGATACATGGGCCTTACATAATGATACAGGAGTCAATTTTAATTTCTCTTAAATGTATATGTACCTAACAGCAGAATGTCAAAAATAAAAGAGGCAAAAGCTGATAAAACTGAATATAGAAATAGACAAATGCATTATTATAGTTGAAGACTTTAACACGCTTCTTTCAGTAACTGATAGATTATCAGGCAGAAAATCAGAATATATTTAACTTGAATATCACTGTAAATCACTTGATCTAATTGATATTTATAGAATACTCCAACCAACATCAGCAGAGTGCACATCCTTCTCAGGCTCACACAGACCGTTCACCAAGATTGACCATGTTCTGGGACATAAAATGTGCCTTAACAAATTCAATAGAATAGAATACACACAAAGTCTGTTCTCAGACCCAATGGAATTAAAATTAAAATCAAACATAAAGATAGCTGGCAAATCCCCTAAATATTTGAAATTAGACAACACATTTCTAAATAACTTTTGGGTTAAAGAAGACAAATGTTTGGGTGAAAGATGAGAAATTTAAAAAAATATTTGAAGTAAGTGAAAATGACAATACAACATCAAAATCTGCAGAATGCAGAAAAAAATTAGTGGTAAAAGGGAATTTATAGCATTAAGTGCGAATATTGCAAAAATAGAAAGATCTAAAGTCAAAGTCAACAGCCTCAACTTCATCTTAGGAAACCAGACAAAGTTAAAAAAATTCTTTTGACTCTTACAAAGAGCCAAATTTTTAAAAATGACACGATACGTCTAACTTTTATTTTCCTGCAATTATCTTTAGAACTGTTTGTAAATATGGGAAATTGGAGTACAGTCTGTTACAGAATCAATGTTTGCACCCTCCCCCCATATTTATACATTGAAATCTAGTCCCCAATGTGATGGTATTTGGAGGCGGGGTCTTTGAAAGGCGATAAGGTCATGAGGCTGGAGCCCTCATGATTGAGGTTAGTGCTCTTGTGAAAGAGGCCTCAAGAAGCTCCCTCAGCAATTCTACCCTGTGAAATTATAGGCAAAAGACAACTGTCTATGAACCAGGAAGTAGGCTCTCACCAGATATGGAATCTATCCCTGCCTTCTTCTTAGGCTTCCCAGCCTCTAGAACTGGCAGAAATAAATGTCTCAGATGTTTTGTTATAGCAGCCTGAACACACTAAGACAGTGTTTTCTTCATGGATGTACTGTGAAATGACTATTGAGAACTACTGGATTTGTATAGACATTTTTCTTAACTGTGGAATGGTGTTAACATAAAATGTCAGTGTTCTAGTTGCAGAGGGAGTTTGGGGAAGAATCAGCCCCCTCTTTCCTCAACCCTCAAGTGGTAGCATGTTTCAAAACCCCTGGATTAGATTATAATTTATCACACTTTATAACAAAATACTACCACATAGTCCATTTGGCATTCGTATCTTGTCAACAATATATCAACAGTCATAAGTCTGTCAGCGAAGTTCATGATTTTTGTATACTATTAATCGCTTGTAATTTGATAGTTTATGGACCTGTGTCAAATGTCCAGTGTTTCAGTTTCAATGATTTAACAAACAATTATTGAGTAACCATATACCTATTATTTCAGATGTCAGGAATGATAAAATTGAAAAGGAATGGCCTTTATCTTCAACCATCTCATAGTTTAGTGAGGCAAATAATTACAAAGACATTTTCAAAATAAAGACAGTATTGTGCACTTTATTCATGTGAAAATTTGAATTGTTTTTCCCTATATAATAGAATAGGAAGCCCTTGTGGCAAATGTTGTGGGTCGTTGCTCAGATCTCCTCTTCAGTATTAAGGCGATTATTTCTCTAGCTGCCAGAACTTTTGACAAGTGACGGTTCACAGCTTGGTCCCATTGATGAAAGCAGCTACCTGGCCCAAGGTTAAGCCCCTTCCCAGGGGCAACACACACACTGTATCTGGCAGACGTTAGGGAAGAGTTCAACTGCCTGTGCTGAATGTGAGTCAAGTCTAAAGTCCTCTTAGCTTCCCAATGGATCAGCCGAAGCTGCGATTGTGACTGTAACACAGTTCAACTTCTTCTGTCTAATCCTGCTTCCCTCTCTCCCTTACAAGGCCTGTTTCTGAGAGGTTTCTACAATCAGCCTCCCGCAAGAAATCTTTGCCTCAGGATCTGCTTTCTGGTGAACCTGATGTAAGACATCTCTGATTATATATACACATAAAGAGTCCTAAGTGTCAAGGAAAATATTGAGAGGCCAATCTGGAAATAAGATAAAGCATTAAATAAGGGACTCTATTAGGGCAGATCTAATGCAGAATTTATTGGGCATTAGAAGATCCGTGAGACTTGGTCTAGACACTGTTGCTCTAGGTAACTTCACCCAGTGACAGCATTGTGGGTAATCAGCCCAGGATCCAGACAGAGTAGGTTTAACACATAGGAAATAAGATTATCGCAGCTTTAGATTGCTATCATTGGGAATCTCTGTTGCATTTGGGAAAAAGGTATGAATGACCTCACAAACAAGGAGAACGAGGGATATGCTTCTCACCTGATCCCAACAAGCTAAAGGGACCTTAGGCGGGAAGCTGCCAAATACCTGTATGCTTAACATATATTATGGGTTAATCATTACTAACATTAAGTTGAAAATAAAATATTGGAATTTGGTTTTAACATCATTGGGTTGGGGATTATTAAATATTTTCCAAAAAGTGAAGCCTCTACCATTGATAGTAGGCAACGTGATGAATAGTTTTATTATAATAATTATGTATTTATTTAAACATATAACAAAATTTAACTACCATACAATGACACGGTTTTTCAGACTCTATTATTATTTAGAATGATAATCGAGTAAATTTAATTATTATTAAATTCATTAAGTAAAATTAATAATCACTAAGTAAAACAGAGAAGATGATAAAACATTATGGTGTTGGTAATCAGCTCACTAAATTTTGAGGATCATTGAGTTGTGGGGAAAATGATGGTCGTGATGGAAAGATGCACTGTGGAAAAGCCTTAGGATACGGAAATGGAAGTGGAGAGGCACATAAGGAAGTTTAGACAGATAGGGTTTTTCAGTCCAAATTGTGCGTACCTGAGGATCATTTGTGTGGCTTTGGAAAGCAAATAGGGATGGTGAAGCCTCAACTCTGGAACATGTCAGGGAAGCTGGAAAGACTGAGATCTCCAAAACTACCACTCTGAAAGGATATTCAGCTTAGGTCGAACTTGACTTTGATCCTTTTGCCAATCAAGAGGACTTTGCAGGTGAAGATAGATTCTTCTAGGTGTTTAAGGAGATGTAAGCTGGAAGAATTGAAAGTATATTCCTTGGGGGTTTGTGGAACCTTAGGTCCTACAAGGCTAATATTCAATGACTGTTTACCTTGGCCCACCATGTGCCATCCTTGTTTTAAGCACAAGAGATACAGCAGTGACAAAAGGACAAATATCTCTGCTTTGATGGAACTTCTTTCTTCTACCTATGTCTTGGATGCCTTACTATAAATTACACTTGGAGTGAATCGAATTATGATTTTTAAATTATGAATGAAAGTAACTCCACTTCTCCCAAGGTAGTTTTTGTCTGGTACTGATTTTTTTTTCCTAAAAATATTTACACAATGCTTGAGTTATTTCTGTTGTTTGGAATTAAACACTTAAGTGGTTTGTTTTTCATCTCAACTAATATTTCATCTCAACTAATAATTATCTAATATTTTAAAAGAAATTTTAAAAGCAATCTACAGAAATAGATGCTAGTCTTTCAGGAAGATATTTTCTTTAGTGCTTTCATAAAAATGGCTAGTTGGTGTAGAAAGTGGTTTTAGTAAGACCAAGATTGAAGTTCTTATTTGAATATGTCAAATTAATTTAACTGTATTTTAGAGTCATAAAACATAGCCTTGTGTTCCTTGTTTCACAGAACTGCTGTAACAAGACACAGACACTTTACTGAAGCTCAGTTACCAGTACTCAAGAGAGAACTGAAAATATATGCCCCCTAATAAGGAGTCAGGACCACCATTCCAAATGCATTAACCGGTCTTCAAATTATATCCTCAAGGGATATTTTGTAAACAAACATTTGGTGACATTAAAGCTTCCTTGGTGAATTACTAACTACATAATCTGTATACTTTAATTGTTATGTTTTTGTTTGGTACTGATTTTAATAAAGAACGTTAAGTGTTTTCAAATTACATCTTTCACATGAGCATAGTAAACTCCTGGGCCTATCTATCAGGGTGTATTGACTGAGACCAGGGTTGTCCTCCTACAAGAAACTCTTCTCTTGAATCAAGATAGTTCTGGATCCTTCATTGTCTCTGACAGTTTCTTCCCATTCCATTCTCCCCCCATTTCAATAAAGTTTAGAAAAACTAGCAACAAAAAAAAAAAAATAGAAAGCTTATTTTGTTCCTAAATTAAAAGTCTGTTGTATGACTTCTCTTACATGAGGTATCTAGAATAGGCAAATTCATGGAGACACAAGAATAGAAGTTTCTGGGGACTAAGGAGAGAAGCAAATGTAGAGTTATTGTTTGAAGGATACTGAGTTTTTGTTTGGCATATGAAAAAGTTCTGGAAATGGACAGTAGTGATGGTTGCACAACATGATAAGCATACTTAATGCCACTAAATTGAACTTAAAATGTTAAATGGTAAAATTTATGTTATGTGTATTTTACCACAATAAAAAAAAATACAAAAAAACAAAGTCCTTGAAACCACTGGATTGGCAATGGCATCATTAAGTACTTGTTAATGCAATGTTGGTGCCACCACATTTTAATTGCCAGCTGGCAGCCATCAAGATTTGCAACAACATGGAATTAAAAACAGAAAATCTTGCAGTATTTCCTGTAATCTCTCAGCAGCCTTCATTATGTGGTTTTACTCTCCTCAGATAGGCACATAATGTTCCTATCATTCAGGAGGCTAACAAATCACCTATTTAAAGAGCTGTTTTGATAGCATAAACTTCTACGGTTCTGGGCCTATGGGAAGAATTAAATACTCTGTTTCTAGGTGGATTTTGCATTGTCTCAGACCATGAGTAATGCTGAGGAAGTTATTGCAACTGGCCTGCAGGAATCAAGATGTTTCATGAGAAGCCAATCTTTTGATGAAGAAAGCTCCAAAGAGATTTAAATCTGAAACACCAAATGTGATCATGCCTCAATTTTCATTTGTGAGCCCCACAGACTCATAATTATAAAGTAAGCAGGCATATTGGTGATTTAATGCTGTTATAAATGATATACTCAGACATCACACTATAAAAAAATGGGCACATAAATTATTTTTAAACAGTAATATTTCCTCAAGTATTTGAAGTGGATTTCTTCAAAATACAGGATTGTTTCCAAAAAATAAAAACACTCATATGATTGAAATGGGAACGTATGTTTCACTTTGCTGTCACGTTAATACATACCTGCATCAAAAAATTCATCTCATGAATTATTAAAGAAATAACTTCAATAAGGCAAATTATAAGAAATGAATTATGGCTATTGAAGGGATGACTTGAATCAAATCAGATGGTTCTCAAGGGGCCATAACCATCTCAGAAAAAGTTCCTAAACTAAGTCATTATTTTGCAGTACAGACATTAGAATAAAACTTTTCATTCCTTTGCCTACTTAAATTCTGGAAGCTGTATTCTGTGGCGAAGAATTTGCTTTTCCTAGGATACAGAGTAAACTGAAAGGAGAATATTTACAGACCAAATAGGTGCCGTGGAGTAAATACACACTGCACACCATGATCTGAATTTGAATGCTCCAAACTAAACAGGACATAACTTTCAGGCTAGAGTATGAGTAAAAGGGAAGACGAAGAAGAAAACAATCTCTTAAAATCCTCAGTCCGTTCTGAAATTTTCATTACTTAACATAAACCTACATAGCTTATCTTATATGACAGGTTCTTTTTTAAACCCTTAAAAAATATAGACTCATTTTTTCCACATGTGTAATAAGGTGGTCTTGTTAATGGAGAAACTCCCTAAGTTCACACAGATAATCAGTGGTAGAGCCAAGAATCAAACCTGAGCAGTCTGGTCCCAGGGTCTGTGTGCTCAGCTATTACACTATGCTGCCTCCCTAAAAAGCTAGTGCAGAGAAGTGATCTTTGTTGAAGAAAATTACAAATACAAGACCTTCTTTGCTTTCTACAATTCACATGTTGCACATTATCCTGTTTTATCTCATCTTGTGCTTGGCCTCAGCTGTGGTCTTCACACAGTCTGCTTTGGGGGTTTACGGTGGCTGGCCTTATTTCCAGCAGCACTAGTCAACAAAGAAGTAAACAGGCAGTTGCATGGCCCGGAGGTGGTGTTCCAGGAAATGTCTGGCTTTTATCTCTCTCTTTTGTAGTTTCCACTCACTTCCAATTTGTACATATCCAAAGCTGGTCTCATCTATAAAATGTCAACATTTCTACCACCACTCGGTGTGGGAAGCCTTCATTCAACACAAGCTCTTTTCCCATGTGAGAATTCACAGGGAAAGATTCTATATTAATCCTTCCCTTTTTTTTATTCTGTTATTTCCGATTGCACGGTTTCTCCATAATTACTCACATGAGAGGCACCACCAAGACTACAGATTATTTTAGTACCCTGAAAGTTGAACTCACATAAAACAGTTAATTTCTTATGATTTTTGCACACATCAAGAGCTTTAGTCAACAATCACTTTTGTTTGTTGCTTTGTTCCATTTAAAGAATACTTTCTTTGGAGATAAAGATGCAAGCAAAGAAGTCAACTCTTCCTCTGCCGTTGCCTACAGACGAGGCAGTTGGTTGGAGTGGTAAAGAGAACAGTGCATAGAATATGTGGCTTCTTTATGCATTAGCTCTATGTTTTTATAGTTTATCATGAAAATTGATTATGATAGGGCCTAACTGATAGGATTTTCATGAATCTTAATTGAGATAATGTGCTTAATCAACACGCCGCAGTGCCTGGCACAGAATAGGTGCTCCACATGTTTATCTTTAACATATCGCGTCAGCTTCCTGAGCAGTGGCGCTGTTTTTGCCATGCTCATCTCCTTGTTACTAAGATATTAATACACTCAGACTAAAGCAATAAGCTCCTAACTAGTGCCCTTGATTCTAGTTTCACCACCCTGCATAGACTTGCTAAATTTGATTTTCTAACATAAAACTTTTATCATGTTATTACCTCATTTAAGTACCTTTGATAACATCCAGCTACTAGCACAGTAATTGGCACATATTAGTCACCAAATGAATGTTTACTGAACAAATGAATGAATAAATAAGTGCCCCATGGGAGACTTTCAAGTCCTTCCACAGTCAGACTTGAGGGACCCTCATTTCATCCCTTATCTCCCTTCAGTTACTACCATAAACATGAGACATTCCTGTATCGTGCAACTTCAGCGTGGCAGGTACCACGGCAGTTCTTGAATAGTCAAGGATGATAAAAGAGCTCATGGCTTCTTTGAAGGAAAGTGTCCACTCAAGTCGCATTAATTTATTTGTTGTCTCTTGCTTTCCCATTGCCCAGATTTTGATAGGGCTGTTCCGCCAGCCTAAAAACTGTCTCTCTCCTTTCACATTCTTTTCATCCCCCAAGATTCAGCTCAAATTGTTCCTTCTTCTCCATAAACAGTTACTTAACCACCCATGTGTAAAGTGATCTTTCCTTCTGACTAGCTAAGACAATTATTTTTAATTACATCATATTTTATTTTGGTTAGAAATGGTAATTATATAATGCACTATAAGTTTTCTAGTAGGATAACTCTAAAATCTTATTAAAAATATATATAGCTTATTATATAAATCTTATTAAATATACATATGCCTTATCTCCTTACTGCAATGTAAGTCCTTTGAGGTCATGCTCCTTACTTTACCCTTTTCATTTCTTGGTATCTTACAAGGGGCTAGTATGAACATTTTCTCTGTTAGTGGTTCCCCCATCAATATTTGCTGATTGATTGATTGTTTGATAGGTTTCTGGAAATTTCTGCATATTTACCAGAGAGGTATGTGCGTTGCACACACTAGTAGGTATTCAATAAATCCTGGCTTGTTGCCCCAGTGCAAACTGATTGATCAATATTACGAAAAGAATAATAACTCTCTTGACTGAAATCGACAAAAGAGATGCTCCTGAGCATTCAAGAAGAGTCAGAGAATTCAGAGACTGAATATGTCTTTGTGGTGGAAAGTCAGGTGCATATCTCCATACCTTTTCCATATTTTAATCCATGACTTGCCCTGTCCTTGTCTCTATTCTTATTTCTGCTTCATTGCTCAGAGTAAAGATTCTTCACCTGGAGTCTGTGGATCTTTAAGTCTAAGAACAGACGTCAGCAGGCCTTGGAACCCAGTAAAAGGTTATGCATGAAGAAAGTCAGGCAGTTATTTAACAAGTACAAAGTATAGGTTTAAACTCAGGCCTACCTAACTGCAAAGTCCTTGATTTTCCAATTATATTGGGTTTAGGTGATTTCTTGGATTACTAGGGACAAAACACCGTGGGCTAAGCAAGGGATGCAGTCTGGTTACTGGACTGGAGTGTCCACAGAAAGGTTTGTGATCCCCACCACAAGAGTGGCAGCAGCAGAAGGAACAGCAAACACTGGTATATCATTTGAGATGTGTCAGACACAGTTCTAAATGCTTTATGTATTGATCCTTTTAAAACCTCACCACAAACCTAGGAAGTAGGTAGTACTATGGTTACCCACATTTTATAGATCAAAAACCTGAGGAACAGAGACATTAAGTTACTTGTGCAGGGCACAAGGACACTGAAGAGTGGCGATGGGTCAGGGCGGGGAGTGGAGACATATGGGAAAGAAAGAAGAGGCCAAGGCAACAGATTTCTACCCAATTTTGTTTCAAGCCATCCTGCATTCAAGGCTGCCCTGAATTCCACCCCAGCCTTCTTTCTTGGCTCAAGGAGAAAATCTGTCTAGGGTAGCAAAATAAGAGCCAGGCAACCGACTCTAGCCCCTGACCTGACTTTGAAGAGTCAGTCTAAGAATAAACCAGTCACATCAGGTTTGTGAAGATAATCACTTGCTTCCAGACCTCTTTGAAAACAAAAGGGTGTCAGAAGGAGAGCTTTCAAGGCTCTGGCATTCTTCACATCCTTAATATGCAGGTACAACTTAAATCACTTGTATTTGATGTTGGTGAGAAAGAGTGACTAGCCTTGAAATGAACTTTGACAACATGTAGAATACAGTTACCCTGTTAAGTCGTAGGTTGTCAGTAGAAATCACAGTTTAAGTGGTTTTAACAGCGGATGTGGTATGTGCTCTGAATTTGAATATTTCAGATATCTATACAGCAGCCAAGGTTTCTGTGAACTCTGACCCCAAACATTCCAAGCCAGGATAAATTTCAGCAGTCTCTACACAAGCATTACTTCTAGCCTCAAAATTGTTCCACTTCCCATTAGATTACAAGGGAGCTGGCTTCTGAAGGTAGCCCCATGGCTTCTTTGTGACTTAAGTGCATATGACTTTGTTGGAACTTGGCTTCTTCTACCTAAAAGTGGATGTGACAATATATGTAACTTAACATCTGATTAAAGATATAGGTTTTAAATAAGACAATGTTTGGTAAAATCCTTGGAATTTTGGAGGTAAAGCTCTTACTAAAATTTTAAAAATGGAAATATTTGTTCCTGCACAAATTTAAAGTTTAAAAAGAATTGTAACTTGGTTATGGTTTTTAAAATAGGCTGCAAAGGCACGTTACTCAAGAATTTTGATAATTAATTTTCTGTATCCTAAGAGCTTGATCTTTCTGAAATTGTAGTGTAGTAGTGGACAACCAGATCAGGTGAGAGTAGACTTGGGTATGAGTTTCTGTTGGGCTTCTTACTGGCTCTGTAAACTTGGGCAGATCATTGGCCTTCAGTTTTCTCATTCTGTAAAATGGAAACAGTAAATATAATTTCCATTGACCAACTCAAGGGATTGCCATGATATGCATCGGAAAACAATAAAAGCTAACGTTCATGGAGAGCTTAATTTACCAGGGCCATGCTCTGAGTTACGTGCTTTATATATATTGCCTCATTTTATCTTCACACCAACATTATGAATTACATAATAATTTTTACCTATTTTACAGATATGGAAACAGACTCAGAGAAGTTAAGTAAGTGGTCTGAGTTCATACAGCTTACTGTCAGAGGAAGACCAAAAAGGCTCTGTTTGATAAAAGTAAGATGATCTACATATTGAGATAATGTCATTTTCTCCTCATGTCCTACTTCTTCTACTTTTTATTTAATACCCTTATTCCCTTCATTCTTTCTTTCTTCCTTCTTTCCTTCCTTTCTTCCTTTCTTCCTTCCTTTCCTTCTCTCTCTCTCTCTCTCAAACAATTATTGCCATTATCATCATATACACTATAATAGGATTGGGTTTTGATAAGGAGCAAAGTAGGGCTGGGCAAAACAATAATCAGGATGTAGTCCACAGCCAATGGTCCAACTGTCTTTATGTAATATTCACCAAGCGATTCTTGAGAATTAACTATATACTGTGACTGGCTGGGTACGAGGACACTACAAATATGAAGACAGTACACTTCCTCCCTTAGGGTAAGACATGTACATGAATAACCATACTATGAAGAAGAAGCCTCTGCATGTCATAAGAAAGAGAAAAATGCATGAGGAGTTCAAGAGAAAAAATTTATTCCAGGTAAGGGGATCATGGACTTTGCACCCATGTCCGGGGAAAATAATACTTGCCTCTTTCTAAATCATCAGAATAACTAGGCATGTGATTATTAAATGTCAAGGAGAGGAGGAGCGGGGTGAAATGTTAAAATTATGGAGGCTGGGCTTGGAAAACGAGGCCAAATATCATGTGATAGCACCCTGCCTCCTCCTTTAGATACTCACTCAAGAATTTAATTTCTTCAAAGCAAAAGAATATTTACTGTAGCCTTGTGGACTTCGATGGCTAGAGGAGGGAAAGCAGGAGCATGGAGGATGGGAGGGCTGTCCTCTCATGTTTCACAGATGCTGATTTCAAGTTTCCACCTGGTAACAGCCTAGGGGCCAGGGCATAAAGATACAAGTCAAAACATAGAGACACCCACAGAGAGAACTCACAGCATCCAGCACGGGAATTACAAAAACTCAAAAAAGCTTTCCAGGGGCTAAATAAATATCTTTCCTTGTATTTGCACTTTTTTTTTTTATTTACTGAAATTTGGAAAGAGACATAGACTCTATTGCCTTTATATAAAAGTGTAGTCTATGAAAACAAATTTTTTCATATACAGGTTAGATTAAATTGTGACCAACTTCTAGTATCTATGTGTTTTATTTAAAAAAAAAGGCGGTGGACAAGAAGAAAGAGTTTGAACTATGCGTGATGAACTTGTAAATGACATGCTTTTCGTATAAAATAGAGGCTTTCTTCCAGGACACGTTAGAAATGTGTTCAGAATATATAGAAAAGCTCCACAGCCTGATACTTGAATTTGCACAAACAGCCCAAGGCAAGCGAGAATCCGAATGAGTATTTCCACAGAAGACTACTCATTTACTTTCACAGACCACATTTAAAATAACTACAGGATTAATTTCATTCCCTTTGCCAGACTTCTCCTGAAAGCAAGGAAAACCTGGCATTTCGGAAGTATAATAAATGTTACTTATAAACAAGACTGGAAAGAGTGGATAGTGGATTGGGGTTGGGGGTGGGGAAACGAACCCTTTAGTTACAATATTTTAGGGAAATAAATCGAGACAATAAAAGAAATTTCAAGTCCAGTTGCTCCACTATACGACATCAGCAGTTTAGAATCGTAAGCAGAAGCAAAAGGAATAGAGCAAATGAGGAGAAAAAATGGCCGATAAAGTTTCTGGCTCCAATACAAGAGACATATCATTACCATATGATCTAATGTGGGTGTCAGCCGGCTTGTGTTCATTGAGGGAAACTTTATTTTTTAACTGTGCTATGGAGTAGAAGCAGGAGGTTTTCAACCTAGTGACAGTCACAGAGCAGCACCTACCCCCTCCTCCTTTCCACACCTGCAAACTCTTTTGCTTGCGCTGAAAATTTAGTGTAATTACATCTCAGCTTTGAGGGCTCCTGTGGCAAATCCCCGGATTAAAAGGTATGGTTTTCAATAATTGTCCTGAACTCTGCTACAGACTAATAAAACTTCGATCCAGTTGAGAGAAAAAGGAATTGCTTGGTGAGAAAAAGAAAAGAGAAAAGAATTGTGCTAAACTTTTAATAATGTTTCTGCAGCATTTTAAACAAGTCTTGCTTGAAAACAGAAGTTAAATATTTGGTAAAATGGTTGAAGGCATTGTTTTAGTTCTTTCTCTCTTTTCTTGCAAAGATGTTTATTAAAAAAACTAGAACCTAACACCATGGATATCTATATTGATATATTTTGTATTTGTACTAATGAAATGTTCAGCTCTTTATAGGAAGTGTTTACAGAAAAGTATTCTAGACTAGCATACTGTTTGTAGCTGGTTTATATATTTAAGGATTTACTCCCCTCCTGAATTCTTGTGTATTTTAAGAACTTTTAAAACCTCAGGGAAGTGAACTCTGGTGATTAGCTGTAGAACTCTAATATATATTTCTACAACTAGAAAAGAATATAAATTATCACCAGAGAGGTAAAAATAAACATTCAAAATATTTATGTTGATTATTCAAGACCTAAAATAATCGCAGAGTTGGCTACATAATTCCTTAAATGTAAAGAAGAGACCATGTCAGTATTTCCAATGCAAATAAAATTTTATTATAAGATACATTCACTATAAAATGAGGGTAGAGGTTATTTTTCTTTCTAATTTCAGAACAGGGTAACGTGATGACCTCTGGTTAAGTGGGCTCCCAATTTAAATACCTGTGGCTTTTTCTTCCTATTACTGTTTTGACCAGAAAAAGAGCCAAATGCCTCCTATAGTACCCCTTATGTATAGATAAATCCTGCTTTTATTGTTTATTTTTAAATTATTTCTACTATTATTGAGGTTCTTAATTTACCTCGTGCTGGGGATTTTAATTTTGCTCTGCATTTATAGCTTTGCTTATCTCCTGAGGGTTAAATTTTGACTTTGAAAGTCACACCAAGGGCATAAATGGCATCACACAAAAGTTGATCTGAATGATATAGTTAATTTAATGGGCTGAAGAAGTTTAAGAAAGCAGAAATTATTACTTTTGATAAAACTCTTATAAATTATGGCAATGAGCTTTAGTGGAGTAGTGACATTCTTCTTCGCAATTAGCATTTAGGAAAGAGCATGCATTCTGAGAATACTTAAAACAGTTTCAATGAAATTTAAAAAGTATATTATCTCAGTAATAGTCTCCTTGGTTCCTACATGGGCAACTGCTGTGTTTTTTTAAAATTTTTTCTGATTTATTAAGGAAGGAAGGAAATGATTAAATAAATCATTAGTATCAACAGCCCACACTCATTGTTTTAAGATGCTGAGTCTTCAAGTATCCTGACAGTAACTTAAAATAAGCTGTTTCATGGGGAATTTGTATGAAGTTTCTGGACATTTTATTATTCTTCCCCAGGACATTCAGGATTAAAATGCACACACACACACACAGAAAAGTGATATAAAATAAGTAATGGAAGCTATAAGCTGCCTGTTGGCATTCAGTTTCAACCAAAACGAATATTGTATGGAGAATTTGCACCATTTAAACAAGAGCAAACAAATGTAAACGATAATTTTCCTCTGAGCTAACACTCAGTATTTCCTTTTTTGGGTTAGTGAAACAACCAGGCATTTTCTGCTCTGGAGAAAAGATCAAAAAGTGACATTTGCATTAATTCTCGTTGCTATTTATTAAATCTGCAATGACTATGCTTCGTTTTTCTTCTAAAACATTAAATATGCAAGGCTAGCAAATCTGTGGTAAACCGTAAACATTGCATTTTAATGTGAAACAGGCAGAAAACCCCTCCCTTACATGCCCTGCGAGGGAACACTGCCAAAACAATAGGCTCTCCTTTAAAGGACAATGCAGTGACTGAATGGGAAGGGGCTCCAAGAGAAAACTTGATCCTGAATTTAAAGGAGCGGTGTGAATAATAACCTTTGTAGCATTTTTTCCATGAAAACCCAAAGGCCTGTATTGTCTATGATCTGCCTTAGACAATCTTCATTGATAGATAAGAATAAAGGTATGAGAAACTGAAAAATATTTGTTTCCTCTCTAGTGGATCTAGGCAAACATTTCTAGAAAGTACATTAGGGTTAGGGCATACAAAATTTTTTTCTTTCTTTCTTTCTTTTTTTTCGCACGTGCTATAATTGGATAATGACTCCTAACAGTTCTTTAATTGTAGTTATGAATGTGCAACTTTAATAAAGATTCTTATAAGTGTCCAATTCAAGGTAGAGATGCTGAGACTAAAGATAACATCTGCAATATGTTTTGGAAATACTTAGAACAGTTTCAAAGGGCTTTTAAAATATATCAGCTCAAAAACAGACCACCGTTCTCTACATGATCAAGCACTTTTTGTTATTCAGATTCATTGAGATTTAGTTATTCAGATTTGTTTAGTTCGCTTCAGCCAACTCAACAGTCAACTCAACAACATAGATATATGTAAGTGCTTATGGAACAAATGGATAAATACTGTCTCTATTTGTTGAAACTGTACTTTTTTGTTTGTTTACAAAATAGCCCTATTGATAAAACCATATAACATATAAGTCATATAAAAATCAGGATTTTCCATATGTGTTGATCGGTTTATTAAAAATTGTCAGTTTGAGAAACTGGCCAATTGATTTATTTTTAAAAGTGAATCTTGGTTATACCAAGCTGAGGTTTTCAATTTGATCTCTTTCTCATACTAGAAATTTGATAATGGAAAAAGATAATTTTGTATTTTAAAAAATCAGACTGGTTGCTTGGAAAAAATTGAATAACTTGTATTGTTAATAAATCGGTGGTCAATTGAGTCATTTGTGTGCAAAATATTGTGAAAGGCCCAGGGGTACAGAACAAAGAATAATAAGACACGCCCTGAGGGAGTACATCTTCTAGTGGAGGGGACAGAGCACGCACGCAAAACAAATTATAATAAAATGTGATAAGTTCTTTAAAAGAGGTAAGAGCAACGTACTTTGGGAGCACAGAAGAGGGAGAAAGCAGGTCCTACCTGGATGAGCCAGGGAACACACAAGAAAAGCCCATTCGCTCATATAACCTTTACAGCACTCTTACAAGGTAGGTATTTTAAATGGGAATTAGCTTTGAGTATCAGAATTGAGGTGGGGACTGGGAGTGGAGAGAAAATGGAGAGAAATGTGGCTTGAGATAGCAGTTGGTAGCAAATTATGAGTGGTTTTACATGCGACAAAGGGGATGTGGACCTTATTGGCAAGCCATGATAAGTCAACCAAAGGTTTGCAGTAGAAGGTTAATACAATGAAATTTAATCTTTAGAAGATAACTTGGGCAGCAGTGTGGAAGATGGCCTGGAGTAGAGGAAATATTCAAGTCAGGGACCTGTTGGAAGCTCTTGCCATAGTTCCGGGAGTGATGAGAATGGCTTGGCCCAGGATAAATACAGTAGGATGGGGAAAAGAGATTGGCTTCCAGAGATATTTCTGAAGCGGGAATTGGAGATCTCTAATGTGTATAGACCAAACTTTATTTGACTATGGCATGGCTTGTGCAGTGAAAATTCCAACAAGATTTATCTTCGTGACAATTTTGCAAATGACATAAACATACAATATATCATCTTAATTCAGACTCAAAATTCCATACAAGCAAATTTAAATAATATTCAGATGTCTTTTCATAAGCAAATAGATGTGCGAGATAGTCTATAATGTACCTTATCACCTTCGAATATGTTTTTAGTGCTCTGCTTCCTAACGATAAATGAAATATTATTTTTTATGCTTTTCTCTATGTTCACTCTACTGTGGGGTGTTATCTAAGAAATGACCCACAGACCAGGCAGTGCTACTCTTCTAAACCTTTTGTTTGTTTCCTAGGTTCCTTGGTTGTGAAAATACATGAGATAAATCATGAAGGCAACTATCATTTTCCTTCTGCTTGCACAAGTTTCCTGGGCTGGACCATTTCAACAGAGAGGCTTATTTGACTTCATGCTAGAAGATGAGGCTTCTGGGATTGGCCCAGAAGATCGCATTCATGAAGTTCTAGACTTAGAGCCTCTGGGACCAGTGTGTCCTTTCCGCTGTCAGTGCCATCTTCGAGTTGTCCAATGTTCTGATTTGGGTGAGTGGAGTGCAGGCTCTCTTTACCTACCTTGTTTGTTTTATTCATGGGAATGGCTTCCCTGAGGATTTAGCATTTTCCCTTTTAGTCTCTGCAATTCCAAATGTGAGAGACAGTGCCACCTAATGAGGAGTGAAGGAAGCAGAGTAGGAGAGAGAGAAGTGGCTTTGAGGTTGAGACCTTTTTTTCTGTCTTTTTAAAGTCAGGGCTCCATCACATTGCAATCTTGGACACGTCATTTTTTAAAAGAAATCTTTCTGAGTTTCATGGCTCCCTTCTGTCAAATAAAATTTTGAACAAAACAATGTCTTATATTCTAGGATTGCAGAGTGACAGTTTATTTTAATTCCGTGATTTGCTTTCATGAAATCTCAGTTATTAAGAAAACCTGGTCATATCTCTCTACTCTTGGCTTAGGCCAGATAACAGAGTTTGAACATTACTAAATTCTAAAATATGCAGAGTTATCAGAAGCAAAGCAAGTAAATTTTAGAGCAAAAAATTATCTTTCGAATCCCAAAATACTCCTGTAACCTCTGGGTGTTAGTTTTGTCTGTACTTTGGCATTTTATAATCCAGTTGTTTATATTCTTTAGAAAGTTTCAAAGGAAATCTTTATAACTAAGTGTGGTGTAAATATTCGTTATAATCACAGAGCATATATCTTTAGCCTAACACTGTAAATACACTTTGATTTATTATCTTTCAAGAAAAATTTGGCCTGGGAATTCCAAGAGCAATACACTTAGAAGATAAATCTCCAGAAAGTTTGAAGCCCCAGCAGATGGGCCAAAGGGGAATGAATCTTGTTTACATGGCAGCTGATTCACATTCCTCTTTTCTTCTGGTACATTTTCTTATTGGAAAGAAGAAAGAAAAAAACTTCACAGAATGATTCTGCGATGTGCATTTCCTTATGGAAGAAACCCAACAGAGTAGTAGGACACTTCTTTTAGAGGCCCTATATTTATTCAGAACATGCTTTCTAGCAGTATTTTGCAAGAAAAATTGCCACTAACTTTTGTGGTTAGAGTAAACTATACACAGGAACCCAGGAGAACAGAAAATATTTTGAATAGTGACAACTGTGAAACAAACAGTTTGAGATAGCTTCTTCAGTGCTGACATATATTATATAGCCATTTAAAACCCAAATAAAAAGTGTATAGAAAGTCTTTCAAAAGACTGCAGGATAATTCCACTAGATTCATTCATTCATTCATTCATTTAGCAAATATATTTAGAGCCCATATTGGGTCAGATCTGCTCTAGGCCCTGGAGAGAAAGGGATGTGGAAGACAAATATGGTCCTTGTTCTTATGGCTCTTATAGTCTACTGGTGGTGATTATGCTTTTCTGAATTGTATATTTGCTACAGGGGAGATTAGATTACTATCATACTCTACAGAATATGTGTGTGTGTGTGTGTGTGTGTTTCAGGAAGATTGTCCCTGTGCTAACATCTGTTGCCAATCTTCCTCTTTTTGCTTGAGGAAGATGGTCCCTGAGTCAACATCCTTGCCAATCTTCCTTTACTTTGTATATGGGATGCCACCACAGCATGGCTTGATGAGTAATGTGCAGGTCCAAGCCAGGATCCAAACCAATGAACCCCGAGCCTGCCAAAGCAGAGCACGTGAACTTCACCACTATGCCACTGGGCCGACCCATCTACAGAAATCTTTCATAAGCACCTAGGGATTACCTGCATTATTGGTTTACGCAGAAAAATAATGAGGTTGAAATATCTGAACAAAGCAATCAACACATGATGGATATACTAGTGGCAACATTTTCAAGTTACTAAAATGACTGAGTTCTTAAGAAATGTGATGCAAGTTAAATCTCTTTGCCTCTCAGAACAAGGTTAAAGGATTCGCGGTTACTCTCACTACATACATTATCAACAATGAACGGTTGATAATTTTTAAGGGAGGAAGACTTGTCCAGTCACTTGACTGAAGTTTCATTTTGCCATAAATATAGTTTTTCTTTTCTTGCATGATAAATAGTTCATAAAGCTTGACTTTGGTGAAAGCATTGGGACAATTTTTCCCCCAAGCCTATTGATCAAACTAGACCGAAAAATGTAGTCTTAGAAAAATATCGTGTTCATTGACTTGGCTGTCTCATGAGACAGTTTTGTCATTGTCCTTCTTATGGTTTTGTTTTGTTTATTTTGTGTTGTTTTAGATGAGAAAGTTTTCTAGTTGTTATCTTTTCTCTAGGAGCCCAGAGTGTACATCCTTCCTTTATTGCACATAGGCTTACTGACCCTTATATACAAAAGAGGTAGCTAAGATTGTAGTAATTCATTTCAGGGAACCATATTTAACTGAAACAACTGAGTTCCAATGAGCAATGGGCTCATCCAACTTATTTTTGTTTTCAGTAATTCACACATGCACGTTTAAATATGTTGTCAAAAATTTTGATCAGATACTTCTAAAACAGAAAACATGTTTCTTAAAGGAAAGAGCAATCCACTTGCCTTTAAAGAAATCACTTTAGGGGGCCGGCCCAGTGGCGTAGAGGTTAAGTTTGCACGTTCTGCTTCTCAGCGGCCTCGGAGTTCGCCGGTTCGGATCCTGGTTGTGGACACAGCACTGCTTGGCAAAAAAAGCCATGCTGTGGTAGGTGTCCCATGTATAAAGTAGAGGAAGATGGGCATGGGTGTTAGCTTAGGGCCAGTCTTCCTCAGCAAAAAGAGGAGGATTGGCAGTAGTTAGCTCAGGGCTAATCTTCCCCAAAAAAGAAAAAAAAAAAAAGAAGAAATCACTTTATTCACATTTTTAACTACTATCTAACTCACTTTATGATCTTGGCAAACTGTTCAGAGCCATGACATCTTCATCTGCAGAAAAATCATGGTCAGTCTCAGAGATCCTGAGTTACCTGCATGTGTGAGTTACCTGGCTCATAATAGAGGTTCAATACATTTTGTTAAATATATTATGATTATGCAGAGTTAAAGAGGGAAGAAAAGTAGAAAAAACGCAAAAGCAAGGAAGAAGAAATGAACAACCTCACTCATAATAAAGACAATGCTGTTGATTTTATTTTAAGTTCTCTAAAAATCTGAACATGAAGCTTGAATTATCATAATAAAGAAAAAGTGCAATGCACTTTGGGATGAGAAATGTGAATGCCTATCTGTATCAAAGGCTAATGCTTTCTTAAGGATTATCCCTGCCAGAACTTTTAATGAGCTGAGAGGAGGTCTAGTGTTGAAGGACAAGGGTGCTTTGTCATCTCATTACCTAAACAATATTTAATATAAATAAACATTTCTCATTAAAATATTTGACTATTTTTGCCACTAAGAGGTATGTCTGATAAAGTTAAACAACATCAAGTTTTTAAACAATTTTTTCAAAGCTAAGATGTAAAAACTGTGAAATTAAAATTGGATAATTAGTCCATGGGAAAACTTGGGTGTTGAAGAAAATACATTGACCTTTTCAGTCCCTGGTTCTAATTTATCAGAATAAAATTATAATATGTTTTTCTAGAGCCTGGGGAATTGAAAGAGTAAACGTATATTTTAGCCTGTCAAAGGAAGTAATGAATTCTCCATAGATATTGCAAATTGTTTGGCTGAACTTGATGTAATTTAGCTTGTAATTTGAACCAGAATTATACGAGACCAATATCTTCTCTTCTTTCTTTATCTATCCTCTTAAGACATAAAACAAGTCACTCAATTATAGTATTGATTAAAAACGACAATAAAAAATAAACATAAGTTTAGCAAATTCAGAAATCTAGGAGTTACTTAAAATAATAAACCTACAATGTAACTCATTCTTGTCAGATCTTTAAAAAATGTTTTAATATTGATCTTGTGATTGGATGCTTTGTTTTATGTACTTAGTATCTTGAAGGAAGATGGTTTCCCTTCCTTGTGTGCTCTCTGGCTCAGCCATTCATTTTTGGATTAAAGGCCGCCAGATAGCATTCTTAGCTATTAACATTATTTGGCATCTCATTGCTGAAAAACAGATCAGCTCTGACAGGTGAAAAAAGCATAAGCATTACTTTTTATTATTCTTCCAAATAAAAGTAATAGTTATTGACAGATTTCTTATAAACAAGTCTCAAAAGAATTGAAATACCTTTTAAAATAATTTAATAGTGGAAATAACTTGGCTTGTACAGTTCAACACCTCTGAACTCAAGTCCTGCTTTACCAATTACTACCTGTAACTTTGAACCTTTCCAAATCTGTTTCCTCATTTGGTAAATGAGAATATATCTTACTTAATTAGATAAGAATATAAAATATTTATCATAGTAACTGTTACACTCAGTTTACCATTTCAGACAAAGTCAGCTAATAACATGAAGTTCTTTCTGATGTTTTCCTTTATTTTTCTTTGAAACTGAGAACCTCTAATAAGTACATGGCTTGTCAAGTTGGATCTGAAATAACACCTTCTTTCCCTTTCCCCCTAAAGAAAGACACATCACCTCTGAATGTAAATAGACAAGAATTAGAAAATTGTACAATTATCAAGCAATTCAGCGTTCTCCAAACACTATTCCTTTGAACAAAATGGGTTTGTCTGAGTGGAGCACAATGAAGCATTTGTAATCATTTTTTATAAAATGATTTTTTATAAAACGATTTTATAATCATAAATGATTCCCAACCCATGTATTTAGCCCTCTAGAGATGATGCCAGAAGATGGAATGTTTTATTTTGCTGTTTTAAAGCATTACAAATAGCTAATGGTTCTTACAATGTACTTCATATTGCAAAGGATATTTTAATTTTTAAAAATCCCAGGAAACAATTGCAACTCTTTAAATTGCACAGATTTCATTTTCTTCTTTTTTAATCATTTTGTCTCAACTGGTGAAAATTTTGTCAGTGGTGACCCTTTGGAACATAGTATGCCACAACTTGTCTCCTGTCTGGAGAAATTGGCTGTCCAGAAGCAAATCTTATAAATGAAGTAAATGCACTCTTCGACTTCTTCCATGAAATCAACCCAGAAGAATAAATTAGGCCTGTTTTATAGAGGGCAGAGAGAATGCTGGAAGCGTCGTTGCTTTCATAGCTCACGTCTGGCAGCAGCAGGGACATGGGGTGACCCTCATTTAGAGTTTCAGATGCATCAAAAGTGAGTCTCCAAGATGTAGTACAAGAAGCAGGCCATGCACACAGCATGCCCAGTGGGTTGTCTAAATTAGTGTTGGCTAGGGGTGGGGTATGACAGATCCTCAGATGTGGCAAGGGTAATGTTTCAGTGTGACTCAGATAACCAAGGCTACTGACTCAAGGGGTTAAAGATGAGCAGGAAGAAGAGAGGAGTCAGAGGAGGCCAAGGAAGTGTCTGTCTCCTTGACCTAACTGAGAACTGACATATCTCTGGTTTCCTTCTCAGTCCCAGGGCTGGAGAGAGAGGCAGCTGTGTGGGATCAAGGCATTTGGTTAGACTGCAGCTGTGATGCATTCCTCTCTGGATGATCATCCTGGCTCTCCAGAGGACAGGGTGGGAAGAGCTTAGCTGGGATATCCACTCCCTGGGTAAACAAGGAAATGCAGAAGACCCTCTCTTCTTAACTTTTCTCCTTCAAAAGAGTAGCAAGAATATTATATATTTCCTTGAAAATAAGGATAAAGGAGAATTAAACCAGTTTGCAATCCAGTCTTAATACAAGACGAAAGCCCTGTAGTGACTATACTCTTAACACTCAAGACTCAATTAACCCTCGACTTAGTCTGCAGATTTCTTAGAGGCAACTTCAGCAGCTTGTCTACTTCTGTGCTTTCTCTGTGACCTACATTTGCCTTGATTATTCTATAATAATCAATTTTATATACATATATTTATTTTTTCAATATCTTTAATTACCTATTTAAGCATCTCCTCTCTCTATCAGAAGGGAAACATGCTGATAATTTATCCTTGTAGACCCTCTACTCAACAAAATGCCTATACTTGGTAGGCTCTCAAACATCAATAAATGCTTGATGAATGAATAAATGAACTTATTCATGGCTTAGGGCTTGGATGAGTGCATAATTCTACAATGTCCTAGATTCTATCAAGCTGGAAACAGGAAAGAACATGGCTGACTGGGAATTAGGAGTCAGGGAGCTGTGGGGCACGCTTTCCTTTTCCCTTTGAGGATGACCATAGAACCAGAAAGCTCAAACCTTCCTGACTTTATTTGGAAAAAGAACGGAATTAAAGGGGCAATCTTCTATATATCTGAAATCTAATCCAACTGCCATCACAGTCAAATTGCCATTTTTAAGAGGAAAACTTGCATGCCTTGAGCAGAAGAGTTTTGTTTTTTTTGTTTTTTTTGAGGAAGATTCTTCCTGAGCTAACATCCATTGCCAATCCTCCTCTTGTTTTGCTTGAGGAAGATTAGCCCTGAGCTAATCTCTGTGCCAATCTTCCTCTATTTCTTTTGTGTGTGAGACAGCTCCACAGCATGGCTGGTGAGTGGAGTAGGTCTGTGCCCAGGATCTCAACCCACAAACCTGGGCCACGGACCAAAGTTCAGCGTGTGGAACTTTAACCACTCAGCCGTGGGGCTGGGGCCCAGAAAAGTTTCTTAATGGAGCTGGGACATATTATTTTGGTCTTGTGCCAAATATTGAAGTGTATCACCACTGTCCTACTTATTAAATTGAAGACAGGATTATAAAAAATATTGTTGGAAGTCAACAAGGGTAAATCTTATTTGGACCCCTGCCACAGGACAGAAAAGAAAAAAAAGGATGATGTTTTAGGACTGGCCTTTGTCCAACATGATGTTTACCAGATTGCTGACATTTGCTAGCAGGACAATGGTATTCATCACTGGGACAACTAGGGGGGGAAAAAGCACAATTCTTATTAGCCTTTACTTCAGAAATGATTTTCTGGTAACATCTTAAGTAGAGTTTTACTTATTTTAATAAATAACGCCATTTTTAAAAATATGAAATTCCTCTTACAGAATTTGGGAGAGCAAATAAATAATTCAGACTAGCCTTGGAAATAATTGCATTTTAATGGAAAATTTAGAATTATATTAAAGGATGCTTATTAAAAATAATTAAATTTAGGAAACCACTCTGCTCCTGTTACTATTGCTGAATAAATATTACCTCAAAACTTGGCGATTTAAAAAAATAATTTTATTTTCCTCATGATTTGAGGTACAGGAGATTTGAGCAGGGCTCAGACAGGCTGTTCTCAATTGGGGTCTCTCATGAATTTGCAGTCAGGGGTCAGCTGAGGCAGTGGTCTCTGGGTTGGCTAGCCTAGGTCAGTCACCTAAGATGGCTCACTCTCATGACTGACGATTGATGCCGCTGTCACCTGCAAGCTCAGTCGTTCTGTCATCTGGAGTGCCTCAGGTGGCCTCTCCAGCATGGCGTTCCCAGCATAGACAGACTTCTTACCCCTGGGGCCCCCAGAGCAAGCTTCCCAGAAGAACTGGCTAGCAGCTGTACAACCTTTACTGACCTTTCCAAAGTTATGCTGTGTCACTTCCACCACATTCCATTAGTTCATAGAGGCATCAAAAGGCCATGCCAGATTCAAAAGAAGAGGAATTTGAGTCCATCTTTTGATAAGGTTGCGACAAGTTTGTATTGAAGAGAGCATATACGGTGGGAGATATAATGAATGCCATGTTTGGGAAATGCAATTATCTACACACTCAGATTTATGTACATTTCTAATGAGAAGTACGAGCACAAATTATGTATTATATATGGAAAGTCCACAGATATTACATGTCCTTGTGAAGGTCATTATTTAAAAATTGCAAACTATTTAGAGGTCAAATCAATTGTATTCAAATCAATTGTATTCAAATCAACTTACAAGTCTACTTCATAGTGTCAAACTTTCTATTGAAGGCTGTAAACGAGGCATCGAGTCACATCTTTGAGACTTTGTTTCCATCATAGAGCATCTTTTTCAAAGCAAATTTTACCTGGCTAATTGATACTTCATTTAAAATGCTTAATATCTTACTTTTCATATCATTTTATGAATGGCTATAAAATTCATCAGTATCAATAAGAATGATTTAGTTAAAATCCTATGTGGTTGACAAAATCATATATAAGGCAGAATTTGTTAAGTTTATTTAAAAGCTTAAGGTTAAAAAAAACAACTTAAGGTAGAATAATTGTTTTCATAGCATACTGCCTGTTTCTATACTCTTTAAAGATTCGTTTTAGTTCAAATAAACAATTTGTAATTGAAATAAAATTTTTCATCACCACAAAATAATCCTTAGGTCTGATGTATTTCTACCTTCAGTCTACTTCATGCCCAGTATCCTCAGATTAAGAGATAGAGCTAAGGGATGCTAAGTTAGAGATCCTTGTTCTCTCTACATAGTGGCTGAGTTGATTTATAACACAGGTGGTTTTAACTCTAAAGATATTATGACCAAAAGAACAAAGATTGATATTTCACAGATTTGCGAAAGAGTGTGGCATTTGCCACTATTAAAATACAGTTAAATTAACCACGAACAGATTCTGGGAGTTAATTATTTGTTGGGAGCATGTGCTTACTAAACTGAAGGGTTACCATCCAAAGGTGGAGCTTGGTAGATAAGCTCTCCAAAGACCCTGAAGTTCACGGGAACAATGATCATGTAACAAGACCACAAAATGACTGACAAGAAAAGCCAACCCACGATCAAGGGCTTTAGGGGAAAATAAATCTGTGTTTGATACACCTTCAAAACAGATTCCAGCTTCCAGGATAATATGCGTTATAACTGCATTATACAGAAAAAACCCAAAACAAACACTTTGCCACAGACTTACAGGCTAATAATCAGCAAGATAACTGGAGCCGCACCCTCTCATCTCCTCATTGGTAATAATGACAGGCACCAGTAATTGGGGGCCTGCTGTGCACTATGGTAGGAGATCATTCTGTAGAACAGCCAATTGAATTCTCACAAAAATTCCATGAAAGATGCAAGAAAACTGAGGCACTGAGAGCTTAAGCAGCTTGCCCAGTGATCTGAAGGATCGAGAAGAGGAACAAGGATTAAAATTCAAATAGCGATCTTATAAAAAGAAGTTTATAGAAACATTTATTAAATATGCTAAACCTATAAGATAAGATCCGCTTCACCAAGCGCAGCAGATGCCAGGATTTTCCAGCATAACTTCCCCTTCTCCCTTCCGTGTTATTTTGACAGAAACTTGCTCACAAATATATCAAAGACAGAAGAAAGTGAGAACAATTTTCAGGTGTAGATAAAGGGGATGCTGTATTTGATAGTAGCATTTGTTTCTAAAATGTTCCTGGCCAACCAAGAATCAGAAAGAAAATTATGATTATTATAGCCAGTTGTATCCTAATACTTCTGAGGGAAAATAAGAACCCTTATGAAAGCAGGATGTGAAGAGGTGATTGTAACAAAACATAACAGGAAAGATCTTTAAGTTGATTATGAACTTTTCACCATGGGACATCAGGGCAAACAATGATTTTAAAAGTAACCAATCAAAAAGCTACCTCTGTGTGTAGAGCAGTAAGATCAAAGTTCTGATGAAAAATAGTCATTTGTGTCTCTTATCCAGGACCTACAGAAAAGAAAGGAAACTAAAATGCAGGACAATACATTATAAGCATATATAGAAGGAATTTGAAGGGGTAATCATTGTTATCTGGAGTGGTTGGATGAATATTATAGAAGGAAGGGGTTATGGATGTGCTTTAAACGATTGTCAAAATGGAAGGAGAAGGAAATGAGTAGGCAGAGTATTCCATGAAACATAATTATATGAAAAGAAACAAGAAGCTAGGAATAAGCACAGTATGTTCAAGGGACAGTGTAGATCAGCATCTTTTAAAAATATGCACAGTGTGGGCCGGCCCAGTGGCATAGCGGTTAAGTTAGTGTGCTCCACTTCGGTGGCCCCAGGTTTGCCACCTCAGATCCCAGGTGCCGACTACACATCATTTATCAAGCTGTGCTATGGCAGACGTCCCACATATAAAATAGAGGATGGTGGGCAGAGATGTTAGCCCAGGGCCAGTCTTCCTCAGCAAAAAGAGGAGGATTGGTGGTGGATGTTAGCTCAGAGCTAATCTTCCTCAAAAAAAAGTAGGCACAATGTTTACATGCATAAATGGCACGTGATTTATTTCTAGACTGAGACTCTTACCAGCTTGTTCTTGGTTTAATTTCACCATGAGCCACCTTGAATAAGCCATTTAACTTTATTGTATTTCCGTTTCTTTACTTATGAAGGAGGGAGTATTGGATTAGCTTAGAAGTTCCCTGATTTCTGGGACATTAAATTTTTTTGAATGTTGAACAAGTTAATTTCTTGTTAAGGTCAAAACCAAATTCAACAAAATAACAACAACGTGCCATCTGCTATCAGAATCGTTTTTCAAAAGAAGGTATATTTAAAACGGGAGCAGGAGCTCGTCTCAGAAATACGTGTGTGTGTGTGTGTGTGATAATTTACATTAAAACTAACCAGGTCACCCTCATTTTTTTCTGATTTTGATATAAACTAATAAGAACCTCATCCTAGAGTCTACCTGACCAGCAGTTGGGAACCATAGACTAACTGATATTTAATAGTCCTTCCCTTTGTGACATTCTAAGGACTCGTAACTGGGATAATTTCCCGTCATACTCTACCTAAGATTGTTGAGCAAGCTAGTTAACACTCCAATGCCCTGTCTAGTCCTTAAATGTATGGCATGTTATTAGGTCTGATGTCAGAACAATTCTTCTTGGGGATACAGATAGATATGACAGAAAAAATATCTCGGAAAGTAGGAGAATTGTCTTCCTGTCTGCATTTTGTCACTCCTAGCTACATGAGCTTGTTCATTTCATTAAACCTTTTCTAAAAATCACCTGGAAAAATGAAATTAACATACTGCCTTACCTACCTCACTGGATTGTTGTAAGGTAAGTAATATAACGTATTTTAAATTTTTTATAAGCTGTAAAGCTACATGAATACAAAGTTTTAATAAAATACTGATATGTGAAATCCCCCAAATGGATATGAATTTACTAGTAATTCAGGGGAGATGTTAGGGTTATGATTTTAATCATTAAAATGACTCTTTAAGAACTAAACTGAAAAAATCACAAGCTTGAAGGCTTTTTTTATGCTAAATCTTCAGGAAAAAAATGCATATAATTCATCCCACGTAGTTTCTGTTGTTATAAAATTCTAGGATGACAACGTAATCAAAATTGTCAGCCATCCAGATATATCATGTTTTTCTCTCCACATCTGAAATTTATCTGCACTTTGGCATTGAACCAATGTTAAGAGAGCCACTAGAATTGAAGTCCAACAATGTATAAAAGTAAGCCTAAGAGGAAATTAAGACATTGACAAAGAAGCCCACGAAGTAATGATGAAATGTAGGCGGTTAACTTTTTTCCAAATGAAAGGAATTGTGCCTTTTCTTGGTTGGAGAATACTAATTATCAAAGATTTGGCAGAAGTCTACCGCTCCTAATTGCGTGAAAGTAGCAAACTGACATTTCTGCAAATGGCAGCGATCCTGACTAGATAGCGCAGTTCAATATCCTCCTGCACGGGAGCTGCTTTAGTGGTTTGCTGTCACTGAAAACGCTTCACTCTTGTTATTTTTCTTAAACTCTTTCTGTAGTGAGTCTTGGAATACATGTATGCACGTGTAGAATCACCTGCATTTTCATATTTAAATTTATAATGATAGTTGATCACTGAATTGCGAACTAGACTTTTTTTCCACAATCAACAGAGCAGGGATCACATGAACAAAATATTATTTGGAAAGAACTCAGAAGCAGGTAATTTCAGATATATTTTCTGTAATTGACATGGAAGATGTGAAAATAGGAATGTAGCTATCATAATCAAATTTATCACTATACCTTTACATAAGATTAAAAATTGGAAAGATATCTTCCCAACCTAGTAATTATTATATACCATGTTGTAATTTTCTTTTTAACTGAAAACTATAGATTGAATTATATTTTCCACGAGGAAGTGGACAATTTCTATCTTGTTCCTGCTGTATCCCCAGGGCCTAATAAATTGATGGTGCCTAAGAGGTATTCAATAAAGCTTTGTTGAATGCATGAAGGAGCGATATTCAGCACTTCAAGTCTCAGATATGATGAAGTTTAAAAATATGTCCGGTTTATTTTATGCAATCTTAAAATATAGAAATGATCAGATGAATTCGAGTTAGAATATCAAATACTTTTTTTCTCGAGGAAGATTAGCCCTGAGCTAACATCCGTGTCCATCTTCCTCTACTTTATATGTGGGATGTATGCCACATCATGGCCTGACAAGTGGTGCATAGGTCTGCACCTGGGATCCAAACTGGTGAACCCTGGGCCGTTAAGTGCAAACTTAACTGCTGCGCCACCAGGCAGGCCCTAGAATATCAAATTTTTGCTTAACATTCTACATCAATATGGAACAAAGCCAGTGGAAGAGAGAAAGGCAAAAGGCTATATCATTCAATATTTTTCTCCATTACCATTCATAATGATGATTTATTTAATATGCATACCTTTTGAATAAAAACAGTTCATCTTTATATATCTAGTTGAATGACTATTGAAATGTTTTTCACTTCCATAGAGCATTTGGTTATTCACCGTGTTTACATTTATAAACTAAAAACAGTAACTCAGTTAGTTAGACCTAAATTTAAGGTCCAAAAACAACGCTTCATAGGATTTATTTTAGAGAAGTTACACTAGCAAATTTATTTTATTTTATTCTAAGTAGCCACATATCTATTGGTCATAAAATATCAATTAAAGTTGACATTGTTTTGGTATTCCAATAAAAACTGAAAGAACTATTCTCCCAAAAGTTTGACTAAATTTTCCAGTTGTTGACACAACAACTTGCTTGCACGGTCATATAATTTTAATTTTAAATGTAGATCTGTGACAGTGTTAGATTTATGAAGAGGATTTTTGATGATTTGGCTAAAGCTCTTCCCTATTGACAGGATATTTCTGTAGAAAGGCATAGATTTATAAATCACTCATACTTAACACTTATCAAAAGAAGTGTGTACTTTCTAATACAAGAACAATGAAATAAAACCCACTGTGTACTGAGAAATTTGAGCCACACCCTAACAAAACACAAATTCTCCCCTCATACAAAACAGTAATTACATGGGGCAAATAATGTGTTCCATTTATGATTTCAAAAACATTGTTTGACTTGATTGGAAAAGATAAAAGATATTTTCAACTACCATTGATATATTTCCTAGAAGAAGAAAAATATGTTAGGGTAAAAATATGTTGTGGTAAAACTATCGTTGCAACATTGACTTCTTTGTAAACACAACCTTTGTGATTCTCTGGCCGTGTGGCCCATTTTACTGATTGCTTTTCCTGTGGTTCTAGGTCTGGACAAAGTGCCCAAAGATCTTCCCCCTGACACCACGCTGCTGGACCTGCAAAACAACAAAATAACCGAAATCAAAGATGGAGACTTTAAGAACCTGAAGAATCTTCATGTAAGAATTTTTTTGGGGGGGTTGTTACAAGATCTGACTCAAAGTACGTTTTTAAAAGAAAACTTAGTTAAGGCGAGGAGTACTATATGGTAATTAATAAGCACATGAGTGTTCATTAAATTCTATTTTTGAGAGTGGTGAAGGAAAGCATCAAATTCGTTAATCCCTAAAAAATCATCCCGTTTTCTTACACATACCCACCCCATATATCTTTGGTATTTGCTTCATAAAAAAATACTTTATATCTTAATCTTCTCTCATGTTTCATGAGTAAAAATTTTTATCTTCCCAATTAGTTGTACTTCAATAGTGGAACAAAACACAAAATGGATTGATCTTAGAATGATTTTATTTCTTTGCTTCTTTTGTTTTCTTTCATTCATTTTCTGAGAGGCACAAATAACCTTGTAAAGGCTCACAGATTGGCAATCAAGAGAAAAAGGGATAACCATCTATATTTTATTTAGTAAATATAATTCCATCTTCAAATATGTAAATATTATGCATGCTGTATCCTTATCTTTATCTGTTTTTATTGTAATTTTTGCTTACCTCTACTTCATTATAATGTAACACACCCAGTCTACCAATCAGGATTCCAGCAGAAAAGAGGTAACACTCTCAAAAGAGTTTCACAGAGGAGACTTTACTGAAGTGACTATTTACAAAGGAATATGGGAACCAACAAGGCATTGGGAAACATGCAAACCCACAAGGCCTGAAGAACTAGGGAGCCCCAGAGCCCTGGAAGAGCTGGGGAGCTATAGTCCAACCTCCTGATTTCCTGCCAGTGTCTCCTATGGTTGAACCTAACTAGACGTCAGAGGACAAGAACATCTGGGTGATGCAGGCCCCAGAGGTCAGCCTCCTAGGATATAGGAGATGGTCCAAAAGGGCAAAGAATGAATATGTCTTTAGTTGGGAGAAGGTGTGTTATAAATGGAGAATGACCAACCCAATCAAGTAGGGTTAAGCCTTGCTAAGGAAGCCTTCTCTAACAGTAAATGCATCTTCTGTTTGCATAGGGCATCAGAATCCTGATAACATTTGTCATCTCCTCCAGCTCTCTACCTGTGGGATGATAATGATATGGTTTCCCTTCAAAATATCAGTGCACATTTAGTGTAAATAAACTGGACTTCAGTGTCCTGAAGAAATACTACAAGTCTCATTCTATCTTGTTCTACTCTGGTAGGCTGCTCTTAAAGTATTGAGTCTGATCCAGGAAAAGGCATTTTAAGAAGGGCATTAACCTTTGAGACCCAGAAATCATGTCTTAAAGGCACAGTTGATAGAGAAGTGGAAACACAAAAGGAATTTTAAAAAGTCACAAATGACATATTTGAAGGACAGTGTTGGAGATGAAGAATTGAATTTACTTGCTTCAACTACAAGATGAGAGAATTGCTCTATTGACAATTGGATGGGAATTTCAGGGAAGCAGACTTTTGTTCAACACTAAAATGCAATGTAAAAAATTAGAATTTTCAGAAAATGGAGAGGATTGCCTAGTGATGGGTTACCTATCTGTGGAGATAAGAGTTCACAGCTTCTTATAAGGAATATCATAGAAATACATTCTTAAAATTGGGAGCACATACATAGAAAACTCTAATTTCATGTCCATTTCTTTCTCCTAATCATTATAGAAAATAATTGAGGGTATATATAATAAGAGTAGGCAAGACATAGTAAAATATAAATATAAAAAATAAATCAAAATCATCTGGCTGCTACATATTAGAATAAGAAATATAGATACAAGGTAAATAATTTAATGTAAAAGTAAAATAAACTGGTCATAATGTACTATTGAGTTAATATAACCAAGATAAGATTTAGTTATGAACTTTCTGACAACCAAGATGAGAAAAGCAATAAACATTTATCCATTAGGCGGAAATATACCAGGTTTTTTAAAAGGAAGCAAAGACTTGTTCCTTAAGATTTTAAGCTTTTCCATAATAAAAATAATACTTAATTTATTGAAGGGTCCAACAATATAAGTACAATATGCTATAAGTAGTGAGTGTTATGGGCACCAAGTAAGAGAAAAATAAGACATCATCCTACATCAGGCTACCAGTTAGTGTTTTGAGAGACTATGAAACAAAGTCGTCTTAGAGGATTAGCAGACTTTTGAAAAGAAGAGAATAAGAGGGCTTTCCATGAAAGAAGAAAGGAAAAGCAGAAGAAAATAAGCAACAGATAAATAAAAATACAAGCTGGTTAGAGTTAAAGATACAGGCTCCGAAACATGGAGGGTAAGGCTGGAGTTAGAGATCTTCAACCTTGGCCCAATGGGATCCATCTCTGCTGACAGGACACAGGGCTGCAGCCCCCACTCCCTTTCTCTGTTTTCGTGTATGGTTTCCCTGGGAGTGAGCTGATGATGACACCAATAAGGTCTGTCAATTACTATTTACACTATCGTTGGAACAAGTTTAAAGAGGTGATAATAAATAATTAATATCATTACTTTCAATAAACTAAAATATTAAAAAGCTTCATGTTATTTTCATAACTTTACCTTAAAGCTACTTTTTTAAGGAAGGAGAATTCTCATACTCTAATCCCAACTGCCTGTGTATTTAAGTGTAATCTGAATAATTTGTTTAAACTCTTTATTTCCTTAAATAAGGGATATCTTGTTTCTGTGACGTTCTTATTAAATCTGGGATTTGTAATAACGTGTTCTTTCCTTTCCGAAGTCTCAATCTAAGTATGTTTTTGGGGAACTGTCATCTTGGCAATCTCTTTCTTTCTACTTCAAAGTGTACATCGGAAGAAGAGAGTGAGTTTATTAGAGCTTCCAGCCATTCAGAGGATGTTAAACAGCTATTTTTCCTCTTACTCTTTCATTCTTGATCATTTCTATCCTTGTTATTTGGCAAATGAACATCATAATTTCAGCCGGGAGAGCCATACTTGAATGAGAAGGAAGGAGAGAAATGAAAAGTTAGCGAGGATTAAAATAGAAAGGATTTGACCAAAAGTTCTTTTCTTCTCAATAATTTTATTAATTTACAACTCTGTGGCTCATTATGAGTGGCACATGTTGCATAAGAGTAGTTTTATATCCATATATAGTAGGAAAACTACATAATTATTCTATAAAATAATTGGAAGTGGGAAAATGAAGTACGGTAATGCCAACTTTGAATATTTTTCCTTTGAATTAAAGCTTAATAAATCTAGTAAGGAAAATTTTTAAATTAGAAATCACTAAAAATTTTTTTCAAAGATTGAATAATAGCAAATATTTGTGTAGCAATTACTATACGCTAGGCAATGTTCTTAGTACCTTAGATACATTAACTTATTTCGTCCTTATTACTATTCTTTGAGGTAGATACCCCTGAGAACTCCTTCATATAGACGAAGACACTTAGGCACAGAGAGGTTAAGTTACTTGCTCATAGGCACACAAAAAATAAGAGTCAGAACTTGAGGTCTAAAGTCAGAAGCAGTCCGGCATGAGTCTATGCACTAATAATTGCCTATAAATATGATGGTAACTATAAAAGCCCCTAAAACAATATCTGGTATAGTGAAAGCCCAACATAAAATTAGCTTTGGAGAAAACCCTACATATTATGTCAAATTTCAACATTTAACCTAAAATAAAAACAGGTTTTTCAGATGACTTTTAATGCATTTATTTATATCAAGCTTTCAGAACTTTCTTACCTACATGGCAATTGAGGATCTCTTTTGCGTTTATAATTAAGCATATACATTTTTGAATGTCGTTTAATGACAAAAGCCCTCTCAACCCTTCCTTCCGCTAGCTCTGGCTTTTACTCATTTCCCAGACATTTTGCCTGTGAATATTAATTTCCTATGATCTTAACCTTCCTAAGTTTTACTTTCTGTAATATACATTGGAATTTCTTAAGATTTTGTTTTAATCAACCAATGCATCTTTTAGGATTAGTTACAAGATTGTGTTACGTGTAATAAGTTTTAATTAGTCAAATATTATGAACTGTATAGGAGTGTACAGGGTTAATTAACCAGCTGTTACCTTCAGAAAATACTCTTGCTTTTCTGAAACTGGGAGTTCTCACTGTTCTATTATTGTAACTCCCTTTTTGCCCCTCTGCATTTTCATATACGCATAAAAGTGTACTACAATAGAAAATGCAAGCTTCTCAAACTTTGATAAAATTATCTTGAGTTCCTTAGGATTAGTTGATAAGGAGTCTTAAAATAATAACAGTGTGGTTATGTAGACATACAGATCATTGGAAGAGAATGAGGCAGTCCAAAATAAGTTTACCAATAGCCATAGGTATAACAGTAGTAATGAATTAGAAGTAATTTCCTATATTAGGAGAACTCAGAAACAAAAATTTAAAATTTACCAAAAATATTAGCATGTTCGACTATATAAAACTTTTATATGTAAAACTTTTATATGCAAAAACAGAAGAAAAATACATTAAGCCTCTACATATTATATAAACTATATCTTTATTCTGTAAACCAATTATTAAAACAATGAAAATGAGAAGTATTATGATCAGGCAATCCTTTTTCTCCAAAAAATACAGTAAATGGTAGGAAAATACAAGGAAATTTGTTTAACCATTTAAGTAGCAAGGAAATGCAAAGCAAAGCAATGAGCTGCAAAATAATGTATTAATTTGGCAAACTTTTTGAAAATGATTATATCTAAATTTGTGTGGTTGCAAGAAATTTTTACTTTCTTGCCACGCTTTTGTAGTGGAATTCATGACAACAGTCAACGGAGATGGGCATTTAGGTTGAAAAGCTGGTTGGGGGATGGATGCCTGTGTCATTGGATTCTTTTCAGGTATCTTGAGTCATTCTAGTAATTTCAATGCTTTTAGGAGTATTTATTGTTTAAAAATTAAAAGCATATAAAGTCTATATTTCGCCGCATTCCTTTTTCCTTTATTCCTGATGTTCAGGTCCTCACACACTTCTTATGTGAAGGGATCACATCTACTTAACGTTTTCTGATTTCTTGCAATTTTGCAGATTTCTCTGTGCGTCCCCTGGATGGAATGAATAGACTACACACTTGTTTTATGTTTGTGTGGAAGGTTTTGGAACTAGGAAGATATTGTTTTTGTTCACTATCTACAGGCGTTGATTCTTGTCAACAACAAAATTAGCAAAATCAGCCCTGGAGCATTTACACCTTTGGTGAAACTGGAACGACTTTATCTGTCCAAGAATCATTTGAAGGAATTGCCAGAAAAAATGCCCAAAACTCTTCAGGAGCTGCGTGTCCATGAGAACGAGATCACCAAAGTGCGAAAAGCGGTGTTCAATGGACTGAACCAGATGATAGTCGTAGGTACAGATATTCTTATCACTCTGAGACCAGGATTCAAGGTTCACCTTAAGAGATCCCAAGTAAGCTTTAGCCGCAGGAAGGTAGATTAGCTAGCATTTGTATGTCGTAGGGCGTAACAGCAGCAGGGCCAGAAGGAATGGGATTTTGAATCTGTGACTGACAACGTTTTTATTCCCTGTCCTTGAGGATCTGAGAATGTGGAGAAAGCCCTAGGATGAAGTTATCCAACTGCACGCTCAAGACACCATTGAATTAAGTAGCGCTTAATTAGAGATATTTAAGGCTATCTTTCCCATGGTGGGATTTGTTATATTCTGAACACCTGTAAGTCATCTGCTTTAAAAAATGTGTTAAAATGTTTTGCTATAGGTGTGGTCAAAAATTGGAATTTTATAATTGGCTTAGAAGATGCTAGATTCAAATTATTTAATAACATTTTAACGTATCTTGGGAAAGTAATAGTCATAATCAGTGTGGTGTGAACTCTTGCTTTTGTTGATTTCTGGGCGAACCTGTGTATATACCTTAAATAATTTTGTTGTTATTGTTTTCACTACTACTGCTTTTTTAGGTTTTTTGTTGTTGTTTGTCTTTTGTTTGTTTTAATAAGGGAAATGTTTACCCCATTTTGCTATCCCTTTGAGGAGCATGTCCTTTAATTTCTCTTTTGTTTTTCAGTCAAACTATTATTGACCCAAGTTTCTGCTAAATTCCTTGTTGAAACAGACACTACTCTGACTTGTAATATCCTAAAATTGTCCTCTAAAAGCTTTGCACTTATTGCTTTTGTAGAACTGGGCACCAACCCACTGAAGAGCTCAGGAATTGAAAATGGAGCCTTCCAGGGGATGAAGAAGCTGTCCTACATCCGCATTGCTGACACCAACATAACCACCATCCCTCCAGGTGATAGAAAACTCACGAGAGCAATTTGAGAAGCTAAATCCAAAGCCTCAAACATTTAAAAAGTTCTTTCAGAAATTGTTTTTTTATTATTTTCAGTAAATTCTCTACCTGTAGAAGTGTTTCTAATGAGCGTGGGTGATGACTGGGCCATCCAGAGTCGCTGTAGAGATGGCTAGACTCTCTTACCTATAAAGTCTCTTCTAAGATGCAACAATGCCCAATGATTTTGCATTATAGAATTGTGATGTCACAAAGAAAAAAATCGTTATTTAAAAACTAGAATGCCTTAGTAGCACTTTGTAAAAAAGAAAAAGAAGATACATGGAAGTACTTCTGAAATTAGCCAGTTTTTACTTTGAGTCTCCAATCTTTTGGTGCATTCCTTTCTGTCTACGACATTCCAGTCATTACCATCTGGATAAGAGGAGCCACAATGGCCACGCTCTTATTTAATAGTGGTGGTGTGTGTTGTAGAGTGTGGGTGTGGGAGTCTGTTTGCTTGAGTTCAAATTATCACTAATTTGGTTCTAGGAACTTGGATGAATTATTCAACGTCTATGCCTCCATTTCCTTATCTGTAGTGTGGTAATAATATTAATATCTACCTCATTGCATTGTTTTGACACTAAATAAATAATTAGTGAAACATGTGGCATGTAGATAAGTAGTGGATTGATATTGTCTTTTATTATTCATTAAAAATGTTTCTAACACTCATTTTGCTTAGGTAAAGTCCTAAACACTGAAGACAGGGCAGCAGATAGAATATACTCCCCGCCTTCAAGGAGCTTGTTGACTAGAGCAAAGCCAGATGAGTAAAGAGCAATCACCCCACAGTCATGGGGGTAAGGTCGCTGTGCTAAGGGCTACCCCAGAGAGGCACATAAGCCAGTCTTTGTGAATCAGAAAAGGCCTCAAGGCACCAAAAATAAATTCCTCTAATTTTCGCATCTTTCCCTGCCCCAGGTTTTTCAGTCTCACAAAAGCTCCTCTATATTTTCCAATTTTCCCTTCAATCTGGCCATTTCTCAACTTATACATCTCATTCTTAGACTGCAGGCCAAAATGTAGATATTCGCCCCCGGAAAGCAATTATCCTTTATTGTGCTTCCACAGAAAACTCAACTTCTTCAAGTACGTATTCCATCGAATGGTTTCTTACCACCCTTTGCTCTCTCCACAGTCTTTTTGCTACAGAGGATGTTTTCAATGCTCATAATAGCAACTGCTGGTGTAGATGGATTAGACAGGAAAGATGATAGAAAACAGATTCGATAGATAGACAGATGATAGATAGATACAGATAAGGAGAGAGATTGATTTACAGTTTATAAAGCACTTTCATGTTCGGTCTCCAACTCATAGCAAGTAACAAGTGATCATTTTTTAGCCCAGTGCAGAGATATATACATACATATATATGTATTTTTAAATATATTTTGTTTATATTTTAGTATATTTTCGTAATATATTTAATAAAATACTTATATTTTATGTATTTTTATTTTATATATATAGATATCTTGCCTAAAGCCTCAGAGCTGCAGGAGGTGAAGTCAAGTAGCCAGAAGTTAAAGTCCCGGTCTTGTCCAGGATTTTGTGCTGCCAGATGACTTCCATTAAGCACAGTCTTTGATTGTGCTGTCTCTCCTAAGGCATCCTCCAAAACATCCCTCAGGAAAACATCTCACCACTGAATGATCTGTTTTCCTGGCCTTGCTTATGTCTTCTCTCTATCCTAAGTGTTCTTTTCTCATCATCTCTAGCTTGCTTTTATTTACTAGACACTTCATAATATTAAAATTATAGTAACTAAATTTTATTAAGCACTTGTTTAGAACAAGATATTATACCAAATAGATTTCTTTGTATGAATGGATTCTTTTGTATGAATCCAAAAACATTCCTCTATAGTACTAATATCACACCTGTTTTATGAATAAGGAAAATGAGGCTTAAAGAGAGGAAATAAATTGTGACCAAGGTAGGAGCTAGGAAGCAGGAGAACTGGGGTTGTGCTAGACTGACATCAGAGATCCCGTGTTTGACCATTTCACTCTGCTGCCATCGTAAGCTCTCCCTCCTGTGCATATTTATGCTTGTGGAATGAATGAGTCTTCCCTTCCTAGGCTGAGACTCGTATGCATGAACATCATCACCTTTCAGGAAGTCTTCATTTCCACATGTTGTCTCTTATTGCTGATGGAAATGGAAAGGGAGTGGAGTGGAGTGGAGTGGAGAGGTTATAAAATTACTCTCTCAAGTTAGACCAACCTGGGTGAGAGAACTGACTCAGCTATTTATTTATTCTGTGACTTTAGGCTAATAATTTCACGTCTCTAAAACCTCAGTTTTGTTGTCTAGAAAATGGAGGCATTAGTGACAACTATCTTTGGGATATTTGTGAGGATTAATAGATATAGTAAGACTTGTAATGCACACACATAGTACTCGGCCCAAAGAAAACTCTCAATATATTTTATCTTAAAAATGGAAAAGGAAAAGAATTTAAAAAGTAACTAGAGTGTAGGCTCTTTAGCTAAATGCTACAGTGACAAAGGCTAAGGATGTTCTTTATAAATTTAACTCTCTCTGTCCTATTGCAAAGTTTTCTTCCAGAAAGTGACTTCTAGCTATAACTTTATTTTTTGGAAACTAAAATCCTAAAAGGGGAGACACTTAGAAACTATGTAAGGGTAATGGATGCAATGTTCATTGGTGTTCTAGAGATAGTACATTTAAAAATGATCTTTTCATGGTAAAGGGAAGAAAGGATGTGCATTCAATTTGCATTGTTGTATACTCACTTTACTTACAGAAGTATTTTTAAAAATCCACATTTATTTGGTCTAAGGAGACTCAAATGGTTGAAATATCTTATTCCAAGAGTGACTGTGACTTCCTGATATTTATTCATAAGAATAATGCAATTGTGATTTCATTTCCTGCAGTTAAGAGCATGCTATTTTCACTTCCTTTGGCCATCTGGGAGCATGTTACATTCCCTACTTAGTAGCTAGTTAACCTACAAAATTTGTAACTTTGAAAATCTGTTTCCTCATCTATGAAAGGGGGTTGGTGAAAAATAATTTATACATTGAAAAAATTAAATGAGCCAAGTTAGGAAAAGTGCCAATCTCAGTATTCAGCACATAACAGACATTCAGTAAGTAGAAGTTTCTCTCCTTAGCATCTCTCACATGAAACATGCAACCGTAGAGAAACTAATAGTCATTTTCAGGTCAAATATGGACTAAACTTCTACATTAAATGGACACTCTTGACAGAATGCAGTGGTATGCAATGAAAATTTCAGACAAAACATAACCTGTGATTTTCTACTTTTGTTCTTTATGGACAAATAACCAACACTTTCTGCCAACCAGATGTTACTTCTACATGTAACCAATTTGCTATTTTCTTTGTACTTGTCGCTATTCTTCTAAGTGGAAAAATATGCTGGTTAAACAGCTGTAGAAAAACATAATATATCCTTAGATGGCAGGAGGAAATGAAAATAAAATATTTAAACTTCTACCTTTCTACTCTTAAATTTTAAAAATCGTAGCCATTCAGGAAGTACTATCCAGAGGTTTAGCGGGTACTTTGGATCTAAAATGATTTCCCCAGGTGCTCTACATATGGCAGAGTGCTTGATGGTAGGCCTCTCCACTCCTCTTGTGTAAAGAAACAGTCTTGATTTAAAAGGTCCAAGTAGCTTTAGCTCTTTCTACACATCCATGGTGCAGAAGTGTTTGATGTTTTTATGGCAAAGTTAATTAAGACTAAGGCCAACACAGTGGATCAGTGTTAGTTATTAACAATGCTCATTAATGAAATGCCTGGTTAGGTTTGTATGTAGGTTTAACTTATACATAATCTCCTTGTTATAGTTCAAATGCTCGTCTCCTCATTTTAGAGTTGTGATCTTTTATCAATGGCAGGGTTAGCCCATTAACAAAGGTGTAAGACGCTGGTTAGATTCAGGGTTTGACTTCAGTTCTACAAGCCAAAACTGTACTTCATGATAAACACGATTCATGTTTTTGTTAAAATCAATCTAGGAGAAAAGTAGAAAGGGCATATAGTACTTCCAAAAGCATGTATTATTATAAAAGGGATGAAGGAAAAAGATAAGAAGCAAAACTCATGAAAAAGCAAAAGCAAATCCTCTGAAACTTTTAAAAAACCGATGGCATGTGTCCTCATTGTCTTTCTACATTCTGTAATTACATTTATCCCCTCATTTACCATTTCGTATTTCCATATTCCAGGTCTTCCTCCTTCCCTTACTGAATTACATCTTGATGGCAACAAAATCACCAAAGTTGATGCAGCTAGCCTGAGAGGACTGAATAATTTGGCTAAGTAAAAATATTCTTTCATGATGTTCTATCATTACGATGGCTAGGTGTATTAGTGCCCACATGCTCAGAATTAGAAACCTGATGAAGTTTTGACTGTACCACATTTTTTTGTTGTTATTATTTCTGACAACCTCAAACTTCAGCTTGCCCAATCAGTTATTAAAAAAAACAAAACTAATGAGTTTTGCATACACTTAGTATAACCACCAAGATCAGCCTTATATTTTGTGAGTACCATATTGCTTTCAGATTAAGATATATCTTATGTATAAGGTATTTGATTAAATTAGTATGTTCATTCAGTATCTTCTAACTTAGTTGCTTTAAACAAGATTTAATGCAAGGTTAAGTAAGGTATAAGACAGGGTCTAGAATTTGAAAATGCATTAAGATGAAGGCTACCAGAACATGGAAATATTGGGCATCCCACACTATAGTATTAGACTAGTTATGAGAGATTCTCCAACCTCTATTCTCTGAAGAGTTTAAAATGTCTCTGGACGTCGAATATAGACTAACAAAAGAAAAGTTTGTTGGTTTTTTTTTTTTTTCCTGGCCCTTCTTAACTCTTTTTTTTCCTCATAGATAATCGCTAGCGCCTGTCCTCCTTTCTAACCTAACTTCGATCTTCCTATGTTTCCAGTCTGGTTAAGTAATAAAAAGAGGACAGTGCTGGCAAACTCTTTCAGTTGTCTTCATGGAACACTCTGTTCTTGATCCACACGTATTGCTGAGTGTTCTTACAGAGAAGCACAGTGTTATGCCAAATTGACTCACTCTTCTTTTTGTATATAAATTTCATGGTAGATAAATGAATATAAAGTATATTATTTATCTTTGAGAAATACTAAGACCAGATGGATGTATAATGCATCTTTCCTCATTTCTGTGGATGTTCTCCAATGACCCAGTGGATGGAGGAGGCTGAAGATGAGCATGTGCTTACTATAGCTATGATATATTAGCCACAGTCACAATATATTACCTTGGTGTTTCACATAAGAAACATTTTATCCAAAGTTATTTTAATTATAGTCTCTAAGGTAGACAATATTTTTCAAAATAGTGTTATGTATCATCTACCTTTCTTTGTTGATTAGGTCTCTCTAGATGCAGAAAAATCTAGGAAGACACTGCTTTGCTGATTGTGTAGAATTGTCTTTAGGACAGCTATCATTATTATTATTATTAGGAGGGGGAGGAGCAGGAATAGTAGAAGGGATGAACAATAGTCTAAAGTTTTAAATAGATGCCTTTTGAGAAAAAAAGTTTATTTTGTACTGAAAGTGGTAAGGAAATTTTGAGATTATGCACTTTAATATTAACATGACATTCTTGGTATCACATAGAAGCATAAGAAGCTAGTAAATTTGGAAAATGTCAATAGAAATGAAGATCTCTGTGTAAACGGATTTTGAATTCCATTCATTAACTTAGAGCAGATTGCCTCGTTGGCCAAGCAAACTTTCCCAACTCTTGAATTTATCAGACACATTTCTTTTTGGAATCAAGTCAAAAAAATCTATTAAACCATCAAATCCTTATGTTGTTTGCTCCTCACTGAAGTTGGAACATGAGAAGTATTTGGGGGCTGAAGATCAAAACTGTGAAAAGAAGAAAAAGGCAGAATGTTGTGGCAGGGCAAATATTCCAATTAGCTATTAGGAACAAGTAGGGAGAAAATAGTGTATGTCCCTCTGCAAAAATATGAACTAGTTTTCAGGCAAACTTCTGTTTTCTTATTAAGTATATATTATCATCTCCCTTACTAGGTGAACCATTCTTCAACAGACAGAATCATGGTTTTTGAGCCATGTGTCCTCTGCCCTGACAAGCCTAGAATAATATCTTGAACATAGTAGGTTCTTACAACATTTGATGGTTGAATATATAAATAAATCATTGAAAAAGTGAAATTTCCTTCAGTAAATTATTAGGAATGTTATATTCTAAGAAATGTATGAGCCCAAATTGAGTATGGGACTTGGAGTGTTGTAATAAACAGAAGACATGATTCTGAAATAGAAAAGAAAAAGCCAGAAAGAGGAGATGAATGCCTAAGACTGATGGAAAAACAAAGTTCTCTGAGCCAAGATGCCAGGTTAATAATCAATAGCTAAGATAAACTAACTGTGCTATTAATAGCCTAAAATCAGTAAACTTTAATCTTAATTATTCCAACAGCAAGTCATGATTAAAATTGGGAGACTTTGGTTATCCAAGGCAGCATCTAAATCCGCAAAGAGCTCAAAGATCGAAACTAGCTGAAGGCAAGCAGAAACCATTCTAAAAAAATGCCCAAGTCCCATCCATTGCATTTGAAGGAACCCAATGGCTTCCTCCTCTTTCTCTCCCTTGAGTTTTCTGGTTCTCTTATATTACGTTGTTGCCTCATCTCAGCATCCCCTCTCTGCTCTCAGGATTGACAGCACCCTGGTTTTGACAGAGATTCATCCCTAGAATGCTGAATGCACCAGCCTTGTCCCCAAGTCAACTCTGACTTTTGAATCTCATTTGCTATGAGAGGACATCATAGCTGCAGAACTCTCACTTGTTATACATTTAATTTAAAAAATACAACCCGAACCTTGAGTAGCATTGCATGAGAAATATCACAGTGGTCATGAAACAGAGATTTAGGTGAGAAATTAAGGTCAGAAGTCAGGAATATTGGCACCCGGCAAATTCTGACAGTATCAGATGGTCATTGATGAACTCTTTCAAACTAATGCAAAATGCTAATTCTGTTAACCTTTCTGGCAGGTAGGTTTATTGGCTCATTAGAACTTTGTACCTTTTATTTCCAATGAATAAATTTTCGTGATAAATGTACAATTAATTGATGTTCAATGTGACCAAAATGATAATAGTATTCCTTTTATTTTTTTTTCAAGTGAATTCACCACATTCATCATACATAGAAATGAATTCAACAGCTACTCATTGGTCATATCTAGCTCTGTGTTAGTACTGGATATACCATAAGACAGTCACTTTTCTCAAGGAAAGACATGCAAGTACACAGTCCCCTGAGTTTTACAAGAGGGTAACAACAGGATGCTCTGTGAGCATTTACTAGGGGTGTCTATCCAATCTGGGACTGTCAGAGGAGTTTTAAAGAGGGTAACTCTACATTGAAAGCTTAAGAACAAATGGGCTCTATCCAAGCTCAGAAAGTCTAGGAAAAGCACTCTAGGCAGAGGGAACAGTAAGTGCAAAAACAAAAACATCCTTTTCTATTGACTTGATTAGTCACACAACACCTGTAAGAAAGCATCCATGTGCAGGGTATGCATTCATTTCTGTTTTCTATTGCAGATTGGGACTGAGTTTCAACAGCATCTCTGCTGTTGACAATGGCTCTCTGGCCAACACTCCTCATTTGAGGGAACTTCACTTGGACAACAACAAGCTTATCAAAGTGCCTGGTGGGCTGGCGGATCATAAGTACATCCAGGTAATGCAATGCTGCTGTCTGGTGAGGAACGTCTGGGGAGTGAATCCTCCCCACCGGGATGCTAGGAGGCAGGAAGCTCTGCTTAGAAATCTTTTTGTAGACAGATGTTTTTAGTGTTTCCACATAAACATTCATTCTGGTTTGGGGAAAAAATACGTTTAAATTATTATTTTTTTAAATTAGGACAATTGCCTTGAACTTACTAAAATGCTTTCTTCCAGAATGTAGTATTTTTGGTGAATCAGGGTAGTTTCAAATCACAGATCAGTGTAACAAATGCATACTGGTTGGAAAAGATGATATAATTGGTGAGGCATAGATATAGAATAAAATAGTAGTTTTAACTTTTAGCCTCAGCAGATGTCATAGAGGTCAAGAGCTTATCTAGCAGTGTGACTGCAGTTTATCTGGCAGTGATCCACTGTGGTAATAGAGCTTTACAATCTGTAAATCTATAAATGTAAGGCAAACATTAGTTTAAATAGTGATAGCAATTTCATATATGACAACATAAGACTTCCATTGTTACCTTGAGCAAATAACACAAACATGTTATTCAAATTATATATTTTTTAAAAACTTCAATAATGTGGTCATCCATAGATTTTACATATTTGCTTATTTTATGTAATTTTTAAGTTTTCTTAAAGGTCACATTTCAATTGGCTGTTTTTCCCCACAAATTTACATGCGTACTTAGTTCAGTCATGATGATTCAGAAACTATACCCTGCCACTGACCCTCTCTTACAGATAAAACCAGTATAAAGTTGCTCTTTTAGTAATCCAGCATCTCAACTCTTTTGCTTGGGGTTCACAATAAATTTATCTTCTAAACTGCTGTCAATAAATTATTGATTTCTTTTTTTTATTGAGTTGTAACAAAAAATTCCAAATTAAATTGATATATCACAATTTGCGTTAGCTAGATTTCAATGAAGTGCCTGAATTATACGTATGAAGATGAAACTTAAAGACATTCGAGTTCATGCTGATTCTTTTTCAGTGGGTCTTTGGTTGTGGCAGAGTCGTGAGTAAGCAGAGTTTGAAGCCACAAGTAAAACCAAGATGCTCGGAAGCCCCATGGAAGAATAGTTATCATTGTTACTATTAAGGTTTTTGTTGCTGGTGGGTTTTTTGGCGGGAGAGGATTGTTTTTGTTTTTAGATCTCAGAATAAATCATTTTCACCTTCTTGATTACCGTTTTTCAGTCAGTCTGGACATATTACTGAGTTCATAAAATCAGTTTAGTGGGTTCATTAGGAACATTCATGGGATGGGATGGGATAGGATAGGATAGGTTAGAATAAGTTGAATAGAAAAGAAATATCACTATAATGGTAAATATTTCATAACAATTTTGTTTCATATGCACTAAACCTCAATATATAATGTGTTTCTTACTGTCGGCCACAGAGAAAAAATTATAAAGCAGGTTATTTTGAAGGTTTTGTTGAATATCATCAGATCTCATGAGAATTGACACAGGGCCCCCATTTAGAAGGGCCTCACTCATGATTTTCCATCTCTAATTGGCTGTCCATGTAGCCATTTTACCTCCCTTCCTGCAGCTCCTGGGAATTTCGCCTATTCTACTTCCTTTTCTATAAGTATATAGTTCAATTGTTTTTACCAAAATTATGTAGTTGTTCAACTGTCACCACAATCCAGTTTTAGAATATTTCTATTACCCTCAAAATATCCCTCTTATCCATTTCTATTTGGTTCTCAATCTTATCTGCAGCCAATGGGAATCATTAACCTACTTTCTCTCTCTGTGGATTTGCCTTTTCTGGACATTTCATATAAATGGAATCACACAATGTATGGCTTTTGTGTATGGCTTCTTTCACTTGTCATAAGGATTTTAGGTCATCCATATCGTGGCATGTATCAGTAGTTTTTCATTGTTATTGGTGAACAGCATTCCATTGTATGGATATGCCACATTTTGTTTGCTAGTATTACACCTTTAGTTTACTGCAACTTCTGATCATGTTTTGAAATTGAGAGTGAAGGTCTTCTAATTTTGTTTTTATTTTTCAAAATTGTTTTATCTATTCTTGTTCCTTTGCATTTCTGTTTAGAATCAGCATATTATTTCTGCTAAAATAGCTTGCTAGGACTATGATAGGGATTGTGTTGAATCTATAGATCGATCAGGGAAGAATTTTCATCTTAATAATATTGAGTCTTCCAATTCACAAACATGGAATATTTCTCTATTTTATCTTCTTTAACTTCTCACAGCAATATTTTGTCATTTTTACTGTATGAGTCTTACAATTCTTTAACTAAATTCATTCCTAAATTTTGTATTATTGTTGATGTTGTTGTGAATAAATTGTAACTTTAATTTCATTTTTGCATTGTTGCTAGTATGTAGAAATTCAATTGGTTTTTGTTTGTAAATCTTCTATCTTAGTACTGTGCTGAAATTTTTTTAGTTGCAGTAAATTGTGTGCATTCATTTGGATATTCTGCATTCAGAATCATGTCATTTGTAAAGAAATACAGTTTTCATTATTTTTCATCGGAATCCCTTTAATTTCTTTTTCTCGCTTTATTGCATTGGCTAGAATCTCCAGTGCATGTTGAATAGAAGTGATGAAATTAGACATCTTTGCCTTGTTACCTATTTTAAGAAAGGGGTGAACAATCAATCTTTTACCATTCAGTGTGATGTTACCTGTGGGTCTTTTGTAGATGCTCTTTATCAAGTCGAGAAAGTTCACTTCTATTCCTAGTTTACTGAAAATTTTTTATCATGAATGTGTGTTGGATTTTTTTTTAAATGCTTTTTCTGTGTCTATTAGATAATCATGTGTTTTTGTCCTTTATTCTTTTACTATGGTGTATTACATTGATTGATTTCCAGTTAAACCAATCTTACATCCCTGGCATAAATCATGTTTGGTCTTGGTCATGGTGTATAATCCTTTTATATGTTGTGAGATACAGTTTCCTAATATATTGTTAAAGGTTTTTTGTCTATATTCATATGAAATATGTGATTTCATTTCATTTTGTGATGATTTTTGTCTGGCTTTAATACTAGAAAATACTGACCTCATAGAATGAGTTAGGAATCTAATTTCCTTTTTTACACAGACTAATACTTGCTTTATGTTTTGGTATTTTCATCTCTCACCTTCAATATTAGCCATAAACTCTCAAAAAGCACTTCTCCTCTTTCTTTCTAATCACTGCTAGGAAATACAGAATGGTAAACGACCACGAGAAATTTTCAAAGTTTGAGAATCATAAAAAAAGAAACTCACAAATTTTTTTGATTTTAATATTGCTTGTTTCTGCTTTTGTATGATATCTATTGTTCTCTTCTAAACCCTTTATTAAACAAGGCCCTTTGCACCAACATATGAGTGTGAGTGTTCCGATAAGTGGAACAATATTTCAAGTCATTCATTTTAAGTGAGCATCTCATGGATTTATAGCTCGTTTTAAAAATTGTTGCCTTAGCATTAGATTTTAGCCTTGGTTGTACGATCAAGTCACTTCTTGCCCTTTAGAATTCACATCTACATAATGGAAGTAAAAACTCATTTCTAAAGTGCTGTTTGTAAGTCGGACATTTAGTTTCCCTAAGAAAATCTATGAACAAATTATCATTATCCTAAACATAATCACAAAATATATTTCAGAAAAAAATTCTAATGAACCATAACATTATATTCATAGAGTAGAATTTGTAACAGAATAAATTTTTGTTAAAACTTTCTGAGTCTATTTATTCCAAATGCTGTGATACTCAAATATTTCGTAGAGTTTGTGATTCTTTATTTCAATTTTAATACTGTATACCCTCTTTTTCTTCACTATATATTACTTCCCCATTGTATAAAATTTTATTAAAGTGTGTATCATTTTGTCTTTTCCCTGAAAATATAATGTTTCACATAGGCACAATTTATGAAATAATCATGAATTCATTCATTTATGCATTCAACATATTTATGGATCACCTACTCTGTTCTAGTAGACACTAGAGATATGGTCATGGACAAAACAGAGCAGGTTTCTCTCCTCCTGGAGCTTTTATTCCATGGGAGGAAAATAGACAAAAACAAATAAATATATAATATGCTGTACAGTGATAAAAATTGCTATGAAGAAAAATAAAGAAGGGGAATTGGGACAGAGAAGGGCAGAATGGGATGGTCAAGGAAGACTTTTCTGATAAGAAGAAATGAAGTACGTGAGGCAGTAAGTCTTGCACGCATCTTGGAGAAGATTATTCTAGGTGGAGGAAATAGTGTGTGCCAACCTGAGGAGGGACTGTACTTTGTGTAGTAGAGGAGAAGCAAGTAGGCCAGGGGGGTGGGACTGAACAGTGAGGGGAGAGGAAGTCAGAGCAGAAGGATGTCAGATCATGTAGGATTTATAGGCCATTGTGAGAACTTTGACTTTTATTTTGCATGAGATGGGAATCCTCTAGAGTGTTGAGGCAAAGGAAGATATAACTTGGTTCAGTTTTTTAAAATAATTGTTTTATAAGCTAAAAAAAAAACAAAAGAAAAGACTTTAGGAAGGCAAAAAAGGAAGCAAGGAGAATAATCAGGTTAACTTCAATAATCCAGAAGAGGTAATGGTGGCTTTGAACAAGGTTGTAGGAGTAGACACGGGAGAACTGGATTCTATGTGCATTTTGAAGGCTGAGCTAGCAGGATTTGTTGATGGTTAGGCAAAGAGTGTATGACAAAGGGAGGGTCAAAGATAATGACAATGATTTTAGCCTGAGCCTCTGGAATGATTGAGATGCTATATACTGAGTTGAGCAAGACTAAGGAAGGGAAAAACAAATTTAGAAAGGAAGAGAGAAAGCAAAAGTTTGATTTGAGAAGTGTTATGGTATTCAAACTGAAAGATGACAATACTAAAAAGGCATAAGGTATTTACATGAAGAGCCTCGATATATTTAGAGGAGACTAATCATTCTCCATTATTTCATTTTGCAGGTTGTCTACCTTCATAACAACAATATCTCTGCAGTTGGATCTAATGACTTCTGCCCACCTGGATACAACACCAAAAAGGCTTCTTATTCGGGTGTGAGCCTTTTCAGCAACCCAGTCCAGTACTGGGAGATCCAGCCATCCACCTTCCGATGTGTCTATGTGCGCTCTGCCATTCAGCTCGGAAACTACAAGTAACTCCCAGGAAAGCCCTCATCTTTATAAGCTGGCAACATCCCGTTAATGTCATTGCTCAAAAAAAAAAAAAAAAAAAGAAAGCTAGATACTGGAAACCTAACTGCAGTGTGGATGTTTTTCCCACATGACTTACTATGTATAAAGCCAAATATGCAGTTTAAAAAATTGCCTACAATAAAAATAAATTTTGCCTGCCATATTTTCAGAATCCTTTTTTGAAGCTTTCTGTTGATGTTAACTGAGCTATTGCAGATATCCTTATTTCACTAAATGTAAAACTTTGAGTAAATATACATGTCAACAATTTAGTAAAGCTTTTCTTTTTTAACTTTCAGAAGGAATCAAATTGAAAAAGTATCAATCTTCTGTAACTCATAGAGTGGTTAGCTCTTTTAACAAAAAGTCAAATATCAAACTCTAACTCTGTATTAACCCCTGTTATTACTGGTAAAGCCTCATTTGAATATGTGGATTCGATACAGGCTATGTAAAAGTTTTGCTAATGTCATTATTTTGAAAAAAATAAATTCACAAATACATTCAAAATGACTATTGTATAAAAGTGTAATTGTAAATCTTCCCTAAGCTCAATTGTTTGAAGAGAGGAGACATTGCTTTCTTGATAAAAAATAGCACATCTTTTCAACTTCTCAGATATTTCTTTTACCCTGTCCTTCGACATTTCTGTATTATAATTTACATTATCCATATTCCATGTTAAGCGGATAAGGCAAAAAGTTGACTTTTTTTTTTTTTAGACTATTTTATTGAGGTCACATTGGTTTCTGACTTTTTCTGATTGGTGTATAAAACTGATTTTTCAGTTACTAAGATGCTAAATCAATTTTAAAATTATCATGTGTATAATCAGGCTGCCCACCTGGATATTTCTATAATTTCCAGATGTGTTAGAAATATTTAGTGCCTTTAGTTAAACTTTCAGTATTAGAAATTTTTTTCTGCAGAATCTAGAAACAACTACCAAAGCAGACCACTCAACAAGCTTGGGCAGTGGGCTGATTTACCAATAGTAGATATTTATCAGATAGTACATTTATGCTATCAACATCTAATAAGCAGCCATAAGAAGACTGTTTCTCCTACACGTTAGATGTTTTATAGTTGCAAATACCGAAAACCAAGTCCAAACTGGTTTAAACTATAAAGGGAAATAAAAAACAGTCCTGCTCTTAGATGAGCCATTAGGTAGACTGATTAGAACTCTAGTGAGTTTCTCTGTGGTTCTTTCAGCTTTGTCTTCCTTCATTACATTTCAGGCTGGCTGCCCTTATGGTTGCAAAACGTGAATCCCCCCCATTATTTACCCACTCAGAACACAAAAGGATATTAACACAAAATTTCCAGAAAAAGTCATGAGATTCTGTCTAATTGTTATATACCAATTCTACAACCCTATAGAGTAAATGAGTAAATATTATTATTATTCTCACTTTGCAGAAAAGTAAACTGAGGTTGGGAGAAATGAAATAACTTTATTGTAGTTAAATACCTGGTAAATATCTGGCACCAGAGCTTTCTCCTTTAGTATTTGTACAAGTCAGAGTCTGGAGGAATCCGAATTGACCCCAGAGCATTCAAGATAATTTAATGAAAGGACTATTATAGAGTGTACACAGACTTTACTGCATCAAACAAGGGCTGGTGAGGAGCCCAGAGATGGGCAATGCTGGGAAGCCATTTCCATTCATATGGTTAAATGGACAGGGGAAGAAATTGAGTTTCTGGAGCCAAGTTAGAGGAAGACTGTAGGATTTCCATGCTCAGGGAGCCACGTTCCTAGAGGGATGCAACTTCTATCGGAAGTGAGATAGTGAAGCAGGGTATCTACGTTTCTCTCCTTCTACTTCAGATTCCCTGCTATTTCATATCCTCCCACTGATCAAACGTAACGGGAAGACAATTATCAAGAAAATGAGAGAGATGAAGCCTCCTCCCGGGGCAGGGCAGAGAAGGGAGGAAAATGGATCTGGTCAGGGCACCTGGAGAATAGCTAGCCCAGGGCTATAATTATATGTGTAGGATTATTGAACAAGTCACACCAGCACAGATCAGCTTTCTAGTCACATTATATGTCATCCCAGGCACTTTTTCAGCACTCCAATTATTTTAGATCAGAGGTGACAATAAATAAAAAATATTTTGATGAAACTTTGTCAAATGATTAGCTGAATCTGGTTTTCCATTATGAAACACCAGGGTTTGTTTATAATGGCTATGACTATAGCAGAGCTCACTTATCTAAAGAAATAAGGTTAGTGTTAAAAATCAAAGCAAAAACAGAAAACTTATATTCTCAATATTAACAGGCAGTTAATTATGTATTATATGTAAACGACAGAAAACAAAAATAACATTTGAGAAATTATGAAAAATGGAGGAGAGAGATCTAAGTTGCTGCAGTTAAAGTGATGTTGTCCCATACGCCAGTTATGGTCTGAAATGTATAAAGCTTTGTATGAGCTATTTAATTACATGCTGGACTCTCATGAAATGATCACGTTAGTGATATCTATTCATAGCCTTGTATCAGGCACTGACTGGGAGAAGCTATTTATTGATTCAGCATATGCCATTCATTCATTCAATAAACTAGCACTGAATATATTATAGACATGAAATATCTCCTGGTAGAAAGATGAAAACAACAACAACAACAACAGATGTTTATTTCTGGAGTTTATTAAGTGCATACAAATAGCCAGTTTCTGTGCTAGGCTCTTTTTGGACCATATCTTTACTTATCACTAAAATCCCATAAGAATATACTCTTCCCATTGCACAAACGATGAAATTGAGATATAGTAAATGCAGAGTCTGAATTATAACCCTAGTGTGCGCTGATCCAGTTAAGGTCAGTCTGATCTGAGTTACACCCTATGTATCAACCTTATAGTTTGTTATGTGAATTAAGTGGGTAAACATAGGGTGTAACTCAGATCAGAGCCCAGCACATGAAAAGGGCTCAAATATGTTGGCTGCTATTGCTGTTAATCCCCAGGCCACACAGTTGAGCTGCAATCATCCCAAGGGAAATTGTCTCCCAGGTCTAAGGTGCGATCTGAGATCGTGCATTTCACATAAGCTCCCAAGAATGTTGCTGCTGTTTGGTCCATACTTTGAGGGACAAAGCCATAGAATCCTCTCATTTCCTATTGGCCCATGTCTGTCTCTTGTCTCCCACTGGTTGGCCCCTGTGAGAATCCCCACTGTATTAGTGCACTAGGGCTGCTGTAACAAAGTACCACAAACTGGGTGCCTTCAAATGGAAGAAATTTATTCCCTCACAGTGGTGGAGGCTAAAAGTCTGAGATCAAGGTGTTGGCAGGGCCATGCTCCCTCTGAAGGCCCTAGGGGATAACTCCTCCTTGCTGCTTCCAGCTTCTGGGTGGCTCCGGGTGTTCCTTGGTTTGTGGCGGGCTAGCTAATCCCTCCCTCTATCTCCACATGGACTTCTCTTGCATGCCTGTCTCTTCTCCTCTTCTCATAAGGACACCGGTTACATTGGGTTAGACCCCACTCAAATTCAGTATGACCTTATCTTAACTTGATTACCTCTGCAAAGAGCCCATTTCAAAACATGTTACACTCAGGGGGCCAACCTGGTGGTGCAGCGGTTAAGTTCGCGCACTCTGCTTCGATGGCCTGGGGTTTGCCAGTTCAGATCCCGAGCACGGACCTACACACTGCTTATCAAGCCTTGTTGCGGCATGTGTCCCACATATAAAGTAGAGGAGGATGGACATGGATGTTAGCTCAGGGCTAATCTTCCTCATAAAAAAAGGAAAAAAGTTACGCTCACAGGTACTAGAGGTTAGATCTTGAACATAACTTTTGAGGGGATACAACTCAATCATTAATGCTTACTTTCTTTTTATCTTTATAACAATTTTTATTTATATTTTGTTCTTATTTTTCTTAACACTTTCATTGTGTGTGGTTTACGTAAGTGCTCGGAAAGTGTGAATTAGCCTCTGACCCTTTGTGGTTGGGTAAACCCCTCCATACATTCATGCTAGCCTAGACTAGACAACTTTCTGTCTTAAGAGCAGTCATCTTACCATAGTCAAGTGACCCTAATTTTCCAGAACACAGTATTTATATTCTTTGAATGCATTCCTCTTTAATGATTTTGATCTGGCAATGAAAGTTACTATGTCATTTCATCACATAAATCAGGCGTGACTGGGTCTCTGTTTCCTTCTGGTTCACTCATTTTACTGAATTATCACCACTATCTTTCTTTTCTTTTTTTCTTCCTCCTTCTCCATAATCTTATCCCAAGGAACTCCTTCCTTCCACAGTTTATTGCAACTGCAGATGCAGGAGCTCATTGCCTTATCTTCCATGCAAGCAAAGAAACGCCTAATCCCTCGAGTAAACTAAAAGCATTATATACAACAGTTTCCCATTCATCCAAAGTTCCAGAAGGCTTGTTCCAAGACTGCCCCTTAACCATGCAGAACTCTTTACAAGTCTTCCTCACTCTTCACAAGTCTTCCTCACTCTTCAGACTCTGATCTCCTGCAGCACATGTATTACAGTTTGCTGAATGGAGACTACAGCCATTTCATTCTTGACTTGGCTGCTCATTCTTTAATCCCCACACTTATTGCTAAAGCATTTCTTTTAGTGGATCTATTTACGGATTCTAGTGCACCATCTGTCACAGTTCCTTCGAGTCACAGGTCTGCGACAGACTGTCAATTTCACACTACAAAGTATAACAGGGGAAAACAAAGAAAAGTCAAGAGAGAGATGACACTAAACTTATTAAAATCAAATACAAACATAAACATCCAGGAATGTAACATCACCTCCAAACGGAGTTAAATAATTTTGAAGTAAGAGAAAGTCCATATGTCCCCCGACTGTAAGATAACCAACAAAGGCCTAGATGGGATGTTGCCTGAGTACAACTCCCAACAACCTGCTAGCCGTGGATCATCAGGAGAATTTTACCCCAGCCTCCTTATTCCAATAGGGACTGTGAGGGCTAAATAATGCTTCCAGGCCACCACAATCAAACTTAAGAACACAAATCAATTTTAAAACATACTCGAAATATCAAAATAACTCAACCTTTCTGTCTAGGCCTGATATGTCTACTCGCGCATATTATCTCATTTATCCAATACATATTTGTTAAGGACCAACTGTGTGGCTGACTCTCTCCCAGTGGCTGAGATAGAGCAGTGAACAATGTCTTGCCCTCCTGCAGTGGACATTACACAGAGAGGAGACATTCTGAAGGCATAATAAATAAAACGAGTAAAGTAAAGCAGGACCGGGAATAAGGAAGGTGAGAGGGTGGGAATTGTTATTTTACATAGGATGGACAGAGAAAGATCTTTAGATAAAGTGACATTTGAGCAGAGAAATGAAGGATGGAAGGAAGCAAGCCAAAAAAAAGAGACAAGTTAGGAAGATGCATGGTAGATTCCAGGAACAGCAAAGAGGTCAAATGTGAACCAAGTAAAGTGAGCAAGGAGAGGTCAGATATGACATGAGATCAGAGAGGTAATGGGAATATAAATCCCGTAGGGCTTTTTAGGAAATTTTAAAGACTATCCCTTTCTCTGATCAAGACAGGAAGCTGCTGAAGGGTTCTCAGCAGAGGAAAGACTTGGTTCAACAGTCTATGAAAGGATACCTCTGGCTGCATAGACTGTAGAGGGACAGGGACGGACCTAGGAAGGATATTTAGGATGCTATTGCAATAATCAAGCAAGAGATGATGATGGTTTTGACCTGGATAGCAGCAGAGAAGTGGTCCCAACATGGAAGTGTTTTAAAGAAACAGAGGACACACATGGCTGAGAGATCAAATGGGGTGTGACAGAAAAAGAGTAGAGACAGAGGTGACTCCAAGAGTTTTGGCCTGAGCCACTGAGAGGGTGAAGTCACCGCTGACAGAGATGGGAAAGACTGTGAGGAGGTTGAGGTGGAGAGGGTGGAAACCAGAAGTTTGGTTTGGGATTTGTTCATTTTGAGATGTCTATTCAATTACCATGTGGAGATATCCAGGAGACTTTGGATCTAGGAGTCTGGAGCTCAGGGGAGAGGGTTGGGTTGTAGACATTAATTTGTGAGATGCCAGAATATAGATTGTCCTTCTTTATCTGTGCAGAAATGACTTGACTTTATCCAAACTAAGCAATCACGCTGTACATGTTAGCAACACATTTTACAGGGCCAGTTCTGGCCTTTGCAATGTTCTTGTGGTTTCTAAGATAAATAAACATATTATATGTTTCCCTCTGGATGCCTTTGCTAAGATCATGTCAGCATTTCCAAAACAGTCCTTGCTTGAACAACACCAAGAAAGAAAATCCTCTTGAGGAGAAAGGATTTCATTGTTTTTGAAAAATATCCTTGTTTTCTCTTACAAGTTTAAAATTGTATAAAAACAGTCTAGTTTCTGTTTCCCTCAAGAGCTCACATTAACAAAAATACAGCTTTGTGCCTGCCTTGAATGTCGGTTGATAACTTGCTGGTGGTTTGACAGTTATGAATAAACAGTCCTGTACCATAAAGAAAGCATATTTCTGAGACTGCACGAGGTCTCATAGGAGACCGCCGTGGGCCTCAGATGCTGTACCAACACATTTAACTACAAAACCATGGAAATACATATAAATTCCACAGCTAAGGTCATTATTTCATGGGATCCTAGTGTATACAATTATATAATAACATAATAATCACTAGTTTATAAAGAATTCATATAGTCACTTTATCTGGCATTGATAGACAAAAAATATAAAACATTTCTCTTGAAATAATTTACTTTTTTCCCCTCTTTTCACAAAACAAATTATGTGTGTATGTATGTGTGGGGGGTATCCTCTTGTAAACTTAACATGCTCAAAAGAGATAAAATTTTAATTAATTTGTTCATTCTTTTCTTCCTTTAATTCACACATTTATGGAGGACTAAGAATATGACAGAAGCCATGCAAGGTCTGGAGAAAATTTTTTTAAATGTCTATTTTCTTCCCTGTAGCAAATAACTGTGGGATGTGAGACGTTATTTCTTAAACTTTAACAATGAATGAAAAGATAATATTTGAGAAGGTTCTGAGAGGAAATGAAAGTCAAAAGTATTGTGTACCCGTTCATGATTAAAAATTATAATGTTAAACAAATTTCCTGTGGCTGTCTTTGACTTCGGGAGAAACATCTGGAATACTGTAAGAAATACCAGGCCACCTACAAATCACAAAGCTTCTACTGAGGCCTAAGGAATGATAAACAAGGTTTGTGAGACCAGATGTTTCTGGATGCTGTTATTTTGGTTAAGATCCTTCTCATACCATCTGGATTGATGGATGGATTTTCTCTCAGCTATTTCTTCGCAGCTTCAGTAACTCTCACTGATAAACATATTAGAGATCTATTGACCTGAGATAAGTGACCATAGAGTGAGTAGATTCTGAAAGGGAAAGTTAGTGAAGAAAACTCTTCTTGAGATTGGGCTGTCCCATTTAGCCTAGGTTTAAAAGTTGCTGTCACATTCTCAAAGCCTACATTTTCTTCAGATATCTTGTGTCTGCTTTTTTTTCTCCTGACGAAGTTTCACCCTGAGCTAACACCTGTGCTAATCTTCCTCTCTTCTTATGTGGGTGGCTTCCCCTGCATGACCACTTATGAGTGGTAGGTCTGTGCCTGGGAAATGAACCCGGGCCACTGAAGCAGAGTGCACTGAACTTAACTTAACCACTAGGCCATGCGGCCAGCCCCATCTTGTATAGATTTTTAAACTCTTTTCTCAGAAAGCATGCCTCAGGCCCTAGCTGGAAACAGTTGGGAATCAGTTAATAATGTAAACACAGTCTTTTCGTAAGTTGCTCGAGCTCCTTGACCTTGGTCCTTTCTGACTCTTGCAAATAGCAAACTGATTTGAAGGTATTTTTTTTTTTCACATGGGCAAACATTTATTTTTTCCAGTTTTATTGAGATATAATTTGACATATAACATTATATAAGTTTAAGGTATGCAACATAATGATTTGGCATTCACAAAATATATATATTGTGAAATGATTATCAGAATAAGTTTAATTAACAGTCATCAGTTTATATCCATTCTCTGAGTTTTCTTTCAGTAGCAATAATAACAATAACAATAGCAATGCCACTTTGCCTTTATATGGTAGCTTTTGGATGACAAATGTATTCACTGATATAATCTCATTGTTGTTTTGCAGCTAACAATGCAATTGGTTTATATTCTGATAAGAAAAAGAGACAAGGAGTAGGTAATTTAAATGGGTTTTTTCTTAATTTTAAAGATTTTTATTATTTTATCTTCTAAGTCTTTTTTTAAATTTTAATGCAGTAGCATTGGATTATAACATTATATAGCTTTCAGATGTACATCGTAATATATTTTGAATTCTGTGTAGATTACATCATGTACACCACCCAAAAACTAATTATAGTCCATCACCTCACATGTGAACCTAATCACCCCTTTTGCCCTCCCCCCTTCCCCTATGGTAACCACCAATCCAATCTCAGTTGCTATGTGTTTGTTTGTCATTGTTTTTATCTTCTACTTATGAGTGAGATCATACTGTATTTGACTTTCTCCCTCTGACTTATTTTACTTAGCATAATACCCTCAAGGTCCATCCATGTTGTCACAAATGGCCAGATTTCATCATTTCTTATGGCTAAGTAGTATTCCATTGTGTATATATACCACATCTTCTTTGTCCATTCTTCCCTTGATGGGCACCGAGGTTGCTTCCAAGGCATGGCTATTGTGAATAACGCTGCAATGAACATAGTGGTGCATGTGTCTTTATGCATTTGTGTTTTCAGGTTCTTTAGATAAATACCCAGCAGTGGGACAGCTGGATCATATGGTAGATCTATTCTTAATTTTCTGAGGATACTCTATACTGCTTTCCATAGTGGCTGCACCAGTTTGCTCTCCCACCAGCAGTGTATGAGGGTTCCCTTCTCTCCACATTCTCTCCAACACTTGTTGTTTCCTGTCTTGCCAAAGGAAAGCCCATAAGGCTATCAGCAGACTTCTCAGCCAAAACCCTGCAGGTGAGAAGAGAATAGCAAGACACATTTAAAGTCCTAAAAGGAAAAAACCTACAACCAAGAATACTCTATCCATCAAGGTTTTCATTCAGAATGGAAGGAGAGAGAAAAGGATTTTGATAGACAAATGAGATTCAACCTGGGCTTAAACCGTTAGCTAAGGGAGAAGGAGTTGAATTGCTAACACAGTTGGGAAAGAAAAAGATCTCTTTTCCTCCTCCATATTCTTATTGGCATCCCTTCTACCCCTTTACTCCCTTACTCCCTCATTCTCCTATTTATCCATTCCATCATTGTTATAGACTTAATGTTTGTGACACCCTAAAATTATGTTGAAGCTCTACCCCACAATGGTATTAGCAAGTGGGGCCTTTGGGAGGTAATTAGCATTAGATGAGTTCTTGAGGATGGAGTCCCCATGAACTCGATTGGTACCCTTATAAGAGTTTCAAGAGATCTTGCTTTGCTCTGCTTTCTGCCATGTGAAGATACAATGAGAAGTTGGCCATCTGCAAACTGAAAGTGGGCCCTTGCTAGAAGCTGACTGTGCTGGCTTCCTGATCTCAGGCTTTCAGCCCCCCAGAACTGTGATAAAAACATTTCTGTGGTTTATAAGCCATGCGGTCTACGGTATTGGGCTGAGTTGATTAAGACAATTTCCACCATGCATGGAGGTACACATCTTTGCTACACAAATGGGTCAGAACAGGGCCATTCTTTCTTGGAGATGGGGATCCCTGGATGCACTGTGAGGCTAGCACAGGCTCAGGACTCAGAACTAAGGGAGGACGTGCCCAGGGTCCAAGCAGCCCATATGGAAGCCTGATTCAGCTTCTGAGGCAGTAAAGAGCAACCATTAAGAGTACAAGCTTGTGGTCCATCTGACCTGTGATAGTCTTTGTTTTGGTGTTTACAAGCTCTGAGACATTAAGCATATCAGTTTATCACTTTAAGGTTAAAATGGAGAATAATAATAAAGGCACCTACTGTATAAGTTATGTCAACTTAAAAAGTAAATTGGTCAGTTGTTTTACATGAAAAACAAGTTTTTTCAGGAATAACCAAAAGAACTGCAATTTGGGATATGCAGAATGTGGTGGGCCATTGGCAAAATCCGGAGAGACAAAGGAAGGGCCTTGCTTTTATAGAGGAAAAGGGGGAGTTAGGAGATACTGCAATAAACAAAAAGTCCATTGGAAGAAACTGGGAGTCTAATGTAAAGAGGCTTCTCATTGGCTGGGCTGCTGCAGTCTTTCCTTGGCTGGGATGTTGCCAGGTGGAAAGAGAAAAGCACAAAACACCTTCCTCGTGAGGCTGCCAGCATACATCTCTTCCTGTTTGGAGTAGTTGATGATATATGATAGGACTTGAGAACTCCCCTGACAGGCCTTCCCAATTCCAATTTAGTTGAGGTTTCTTTTGTTAATTTCACACTTTGATGGAGATCTTTCTCTGAAAGGGTTTCTGATCAAGAATCATATCTTCTGAATTCAGTAGCCTTTGTCCCTTGGTGCCAAGAAGGACCACTCCTGGGTGTTGTGACCCACATTGGAGGGAAAGTGCACAGACTGGAAACCACTTGAGGTCACCTATGAGTAAGGAGGAAGGGTACTAGGGAGAACTCTCAGGTATTTCTTATCCAAAGTCTATAGTTTGTCAAGGCCAGAAGCATTGGGAATCATCTCAAAGTGCTGAGCTAGCATCATCTTATTAGGCACATCATTTTTACAAAGTTTCAACAAGCAACAAGTACAGAACCCAACTACAAGTATACAGGCTAAATTAAAAACAACCTAACAAACCCAGTTTGCATGATGGTTCTAAACCAGAAGACCAGACTTGAAGGTAACCAGCTGAATAAGTCAAAAAAGAGTGGATTTTCAAGTGAAATTTGTCGTAGCCAATGTGCCTGCTCTCTAAGCTTATGTAATTGGGTCTCTACTCTTCCAGAGGCATTTATCCATCTGCAACCAGAGGAGTTTGTTATCACACAGACACCTCCTTGCTCAGCAAGTAGATAACCAAGGGCTAAACGATTATCCAAAACTATTTTAGCCCACGAGTCAAGCGATTGTCTCCGAGCTGAAACTGCTTTGGCTGTGGAGCCAGCCAACTTTTCTAATGTTAGGGAAAGATTTCTGATCATTTCTTCATTGACACTTACTCCAATCCACGGAAAGAAAGCTCTTCCCACAGAGGCAAACCCAGAGTCACACATGCCTCCTGGAAGTTCTTATTTAAGGTAGTTGTAGTCCTTTAATGGAATGGGCCAATGAGAGGTCTCTGTTTGGTTATGTACAGAGAATGGAGAGTGAATACAGACACGCTGTCCTTGTCTTCTCCAGCTGTCAAGGCAATATGTTACCTAAGCTTAAAGGGCCATTACCAAAATTTGCATATATGAAGGTGTAACCAGGGGGTGTACATAAGGATCCCATATAGGTGGGGCTATCTACAGACTCATTCACTGGCATAGAGGAGTTAGCATTATCTAATCAAGGTTCATATATTATCTTGTTACATGCTGAGAGGTTGCCTAAATATGTGGGTAGATTGAGAAGTTTACAAATGGATCAGCTTACATTGGCAGCCCCACAGAATTTTTCACAAAAATATTCAAACTATCTTGTGTTCTTCTCCCAATGTTGGGTTAAATTAAAGCAAGAAGTGAGTTTAGGCAGGGTTAGCACCCTGACTCTATAAAACAGGCCTGCGGAAAAATTTAAACAGACAATGGCAACTGAAATCCTAGTGAAATGGCTAATAGTGTGAACTAAGGAGTCATTACTGCCTTGGTAATATACCCAATATTTCCAATGGTGCCCTGTTATAAGGAAAACAAATTGTCACTGAATTTATGCAAATAGATATATTATCATGAAAAGAAAACAAGATTTTCTAAATTCTGGAGGGATCAGGTAGGAAGAAAAAGATAAATGCTTCAACCTTTGTTGTAAAGATACACTTTACCAAATTGCTACAAGTTATAGATAGCTTAAAGGAAAGGAAAAAAAGGAGTCCTTGACATCTGGAAAACAAAACATCAAACCAATCAGTTTTCAATTCTAGTTTTAGAATATTTTACCCAGTTCAGTGTTATGATCTCAAAGTTATGAGAACTTTATATTCCAGGGTACTTGTCAAAGTCTTTTCCATTAATCTCTTTGAAGATGAGACACATTTGTAAAAGCATCAGAGTAAAACAGGAACTGCCTGTAAATAACAAAAGACTTTAAAAAAGGCAACAAGTAAGCATCAGATGAGGGTTCATTATAATGCAATTGACAAGAAAATTTGGGTACTTTTGCAGCATATATTTTCAGATAGTAACTAGAATTACAAGTGATAACATCATATCTAATTGACTAAAGTAACAACAAAAGATTTCAAAAGCAAGCACAGGAATACCTCAGAGATACCGCGGGTTCCATTCCAGGCCACCACAATAAAGCAACTATTGAAATAAAATGAGTCACACAAATTTTTTGGTTTCCCAGTGCATACAAAGTTATGTTTACAGTATACTGTAGTCTGTTAAGTGTGCAATAGCATTATGTCTAAAAAAATAGTGTACATACTTTAATTAAAAAAGTACTTTATTCCTAAAAAAATACTAACCATCCTGAGATTTCTGTTAATGGCCAGTAGTTTTCAAATAAGTATTTTTATTATTTTCAATAAGAACAGTTTATGAGCTAAATACTTTTCACTTTCTCTGTAATTAATACCTTTTGATACCTCTCTCAAAAAAAAAGCCAGGTCCTTCACCTAAGCCAGCAGTCTGTGGATTAAGGCCCTAATGAATGAAGTGGAGCATCTTCTCTTATATTCCACTTCTTTGGCTGAGTTTTCTTGTAGCTTGTTGAATTTATTTATAATAGCTATTTTGAATTTTTTATCAGTTAGATTGAAATATTTTGCGTCTTTGGGTTCAATTTCTGGGAACGTGTGAATCATAATTTTTTGGTTGATGGGGGGCCTTATATAAAAAGCAACATCTGCCAAGTGCAACCAAGTGAAGTGCAATTAAGCAAGATATGCCTGTACAAAGGGTTTTATACTTGTAAGCAAGACTTCACTCCATCAATATTAAGAAGGCTCAGTTTTCCCAAGTAGTTAAAAATCTGATAAAAACAACACAGAAAATTATTTTGATAAAATGCAAAATCCCTGTTTTCTAGGCATATTACTTAAAAGGTAAAGAAGGTTTCACAAACTGTTATCAAAAGCAGACCAAGAGCCCAAGAAAACCCTGTCTCTTTAATAGAAAAGAAAGATAAATTTTAATTTTGCGTCAGCTAATTTTGATGTTAAACTCATTTCTTCCAGTCTTAGCTAGTCCTGACTGCACATTCAATTTCTTGCCCAAGATTCCTTTCTGTAAACCTTCTACAAGTTTCTTTTTATGTGCACATTTTGTCCTGTTTTTCTCTTTCTGATTTCAAAATAACCAGCCTCTTTTTCGGACAAAATTGCTTTCCTTTCCCTCAACAAAATGCACTGTCATCCCTCATAACTTCTTTTACCAAAACATGCATCCTACTTTCCTTGGGTACAGAGATGTTTCCCTTGTTGTTTCTAGTAGCTTTAGTTACATATATTAGAATTCTTAACCCTTAGAATCCTTATTTCCTACTGAGAGCTAAGAAGTAAGAAATTGTGGCCTGGCAAATTTATAATCTTTCAATGTGGCACAAGACATGATTACTAACAGAACCAAATTTATCTTTAGTTTCTTCACAATAGAAAGCGAAGAGTAGAGAAAACCATGTTCAATAAAGTTTTACTATTTTATCTTGCTTGGAAATGATCCTGGTACTTAATGAAAGTCTACCATTTAATTTAACTTACCAAAATTCTAAATCTTCAAGTTACTAAAAATATTTTGGAAGCAATTTTTCAAGTACGTGTACCATAAATCATAATTATTGCACACCAAAACTCTTATCCCATTTTTATCTATCTAAATCATGCACTCCCCAAAATTATGTTAAGACTACTCACTAAAACTTCATGTGAGATTAAAGCAGGTAGACATCATCTTAAGTTATATATATATTTTGCTGAAAATTTTGTAACAGGGTAACATGAACTCAATAAACTCAGGTAGAATGAGAGTTGCATGTCTGCATTATATTCAGCATTGATGACTCCAAAGATATACCTGTTTCAATTAAACCAACAACCTTAAGCTAGCTTTTGTTTACTAAAGATTAATCCTAGATCAAGAAAACTTGAAAAGCATTTGGGTTAGTTTCTATTATATTTCTGATATTTAGGAATATTTAATTTACAAACACAATTTCAAACCAATTAAATAGAGCTCTTTTGCAAGTTAACTTTGGTAATGCTATCCAGAGGTTGAACAAAATCACATATATCATACCATACATCTGTAGACACATAGACAGATATAAACTGATTTTATAGCTTTTGTTTTAAAAATTTTAGTTATGTCTCAGATACAAAACTCAGAGGAATAGTTGGGTCCAAATTGTGTTTCTGGTACACAGACTAAGTTAAGTACCTATTCAGATGGTCAAAGAGTTGTCTTGTTTTTGTTTACCAAAGATTTTTATTTACACAGTGTCAAGTTGAGAGTCATTTCCTTCTTTTGAGAAAAAGCAATTTAAGCATTTTTTTTTTAATAAGAAACCTTGGTCTAACAAATGAATAGGAGTGGAGGTGTAGATGAGAAAGAGGAAAATGGCATTGAGGGCAGAGCCTGAGACAAAAGAGCTGCGGGCGATGAACAGGATGGTGCCACAGGCAGGGCCAGAGCACAAGATGGCCCCCATGCATCTGGAGACAAAGAAGGGGAAAGAGTAAAAGATACCTTAGAAACCCTTTTGCCTTCTGTCAATTAATTGTTCATCTTGGTTAATTTGGAGCTGGTATTTTGCACAGAGGTAATTTTGGAGTCTTGGATACATTTGGAAGCCTCCAGGTACCAATTCAAACAGCACACCATTCAGTTTGTTTTATTTTAGAATCATGGCTTTCTAATTTAGTTCTGAGAAAAGCAAATTTGAGGAGATCAAAATTCCCCATAATGGCCATTGTAATTCCAGACTACTTTTGGTCTATTTGGCCCACTTCATTAAAGATACATATGTGAGGGGCTGGCCCCGTGGCTGAGTGGTTGGGTTCATGCGCTTCGCTGCAGGTGGCCCAGTGTTTCATTGGTTCGAGTCCTGGGCGCGGACATGGCACTGCTCATCAAACCATGCTGAGGCGGCATCCCACATGCCACAGATGGAATGACCCACAGCTGAGAAGGTACAACTATGTACCAGGGGGCTTAAAAAAAAAATACATATGTGGGAGGTCTATAGTTCTTAAACATAAACTTGACTGGGGTCCCTGAAGGAGGACTTTCCTGAGAACATTTAGACAACTGGGACCCCACCTCTTAAATTTTTCTGTGAACCCAAGAAGGTTGCTATAGTCCTAGCCCTGATCTGGGAAGGAATCTAAAAACAAAAGAAAGTTGCCCAATTCCCAGCCTTGATTCCAGATGGAATTTAAAAACAAAAGAAAATTCCTAGATTTCCAGCTAGCTTGACCTCCAAGAGGAATCTTGCTACTGTGCACTTCAGAAAATAGGGGAGTACTCACTAAGGATGAAACCTTGCACCCAATGATGAAGCCTTGAACTAGGAAGGATAAAGTCCCTCCCCTAAGAGGATAAAGCCTATCCCAATCCTGAATAAAGTCAGAGATCTCAGAATCTGAGAGGAGACTGATCACGCCAAAAATAGGTGGCAACTGATGGAAGCAATGAGCATAACAGGCTCAATGTGGGTACTTCACTAGATTCCAGGGTTTGCCATCTCTTGGGGACTTCCTCCTTTGCATCTTACTTTCTAACACTATTTATGTCAACTTAAAAATTAAGTTGGGGGTCCGGCCCAGTGATGCAGTGGTTAAAGTGGACGCATTCCACTTTGGCAGCCCAGGGTTTGCCAGTTTGGATCCCAGGTGCAGATCTACACACCACTTAAGTCACACTGTGGCAGGCACCCAATACATAAAATAAAGGAAGATGGGCATGGATGTTAGCTCTGGGCAATCTTCCTCAGCAAAAAAAAATCCCTGAAAAACGAGGATTGGCAGCAGGTGTCAGCTCAGGGCTAATCTTCCTTCAAAACAAAAACCTTCATGATTTAAAAAAAAAAGTAAGTTGGACAGTATTTTTTACCAGCAAAATGAGTTTATCTGGGAATAACCAAAAGAATTGCAACTTGGGATGTGTGTGCTATAGAGGATCATAGGCTAATCCAAAGAGACAAAGGAAGGGGCTTGCTTTTATAAAGAAAAAAGGGAGTTAGAAGGGTCTGCAATAAACAAAAAATCCTTTGGAGGAAACCTCGGGTCCAAAGTATAGAGGCTTCTCATTGGCTGGGCTGCTACCATCTCTCATTGGCTGGACTGTTGCTGGGTGGGGACAGAAAACTTTCTTCCTCCTGCTCAGTAGTAAAGTAATAAACACCTCTCTGTCAAAGATACAAGCATACTATCTCTTCCTGTTTGGAGTAATTGACCATGTATGATAAGACATAACATCTCCCCCTATATGCCTTCCCAATTACAAATTAGTTGAGGTTTCTTTTATTAATTTTGTAGTTACTTAGGACAATCAACTGATACTGTATGTAAATAATGAAAGACAAAATGCTTTCCCTCTAAGATCTGAAAACAGCAAGAATGACTAATCTTAACACTTCTATTAAACATTATGCAGAAAATCCTAGATAGTGCAGTGGGCAAGAAAAATAAATGAAAAGCATCAAGATTAAAAGGAAAATGTAAAGCATCTTCATCTGAAGATGACATGAAAATGTTCATAGAAACTTAAGACACCAATAAAAGATACCTGCTGGAATTAATAAGTGAATTTAACAAGATCACAGAATGCAAGGTTAATATACAAGAATCAGGTTTGTTTTTATTTACTAGCAGGAAAAATCTGGAAAATAGTTTTTAAATTCCATTTACCTTAGAATCATAAAACTTGTTTGAGAATTTTTGAATAAATATCACATGAGACATGCAAGATATATACATAAAAAAAATAAAATATTCCTAATAGATATTTAAAAAGACCTTAACAATGGAGACATATACCATGTTCATTATTTGAAGATTCAATATTGTTAAGATAATTCACCTACAGATTCATCATAATTCCAATCATAAAACTAATAAATTTTTTTATAGAAACTGATAAGCTGATTCTAAAGTTTATATGGAAATGCAAACAACCTAATAGGTACAAAGTCCTTTTTTAAAGGAAAAAAATGAGGACTTACGCATTTAAAAATTTCCATGACGCTACAGCATGGTATTGGCAAAAAGGTAGACATAAAGATCAACTGAACAGAAGAGAGAGTTCAGAAATGAGCCCACACAAATACAGTCAAATGATTTTCAACAATGATAACAAAGCAATTCAATTTGGAAAGAAAATCACTTTAACAAATGTGTTGAAACAACTGGATTTTGGTATGGAAAACAAGGCACATTGACCATTATCTGATATTTTACATAAAAATGAACTCAAAAGAGATCAGAAATATAATCTAAAAGCTGAACTATAAAATATCTAGGAGAAAACATAGGCGAAAGTCTTTGTGAACTGAGGTAGGCAAAAATTTCTTAGATAAGCTACAAAAAGCATGAACCATAATAGAGAAAAGTGGTAAATTGGACTTTACCAAAATCAAATATTTTACTCTTCAAAAGAGATTTTAAGAAAAGAAAAGGAAGCTACAGACAGAAAGAAAATGTTTACAATACATATATATACCAAAGTACTTTTATCCAGAATATATGTATTAAAAAATCTTTAAAAATTTAAATTTAAACATTTGAAGACCAAATAACTTTCAAAAAATGAACAAGTTTTTGAACAGGCACTTTGCCAAAGAAAATGTATAAATAATCAAAACATGTATGATAAGATCAATACATGTAGTCATCAATGAAATGCTAGTTAAACCCACCTAATGACTATAGATAATAATATTGTTCTGAATACTGGAAATTTGCTAAAAGTAGACTGCAAGTGTTCTTATCACAAAGAAAAGAAAATGGTAACTATGTAAGAAGATACGTTAGTTAGTTTGAATATAGTAATCATTTCACTATGTATATCAAATCATGTTGCACACCTTTAATGTATACAATTTTTATTAAAAAAACAGAAAATAAAACAAACAAAACGCAATAAGATACCACTGTGTACCTATGGCAATGGTTAAAATTAAAAAGACTTCTAATGCCAACCCCTGGCAGTGATGTGGAACAACCAGAACTCTCATATATTGTTGATGACAAGGTGTAATTATTCTAACACAAAAATGCTGGTCCTTTGTTGGTCTGAGTGAGAAAACCAGCACTACTATTTATCTACAGTCAATTTCTGGGATAGAAAAATTTTAAAATTGCAAATCCTGTGCCTTTATTAATATACATTTTTTTGCACTAATTTTGGGATTAGTGTTTCAAGAAGTTACATGCAAAATTACATTGAAAATAGCATTTCATGTCCAACAATGTAAATTTTGGAAATAGGCAATTCATTATTATAACATCTTAAATAGGCTTTTTGTTTTTATGTTTCCCGGCAGAGCCACAGAAATGGCATACTCTTGAGTCTCTATGTTATTTTTTGAACTTCTTTTCATTGTGTCTGAAAAATTAAGGTGACCCTGTGATGGAACCAAGAATTTCCTGCTGAGGTCAGCAGATTCACATTCAAGGAAACATTGTAAAAGATCAGAATGCTGCACATCACTTAGTTTTCCTGCTTAATAAATAAAAAGATTATTCTTCAAAAGTCAAAAGAAAGAAAAAGGTCACAAGAAGAATCTGAAAAGTTTATTGATGGGCAAAATATCAGCCTGAGTAAAAATCATTCAAGAATGAGAAACCATTGTAGAAATAGCTATAACTTTATGAAAGATTCTGTAACATAAAATAAAAAGGAGAACTGAAGCTGTGGAGGGGGGAACAGCACTGCTTTGAAAACCATTTATCTAGAAAACAGAAATTTTGGAAAACTCTACCTTCTACTCGAAATGGATATTTAAAAAGCTGTAGTATGAAACAAGAGATACTGAGATAGAGGGAAATAGAGGACCGGATGATAAGCAGAGTTTAAAGAAATGAAAATACATTATGAGAAAAATAACATAGTTTCAGAACAGACAAAGGGATGAACGATTCAATGTCATGACACAAAAACAGAAAGAGGAAACCATCCTGAGGGTAATTGCTGTTCTTTAAAAGGAAACTAATTAAAATAGTGCAAAAGGAATAATCAAAGGCAGAGTAGGAGAAACATTCTCTGAGTTGAGGATTTGAATCTGTAGCTGAAAAGGGAGCCCATAAATTATCAAAAATTAGTAAAAAGAAACCAATCTTAATAAAACTTGGCAAAGTACTTGGATTTCAAAAATGAACATAATACCAACCACAAAAAAATCACACAGGCATAATGTGGGACAAACAACAGCAAATAAGAGTCTATCTACAGAGGGGAAACAATTATACCTGCCTTGGACTTCTGTACAGCATTAAACTCAGAAGAAAATGAAGCAAAATTGCCAGAATTTTTACATAAAAAAATTGTGACCATGTCTAGGTACTCCTTTATGCTATTTCCCTATGCCTTAGTTTATGGTAGGCAGTCAATAAATATTTCTTAATTGAATTAAGAAGGAATAAATAAAAATGTGAATAGAGCAAGCCTTTTAAAATCACTAGGGAATGGAATAGTGTACTGGTAATAAACCCACTGAATTTTGAATAAGGAGCATGAGTTTTTCATTAAGTAGTAATTAGTGTAGCTGTTTTTCAACTCTACTTGTTGCTATTCATTATCAATATTATTAGCCTTTGGTTGTCTAAGAGAATGTAATATGATTTTCATTGCCTCCATGTTTCAGAAATGAACCAAAGTTGTTTCTTGTCAGTATACTAGAGAGTGATTGAGTCATTGATTCATTCACCCAAAATATGGGAAGCTGCTTTTTTAATGAGGAAGATTGTCCTTGAGCTAACATCTGTGCCAATCTTCCCCTATTTTATATATGAGACACCACCACAGCATGGCTTGATGAGCAGTGTAGAGGTCCACGCCTGAAATCCGAACTCGATAACCTTGGGCAGTGGAAGAAGAGCATGCAAACTTAACCACTATGCCACTGGGCCGGCCCCCAGGAAGCTTTCTTGATGATCCATCAGCAAGCATTACTAGCATAACATCCAAAGTATATCTTTACTCTGTCCCCTTTTCATCATCTCCACTGCTACCAACCAATTCAACACCATCACGTTTCACCTGGGATGTGACACATTCTGAATGGTTTCCTGTTTCTACTCTTCACCTCTCTCTGTTCTACTTCTTCAGAACCTCACTTCTACAACGCCACAATCTGTAAGGCTGTACATGAACCCTTCCTTGTCCAATTCTCTGCACTTAACTCTCACCACTAACAAGCCAAGCTTGTCCTACTTTAGGACATTTATACTTGCTTTTCCCTCTGCCTGGGACACTTTGATCTGTGCTCAAGTGTCATTTCCATGACCATAATTTATAAAACAACATATACTCTCATCACTTTTCATCTCTTAGTCCTGTTTTATTTTTCATAGCACTTGAACTCTCTTCTGAGATTTTCTTGTTTACTTGTTCAGTATCTTTTCCCCCCACATAGACAAACTCTTTGAGAACAGGGACCTTGTCTGTCTCGTTTGTTGCTATATACCAAGAACATAGGATAATTCTAGACACGTAGTTCATCATTCGATACATCTTGAGTGAATGAATGAATGATTAGATAAATGAATGGATGCCTGAACATAGGAAATTATTTGGCTAGTCTCTATACTCACCCTCACAACTAACTACTTAGAAGGTTTGGAATTATGGTTCAAAACTGCAAACTAGCTGCTTTTATTTAGCTCCTTTTCTTTAATTTGGAGTGTTCAAGGAGAAAGTCTGGTTAATAAAGATATTTTATAACCTCAGTTTTGCCAGAGGAATCTGAGGGAGTAACTTGGATCCTAGAAGGGAGAAAGACAAGTTCAACATGACACAATATTAGCACATTTAGTAAAGTCTGCGTCACTTCTTGTAAATACCCACAAATGTCTGCGTTATGACATAGGTATATGACAGTAGCATGTCTGATACTGAAAATTCACTCTTTTCAACAAGGTTACTTCTATTTTGCCATGAGTGTCCAAAGAATGACTGACTGGAGAGAGAGAAGAAGGAAAGAAGGAGGAAGGGAGAGAGGGAAGAAGGAAGGGAGGAAGGAAGAAAGAAAAGGTTAATAACATTACAACAGCCAGACCAAATTAGAAAACCAAGTGAAATTCTCTGGGTTGGATTCTGAACCCAGAAAAACTGCAGTTGTTGTAAAACACCACATTACCTTCAGCAAGCAAAATGAGGGAAAATCACATCCGCAGTACTGGGTTCTGTAAATGGTGAGCTAGACGGATACCCGAGGGAACAGTCCTCAGGAAGTGTAAAGTATCGTTACTGGTGAAATGGAAAATTAGAGTTAATGAAGTTTAAAAACAGTCACCTAAAAGATTCCTTGTTGCAAACTGAGCCAAGATTTGTTTGAGGTTAGCCTATGTTTACGCTAGGCATAATGTCTAAAACGACTTCTTGGATCGTCACACTGTACATCTATTTAAAAACAGAATTTTTTTGAGGCCAGGTAATGATTTCTGAGTACCCAGAGTATTTTCCTTAAAATAAATACAGACATGAAAACGAAGGGAGATGTGCTTGACAAAATGTGTCACAATATTTATCACATTACTTGAAAATGTGAAGGAATTTGTAGAATGTCATTTTAACTTTTTACTTTATTTTTTTTTCAGATTTGAATCAGAAGGTATAATTTCATTTTATAAAACTACTATAATTGTCAAAGCATAAAAATTAAATTAAAAGTTCTCAAGGTGTTATCCAAAATGTCCACATGAGTTTAACAGGCAAATTCTTGACTTTGTTTCTGGTTGGGGTAAAAATGCATAAATAGGATAAAGAATTAGATCAGAATTACAAAAGAACCCGTAAAATAATGAATCCCACATCTGCTTTCAGGAATTATTCATTATTAGGAATGAGGAATTGCCTCAGTGAAACAATTATTTTGATATTAAGTTGTGCAAAATTATAATACTAAAGCTAAAAGAATCTTAAGTTCAACGAGAGAATTTTTTCAGTTTCCTCTTTAATTTGCTTCATTGTTAGATATGTGTGCTGATGCAAGTGCAAACTATTATATCATTGCAAACAGAAATTCTGAACTTTTGTATTGCATTTTTACTGATTTATTTGAATAGAAATGTTTCCAATTCATTACATAATAATGGGTATAATTTTAATAATGTATTATATTTCCTTATGTGAATTTACCATATAGTTACCATATACCATGCATTCATGCTCTTATGCCTTTATCTTAGAATTTCTTCCAACTTTCTATTATTACACAGTGTTGAAAAAAATATTGTCCTGATTATAAACCTCTTAATATTTTGATATCTAGATGCAGGGATTACTGGATCAAAAGATATGAACATCTCAGCACATTTTGCCAATTAAAACATGCTTCTGAAATGAGTGTTATTTCATAGGTCCAAAATGGTAACTTATTTACTCTATTTACTATTTCTTTTGTTGTTTTTTTTACCTAGTTACTCTTTACTAACTTCATTATAATGATGAAGATTGTAAAGCCTGAATAAGTTAAATGACTGCCCAGAAAGAAAAATAACAAATTAGTGAAAGAATTACAACTACCACCTATCCCCAAGTCCTGTATTCTTTTTACCATTTACATGCAAAATTAATGTTAATACTATGTGTTAAAATGGCAATTCAAGACTGTTAAATCTGTGAAATTCTGAATATGAATATTTTTGAAACACAAATTGGTTAAGAAGTAGAAGTTTTAAGAAACTACTGTGATGCAAAAAGAACAAACTCAAATTCTTTCATGGTACAGCCTGAGAAGTAAGGAGAAATTCTGATGTCTCCCAACTTTTTGGAAGACCTCATATAATCCCTAGACTATCTCCCTTATGGTTTAATTCTTTAAAAGATATTCAACAGACTTCTAATAGAATTCAAAATTCTTTAGTATATATAATATTTTTAGCTATGAGTAGATTAAACTATGATTTTCATGTATGTGCTCATTCATTCAACAAATATTTGAACTCCTACCCTGTGCATGACACTGTGATAGGCACTGGAGGCACTCCAGTGAAAACAACAACATAAAAAGGAAGGATGGTGTTATTCTGCTGAGAGATACATACATATAAAAAGAGTAAGTAGAAAAAAATAAGTAAAAGACAAATTGTAGTAGGTGCTATGACAGAAACAAAAGAGTAACTGAGACTCACTGATAGCATGATGAGAGCAAAGCCCAAGGGTCTCATGTGTACTATATATAGTGGAAGAATCTGAGTTGAGTTGGGGGTGGTGGAGAGGGTTGATTTGAGGATTAGTGTCCAAAGGGATATCGAAAACATAAGAGACAATATTACCTATTTCAAGGATGGTAGAGCTGAAAAGGTATGAAATTTGGAGGCAGACATACTATTTCTGAATCTTTATTTTATCTTTAATATAAACTTAATAATTTGTATCTCACTAGATTTTATTAAGGATCAGTTTAAACAATATATGTGAAAGGGCTTTCTATAATGTAAATCACTAATTTTTTTCTGTTTTTGGAGTAAGATTAGTCCCTAGCTAACATCTGCTGCCAATCCTCCTCTTTCTGCTGAGGAAGACTGGCCCTGAGCTAACATCCATGCCCATCTTCCTCTACTTTATACGTGGGATGCCTGCCACAGCATGGCTTGACAAGTGGTGTGTAGGTCCACACCCGGGATCCAAACCAGTGAACCCCAGGCTGCCAAAGTGGAACGTGCAAACTTAACCACTGCACCACCAGGCCGGTCCCTCACTAAAATGTTAATGATCATTACTATCTTTGTCAAGAATGATACGCTGGTGAATGTCTCTGGCTATCACTACCATGAAAGACTCTTTTAAGAAATAAGGCACTACAATAAACTGCTTATGGAATCCTGCATGTGCAATGAGATGTTTAGGGAGACCTGATTAGACCTGGTGCTTTACAGTCACAGTCTTCAAACACGTAGAAATATCTTGGACATCTTTCACCTCTTCCATTGGAAAGATCTGTGTATTGGTGGAGGAGGGAGACTTGAAAATGTCACTTATGTTCGAACCCCTACTCCTTTCCCAGTGTTAGTTTTTCCTTTCCACATTTGGAATTATTCTTAGGAAGAAAGAGATTTGGGATTGAGGAAGAGAGGCATCTGGCTCAAATTAAACCACATGTTAACCATGCTTAAGAAATACTTACTTTCCCTCTTTTTCTTTTTCTAAGGAATTTCTCCCAAATATATCACAGTATTCTTTAGGCCATGGTTGATGTAAGCAAGTATCATATATAAAGGCTAAGGAATTGAAGCAGTGAATTGAAAAGTAATGGGACACTCCCTTCCTTTGTTTACTTCCTTGTTCTGTCCAATATCCATCTGTGTGGACAGCATATGTACTAAACATGAACATATATATAAATATATATATATATACATATATTCATAGAAAAATGATAGTGTTTGCATTTATCCTAAAATGATCAGAGGATCAGTAAAGGGAAATATAACTGGAGAATAGACAAGAAAAGAGAGATGGAGGGGGTCAGTGTTAATAAGGATGCTGATAATATTCATGGACAAAATGATATTAGAAATTTGTGGAAGCATTTTCAATGGTTGTGATCCTTGATCCAGCACAACTGCACAATTGTTTTTCTATTTAGATACTCAATTTTTCTTTTTTTCAAAATGTGGCAAAATGAGCTGATGATTCATGCAGGGATTCCACTCTGAGTCATGATCATGGTGATCACAGAAATAAGTGCAGACTTGTGAGCACTCACACCCACCCTCTCCTGGTAGCCCAGTCTAGTATACAGCATCACTTCTGGGAAGAACAACCCACATACCCACAAGCAAATTTCTCAGTGTACTTTCTAGGTTACTCCGAAGTCTATTCTGAGAAAGGACATTAATGAGACTCAGAATAAATTCATTATAATTTTATTTTCCCTGGCTTCCAAAGGAATATTAAATATTATTATTATTATCTTAATAATAATTATAATTATTATATTAATATTTATATATTAATAATTATAATAATATAATTATTATATTAATATTTGGCGATGTAACAGTTGAACTACTCTACTAAAGATTGCACCTCGACTCATCTTCCTAACTGGTCAATTAAAATCTTAAAAATAGAAAGTCTAATTTTCTAATGTTAGATTATAAATTAGGAGATACCACATGCTGTGGCTATAATTAATTTTTGAAAAGTTACTATTGAACATTAGAAGTCATGGATCTAAAGAGCAGAGTGTCTTCCAATCTAACACATTTGGAGATTTTATATAAATGAAGCTAGAGTCCACAAAATGTTTTGGAAACTGTTGTATGCAGAATAGTAGCTTCTCAAAGATGTCCACATTCTAGTTCCCAAAGGTTGTGAATATGTTACATTATGCACAATGAGGAGTTAAGGTACCTAATGGAATTAAGGGCACTACTCAGCTGAATTTAAAATAGGGAGATTGTCCTGGATTATCTGGGTGGGCCAAATGTAAATGCAGGGTCCTTAAAAGCAGAAGGAGACAGAAGAGTTAGTGTCAGAGGGATGTAATGTGATGTGATATGAGAAAGACCCAACTGGCCATTGCTGGCTTTAAAGATGATGGGTTTAAGAGACAAGGAACTCGGGTGTCTCTAGAACCTGGAAAAGGCAAGGAAATGAATTCTCCCTTAGAGTCTCCCAAAGGAATGCAGCCCTGCTGACCCCTTAATTTTAACACAGTGAAATTCGTTTTGCATTTCTGAGCTCCAGAACTGAAAGATAATAATTTTGCCTGTTTTAAGCCACAAAATTTGCGGTAATTTGTTGCTGCAGCAATAGGAAACTAATACTGGAACCCATCTAGGTCCTTTCTCCCCCTCTCTCAGTATACTCCAGGCATGCTGACCTTGATTCTGTTTCTGCAGAGTCAACCACCTAAGTGGGGATTTGTTTGGGAGTCATAGCCAAACATCAAGAAGTTACTTCAAACAAGCCAGAGACAGTGTAAGATGAATCATCACCAAGGATTGATGCATACATCACTGACCCCAGAGATAAAGAGGCCATAGGCTCAGGAACTACAATCTTCAGTTGCAGGGGTTAATCAAGAAGATTCTGAGAGGAACAAAAGAACCATAATAGTAGTCCCTTCTCCCTTCCCTCAGTTCCCTGACACCAGAAAGATGTATTAAGCTTCCCCTACACCCAGATTCCATCTTGTGGAGGATAATGGTGAAGGAGTTCAACTCTAGAAGGCTAAAGGGATAAACTAAATTGAAAGAGACTGTTTAAATAGAGACCAACAAAATGCTCGTTAGAAAGTTAAAATTTCCTACCATCCTGTGTTGGTGGAAGAGAGATTAAATAAAAAATAATATAAATAAATATTCCAATCTTCTTTGTACATCTGAATATAGTGCATTAATTTTCAACCAATGTAAAATGAATAAATACTCCGTGACAAGCTAGCTTCTGGACTTGCCTGAGTCCATGTCCGACCAATAGTAATATTCCTGAAGACCCTGAGTTTTTTTAACATCTTCTTTCCTCAAATTTGCATTATATTTGGACTGAATAGATAGGCATGAAGAAAGTCAGGCTGAACTCATCTATGCTTCCCCCATGGCGTCCTTCTGTTTAAATAACTCTAAATTTCCTCCATTGGAGTCACACATTTTTAATTAAAAAGCAAAACAAAACAAAAGCAGAGACACCACCTCCATAAGACAACTGAAAAAGCATGAGAGTTATAAAAGCACTCTGGAATTAGTGCAAGAGACCATAAGAATTTAAGCATTTGGAACCTGAGGTCCTTAGGTATCATAACAATAGTGTGAAGGAGGGCATCCTCCATGCCTAGTTTTAGCCTAAGGCCTCCAAACTTAGAGTGATGGGATCTTTTACTACATAGAGAAGCAAAAACAGAAGAATGTTTAGAATATAACTTACTTACTTCCATCGAATTATTCTAATCACTGTGGGTGCTTGTTAAAAATGTAGGTTCCTTAGTCACACATATTCAATCAAGATCCCCAAGGGAAATCTCCTGAGAATCTACATTTTTTAAAGTTTCTTGAATGATTTCCATCAATGGTCAGCTTTGGAAATCATTGACTTATTTCAAAATTTGAGTTATGACCAACTCTAACTAGAGGAACCAAAAAAAACGACTTTTTTTGTTTTTAATGCGGAAATATTTAAACCAACAAATCATTGCCAAGATTACTAAAATGAGCCCCATTTTCTCCTCGGAAACTTTAGAAGGGCTTTTATTGACATCATGGTAATTCCTTTGTTGTGTAAAGGAAAAATTGGGGTGTGGTTGGAATATAATATGTTTGGGTGAGTATCCAAAAATGTATATTCTGCAGAAAGGAAGCTTAAGAGTGCACTAACATTTTCAACATTGAAGTGATTATCATAAAAACATCTTTGTGGTTTATGAATAAGTCAACTACAACTTGTATTTTAAAACCCCAGAGCTATTTTCTGAAATTTCCTTCTGAAGCTTAGGGTAAAACATATAACTCTGGAAAATGTGTATCATATGAAAGTATATTAACCACTTAATCTTACAAGTCAATCATTTTCTGGCAAATATAACTGATCAAGGATATTTGTAATGAAAGGTACATATTAAATTTCAGGACCAAGGCTTTCAAGACTAAAATAATGAGTACCTATACCATTTGCTGTCAGAAGTCAGTTTGTTTTTAGTGGAACTTATTTTATAATGAGTCAACATTATGTCATTTTCAAAACATGCCACATGATTTGGGTACTAAAAAACACACTTTAGGATTATTTAAGTCTTCAAAGTTTTCTAGTTTTATGAGGATATGCCTACTGTACTCCTAGAAAAGTGTTCATTTGCAAGCAGGTTAAGCCCAAAATGTTTTTAACCTCATATATTATCTACACATAGTTAAATCTTCAATTAATTTAGCTCTTTTGAAAATAAAGTGTTTTGAATCATTTTGAAGCATCATAAAATTAATCAGAAGAAAAAGGGATTTATTTTAACTTCGAATATATTTACAGACCTTCTATTGATGAATAATCCCCAGCCAAGGGGAGCCAGTTGACCACCAAAAGTATACGCTCCTCCATTTCTTTGTATCTTTTAAAAGCTTTTCCTCTGCCTGGAATTGTGTGAACTATTCTCTCCTTCGATAACTCTGGCTCATGCTTTACCGTAAGGCTTCATCTTGATTTTCACTTCCTAATGTAAAACCTTCAGTAAATCAGGGATGGTTCCGGTGTGGCTGCTCAGTGAAACAGTAGTGTCTTGTTCTCCCTCCTGTAGAAGAAGTTGCCAGACAGTACCATAACCACATGTTTATTTGCATCTCTTTTACCAGATTTTGTGCTTCTTGAGGACAGGAGCCTGTTTAGTGCAACATCGTGTCTAAGCCTTTACGAACACTTGTCTGTGGACTGATGAATGAATGATTGGGTTCTCCTTTAAGAGGAAAATCAGAATGTTTTAAATTGTCTCACACTTAATTTTCAGTTAAAAAATAATTTTTTTAAATGATTAGCACCTGAGCCAACATCTGTTGCCAATCTTCTTCTCTTCCCCTTCTTCTTGTTCTTCTTCTTCTTCTTCTCTTCCCCATAGCCCCCAGTACATAGTTGCATATTCTAGTTCTAAGTCCTTCTGGCTGGGCTGTGTGAGATGACACCTCAGCATGGCCTGATGAGCAGTGCCCTGTCCACAGCTAGGATCCCAACCGGCGAAACCTGGGGCTGCCGAAGCAGAGCCTGTGAACCCAACCACTCAGCCACAGGGCTGGCCCCCTGTTTTTCAGTTTTGTATTGATTTTAATTTGAATTGCATGTTGAGGAGTGGCTTCCTAAGATTTTTTTCAGTGCCTGCAGTCTTTAAAGTAATTAGATCCCAGCTACAAAGGTTAGAAGGGAACATTTTTATGCAGTCAATTCATTCCCTGATTATATTGCCATTGTGTGTACCAAGTTCTATCCATGTCCATTGCCACACCTCTTGTTCAAGCCACCATCTTAGTTTCTTGCCTGGACTAGTGCTGTTGTGGCCCATTTGGCCTTTCTGCTTCCTTTCGTCACTCTATTACTTATAAACAATCACTAGCATCCCAAAACACTTGAATGGAAATCCAAAATTCATAGTGTAGACTATTATGACCTACAAGCACTGATCATCATTACATGTCCAACTACAATTTACATGTCACTTAATCACCAGGCTTTTACTATGTGTCTTTTATTCAAAAGTTTTGAAAAAGGCTCTGTATTGCACACATTTTTCTCCGCTTCCTCACCTTTTCCTACCCAGCTTAAATGTCAGTTTATTCAGGAGGGAGGCTTTCTCATGCTTGTATCCTCTTTCGCTGCATCCTATTATTTTATCTTATAATAGGATGGATTGTAATTTGTATTTGTTTTTGCATGTTGTTTAATGTAAATATTAGTATAAATGTTAAGCATTTATTAATATTAAGCCTAGTTTCATATGTGTTAGCTTACAAAAATCACCATATACTTAAAATGTTCTAAAGTACTTTAATGTATCAGCTTGTTAATCCTCTTAACATCACTGGGATGGAGGTAATTAACCCTATTTTAAAAATGTGGAAAGTGAGGTTTAAAGAGTTTATGTACAGTAATCGCCCCTTATCCACAGAGGATATGTTCCAAGACGCCCCCCCAGTGGGTGCCTGAAACCACAGATAGCACCTAACCCTATACATACGATGGTTTTTCCTATACATGCATACCTACGATAAAGTGTAATTTATAAATTAGGCAGAGAAAGAGATAACAACACTAACTAATAGTAAAATAGAACAATTATAACAATATACTGTAATAAAAGTTACTGTAGATCTTAGCAACTTCAGTATATGAATTTTTTTCTTATTAAGTCAAGAATTTTCATCTTTTCACTTAAAGGGAACACTTTACACCTTCTCTTTAGCATATCCAAATTGCCAGCATCACTACTTTTGCATTTTGGGGCCATTATTCAGTAAAATAAGGATTACTTGAACACGAGGACAGTGATACCATAACAGTCAATCTGATAACCAAGAGGCTACTAAGTGACTAACAGATGGGTAGTGTACACAGTGTCAATGTGCTGGACAAAGGGATGATTCACATCCGTGGCTGGATGGAATGGGAGGGCAAGAGATTTCATCATGCTCCTCAGAACGGCACTGAATTTAAACCTCAAGATTTGTTTGTCTCTGGAATTTTCCATTTAATATTTTCTGACTGTGGTTGACTGCAGGTAACTGAAAGCATGGAAATCAAACTACAGATAAAGGGGGACCACTGTACACAGAGAGTTAGTTGCAGAGCAGACAATAGAAGAGACAGAAATGAAGGTTCCTACCTCAGAGAATTTCTGCCCCTATAAAACACCCAGCCTTCCATGTCCCCCTCTCTCACACATGCTGAAAGTGGTGGACCTCTATAACTGTAGTAATAGCTAACATTTATTGATTGTTTACTGTGTGCAGGGAATTGTTCTAAGAGGTTTACACATATTAACTTATTCGAGTTTATGACTAAAGCTCTTTGAGATAGATGCCATGACCATTTCCATTTTAAAGATGAGCAAACTGAGGCAAAGTAAATGCTCAAGATCACACAACAGATGCGTTGTAGAGCACTCTCAACTGCTAGAATGTATCTGGTAAACACGCACACACACACACATGCTGGTTATCGGGGGTAGAAGAAGGAAGGACGCCCGATGTTATCACTTTTCTATTTTGAGTTGGTATAGTACAATCTTGAGGTACTTTTTAATTTTCATATTTGAAATGATTGTTACCATTCCTTTTTCACTCCACTTAAATCCAATTAAATATGTGTAATCATGATATACATGATACTAGACATCTGTAAAACCATAACATCTGGCAGACACGCTTCACATACAGTGACTTGTATCTGTCAGGAGAGCTTTCGAGGAAATGTCAGAGAAACTTCTAGGTTTGAGCTTTGAACTTTTTGAAACAAAACTATAATGCCATGGGCATATTTCTTGTGCTTTACCTGCTTTCATGAAAAACTAAGGGAAGTTTAATTCTTTCTTGCTTATCCTGTCAACAAAATTCAAATCCACATCATAGAAATATATTTTCTACCTTTGGTTGATTCATTGATTGAGATAAGATAATCTGAAGAAAACTAGATCTGAATAAAATATTACAATTCTCTAATGGTAAGGGTGGGATCATGTTGCACCATGATTCTGTCAACAGGGAGTTTTCAAACGTTAATTAATTTACTATACAGATTCAGTTAAAAGCTAGGTATTCATGTACATACAAAAACTACTTAGATAAATGCTAAGGCGATCTATACTTAGATGTCAAAATACAACATTTTAAAAATGTCAGCTATTCCTCAGCTGATTTATAAAATCATTGTGATCTTATTTAAATACAATAGTATTACTTTTGGTATAACAAAATAAATATATGAAACTCCATCTAAAATTAGGCAAGGTGAGAATAACAAGCAATATTCTGAAAAAATATTTTGTTCACTCAAGAAATATATATGGAAGACCTGTGCCAAGTCTAAGGGAAAGATAAAATCCTTATTCTCTTGGAACTGACAGTCTGGAAAGTCAAAGTTACAAAATACACTCCTCAAAAATAAACAAACTAAAAATAATTCCAGAGAGTGGTAAAAGGCAAGAAACTATAATATGTTAAAATGGTAGAGAATAACTAAAGGAGATCACTTCTGTCACAGATTACTGTTCGTATGGTTACAAAGCTCATCTGAGGAAGCTGAGAACTAGGTGACATGAAGTCAACAATTAAAAGACCTAAGGCAACAGTTCTCAAAGTGTGGATCGTGAACATTTGAGTAGGTCCACAATGTAAAAGTCATTTTTATAATAACAATAAGATGTTATTTTCATTTTTCACTTCAATTCTCTGAGAACTGAAAAGTGGAGTTTTCCAGAGGCTACTTACACGATGATGCCATTGTATTGATGGCTAATAGAATACCTGCTTGGGTATTCTTGTGGTTTCTAGAATTTTCCATAGTGGTATGTTTAGAGTATAAATGTATTTTCAGGGATTGATTCATTTTGTTCTCAGTAACAATACTGTGTTCCTGCTATCTTTGGTTACATCTGCTATTACTTCTATAACTTAGTTATTGTGCAATCAATCATCATTTTGTAATTCTCAAATTTTCCTTGTGTCTACACAAGTCAACAAAAATAAGTAATTATATTTTGTTGCCTTGTTTTGTATTAACATATTTTTAAGTTTTTCAAGAATGTTTCTAAATTTTGTGTAAAATTATTAGTATTTTGAATTCAATGTTTTATTCTATGATAAAATAAAATTATAACATATTATTATATTTAAGGATGCATCATTGTCATAAACAAGGGAAATTCGAAAACTTTCTCAACCCACAACTGCACTGCACAAAACTGGCATGCTAGAGAGTTCTCTATGTCAAGGGAAGAAGGAATCTACTCCAAAGAAAGTGGGTGAAAATGGAAATAAACAACATAAATATGATGAAAGTCATATATTCCTTGGCTTTATGGATATTAATAACATAACTTATTTTGTCTTATACAACAGATAATTTCAAATAGTTTTATGGTACCAATTGAGTTGTTGCACCATTTTGAGACCAATCATTTAGAATTTAAAGAAAAATGAACTAAATATTTAACTGGAGATGTGACAGACTCTAAAAGTAAAAAATTGTTTGTTGTATCTTTTCAAACTAGAAATGAAAAGCCACAGAACATTTTACTGGATAAAGTACATTGCATGGACCAAGACGTATACACAAAAGTTGAAAGACTAAGATGATATTGCTAAACGCTTACTGGATGAAAAGTCTGTGAAAGAAATCATAGTGAGCCACTTACCAGTGATACAATAACTCATCAAAATACAAATTTATCCAAAACATGAAACTGACTTAATATTGTATCTGAACAATTGTCTGTTTTGCCTTAACAAATGGGCAAATCTATAGATGATTCTGGCTGAACTAGTCACTTTTTTTTTTTTTAATGGAGTACCATTTTTAATTAAACATAATTGACATACAAACTATGATTTGCCAAATTAGGATATTTGTCAAATATATTCTCAAAAAACAAAATGCATCTTTCACTTTCAGGAAAACAACTGAAACTATCTGATAAAATTCAAACTATCAAGCAAAATATTAGAATTTTAGAAACCAGAGCAGAAAGTATTCCTTGGTATGATTTCAGGTTCCACATTACAATCAAATTTTAAGAAATGACCACTTTTTGAGGTTTGATGCTTTATTATTAAGGAAGAGTATTTAAAATTACCTTTAAAAAGCTATTAATATACTTTGTTTCCCAATTAAATAGCTGCATAAGATTTTCTTTATATGAATGAACTATAGCAACATATCACACTTGGCTGAACAAAGAAGCAGCTATAAGAATCCCTCTCTCATCTATTAAGCCATGTATTAAATAGATTTGCAAAATATAAGGTAATTCCACTTATCTCACTAAGTAGTTTTTGGAAAATATAGGTATTTTTCAGAAAAATATGTTATTTACGTTAACATGTAATGGATTCACTATTGTTATCTTAGTGAATTACTTAAGTACTTAAAATATTTCTTAGTTTTAATTTTAAATGTGGTAAATACTGATAAGTGTCCCCCACATATATCCTTGAGATCTTCAAAATATCAATAATTTGGAAGAATATAAAGCATCTTGTGAAGGCTGCTGGTTTGTGGGAAAAACATTTCAGTCTGAACAGCTGGTAAACACTCTGAAGTAGGAACAGACTCGGTTTATTCGAAGATGAGAGAAAAATTCAAAATGTCACAGGATAAGGCAGAAGAAGAAAGAAATGAGATGGCAATAGCAAGTTCAACCAAAGTCAGACCCTTTAAGGTCTTACAGACCAAAGGTAAGGAATGCAAAAGAAGTGGCACTACCAGATATGATTTAGGAAATAAAACTTCAACAACGAGATCACAGAAATTTTAGGCTTGATTATATCCAAGATTCATGAATGCTCAGTAAAAATATATTCTCATGTACTATTGGTCGGAGTGATAACAAGAAGAACACTTTTGAGACAATTAGACCATAACTGCAAAGTCTAAAAATGTGCATGCACTTTTCTCCAGAAATTCCATTTTTGGAATTTTCCTATTGCACTAGTGCACAAAGTTTGCTAAATAGAGTATTGTTTGTCATAACAATTAAATAATCAAAACAACAAACAAAAAATGTTGAAACCACTGAATCCCTCACTGTTGAGCAAAAATATAACTTTTGATACATGCATACAAGGCTGTGCTCTGTGACTATACAAAATATTAATGAAAAATAAGATAAAAATATTAGGTAAAAAATGCAGGGTATATAAGACAGGAGAGAGAGACAGAGAAAGAAAAGGAAATGAAATTCTGTTGTGTGTATATGCCTGAAATGTTTGAAGTAATAAACAAAATCTGAAAAACGATTCCTTCTAGGGAGTGGGATTGGAAAGCCAGTTGGGTGAGGGATTATTTTATGTTGAACCTTATATCCTGGAATGCTGTTAAATGGTTCAGCATGTTATACTATTCCTATATATTACTTTTATAATGCAAATGAACTAACCCAAAAATATAACAAATCCTATTGTTGATAATTCTAAAAATTTATTTTCATGTAAGATGTCAAGAGAAATGAAAGCAATTGTAGAAAGAGTTTAAAAATATGCATCCAGGACTGGCCCAGTGGCATAGTGATTAAATTTGCACTCTGCTGCAGTGGCCCATGGTTCGTGGGTTCAGATCCAGGGTATGGACCTCACACTGCTCATCAAGCCGTGCTGTGGTGGCATCCCACATACAAAATAGAGGAATATTGGCACAGATGTTAGCTCAGGGACAATCTTTCTCAAGCAAAAAGAGGAATATTGGCAACAGATGTTACCTATGGGCCAATCTTCCTCACCAAAATAAATATATATATATATACATATCCATATGAGCATAAAGACTATGAAGATAAAAGATAGTTCCATGGTTTGTAAGAAACGCTAAAATTGAGAATGGCAATAAGATTGATTTGAGGGAGGAAAAAATTCAAATCCACTCCTACATTGTCTGATTGGAAAACAAACCACTTACTAAAAAGATATTTTCATTTAAAATATGTCTATTGAGGTAAGCAGAGTAGACAGATTTAGTACAACCAATTTGAAGAACAAAATTCTATCATATGTTATAGTGCTTGTCAACTTATAAGAGAAAGCAAATGTTCATTGTAATGGGAAAAAATAACAACTGCATTATGGTACATCTATATAATAGAATTTCATCTAGTAAATAAAAATGACATTAGAGAATAATATTTAATGATATAGAACAGTGTCCACAACTTACTGTCATGTAGAAAAGGATACAAAACTATCTGCACAATGTTGTAATATTTTTGTGAAAACCAAAGTGTCTATGAGTTTGTGCGTGTACACTCACAATCTAAGAAAAAACAATTAAACATGATTATCTCTGGGTTAGAATAGTTACTTTCATCTTTTCTCATGTAATTATTCTCCAAATGTACTAAAATTCTTATTTTCTTCTTTTCCTCTCCTTTTTTCCAAATGTGGTAAAACAAACTACTTTTATGAAATTTCTATTAAGAAAAAGGTTGAGTTTGAAATCCCAATGTATAAAATGATAAAAGTAGAACTTTCTCCTCTACTAATAGGGAATTGTCACATTTCATCATATCCGATGCTTTCAGATGACTTCACATACAAAGATGCACAGTCATACATCACTATCTACAAAGTGCAGGGAAAGGTGAAATGCCATCCGTCCACCATGTGGAAAGGGAAAACAATGTCACAGGTGGTTTGGATGGAGTATTGACAACACACTAGCTTTAGCTCTTTATAGGAGAAAAAGACCTACAACAGAACTTGGGGAATTTGTTTCATAGCACCCATCAATTAAATGATCTCTGAGATTCATTCCAAATCAGTGGTTCTATGACTCTATGAATAATAACTAAAAACAGCTATAAGACGTTAAGTATTTCAATGTATCAATCACTTATATTATGCCAAGCCTTATACCAATGGCATTATACACACCGTGTCCTTTGATGCTCTTAAGTTTTCCTATAGACATCAACACATCCACTTGGAAGATGAAGACACTAAAGCTATCAAGATTACATAATTTTTTCATTTTTACTCCTGGTAGCTTGCTTGAAAAAATTTCCAATCTTTCTACAAAGTCTGGGCTCTTTACTACTTTCTTATTCCAGGATCTACTTTTCAGACTTCACCAGCTAGGCTGGAACAAGCAAGATCTGCCATCAAAATACTTAGGACAAAGGAAATAGTCAAGATCTGGTGAGCCTGGGGTTTTGAGAAGTCCAAGATTGATTCAGAATGAGTTGGGTGAAGTAGTCATAGTGTTCCTCATCATCTTGGTTGGTCTCAAGTGACAGAGGAAATCTAATTGTTGGGATGAGGGGACAGCTCAATTATTTTAACACGAATATGAATGAAATCTCCAACATCCATTGCCACAAATAAACTGAATCTCCATTTGCCAGGGTGGAAAGCTCATACCTTACCCAGAATGTCTAGTATGGATGTGAGAGTGTACATGCATGTGAGTGTGTGATATACAAGGAAAGAAACTATTGCTTAGATAATTTTTGGCCTTTTTAAAAAGATTGCCTAGTTAATATTTCAATTTTCTCTCAACTGGCGATGATATTGCCTGTAGAATATTTTGAACTGCTTCAATTAGCTACCCTTATCGCAGTTCCGTCCTGTTCACCCTCTTCCCAATGGGTGCAGATGTTCATGATTTTGTTCTTCCATTTTCTTGTTAGGTGACTTTTAGCAAATTATTTAGATTTTCTCAGTCTCTCCATTTCTACTTCTGAAAATGTGATAATAATACTTACATGGATTATAAAGCATGAAATTTAAAGTTAGAAATATGTGAAAACTCTGAGAATAAATCATGGGATAAAGCAGACACCCTCTGAACATCAATTTCATTTCTTGCTAATGGGCCCAAGAAACATGATTTACAATGTATTACATTAGCCAATTGTGGGTCTCACAGAACTGATTATATTAAATAAATGTATATGTTAACAATATCATCTTCACAAGGAGCTAAATCCAATGTAATGCATTTAAACTCCACTACAGATGCTACAACACATTTATTGGTTTATAAAGAAAAATTCTACTAGTAGATAGCTAGAAGTTTTCCCAAAAAATCTCAGATTATAGAATTTGACCCTCTCAAAGTTAACGCTTAGAATTGTTTTAACTATCCTAGAACAAACCACTTTGTTCTATTTGTCTTTCTCTTTTTTTTTCTTCGAAGTTTATTTTTTTCCTCTATTACAAAACTAAAGCCTTTCTATAATGTTCTTAAAATGATAATAATAAAATGTCATACTGTGAATCACCATACAATTCTGAGTTACTTAAGGAAGACTATCTTTTGTTTTCAAACAGTTCTATGACAAAAATAAGGTGTTTATTCTAATACTAATTTTTAAGACAAATGCATTAGAGTCACAGAAATTAAATAACTTTCCGAAGGTCTCATAGCTAAAAAGTGACATATTTAAGTTATTTTAAAAGGGAGAGATCTTACAATGTGGCAACTTATATTAAAATATCTGGTACTAAGAGTTCTTTTAAACATGAGGAAATGAAAATTCTGGAGGAAGAAGATCCTGTAAATATAGCTGATACAATCACAATGGAAATAGGCAAGGAATTGAGTAGATCTTTCACTTGCTAGAAGCATGCATCAGAAACTGACAATAATAGATAAATCAAACAAGCCTTTGGGCGATTACAGCTTTGCATAACTTTTAGTTTTTTTTAAAAAAAATATATTGCTAGCATGCAATGACAGAATAAAAGATTATTGCCTTGTGATATTTTTAGTACACATTTTTTTTCATGTTCTTTTATGCTTTTTGGCATTAAGCTATAGAATACTATCCCCAAGTAAGGTTTTGGATGAATTCCTAAATTAAATCCACAAAATAAGAAACAGGCAGGACATTGCTGATTGGTTCCAGACCTGAATAGCATAAAATGAGTCCCCTTAACATAATAAGCAAACCAGAAATGTTGATATTTATCACTTGTATCAGAGAGTAAATGAAGCATTTTTCATATTTTAGAAACTAGTGTAGTTACCTTCCTGGCCAAAATTAAGTTATTCCAAGTAAATCAATATAGATTTCAAGAGTAGTGGGCAAAAAGGATTCAATTCCTCTAGACCCTGCTTTGTATTTGTATTTTCCTGAAATTATTTGATCTATGATTTATTAAACCTCTATGTGAACACGATAGTTGGTTGAGAGAATCACATTTAATTGTTGCCACAGCTACAGAAGGAAAGAGCTTTGTAAGAGAAATGTTCTCACTGTAGAAACCTCCTTCGCAGCAGGACTCAGTTCTTGGTTAAAAGCTATGGTATTTGAGCTTGTTAAGCACGTATCTCCCATTCCATAGGGAATGAGCCAGGCAGCCTTTGCTCACGACGTCCACCTGCACTTCGTTAGAGAGCAGAGTGTTCACATGCCACACCACAAGATCCCCACAATGACATAACTCCATTCAGAGACTGGCGTGACTGGGCTGGATTTTCCCCCCTTCAGCTCTTGTATCACTAAGAATCTGGCAGCCAGTTCCGTCCTGACAGAGTTTACAGCATATATTGGTGGATTCTTGTCCATAGTGCATCTGCTTTAAGAATTAACGAAAGCAGTGTCAAGACAGTAAGGTAAGTGCTGTTTTAACTATAGCACTGGGGATGCTGTTTGGGACAGTGTTTATTCTAACAGGAACAGAAAATATTCCAGAGCAACTTTACCAACTGCGAGTCAACAGCAAATCCAGTTTTGAGCATTTACTTTCACATTTTGCTTAATATGCATTCTATGATTTATGGATTTGAGATAAATTTTATACAGTATATACTGTATTGCTTGGCAAAGGAAGTTATAAAAAGTTTCAAGCTTGGAATGAGAAAATATTTAAACTAGACAGTGAAATAGTGTAGCAATTAAAATGTTTGTTATTTTTATGCTAATTAGTTATAGAGAGATGTTAGTATTGTTCAAACCTACTTTTGGAACAAAGAAAAGCCACTTCCATCAGTATTCAAAATATTTTGCAACAAGTATATTGTTATCTTTTGTTACAACTTGTCATAAACATTTTATGTTGTTGTAAAATGTGAGCTAAAATACATAGGCACTTATGGATTATTTATTTCTACTTTGTTACTTTTAAAGAGATTTTTGGATGTGTATCTTAAGGAACATGTTTTAAAGAAATTCTGGGAAACATGATTTACTTTTTGCAAAAAGCATTTCCTCCATAGCCACAGGTATTTGAAAAAACTGAGGGGAAAGTAGAGTGTGATTTTCCTTCACAATGGAGTCACTATATGGTTACAAACTCTCTGAATTCAGAGCCTGTATTTTTACTCTGCCAAAAAGTATGGAAACATTTTTTCATCACTATTCAATACACGTATTATAGTTACCATGACTATTTTGGTTTATACTTTATTTGAAATAAGGTGGAAGCTTATTAATGAAGCAAGACAAATCATTTACATCCTGTAACTTATAAAGAATCTTATAATTACGTTAGTACTGTGTAATTGTTCTCATGGCCAAGACCTGTCAACTGAATTAAATGATTCCATCATAATCTTAGGGAATAATTTACTATAAATCTGGCTACATGTTACATTATGTCAGCTATCAAAGTGATTCTAACAACTTTTTGAGTGTGTTTCATCTGCTAAAATAAAGTACTTCATAATCCTAAATTAAAGCAAAGAAAAGTATGTTTAAAATTCTGGATACTAAAAAATCCTACTTATCTCAAACTACCTAGGTCCAAAAACTTGTACCGCATTTCTCACAGGAAGATATATTATTTTATGGTTATCTATTGGAATGTGGATCCTGCTTCACATGAATGATCTCCTTCCCAGAGTTACCAACTTCTCCTCAGCCATAACTCTTCACTCTACAAAAGTCCAATTCTTATATCTTATTTCTCTTTACCTTGATTGCTGACCCATACTTCCCCAAGCAACTGAAATGTACTTTACTGAGCCTCACCTTAGAAATGTGTTTCACTGTTATAAATTGTTTTAATTTATCTAGTCTCAGTGTTATCCTTTCCTACATGGCTCCTAATGCCACTGTTACATACAGACCTCCCTCAGTTCCCATCTCTCTCCCACTTCCATTCTGTGAGATCACTAAAATCCAGAGAAGTGAATCATGCCATCTTAAATTTTGGCATGAAGGGAGTAGAAAACTTCTGAGTTATTGAGAGAAAAGAGAACTTTAATTCAAAACTTGGAAAAGAATCTTTCTCTGCCAGTTAGATCTCTTTCTAGGTTTAAACATTTTTAGAATTTGTGACATTTCCCTGACTAATAAACAGTAGTTTTGCTAAAACTAATATACTAAGTATTAATTGCAGAACACAGTTTTGTAATGTGCTTTAAAGTATGGAATGTTAAACCAAAAATGGAATAATATGCACACGCACCTCCAGGAAGAATTCTGTTCCCCTTTCTCAGAACCAACAACAATAACCAGATGTTTTTAAAGGAATGTCAACCCCCCTGCTCTGCCCTCCCCCAACACACACACATAAGAACAGCTTTCCTCCAGGCAAAACCACAGATTGCCCATGTTCCCAGGAAGGGTCTTCTTAATGAGACATTTTAATGATATTGAATGATAAGGTAGTCGGTACAGTTGACAACTGTTCTTCTCATTTTTATTTCTTCTGGTTTTGAAGAGTGTTCTGAAAGCAATGTTTTACCATGGTGGTCAATGGGCACCACCCAGAAACCTCTTGTAGGAAGGCATTTAATTAAGGAAAGACCTAGAGAGACTGACAGGAACAATAAGGCCTGACTCACCCAGAAGGGGGCGTATGTATACGCAATCTAATCTGAAACTTGTTCACCACCCCACAAGTTGTAAATCTACATCCTTATCCTCACACTTGAATAAAAATTAACAAGACATTGTTAGATGCACTAAAAAAGCACTATAAAATAGTAAAATACACCTTTGCTGGTGCATTGAACATTGCAAATCAAATGTCCTTTACCTGAAACTATGCTATCTTATAATAATATGTTTCCACTTTATTTAGGATTCAAAGCATTTCCCAAAAATGAATCCAGGTGCGTTTACTTTCCTCTTGGCATTGATCAGTGGTACCAGCGGCTACTACTACGACGATTATGATTACAATATCCCCCTATCGATTTATGGGCGATCATCACCAAACTGTGCACCAGAATGTAACTGCCCTGAAAGCTATCCAACAGCCATGTATTGCGATGAACTGAAACTGAAAAGTGTGCCAATGGTGCCTCCTGGAATCAAGTACCTTTACCTTCGGAATAACCAGATTGACCATATTGATGAAAAGGCCTTTGAAAATGTAACCGATCTACAGTGGCTCATTCTAGATCATAACCTCCTAGAAAATTCCAAGATAAAAGGAAGAGTTTTCTCTAAATTGAAACAACTGAAGAAACTGCACATAAATCACAACAATCTGACAGAATCTGTGGGCCCACTTCCCAAATCTCTGGTGGACCTGCAGCTTACTCACAACAAGATCACGAAGCTCGGCTCCTTTGATGGACTGGTAAACCTGACCATGGTCCATCTTCAACACAATCAACTGAAAGAGGATGCCATTTCAGCTGCTTTTAGAGGTCTTAAGTCCCTTGAGTACCTTGACTTGAGCTTCAATCAGATGAGCAAACTGCCTACAGGTCTCCCCGTCTCTCTTCTGACTCTCTATTTAGACAACAATAAGATCAGCAACATCCCTGATGAGTATTTCAAGCGTTTTAATGGACTGCAGTATCTACGTTTATCTCATAATGAGCTAGCTGATGGTGGAATACCTGGAAATTCTTTTAATGTCTCCTCTCTGCTTGAGCTGGATCTCTCCTATAACAAGCTTAAAAACATACCGACTGTCAATGAAAACCTTGAAAATTATTACCTGGAGGTCAATGAACTTGAAAGTAAGTAGAAAGCTGTGCCTGTGTTTCATTGCTATTTCCTCAAGTTTAAATGCCTAAGCTGTGTAACACAAATATTGCATCTGTCTCTGTTTTTAAAAAAAGAAAAAAAAAAAAAACAATGAAAATGCCAATAAAATATCCCTCCAATTCAAAGATGGAAGAATTCTAGCTCAGTTATTTATCCAGTATCTGGCCTTTCTTTGGAGTATCCAGATAAGAAACCATTAAGATCATAGAATTTAAACACTAATTTCTTCAAATTTAATACTCAAGGCTAATTAATCCTGCTGAGTTATCTCTTGCCATTTATCTGTTACTATTTGCCTCCTTCATGACTTAGATTTGTGTTCTACATTTTTTCCTTGGCAAGATCTAGCTGAGGGAGGAATAAATAAGTCCAGAAGAGGCACAGCTAGGAGAGGCTTCAAATTGCCCTTCTGCTTGTCCTCAGAGCAGCCTGTCTGTACTCATGGTCTTCTCTGACATGATTACTTGGGACTCAGCATATTACTATCATGATCATCGTCTCTCTTTGTTCCCTGGTATGGTGTGCATGCTCTTTACTGTGTTCTTATGAGGACTGAGAATGAGTAAGGAGGGAAGGAATATGATGAGGGTTTGGAACATTTTTTTAATAGCATTACAGAGCCCATTTTCTTATATACAAGCCTTTGCCTCATTTGATTTTGCCACAGCTTCTCCTTCCTTTCTCTTGTTGCCATAGTTTATTTCCATTTATCTTCTGAGTGGGAGTTTGATCCGATCCACTTGGGCTGTTTATGCACTCATCTGGTCTTCTGGGACATTTTCAATTTAAGCTATACAAATTCAGGTGGGAAATTGACATATCCCATTCCCCACCTTACTGTTTAATAAAGTTTGGCAGAAGAGAAAACCTATTATTCATGGATAAAGTTTGTCAAATCAAAAATCAATTAGGAAGCACTGATTCACACATAAAACAATTCTATCTGAAAAATAATCTATTGAAATTGAACATTTTTATACCATGAAAGTCGGTTCACTTGTCATAGGATAAGGATATTGACATACGTATCAGAAAAATTACAATGTGCCTTGTTAATATGATACTTTGTAATTCTACAACAATTTTATGTAGTAGAATTGGGGTGTTCTCATGAAGCAGTCCATGATTGCCAACTCTGAAATGCCACCTGTTCTTTCTCGTATCTGGAAAGCTTGTTTGTCATACAATACACAGTAAAGCTATCAGAGCTGAACTCTTACAGTCCTTTCCAGTGGAAAATTCACTATGTGGCAATATATGGTCCCACATTATAAACATTTGTGGTTAAGAGGAAGGATACTCAGGCCAAAACGTTAACCAGATTTAAGGTGTGAGAAGGCGAAGAAATCCATTAGATTTGGTGGGTGGAGGTTAGCCGAGAGCGAGACTACCTCCTACTCTGAGACAAGAAAGGGGAGAGATACAGACATAGGAGAATTTGGAGGTGTAAAGACCAGTTTTCATTGCATGAGTAAAAGAAGGAAGAGCCAATGAAGGAGATGGGAAAGGTAGTCTATGGGACAAATGCCAACAGCCACTCAGTGCCAAGGTGAGATTTGAAACCACCGTGCCTAGCACATGTGGTCATTTGAAAACGAGTTGTTACTTTTCTTCCTTCCTTATCCTTGATATTTAGGTATATACATTTTAGGTATTCTTGTCATTTGACTTTGCATGTATGTCTTCAATATGGCTTATTTTGCCACATAATAATTATGCATATCAATTGTCTGCATTCTTTTAAGATAAAAGGAGCCTCTTAATATTTTTCTAATACTAGGAAATATATAGCCAAAAAATATTTCTCGTATTTCAAACTTGCAACTGTAAGCATTAGCCTAATTGTAGATGTTCCTAATGTAATTTGGAAAAAAGAAAAAAATTAAAAGGAGGCCAATAATTATTTATTACATATTATGTGCTAGCACTTTGTGAAGTGCTTTACATATTTTAGTTTAATCTTCACGCAAAACAGTGTGATAGATATGTTATATCTAACAAACAGATCAAATAAATGTTCCATAGTCACTTGGATGGTAAATGGCAGAGGCAGAAAACTAATATAGGCTTAAGCCCATGTTTTTTCCACTGTTCCATCCATTCTCAGAGGTAGGTACCATAAGAAGAATCTCTGGAATTTGACTGACGAGTTATTTAAGACAACATCTTAAGGAAAGTGTGTTTAGGCTTTCACTCAAGTCACTGTTAAGTAGAATTTGAGAATGAAAGAAAATAACAACATAGAAGATCAGATAATGTTAATCTGAAATAGACTTGGGCAAAATAGACTATGTATACACATAGATCATGCCGTCTAGTAAATCTTAGTTTCTCTTAAGAACTAAATCAGTTTTTCATTTGTGGCAGCTTTTTGACCACAGAAAAAAGAACATGGGCTCAGATGGTGGACATTCCATGCTTTGGTTTTTGCTTTGTAGTTTTGAATCATTGCCATAGAGTGTGGTTGTTGGAAAACTCTTTAGAGTTTATCTAGTTAAACTCTCTTATTTTAAGATGAAAAACTCCAGGGTGTTTATATTGGTGAGATTGTTCATACAACAGCACCAATCTGAGATTTCTTCAGGCTAGACTAAATATTTTGAAAGATTGCTTAGATAACATGATGCACTAATTGAATGTCTTTCTAAAATCAAATATTTCTAAATCAAGAACTTACATAAGTTCTGTTCTTTGAAAAATTCCATTGAATGTCCCGATCTACCATGGGAATTCTTTACTAAATATTGCTGTGTCATTTGGTAGCCTGACATATACCTTTAGTAGCTTCAAATTCAAAGATACATCAAATAAGTGGGAAGAAGTCCTATTAGATATTATGGATTTGAGGAATTTTTTAAATGATTATCTCAAAGCCTGTGTACTCAAAAAAGAAATGATTAAAGTTTTCCGTTTTTTAATTTACAGAGTTTGAAGTAAAGAGCTTCTGTAAGATCCTGGGACCTCTATCCTACTCCAAGATCAAGCATTTGCGTTTGGATGGCAATCGCCTCACCCATACTAGTCTGCCACCTGATATGTATGAATGTCTACGCGTAGCAAATGAAATCACTGTTACTTAATATCAACTAATTCCAATTATATTGAAGTGTATCCTGGAGCAACATTTTATGGTTATGTTTTTTTGTGTGTCAGTTTTCATAATATTTCATAATGTTTCATAATATTCATTTTTGTTGTTTATTACTTCCATGAATTTTAAATTCCGAGGGAAAATGTTTTGTAAACATTTTACTACTTTTTTTAAAAGAAAAGATGAAAGGCAGGCCTATTTCATCACAAGCACAGACACATACACACACACAGACAACAAACTTAATGCTGTATTTGTAAATTTAGTGTTTTCCACATCTCTACCGTCAAATGATGTACAAAGCCTTTTACTGGTTGTATGGAAGTCAGCCAAGTTTTGTAATTCCTTAATCTTAAATTAATGTGCCAAAAAGCATGGACTACATACAAATGGGTGTTTACTGTCTTGAGCAAACCATCTCAATTTTTAAATGCTCAAATTTTAATGTTCAAATTTGTTTTGCTGAAAAATAGGTGGTAAATTTTGAGATCAATGATTATGCAAAGTACTAGACAAAATTCATTAAGCCGCATACACTTAAAGCAGTATTTTTAGTATTAAAAATTCATGTAGTTACCTAGTGAAACTTTTCTTTTCTAGAATTATTTCACTTTAAGTCCCATGTATGTTTCTTTTTGATTATTTGCATGTTATGTTTAACAAGCTAATAGCAAAATAAAACATAGCAAATGGCATCACTGTGTTTGACTTTTTGTGAAATTCCAATCTCTCATTTCTAAAATATATAAAATAATAGATTAGAATTCAAAAAAATATGTCTAGCCTGCAATAGTTTACTTATCTTAAGTAGAATTTTTAAATAAACTGTCTGCTTCTAGCATCCACATCCTAAGAGTTTCTAAACGTATCTTACAATAGTGTCCTTAAAAGTGTACAGATCCGATTCCCATTTGCAGGGTGGAGGGATTTCTCCTCTTGCCCCACCAAGCAATTCTCTGGACATCAACTGGGTGTCCTGCAATTCAATTCAATTGTGACACTATCTACCTAGAGACAGCCTCAGATTCCATGGATGAAGGGTTCAGTCCTACAAGACTGCACCTCCCTCCACCCCCACTTTAGATGCCAGTCACAAGCTCGGGTAGTTTACCTGTACTTCTGACCAACTGGCTATGGATGAGAGGTTCCCAAGACCCCCTCCTTCGGTTCGGTTAATTTGTTAGAGCAGCTCACAGAACTCAGGAAACATATTTACTCACTAGAATACTGGTCTATTAAAAGGATATTTGTCAGGAACAGCCAGACAGAAGTGAAGTATAGTGCAAGGTATGAGGGAAGGGCACTGAGCTTCCATGCCCTCTTCAAGAGCTCCAGTCTCCCCAAATCTCCACTTGTTCATCAATTTGGAAGCTCTCCGAACCTTTCCCTTTCGGGTTTTTATAGAAGCTTCATTACAAACATGTGATGGGTTAAATCACTGGCCACTACAATTGAACTCATCTGCAGCCCCTCTGGCTTCGCTGGAGGTGAGGAGGAGAGAATGAAAGTTCCAACCCTCTAATTACTCAGTTAATTCTCCCGGCAACCAGCTCCCATCCTTAGGTTACCTAAGGGCTCTCCAAAAGTTACCTCATCAACATAGAAAAGACATATTTGTCAGTCTTGTCACAGGAAATTCCAAAGGTTTTAGAAGCTGTGAGCCAGGAACCATGGACAAAGAGCAAATATATATGAGAAATGTAATTTGGTCATCTGAGTGACCAAATATGTATTTCTAATAAATCACAATATTGTAGTTCTTAAATCTCACACTTTGCTTGGGTATTTGCCATTATTCCCATTTCTGTGGGTTTACTAGTTCATACGCAATGATGTTCTATTAAATAAGAAGCTGCCGTGAGATCTCATTAATCACTGCTTGATTCTAAAGCAAAATGGTGGATAACTCCCAGGATTGAAAATGTTGAAGATATATAAATGTTTCTGAAAATGAGACTTTAAAAATCAATTTATTTTGAAGTCAATATATTAGTAACAGTTTATAATCCAGTAACAACAGGTTTCAGCTTTCTGTATTGTGGATATCTATGATTCTATACAATGGGAAATAGTAGGGTATATAATTTATAAAACTAACTTCTACCTTATCAAGTTAACAATACAGCATACGTGCAGAGCCAAATGTTGTGCAATCAAAAATATACTCATCCCTTATGAGTGCATATATAGTATCAAAGCCATTATCAATTAAGACTAAGTTGACTGGCAGATGTGGAGGTGTACATTATGTTAAGTACACTGTGTACTTTTTATTGTCTTGTCTTTTCTACATAAAGGTAAGTTCCTTGAGCTGTGATAGTACTTTCAGGTCATTTCTTGGTATGAGCTTAAAATCTGTTTTCTCTTATTGAAACTATAACACAGAAGAAATGGAAATAAAATTTCCTTGCCCTATCTATACCAATTCACCATCAATCTCTTGATAGCTACTCTGAGGTAGGTAGTAGAGAATGTGCCATAAATTCTCTTTTAGAAAGAATGTTACAGACTTGAGTGAGCTTTGTCTCTATATCACTTAGGGAAAACATCTTGTTAGCTGACAGCCTACATATGTAAAAGCCTTTGATTTCTCTCTATCTAAAGTCATATGTTGTTCTTAAGCCTAAAAAGCAAAACTGTAACTTTTAAAAGAGCAATTCCTTTTGTAGTCATGGTTAGTTGACAAGGACCAAATGAAGCACAAAGTGACACTTTCTTGCAGAAGCATCTGGGGAAGACACTGGTTAGATCCTGTTTTGCCACAGCTCCCCTTTCTGGAAGCCAGACTCCATTTCTCCAGAGCAGAGCTGGAGAAGAGAAGCTTCCTGCTTGCTCCTTCACTCATTGTGACAGCCCCAGGGAGGAAAGAATATTGGAGACTATCTTTATCTGCTCTTCCTCATCCCCCCACTTCCACCCCACTTAGGGTAGTGTTTTTCAACATTTCAGTGTATAATTGGCATGTTGAAATGCTTTTCTAAATGCAGATTACCAGGCATAATGTCCCAGATATACAGACTCAGTAAGTTATGCAATGCAGGATTCCACATTTTTAAAGAACTTTCATGGCTATCCTTATACTGGTGGTCAGTGATACATATCTTTAGAAACACTGACTTAGTGTGACCAAATCATTGAAATTCCAAATAGATAAAAAGCAGAGGAGACCTTTTCTCTAGGGAAGCAGAACAGAAAGAAGCCAGTTTTTTGCAATATACATACATGAGAGTGAATATTATTTTTCCCATATTCTAATTCATTTAAGCACTCTAACCCTCAGTTTCTTCATCACTAAGCAAGGAATAAAAATGCTAACTTCATAGGGCCGGACCCGTGGCTTGATAGTTAAGTTTGTATGCTCCACTTCGGTGGCCCAGGGTTCGCCGGCCCAGATCCTGGGCGAGGACCTACACACTGCTCATCAAGCCATGGTGTGGCAGGTGTCCCACATATAAAATAGAGGAAGATAAGCACAGATGTTAGCTCAGGGCTAATTTTCCTCAAAGAAAAAACTTCATGAAGATGTCATGAGACACTTCTGCCCCTCACCTACCTTGAGAGCTGCTTTATAGATATTTCTTATGTACTATGCTCCTTTCTCTCCAGAGTGGCCCAACTGGTACTCTATCAGGAGAGATATCTTAGGATTTACTTTTATTAAATTTATAAGAAGGCACCTAGGAGAAATCGTCACCAATATGGTGAATTTAAAACAGGAAGTTCTCTCTACTGTCTCACTAACAACAATGATTCTGACTTTGTCTCTTAGCTAAACAACCCCATGAATGGATTAAAGCAATGATGCTTATGGATTTTTATTTTTCCTAAAACTGATTGATGGGAGACTTAACTGTAGACGCTACTTGAGGAAAAAATGGAAAAATGAGAAAAGCCCATCTTTATTCTCAACACCTCCATTGAAAATCAGGGCTAGGTAGTGTCTTTATGGTGAAGGAGAACTGTGATGTTCTCAGGCTTTGAGAGGAATTATCATGCCCTAATAAGTACGAAAAATACAGATGGATGATAGACCACTAAATGAGTCAGAGGAATGTTGATTTCTTAGTTAAAAGTTTCCCAGCTGGTAATAGCTGTTTTCAGAAATACTGGAGAGTTTAAAAGGTTGGTTTCACAAAAGATTATGAATTTTTTTCCTTGTGATCTTTTAAGTTTGGGGTTCTGTTTTTTCTATGGCTGTAATTTTATCATAATGATGGCCTTGGATTTTTCCTTGGTTGAATTTTGCAACCATCCTAAATACGTGCTTAGCATTTTACTTACAAGTAAAAGAAAGTGCTCATTCGATTTGAAGTGAACTCTAAAGCAACTTTACTAACTAGAACCAAAAATGTATTTAAAATACAATGTTAAAAAACTTAAAGTAGATATGCCATATGTATATGAAATAAATAAAAATATGTTTTTAAAATATCTCATTAGTTATATTTATTTATTCACTCATGCATTCAGGAGATTTTATTTCTTAATAAGGTATAAGAAATTGAACTACAATACAGGTAGGGAAAATTACAAATCTAGACCATATAAAATGTGTGAGTTCCCATGCATCTTCATCTCACTTTGATAGCCCCAAGCTTCCACTTCTACTGTGTAGTAGCTCCTCTTTCACATATTGCTTGGCCCAGAGAGTATCACCTACATGTGTGTCTTGTCCCTTTAAAATATACCTGCCATTCCACAAAAGGAAATATTTTCCATGTTTTAAAAATATTCGGGCCAGCCCTGGTGGCCTAGAGGTTAAGTTCTGCACACTTCTCTTTGGTGGCCCGGGTTCAGTTCCCAGGCACGGACCTATGCCACTCCTCTGTCAGAGGCCATGCGGTAGCAGTGGCTCACACACAAAATAGAGGAAGATTGGCAACAGATGTTAGCTCAGGGCAAATCTTCCTCAGCAAAAACAATATATTCAAGAACTTTAGCTGCCTTACTTATGGATTGTGCCTCAAATAAACCCCTCTATCTCCCCACTGCCACTGCTTTAAGATTTGCTCAATTTTCATCTATATTTCTGAAGGTTCTCATGTTTTGCCTAACTTCATTATCCACAATGTTACTGGAGTGAGTTTTCTAATATATAAACCTGGCCCTTTGTTATTTATCTGCTTAAAACTATTTAATGATAAACCGTCATTTTCAGGATGGGACCCAGGCTCCACAATGCAGCATTCAAAACATCCCAGGATATCAAAGACCCTTTGTGATCTAGTCCTTTGTTGTCTCGAGAGCCTCATCTCTTACCAGGCCTTGCCAGACCCCACCATACACCGTATTAAATCGCTTGATACTGCAACCATACTTACCAATTTTCAGCTGTTTTTGCTCTGTGTCTATGAAAACTCTGTCCTTCTTTTCCTCCTGGAGTCTCTTTACGCCCCTGCAGTTGGAAACACCTACATGTCTTTCAAGACTCACCTTAAGCTACTCGTCCCTTTGCCATAAATCCCTTTGAACCTCCTCAGATAGAATTAATATCCTTTATCATAAAAAGAAAATCCTGTATCATAAAAATCAAAATTCTTTATCAAAGTTCTGAGCTAGAATTAACAACTCCCTCTGTTGTGCCTCTGTCTGTAACTTTTCCATTAATGCATTCAACAAATTTTTTATTGAGCTTCTACTAAACCCCAGGAATGGCTTAGATGTTAGGGATTCAGTAGCGAACAAGACCAACAAGGTCCTCTCCTAAGAAAGTTGACATTTGTAAGGAATTCAAACAATAAGCAGACAAGCACATACTTTGTGACATGATGTCATGTAGTGATAAGTGTTATGACAAAAAATAAACTACCTGAAAGGATCAGAGGGAGTGGTGATTTTTGATTAGGTGATGAGGAAAGCCTTTCTGAGGAAGAAACCTATATTTATTTAAATTTTGTTATCTATTAGATACTTCTGGAAATGCTCTTTATGTATAACTTTAGTTCAAATAACACCTACATAGTACATTCCTACTTATCAGGGAGAAAAAACAGGACGTAAGGTCAGACATGTTTTAAGTGTTGTAACCCTCCTTTGAGACCAGATCTCTACTGTCGGAGTGCATGTTCTAACTCTGTAAGTCCCAGGGGAGCTATGGCATTAAGAGGTGCTTAGATGTGTTTCCATGTGCATCTGTAAATTCCCTCTTCCCAGCTCTGAGAAAATACAGGGCCTAGTGGTAAGCTCTGAGGAAGTGGGTGTTGAATAGAGTTACTGGAATCAAGCTGTGGTGGGCAAAAACAAATCACAATGGTCAATCTTGAGCCAGGCCTTTTCTGGCAAGCTCCAGTACAACTGCTTCTGTTTTGGTGTCTTTAACTTTACATAAAACCTCTCAATTTACTTTATTCACGGGGATCATCCACTTCTCTCTAGTAAATCTATTTTTAACAGAGTGTTCTCTGCTTCAAAACTTGGGATATAGGATATAGGAATACTAACCTATTTTCTCACATCCAATCTCTCAACAAATTTTCTGGCTAGATCCTCAAAATATGTCACAAATCTGACTGTTTGCCACTGCTAGTCCAATCCACCGCCATCTCTCTTCTGGACTAATGCAATAGTCTTCTAATGGATTTCAAATTGGACTCAAAGGTGGAATCTTACAGTTTACTCTCAAATAACAGCCAGGAAGAGCCTTGAAAAACGTAAATCAGATTATGTCCTACCCCAAGTTACTTACCTGGAATACCTTCTCATCACACTTAAAATTTGAAGCCCTTATCATGACCTTCAAGGTGATGTTTCCTTATCACTCTTCTTGCCCACTCCTCTCCAACACACTGGTCGCCTTGTTCCTTGAACATGCCAAATATATTCTTGGCCCAGGTTTCTTGCCTTTGTCTCTGCAGTGCCCCAGCTATAGATACAGTGTATTTCCTAACTTAATCTGACCTCTGTTCAAAGTCATCTGCTTTGAGTGGCTTTCACGAATCACCCCATATAAAAAAGCACACTTGGTCACTCTGTTCTTCACCCTGCTTTATTTATTTATTTACTTTAATATTCGTTAGAAAATGACATTATATTAAGCACAATATATGTATGTATGTATTCATATCCCCACAATTAAAATTACACTCCACAAAGGCAATGTGCTTCTTTCCTTCAAGCTCTCTTCCTAGGGCTCAGGAGAATGCCATACATAACAGGTTTTCAATAAATTTATGTTGAATGAATGAAAAACCTTCTATTTGTATGGCACTCTCACCTATAGGTGTTCATTGAACATTTCTCACTGTCAAGTGTGGATTATCATAATTTTAAAACTGAAACTGAGAGGATGAAGCTCTCTGCTAGTATGACATAGCTATTAAAATGCAGAGATGAGGCTCACTTGTAAGAATTTTGCTCTTGTTGTTCTTATCATTAAAGTTTTTCACAACATCAGTGCTCCTGTGACTAACAATTTGTTATACAAATTGGATTAATATAATTAGAGAATTAGCATTCTTCTCAAGTTCAAATAGAGCATTTATAAAAATTGATATCATACTTGACCACAAACCCAAATTTGTTTCAACAAATTTCCATTCGCAATTCATAAATTATATCAGAAGTTGAAAAATAATATAAATATAATTCACATATATTTGGAAATTAATAAAACAAATCTAAAACACTTATTGGTCAAAGACGTAATCAGAATAGAAATCTAAAATTATAGTAAAATAATAGTGAAAATATTGCATATCAAAATGAGTTTAAATCTGTGATATTAGTAATTCAAGTATAATTCATACCCTTTGATCCTGTTACTGAATTGGAAACTAATTTAGTAAATATTCAATTTAGATGAAAATGATTTCCTTTAAAATATGAAATAAAGAAAAGATATTCAATATCACTTCCTCTGCTCAACAGATTATTGGCAGAACTGCACAACACAATAGAAAAAGAAAAAGAAATGGAATGCATTAAGAAGTAAAAGAGGAGAATATAGCTCCAAAGTTTTGCAAATCATGTAATTTTCTACATAGAAAACATAAAAGATTCTACAGCCACATTATTAGAAATAATGAGAGAAAGTGCCATTTATTTATTTATTGCGTCTCAGATCCAACACCATATCTTTATAGTCTGTGTTGCTGGACATTGGTCTCCATGAACTACAGTTCCTAGGTGTTTTTGTCTGCAGAGGCCTGCCAGGGGAGACACTAGAGAGAAACTGACAGGTACAAGAAGCAGAAAAGACTTTCGGTGTAGTTATTTTGGGAACTTGACAACTGATTCTAAAACTTATGTGGAAAATCAAGGGACCAAAAATAGCCAAGACATATCTGATGAAAAATGATGGAAGACTTGTCCAACTATAAGAAAATGTAAAGTTATAATAATTAAGATAATGTGGTACTGGCAAAAAATAGGAAAATTGACCAATAGTATAGAATAGAAAATATATCAGCATATTCACATTTATATGGAAATTTGATATATGAGAGACACCATTGCATACCACTAAGGAGAGTAGAAACTAGTCAGTAAAAATAACAGGAAAAATTGGCAACCCACAAGGAAAAAAGACAAACTTGGATTTTTCATTTCATATACAAAAACCAATTCCAAATAGATTAAAAACTTAAATGTCAAACACCAAACTTTAAAAAGTTTAGAAGAAAAGAAAAATGAATATATTTCTGATGTGGGGTCAGGAATGTTTTCTTAAGACAAATCATTAAGGACGAGATTGATGAAATTAACTATGTTATTATTAAGACCTTCTATTCATCAAAAAATATTGTAAAAGAAAGTGAATGCAAAGACAAATCAAGATAAGATAATTAAAACATAAGTAACCTATCAAGGATTAACAACAAGAATATATAAAGAACCTCTCCAAATCAATAAGAAAAAGGCAGACATTCCAATTTTGAAATGGGCAAAAATCCTGAAAAAGGGTTTGACAGAAAATACTGTGACTCCACCTCCCCCCCAAAAACATGAAGGGATGTGCAACTCATTGTAAATTAGGGAAACATAAGTTAAAACCACAAAAAGACATTATTTTTGCCTATTCAATTGTCAAAAATTGTTTGACAATTTAAAGGATTGGAGGAGATGTAACCATTCTTATTTATTAATGGTATGAATGCAAATTAGTACAACTCTTAAATAAATAATTTGGTACTATTTTAGAAACTTAAAATTTCGTATAACTTATAACCCAGCAATTCCCTTTCTACAGTGTTTCTGAAATCTTAAGGTGCATAAAAATAGAATAGAGATCTTGGTAAATTGCAAAGTTTCAGGCATGAGCAGAAATTCCATGCTTTTGCTAAGTTCCCAGGTGATGCTGCTGGTCAGGTCACAATTTTGAGTAGCAAGACAAACCCAACACAAACTTTGCATATATGCAAAGGGAGACATGTATAAAATATCCATAACAGTTCTTTAAAAAATAGCAAAAGACAGGCAATAACCCAAATTTGCATCAATAGAAAAATTAATAAAATGTACTGTCCAATGGAATATTATACTATAGTAAAAATGTATGAACTATGTCTAAACACAATATCATGGATTTAATCTTAGTAAAAAAACATTGAATGAAAAAGTAAATCTTGAGTGATCTTGTCAAGATGGCAGTGTAGGCAGACTCTGAATTCACCTCCTCCCACAGACACAATCAGGTGACAACTATTTTTGGAAAAATTATACTGGAGAGAAAAGTGAAAACCACATGAAAAGAGCCCCACAAGATTGGACAGTCCTGACTGAGGTGGGAGAGGCAGAAATTCCTTTTGGAGTGGAAAAAGCCACCTTGGTGAGCAGCAGAGCTTCCCATCCAGCCAGGTGGGAGACATCCTAAGGTATGCAGCCCTTTCTGGAAAAGTGGGGACCTTATCTTGGGCATTTAACTGCTATAAACATTCTTTACACTCAGCACAACTGAGATGAGTGTCCTACGATCTGGCTTCCCTGACTATTAACTGCAGCAGGGAATAGCCCCAAAAAGCTGTTGGAGGAAAGCCAAAAAAACCTGACTCTTAAAGGGCCCATGCACAAATTCACCCATCTCGGAGAACAAGCTAAAATCACCAAAAAGACAGCTGCAAAGTTCTTTGGTGAAAAGAGACTCATCTGGTAGGCTCTGGGTGCATCTTAGTGAGAGGTGAGACCTCTCCAGAGACCGAAATTTGGTGGCAGTCATTGTTGTGTCCTAGTACAGGAATACTGACACAGACACTGGCAAATGCCATTGAAGTTCTTCCTCTGGCCTGATAGCTCAGGGGTCTGCCACACCCACTAGAGTGCAGATTTAATCCAGTTCAGCCAGGGCAGGCAGCCTGCCATAAAGACTGGCTCCACCCAATAGCAAGCCCTCAGGCTACTTGTTGGACTGCATAGACTGGGTACCTTGATCCTTTATAGGCAAGGGAGTGTCTCCACATCTGTAGGGCAGGGCCTGTGTGAGGACCAGGTGAACTGTGGGGGAGTTGGTGGAGAGGTGGGGGCCTCTTTAGTGGAGCAACTGGGTATGCTCCAGAGGGCCAGGAAGTATGCACAGAACAGGGCTGCATTGATGGTGTGTGGACCTGTGGGGGGTGGGGCTTAACAGTGGACGAAGACCTGTGCTTCACAATCAGCCACAAAGAGGACTGACTGTACCTTCCAAAGCCTGAAACAATTGGGTGCTCCCATGCCTAGAGCCAGCCTCACTCAGCTACAATCCTAAGAGATCTGAAAACAGCCTTACAGTCCTGAGGCCTGCAGCAACTGTAAGCCCCTGAGTCTAGCAACCAGCTATATTGGGTACATACTCAATTAACAGGAAAACTGCAACAGGAGTGTGCTATTAGACCTTGCAGCCAACAGTGCTGGGGCTCCCCAAATCCAATTTACAATCAGCCAGCCAGGGAGAGAATGACTTAACTCCCTGGGTGCCTGCAGTAAGAGCAACCCTGCCACAGCAGAAGGACACAAGTAGCCCAAACAGGGGTCACTCCTGGATCATTTGGACTAGTGATGAGAGAGAAGCACACTGCTGAGCCTCAAGGCCATCTCTTACGTAATGCCACTTCTCCCAGCTCAGGAGACATAGACTCACCTAATACATAGATATAAGCACAGATAAAGATGCATAATGAGGAGGCAAAGAAATATATTCCAAGCAAGGGAATAGGGCAAAACCCAGAAAAAGAACTAAATGAAACAGAAGTAAGCAATTTACCTGACAAAGAGTTCAACCAAAAACTCATAGGGATGCTCACAGATATTGGGAGAAGACTGGATGAACACAGCGAGAACACCAACAAAGAAATGGAAAATATAAAAAGAAAAAACAGTTAGAAATGAAGACTCAATATTGGAAATGAAAAATTCACTAGAGTGACCTAATAGCAGAGTATATGATACAGAAGAACCGATTAACAAGTTGGATGAAAGACTAGAGGAAATCACCCACACAGAACAGATAAAAGAAAAAAAGAATTAGACAGAATGAGAACAGTCTAAGGGAACTCTGGGACAATAACAAGTGCACTAACATTCGTATTATAGGGGTCCCAGAAGGAACAGAGAAAGACAAAGGGGCAGAGAATCTACTTAAAGAAATAATAGCTGAAAACTTTCCTAATATAAGGAAGGAAACAGACACCTAAGTACAGGAAGCACAGAGAGCACAAAACAAGATGAACACCAAGAGACCCACACCAAGACACACTATAATTAAAATGTCTAAAATTAAAGATAAAGAGAGAATCCTAAAAGTGGCAAGAGAAAGGCAACAAGTGACATACACAAAGGAAAGCCGAGAAGGGTATTGGCAGACTTCTCAGCCAAAACCCTACAGGCTAGAAGAGAGTGGCACGACATATTTAAAGTGCTGAAAGGAAAAAACCTCAAGCCAAGAATACTCTATCCCACAAGGTTATCATTCAGAATGGGAGGAGAGCTAAAGAGCTTCACAGACAAGCAAAAATTAAAGGAGTTTATCACCAAGAAGCCAGTTCTACAAGAAATGCTGAAGTGACTTATTTAAGTGGGAAAGAGAAGACCACAAATAGAGATAAGAAAATTATCCCCCCCCCACAAAAAAAAACCCCAGGAAATAAAATCATAAGTAAAGGCAAAAATACAATAAAGGTAGCAGATCAACCACATATGAAGATGATACATAGGTTAAAGGCAAAAGTACTAAAATTACGTATTACAATAATAAGAGGGTGATGGATAGACACACACAAAACAGGAGATTAGATATGATTTCAAAAACATAAAATGTGGGAAGAGGGGAGTAAAAGAGTAGAGCTTTTAGAAAGAGGTCAAGCTAAAGAGAGTATCAACTCAATATAGATTGCAATATACGTAGAGTATTATAGAGAAACCTCAGGGCAATCACAAACCAAAAACCTATAATAAGTAAACAAATAAGTAAGAGGAAAGAAATCAAGCATATTACTAAAGAAAGCCATCAAACCACAAGGGAAAAGAGCAAGAGAAGAAGAAAGGAACAGAGAAGAACTACTAAAACACCTAGAAAAAAAAGCAACAAAATGGAAAGAAATACATTTTTATCAATAGCTACTTTAAATGTCAATGGACTAAATGCTCTAATCAAAAGACATAGGGTGGTCAATTGGATAAAAAAAAAAAAAACAAGACCCGTATATATGCTACATACAAGAGACACACTTCAGAACTAAAGACACTCACAAACTGATAGTGAAAGGATGGAAAGAGATACTCCATGCAAATGACAAAGGAAAGAAAGCGGGAGTAGCAATACTTATATGAGACAAAATAGACTTATAACAAAACTGTATCAAGAGATAAAGAAAGGCACTACATTTATCCCTTTATCATTTATTTATTACTTATTGTACCCTTTATCATTATAAAGGGAACAATCCAACAAGAGGACATGACACTTGTATGTAACTATGCACCCAACATAGGAGCACCTAAATATATAAAGCGACTATTAACAGACATGAAAGGAGAAATAGACAGTAACACAACAATAGTAGGGGATTTTAATACTCCACTTCCACCAATGCATAGATCATCCAAAGAGAAGATCAATAAGGAAACATTGGCATTAAATGACACATTAGATCAGATGGACTTAGTAGATATATATAGAACACTCCATCCAAAAACCACAGAATACACATTCTTTTCAAATGCACATGGAACATTCTCTAGGATTGATCACATATTAGGCCACAAAACAAGTTTCAATAAATTTAAGAAGATCAAAATAATACCAAGCACCTTTTACGACCACAAAGGTATGAAACTAGAAATCAACTACAGGAAGAAAATCAGAAAAGTCACAAAAACGTGGACATTAAACAAAATGCTACTGAACAACGATTGGCTCAATGAAGAAATCAAAGGAGAAATCAAAAAATACCTAGAGAGAAATGAAAATATGACATGCCAAAATCTATGGGATATGGCAAAAGCAGTTGTAAGAGGAAAGTTTATAGCAATTCAGGCCTATCTCAACAAACAAGGAAAATCCCAAATAAACAATCTAACTGTGCACCTAAAGGAAGTGGAAAAAGCAGAACAAACAAAGCCTCAAATAAGCAGAAGGAAGGAAATAATAAAAATCAGAGCAGAAATAAATGAAATAGAGACTAGAAAAATAATAGAAATAATTAATGACATCAAGAGCTAGTTCTTTGAAAAGATAAACAAAATTGACAAACCTTTAGCTAGATTCACCAAGAAAAAAATAGAGAAGGCTCAAATAAGTAAAATCAGAAAGGGGAGAAGTTACAACAGACACCTCAGAAATACAAAAGATTATAAGAGAATATCATGAAAAGCTATATGTCAAAAAATTGGATAATCTAGAAGAAACGGATAAATTCTTAGAATCATACAAGCTTCCAAAACTGGATCAAGAAGAAGTAGAGAATTTGAATAGACCAATCACCAGTAAGGAGATCAAAACAGCAATCAAAAACCTCCCAAAAAATAAAGGTCCAGGACTAGATGGCTTCCGTGCTGAATTCTACCAAACATTCAAAGAAGATGTAATACCTATCCTTCTCAAACACTTCCGAAAAATCAAAGAGGATGGGAGGCTTCCTAACTTATTCTACAAAGCCAACATTATCCTGATACCAAAACCAAACAAAGACAACGCAAAAAAAGAAAATTACAGG